>NC_091458.1:81902365-82537865 GCF_027789765.1 Dendropsophus ebraccatus
CTTACCAAACAATCAAGAGGGGTCAGTATAGCTACCTTACCAGACAAATGCCCACACATATGTTCAGAATTACAGAAAACTAACCTGCTCTCCCACAATGCATATACACTGGTACCTCGGTTCTCAAACTGTATTTGCAAGGAAAGTTTGCTTTGGTTCTCAAACTCTTGCTCGGTTCTCAAACACTTTACAGGCCCCCAGTCTTGGAGTACTCTGTATCTGAACGTTTTTGCGAGCATGGATGGTGGTTGTACCTGGTGAGTTTAGCACTGGGGAGGCTTTACATACCGATCAGTACTGTATAAGACTGCTGGAGTGCACATACAGTACAGTAGTAGTACAGTCAGTGCACCATCATCTCCTATACATTACAGTGTTGGGGGGGGACTCTATACAGTAAAGGATGGGTGGGGAGTTAGTGACTACTGTACTTTAATTGCTGCTTTTGTTTCTTGTTTATAATGTTCTGCACAGTATATAGTGCCGCTCTGTAATGTCCTGTACAGTATGTAGTGCTGCTCTGTAATGTCCTGTACAGTATAAAGTGCCACTCTGTAATGTCCTGTACAGTATATAGTGCTGCTCTGTAATGTACTGTACAGTATAGTGCTGCTCTGTAATTTACTGTACAGAATAAACTGGGCACTTTTCAATGTAATATATGGGTACTGTAGGTAATTATTGGTGGTTCTGGAACCAATTAAACACATTTACATTTACAGTTTTTATTTCTCAAACTGTTCGGTTCTCAAACTGCCCTCCGGAACCAATTACGTTTGAGAACCAAGGTACCCCTGTGTAGTAAAAGATCGCAAGTTTCACATTCATTGATGCCCTCTTTATGTGGATAAAGTATTAAAAAAAAGTTTGGCAGCAAAAACAGAAGAAAACAGTAATTCCTTTAAATAGTTTAGGCGATATCTGTGCAATGAAACCAGTTTGATGTGCTGATGGTCAGTCCCTGTGGGATGGCTTCACGCAGAGAAACAACATTAATCAGGTATAACCATCACTTCACTCAAGCTAACCCATGTGAAATAATACATGTTATGTATCCTAGATATGTCTCCTCGAGTCATCACATCTAAGGTCATGTGGGAACTTGCAGCTGTAATATAGACGTAAAAGTATATCTTTATTAGGCTTGTGTGAACCCAGGATTATAAGTTGAGTCCAGGGGAGACAAATAATTGATTTGACAAGATTAAAAAAAAGTACTGTTGCTTTCCATGTACCCAAAAATCTGCAATATATTCCCACTGACAGGAGACCACTGTGCATTCTCTAATGTTCACAGCCCAGTCTGTGGTGCAGATTCCTCAAGGTTTCTTAACACTGAAGCTGACATTTAATATATGGTACGAAACCTGTCACATGGCTGTTAATGGCTGTTAAAGTTTCGGAGAAAACTGAGACATTTTGGAACATCTAAAAATAACATTTTGTTTTATAAATGTAGAACACATGCATTCCAAGTCATCTATGGTTTTACACTGCAAAATAAAAAGCCATTTACGTTATCTAGAGACATTTTGAAGGAATCTGTCACTTGCCATAAGTCATCAATAAGGTCCCAATACTGAATGTGATTTGAAGGCCACATTGTGCGTAAACCGAGGTAGTTAATGTCATAGGGGTTCTTTTATAGGCAGATAACCAGTGCTGTTTAAAAGTAGGTATTTACACAGGGTAACTGCCATGGAGCAAACGGCCACACAAATAATATATATCATATATTAGAAAATGTTCCTGGCGCTGTCCTGGTATAAAGTGTCAGTGTGTTAATTAGATTTATTCTAAGGTGCCCAGGAGGCCAATCTATGTCCTTGTTTTTTTGTTAAAGGGGAAATCGCCAGTAGCCCTAAATGCCCCTATATAACCGACTGTTTATGTAAATTGTAGCTTATGCACATTAGAAATAAACTTCAAACATCCGTCCTGTATACCTGTAGTGTATAGTTGGGGGGTGGGGGGGCTGTATACCTGTAGTGTATAGTTGAGGGAAGTCCTGTATACCAGTAGTGTATAATTGGGGGGGCTGTATACCTGTACTGTATAGTTTGGGAAGTACTGTATACCTGCAGTGTATAGCTGGTAGAGGTCCTGTATACCTGTACTGTATAGTTGGGGTCCTGTATACCTGTAATATACAGTTGGTGAAGGTGCTGTATACCTGTACTGTATAGTTTGGGAAGTACTGTATACCTGCAGTGTATAGCTGGTAGAGGTCCTGTATACCTGTAATATACAGTTGGTGAAGGTGCTGTATACCTGTATAACTGTAGTTTATAGTTTGAGGGTCCTGGATAGTTGGTGGAGGTCTTGTATACCTGAAGTATATAGTTCGGGGGTCCTGTATACCTGTAGTGTACAGTTTGGGGGTCCTGTGTACCTGTAGTTTATAGTTGGTAGAGGTCTCGTATACTTGTACTGTAAAGTGTGGGGGTCCTGTATACCTGTAGTATAAATTTGGTGGAGGTGCTGTACACCTGTAGTATCTAGTTGGTGGAGGTCCTGTATACCTGCAGTGTATAGTTTTGGGGTCCTGTATACCTGCAGTATATAGTTTATGGAGGTCCTGTATACCTGCAGTGTATAGTTTGGGATCCTTTAAACCTGTAGTATGGAGTTTGTGGGGATGCTTTATACCTGTAGTATATAGTTGATGGAGGTCCTGTCTACTTGAAGTGTATTGTTTTAGGGTCCTGTATACCTGTAGTGTATAGATTTAGGGTCCTGTACACCTGTAGTGTATAGTTTGGGGTCCTGTATACTTGTAGTATAGAGTTGGTGGAAGTGCTGTATACCTGTAGTATAGAGTTGGTGGAGATCTTGTATACCTGAAGTATATAGTTCGGGGGTCCTGTATAACTGTAGTGTATAGTTTGAGGGTCCTGTATATCTGTAGTATATAGTTGGTGGATTTCCTTTTTACCTGTAGTGTAAAGTTTTGGGGTCCTGTATAACTGAAATGTATAGTTTGGGGTCCTGTATATCTGTAGTATAGAATTGGTGGGGGTGCTGTATACCTGTAGTGTATAGTTTTGAGTTCCTGTATACCTGTAGTGTATAGTTTGGGGTCCTGTATACCTGTAGTATATATTTGATGGAGGACCTGTATACCTGTAGTGTATACTTTTGGGGTCCTGTATACCTGTAGTGAATAGTTGGTGGAGGTCCTGTATACCTGTAGTGTTCTGTAGTATATAGTTCGGGGGTCCTGTATACCTGTAGTATAGAGTTGGTGGAGGTGCTGTATACCTGTAGTGTATAGTTTTGGGTCCTGTATACCTGTAGTATAGAGTTGGTGCAGGTCCTGTATACCTGTAGTGTATAGTTTGGGGTCCTGCATACCTGTAGTATATAGTCGGTGGAGGTCCTGTATACCTGTAGTATAGAGTTGGTGGAGGTCCTGTTCACCTGTAGTGCATAGTTTGGGGTCCTGTATACCTGCAGTATATAGTTGGTGGAGGTCCCGTGCACCTGTAGTGTATAGTTTTGGGGTCCTGTATACCTGTAGTGTCCTGTATACCTGCAGGGTCGTATTTACCATTAGGTACTCGTGGTCTGCCTAGGGCAGCACCTTGCATGAGGGCAGCACCAGGGAGCAGGGGGAAGAACACAACTTTTTTAAAAAAAAAATATTTTTCTAGTCTTCCACCTCCTGTTAAGACTTGCCAGAAAATCTTTTCGAAGAGGGGTATGGTAGTATTGGTCAGGTCTGGTGTGGCAGTGTTATCCAGTCACGGTATGGTGGTATTGGTCAGGTCTGGTATGGCATTGTCATTCAGTCAAAGTATGGCAGTATTGGACAGGTCTGGTATGGCAGTGTTATCCAGTCACAGTATGGCGGTATTGGTCAGGTCTGGTATGGCAGTGTTATCCATTCACAGTGTGGCCGTATTGGTCAGTTCTGGTATGGTGGTGTTATCCAGTCACAGTGTGGTGGTATTGGTCAGGTCTGGTATGGCAGTGTTATCCAGTCACAGTATGGCGGTATTGGTCAGGTCTGGTATGGCAGTGTTATCCAGTCACAGTATGGCGGTATTGCTCAGGTCTGGTGTGGCGGTGTTATCCAGTCACAGTATGGCGGTATTGGTCAGGTCTGGTATACCAGTGTTATCCAGTCACAGTATGGCAGTATTTGTCAGATCTGGTATGGCAGTGTTATCCAGTTACAGTGTGTTGGTATTGCTCAGGTCTGGTGTGGCTGTGTTATCCAGTCACAGTGTGGCGGTATTGGTTAGGTCTGTTATGGCAGTGTTAATCAGTCACAGTATGCCAGTATTGGTCAGGTCTGGTATAGCAGTGTTATTCAGTCACAGTGTGGCGGTATTGGTCAGGTATGGTATGGTGGTGTTATCCAGTCACAGTGTAGCGGTATTGGTCAGGTCTGGTATGGCGGTATTGGTCAGGTCTGATATGGTGGTGTTAAATGTGACCTCTAGAGCTATTACCTACCAATATATCATTATGCTAATTAGTGAGTGAAGATGGGGAGTCCTCAGGTTTAGAGCTTAAGGCAGCAGCAGCTGGTAATACTGCCTTGTATACATGTACTGTATAAATGGAGTAGGGGGTCTACCAGTTATTTCTGTGGATCTATTGTGAGGCAGCTGGCCCTAGCAACCACTGCTCCCTGTGAAAATGAAAGTAGTAATCCTATTGGTTGCTAAGGCTCCCAACTGCCATTTACTGCTGGGCAGAGCTGCAGCTAATTATGTCATCTGTGTGTGCAGTGTGGAGATTTTCCCATTCATCTCTATGGGGCGCTCTTCTGCATCCCCCTCCTCTCCTGTACATCTGGCAAGGACAGGACCTTCGCTCTAACCTTCTCGGGCACCCAATGTATCTGTGTGCCAAATTTGGAGTCAAACGGTTCCGGGATTTGGAAGTCTATATGGGACAGACAGACAGACTTTCATTTTTATGATATAGATGATTGTTCATGCTACCGGCTATGTCCATCATTTTCTGCAGCACATCCCCATTTTGTTTTTACTACCGCAGATTTGGTTTTACTTCATAACCACATAGTCCCTTGAAGTAAAAGACAAATAAACAACATTTCTATGAATATTCATTTGCCCAGTAATCAGCTTGTAACCATTAATATTTTAATACTAAAAGAAATGGCACCTTGATTTGTATACAATATACCCAAGAGAGCCATTCAGCTAGTACAGAACAATACCACTGTCTTTTATACAGACAAATTTTCTTTATAAAGAATATGTCACCAAGACATCTAATATTAATGAGATTGCATAGCTATAAAACCCAATAGCCTCCTCATTAGACACGTTATTCTTCTGTGTCTGGTATAAGTTAAAGTGTTTTAATTCAATTCTACCATATAAAGCAGAATTTCCATATTGACAAAATTAGTCTTGTCTGCTCTTTTATCTTTGCTTTATATAATTTAGTGTAATGCTGCAAAGTAGGAATGCTATTAATCACAAAGTTCATTATTCTTCCATAATGTGTTCCATAAACAGTACCAGAACTTAACTCCAACAGCCATGGTAACCGAAGTACAACATTCACAAACAATCAACTTCAAATATGATTCTAAAACTATAAAGTAACTATAACAGTAACGTCCGTTAATTATGTAATGAAAATTCTATTGCTTATAAGCCGTTTGGCAGTGACTGTTTAGCTGAAAAAAAGCCTTTTAATCATGGAAGAAATATAGAATATTGTTGTCAGAAAAAGACCACTGGGTCCATCTAGTCTGTGGTTTTACTATTTCCTTTTTTATTATTTTAGGATGAATATATGTTCTAGGCAAGTTTACATTCTGTTACTGTAGGTTTACCAACCACATCTGCTGGAAGATGGTCCTTGCATCTACTACTCTTTCAGTAAAGTACTATTTATTTTCTCATGTTGCTTCCTATCTTTCAACCAAATAACTTCAAATTTGTCTCCTCTTGTTCTTGAGTTCAGTTTTTTTTTTTTTATTAAAACACTTCCCTCCTGAACCTTATTTAGTCCTGTGACATATTTAAAGGTTTTGTTCATGTCCCCAATTTTCCTTCTCTTCTCCAGACTATACAGATTCAATATGAATCACACCCTCCACCATTTTTGTAGCCCATATTTGGACCCGTTTGGACAGTGTGACCAAAGTGGGGCTTCTCTGCCATTGCATCCCCTCTCCCCTTCAGTCTATCACTATAATCAAGGCCCCCCTCCAGTGACATCATGGCAGGGCGTGGATTATGGCACTGGACTAAGTAGGGGAAAGGGGGCTTACCAGCCAAGAAGCCCCTCCTCAGTGACATTCTCCTGGCTCCTGACAGCAGCTGTCAGCTGCTGATGTCAACTGGAACTCAGAATGGATTAAGCTGGTTCATCTTCTTATCTGCTTCTTACCGGCCACACACTCCATTGTGTGCTGTGGGGAGTTCTGATGCGGGCACGCACTGATGCGCCCGCATCAGAACTCAGCGGCAGTACCGGTCGGGATGATCTTTTCTGAGACCGGCCGTTCTCATACTACATGTGAACATAGCCTAAGAAAGCACTGTCCCTTTGGGAGCTTGCTAAAAGAAAATGTAACAATAACACATAAAAGATATTAGCTAAAATGTAGCACATTGTACAAGGATAAAATATCAACCACAAAAAGGAGAGTCTTCATTATAACCAGTACATTCATTATCACCACAAATTAGAAGCCTGAAAAAAGACATAAAAGTAATAATCCTGTAAACACATTATGTTGCAAGCCCAGAATGTTAATTATTACTGAATGTGTTTATTATTTATTGGAAGGTGTCTTGGAAAATGTCACACTGTAAAATAGAAGAGGCAAAACCATTATAATCGGCTTTCACCATTGGCAGCCAGTGTGACTCCCAGAGCTTAGTAACAATACAGCTCTTTTGAGCTTTGTTTGTTGGTTTTTGTTTAATCTTATGTATTATTTACTTAGCTAGAGGAAAGGTTATATCTTTTGCTTTTTTTTCTCTGCGATGGTGGGATACAGAGCTGTAATGCAAAGCTACTTAAGAGACAATTGTGTTTGGATACAAATGGTACTTGAATACTTAGCATTGTGTTACAAGACAGATAAATAGACGTGATAACAAGCAGTGAAAACAACCCCTTGTATTACGTGGATCAGATTATTTTTGAAATAACATTAAAATACATGTTAAAATATGTTAAGTAGTGATATAAAAATAAATGATTTTATATAATACTTGGATATATAGTTAGATGCTGACATTGTTAGATATTTGTTAGGTCAAGGATACACATGGAACCTTTCATAAATCTGTCTGTGCCTCTATAACACTTTTATTCTCTTCTGCAAAGTGTGGGAGAGCATTTCCCAAGTCCCTGAGGTGCATGGAGCTAGAATGCCTTCTCTTCCCATAACACTGACCCTGCTTGATTGTCAGCTGAGTCCTAAGCTGGGTCAAGTATAGTAGGGAGGAGATATATTACAGCTTGCTCCTGCCTACTTTTGAAGTTAAATTTGTGTTGGGTGGAATATACATAAAAAGCAGTGGCACTCACAACAGCTAAAAATGAAACAGCTTTTCACTGCTTTTTTCTTTGTATTTTTTTTATAGTTGTAATCCTCACCCTCACCCAATTAGTTGTGTGATCCCCACCATTATAACTCCCAGCATGTAAGTTTTCTAAAGCCAGCATTATTATAACATCAGCATGTTGATATCTTTACAATGTAGTATTGATTTATCCACACAATGGGTCATAAGCTGATCCTTGGAAGTCCAACCACAGGAACCCCCACCAAGAATAGGGATGCATGTGATCTCTCAGCAATAAATGGAGCTCTCAGTACGCAGCAGAGAGAACAGTGTCAGAGTGAAATGAAGACACTACTTCCTGCAGGACATACAGCAGCTGATAAGGTTTGAGTTTTTTAAATAGAAGAAATTAAAAAATGTGTATAAATTTTTAACACCATTTTTTTTTTTTAATTCAGAGTACCCTTTTAATTTTCAGTCTACATGCACAGTGTGACTTAAATGTGAATAGGTACTGGAGCTCAGTTACTTAGTAAACAAACACCCAATTGCATTTTCATTACTTAACCCTTTAACAACCTGGGGTCATTGATGCATCTGGACCTGGATATCTGGTAAGTTCAGCTTTGTTTTACAGCATGATAAGAACAAAAAAATAATAATGAATGTAAATTGCAAACTTGCTTTATATCACATCCACTCTTGATTGAGATTTTGAAATTTATTAAGACAGTGACACTTTATGTCTTTGGAAAAACATATTAACAGCTATACAACAGCTGCACAGTATACAGTTCATAATAAAAAGGTAATACTGGTGCTTATACACTGTGTGACTATGTACCAATCAAAAACCAAGCCGCTAACTCGGTGTCCATATCATGAATAAACGCAAAAATGGAACTGTAATCCAACTTTAAGTTGCAAAATTATTTTTATATATAGATCTTGTACTCAAAAAAAGATACAAATAAAGTCTTTCACATAATAAACAAAGAAAGAAAGTCACCACAGTGTAACGGACGGATAGACGCTGGATGGTATTCGCACCATGCTCCGGTGCACAGCAAGTCTCAGTCCTTACGAGGCTCTCACCCTCTGGGAGATGATGACGCAGAGACGTACGCTACGTTTCGAGGGAGGGGCCCTCTTTCTCAAGCGCTGATAGTAAGTGATCCCACCACCATATTTATACTAAATACGTAATGAATAACATGTCACTAAAAAAACAAAAAATAACAAATATCGTTACACTTACTAAAAACATGGCTATAGCTATGTGCATATACTTTTATTATATGAACTTACATAATTTTATTTCTAATTTGCACTAATATAGCCAACTCTTACGTCATTTAAATAGATGAAATATACTCTCAACATTCTGAAATACATATATAATGCTCAGCTAACCTTACTTCCATTACCTACAAGAATACAGAGAAATTACACATTTCATTTAGTCCTTTAGGGGCCACACAATCTAGTGTATATATCCAATATGTTTCTTTTTGGAGTAATTTTTTCCTCATATCAACTTTACCTCCTAATGTAATTTCCTCCAAAATGACCCATTTAAGGTCAAATACTTTGTGTCTATGTTCATGGAAGTGTCTCGCCACTGTTGTTTCACCAAAACTTTTATTTGTGTCACTTTCTATGGTCTGTTTTAATTTCTGTGTGTAGGTGCGAATGGCCGACCTATGTTCATTGATGTTGAGATCATGGTTAATGATGGACATCTGGATACCAAACTATATCGGAAAGAAATGGATCGCAATAATCTTTTGTTGCGCACTAGCCACCATGCCCCCACAACTTTTAAGGGTATACCAAAAAGTCAATTAATGAGAGTGAAACGGATATGCACGGATAGTGAGACATACAAGAAACAGAGTAAACAGATGGTCGAAAAACTATGTGATAGGGGTTATAGACGTGACGAAATAAACAAAGTTGTAGTGGAGGTAGATGCTATGTCAAGAGAGGACCTGCTAGCTAAAAAGACCAATAAAAAAGGAAGGGATAAAGATGGTATAATGTTTATTTCTAAGTACGACAGTCATGCTACACTAGTCAGAAAGACTATAAATAAATACTGGTCACTATTGGCGTTTGATGATAAATATGGTAGACTCTTTAAACAAAATCCTCACTTTATCTATAAAAAGGGACAGTCAGTTGCCGATAATGTGATTAGGTCAGATATTGGGAAAACAATAAGGACAAGGCAAACAAAGATGAGATCGTGTAGAAACGGCACCTTCCCTTGCTTATCCTGCCAGAATTGTAACAGCATAATAAAAGGAGGCTCTATATGCCATCCACATAATGGCAATCAAATCATATTGAAGGGTATGTTCACATGTAGAACCAGCAATGCGATTTATATGTTGAAATGCCCATGTGGGCTTGTTTATGTAGGTCAGACGTCACGAGAAGTGCGTATTAGAATCAATGAACATAGGTCTGCCATTCGCACCTACACACAGAAATTAAAACAGACCATAGAAAGTGACACAAATAAAAGTTTTAGTGAAACAACAGTGGCGAGACACTTCCATGAACATAGACACAAAGTATTTGACCTTAAATGGGTCATTTTGGAGGAAATTACATTAGGAGGTAAAGTTGATATGAGGAAAAAATTACTCCAAAAAGAAACATATTGGATATATACACTAGATTGTGTGGCCCCTAAAGGACTAAATGAAATGTGTAATTTCTCTGTATTCTTGTAGGTAATGGAAGTAAGGTTAGCTGAGCATTATATATGTATTTCAGAATGTTGAGAGTATATTTCATCTATTTAAATGACGTAAGAGTTGGCTATATTAGTGCAAATTAGAAATAAAATTATGTAAGTTCATATAATAAAAGTATATGCACATAGCTATAGCCATGTTTTTAGTAAGTGTAACGATATTTGTTATTTTTTGTTTTTTTAGTGACATGTTATTCATTACGTATTTAGTATAAATATGGTGGTGGGATCACTTACTATCAGCGCTTGAGAAAGAGGGCCCCTCCCTCGAAACGTAGCGTACGTCTCTGCGTCATCATCTCCCAGAGGGTGAGAGCCTCGTAAGGACTGAGACTTGCTGTGCACCGGAGCATGGTGCGAATACCATCCAGCGTCTATCCGTCCGTTACACTGTGGTGACTTTCTTTCTTTGTTTATTATGTGAAAGACTTTATTTGTATCTTTTTTTGAGTACAAGATCTATATATAAAAATAATTTTGCAACTTAAAGTTGGATTACAGTTCCATTTTTGCGTTTATTCAGTATACAGTTCAGTCATTATGACAATAAAACATAAATTAGCTGGTCTGTGCCTAAAAAGCAATAACATAAAGAATCCAACAGGGCTTTCAGGTGGTCATACATTGAAATGAAACAGCATGCAAGTTCTCTACAAATAAAAGGAAACATCATATTTCAGAAGAATAATGATTTTCCAAGCTAAAACGCACTCATCAATATTACATCCTGATGGGTATTTGTGTTTTGTATAGAAGAAAAAAATACAATATACTGTAGAGAGTATTCTTTTTGTAGAATGGTTTTATCTATAAAAATGTTTGCCTTGTTAGTTTGCTGTAAGAAAATGATATTTTAACACAGTGGATACAGAAAGTGCACAGATTATCAGGGTCTTAAAATATTTTTTAAACAATCTTGACAATAAATTCCAGGTACTGAAGTTTTTGGAAGCGATAAACACAGAAGGATCAAAAACATCACATTGAGAAAATGTCTCATACGGTAGTAATGAGTGCTGGATTTAGATCCAAATGCTTGTTCTTTGAAGAGGTCTTTCTTTTGTATACACCATGATCCTTTGCTCAAGATCAATAAACATGATAATCCAGATCTGATGTTAGAAAGGAAAAACAAGTAGCAGTGTTTAACGTGGCAGAGTTTTAATAAGTATCAGAGTAGTAACTTGCTGCTTACTAAAGGCCCTATTCTACAATTATCGGCCATGAAATCGATGAATGAATAGAAGGCAACAATCAGCCGACAACGTTCATGTTGGCTGATCGTTGCAGTTGTTTGTGTTTCAAACATGTTAAAAAACAAGCCACTGTGATAGCAGCGATCTTCTGCCATCGCTCCGTGGAATAGGAGCGGCGGCAGCAGATCGCCACTATCCTCTATGGGCTGCCCGGACGATCTAGCGATCACCCAGGCAGCCCCCCGAAACTCCCCGTGGCCCCGAGGAGCAAACGAGTGCTGACACAGTCGGCGAGCTCCTCACAGTCGGTCCGTGGAAAAGGGCCATTAGGGCCCTTATCACAGCCTGACTATTAGCCACAAGCGCTAATAGGGCCGATTAACTTCATCATAGTCATGCTGAGCTTGGTACTCTTTTGAGTTTTAGGGTACTCGATGGTACTCGTTACTTAGACGAGCATCTGGCAATACTCGAGAAAATCTCATCATCCGTTTCCTGTAAGTTTCGGCACTTTTTCTCAGCCATTAAACATGCAGGACACTCTTTGGTATATCCTGCGATCACGTGGGACCCATAGCAGCGATTGGTTGTCCAGATCAGATGACCCTGCCATATAAAAATCTCGGCCGCCGAGGCTCGGCTCGGCTCACATGCATGCTGGAAGAGATTAGGGACAGAGCTACTGCTGGTCAGGGAGAGCTTTAGGGAGGGAATTAGCGTTCCAGTAGGCAGGAAATACTAGCAAAACAACCAAACAGCCCTTGTAAGGGCTTCAAATCATTTTTAAATTGTATTACTACAGACTGCTGGCTGGGACAAGGTATAAATAAGTTCATTACTGCTTGCACAGTGTAAAGGGGGTGTCACAGAGTATATATAGGTGCAGCCACCAATAGATTGTATCCCACAGCCCCCTAAAAACTATTTGGTCCTCTACTATACTTTCTGATTTCTGTATTTCTTACACAAGGCATATCTAAGTTCACTACTGCTTGCTCAGTGTAAAGGGGGTGTCACAGAGTGTGTATACAGTAGGTGCAGCCACCAACAGATTGTATCCCACAGCCCCCTAAAAATTAGTGGGCCCTCTACTATATTTATTAATTTCTGTATTTCTTACGCAAGGCATATCTGAGTTCACTACTGCTTGTTCAGTTTAAAGGGGTTGTCACAGAGTGTCTATAGGTGCAGCCACCAACAGATTGTATCCCACAGCCCCTTAAAAACTAGTGGGCTCTCTACTATATTTTCTGATTTCTGTATTTCTTACACAAGGCATATCTAAGTTCACTACTGCTTGCACAGTGTAGAGGGGGTGTCACAGAGTGTGTATAGGTGCAGCCATCACCAGATTGTATACAGAGTGTGTATAGGTGCAGCCATCACCTGATTGTATATCACAGCCTGATGGGGAGGCAAGTTCACCCGCAGGACCGGTTTGAAGAGGAAGAGGGGTGGGCAGAGGGAGAAGCAGGGGCAGAATGAGTAGATCAGCAACTGTTTCATGGAGTCAAACTCCTGTGGCCAGGCCTAGATGTTCTCAAGTCTGGAGGTTTTTTAAAGAAAGTGCGTATGACCGACGCACTGTATTGTGCAATGTGTGCCACGCAAGGATCAGCAGGGGAGCCCCTACTACCAGCCTAACCACTACCGGCATGTGCAGGCATATGAGTGCTAAACATCCCACTGAGTGGAACCAAGGCAGCTCAGTCAGTGCAAGTCGCACCCCTGCTCCTTCCCCTGTGCCACGTGCTGGCTCTGTCAGTCCCCCCACCCAGGCCCCAGGCCCGATTGCCTCCAGCCCTACAGGTGTCCAAAGGTTTCCAAGAGCAGCATTCAACTGTCCCTGCAGCAGACCTTTGAACGGAAGCGCAAATACACTGCCACTCACCCGCACGCACAAGCCTTAAATGTGCACATAGGCAAACTGCTGAGCCTGGATATGCTGCCCTCGGCTGGTAGAGAAAGAGGCTTTTAGGAACCTCATGGTGGTGGCTGTCCCTCGGTACTCTGTCCCCAGCCGCCACTACTTTTCACGATGTGCCTTCCCAGCCCTACACCAGCATGTGTCGGATAACATCATCTGTGCCCTGACGGTCAGTGACAAGGTCCACCTAACCACGGACACGTAGACAAGTGCTGGCAGGCAGGGACACTATATCTCCCTGACGGCACATTGGGTCAACTTGATGGAGGCTGGGACAGAGTCTGACCCTGGTTCCGCTCATGTGCTGCCAACACCGAGGATTGCGGGACCTAACTTGGTCGCGGTCTCTCATGATTTGTATACCTTTCTCCTCCTCTTCTTCATCCTCCTCACTATTACCCTCCACGAGCACGTCGGCTCCATTTCGTAATGCTAGCTGCATCAGCACTGCGGTGGGTAAGTGCCAACAGGCGGTGTTGAAACTGCTCAGCTTAGGCGACAAGAGGCACACGGCCCAGGAGCTGTTGCAGGGCTTCACGGCTCAGACAAATCTTTGGTTCGCGCCACGAAGCCTCAAACCAGGCATGGTTGTGTGTGAGTGGCGGCTCTGCAACTCGGCAGCCTCATACATGTACCATGTCTGGCCCACGTGCTCAACCTAGTGGTGCAGCGGTTCCATAAGACGTACCCCAATTTGGCTGACTTGCTCATCAAAGTGCGGCGCATCTGTGCGCATTTCCGCGAGTCAACCACGGATGCTGCCACCCTTAGGGCAGTGCAAAGGCTCTTGTAACTGCCGGCTTACAGACTGCTGTGCAATGTGCCCACGTGGTGGAATTCCACCTTTCAGATGGTAGCCAGGGTTTACCAGCAAAGCAGAGCCATTGTGGAATGCCAGATGTCAACCTCGGTAAGAAGCGGTAGTCAGGTCAGTCAGCTACCTCAAATCTAAAATGAGAAGTGGACGTGTATGTCTGCTATCTGTCAGGCACTGGGCCCCTTTGAGGAGTCAACACAGAAGGTCAGCGGCAATGCCGCCATCATCAGCCTTACCATCCCGCTGCTGAGTCTGCTTCAAACCTCCCTACTCAGCCTGAAGTCTGAGACTTTGCCTTTGTCTCAGGAGACAGGTGAAGAACATCCCCCGCTAGATAGCCAGACAACCCTGAAGTCAGTTTCTCACCACGGAGAAGAGTATGAGGAGGATGAAGAATAGGAGGAAGAAGAGCAGACTGCTGCCGCGACGGAAGAAGGTACACATGCTAAATCCTTAGTTGTTGAGCGTGTATGGCCTGAAGAGGAGGAATTGGTGGAGGAGGAGGAAGAGGAAATTGAGCCTTTTGAGGAGAGAGAATTTTTTGGCAACATCGATTACTGGGTGTTTACCCTCCTGGACCCTCGGTACAAACAGAACTTTTCCACTCTCATTCCTGCCGAGGAACGTATGAGACTGAATCAATATCAACAGACCCTGGTGCAGAAGCTAAAAATGTACTTCCCATCTGACACCACTAGCACCAGAGGATGTAGTTCTGTGGTCCAAAGAGCGGGGGAGAGGAGAAGTGGAGCAGGCAGCTTGTCAAGAAGCAGGGGAACACTCTCCAAGGCCTTTGACAGTTTCATGGCACCCCAGCAAGACTATGTCAACCTTCTCCAGTCTAGACAGAGTAGGGGGGAGACCTACATAAAGGGAGTACCTTGCTCACCATACCAACGTCCTTCCCGATCACTCTGCTACATACAACTACTGGGTTGCAAAACTGGATACGTTGCCTGAACTGGCGCTTTACGCCTTGTGGGTGCTGGGCTGCCCTGCCGCTAACGTGTTGTCCAGGCCCAGACTGGTAATCTGGCAAGCCGGGCAAATGCCCGCTGGGCTGGCCAGATTACCAGTCCGTGGGCCGCCCGGGCTGCATAATAAAAAAATATTATTTAAAAAAGAAAATCACCACCGCCAATTCCTCTCTTCTCGGGCCACCCCTGCCTGCATCGGTCACTGCAGCCCGCATGGCCCACTCCTGCCGGCTCCTGATGTGCTCCTCCAATCCAATCAACCCGGAGCAGGAGCGTGGGGCCACTGCGGCCGGCCGTGCAGCGTGTGTTGTACGTGCACCACAGCCAGCCGCAGCAGCCACACACTCCTGCTCCACATTGGATTAGAGGAGCACGTCAGGAATGGGCAGGTACGGTCCCTGCGGGCTGCAGTGACCGGAGCGGGCTGCGGTGACAGAAGGTGACAGAAGCGGGCAAGGGCGGGCTGCGGTGACCGAGGCCATCTATAAGGGGGGGAGAAGAGAGAGGGGGCCATCTATAAGGAAGGGGGTAGAGAAGGGGCCATCTATAATGGGGGGGAGAGGGGCCATCTATAAGGGAGGGGGAGAGAGGGGGCCATCTATAAGGAAGGGGGGTGAAGAGAGGGGACCATTTACAAGGGAGGGGGAAAAGAGAGGGGACCATCTACAAGGTGGGGGGGAGAGAGTGGGCCATCTATAAGGGGGGGAGGGGCCATCTATAAGGTAAGGGGAAGAGACGGGGCCATCTATATAAGAGGGGGGAGAGATGGGGCCATCTATAAGGGAAGGGGAGAGAAGGGGCCATCTATAAGGGAGAGGGGAGAAGAGATGGGGCCATCTACAAGGGAGGGGGAGAGAGAGGGGGACATCTATAAGGGGGGGAGAGAGAGGGGGACATCTATAAGGGAGGGGGGAAAGAGAGGGGGTCATCTACAAGGGAGGGGGGAAAGAAAGTGGGCCATCTATAAGGGAGGGGAGAGAGAGGGGGCCATCTATAAGGGAGGGGGAAGAGAAAGGGGGCCATCTATAAGGGAGGGGGAGAGAGGGGGGCATCTATAATGAAAAGGGGACATCTATAAGGGAGGGGGGAGAGAAGGGGCCATCTATAGGGGGGAGAGGAAAAGTGGCCATCTATAGGGGGGGAGAGAAGGGGTCATCTATAAGTGGGGGGACAACATAGGGGGAGAGGGGGCCATCTATAAGGGGGAAAACATAGGGGGAGAGGCGGCCATCTATAAGGGGGCTACATAAAGGCATGCATATACTATGAAGGGGTCACATAGAGTCAGCCTACCTACTAAAAGGGCCAATACAGATGTGCAGTTAGCATAGAGATGAAGATGGTGCCAGTGTGAGGAGCCTAATATATCTATCTGGAAGATTCTGTGGATTCGTGGCTCGGAGAAGTTCTAATGACCCAGGGCAGATGGAGAAGCATATGAAAAAGGAAGAACTCTGATCAGCGAAGATGTCCCTTATGAGTCACCTGATGTAACTGCACTGTAATGTATGTAGTGTACAGGACCTGTGTGGAGCTGCGTCCAAATCTATATGACTGTATGAGGTGATAGTAATCTGTGTACAGTGGATGTTATTTAGTATCAGCGGTGGTAATAGTGGCATAGCAATGATCAGTGTATGTAATCTAAGGATTGCATGTAAAAGTCTCCAGGGGAACTTGAAAAATGTTTTTTAACAATATACCAAAGCCCCTCCACCAATAAAAGTTAAAATCCCCCCTTTTACATTACATAAATAAAACATTTAATAAATAAATAAACATGTTATAAAACAGCATGCGTAACTGTCCCCTCTATTAAAATATAACAATATTGTCAACAATATTGTCCCCGTACGGTGAATATTGTAAACGAGCAGAGGGGAAAAAACACCAGGATATATATGAATGAATAAAAAGTGATCAAAACATCCAATATACACAACTATGATACTAATAAAAACTATCCAATCTACACAACTATGATACTAATAAAATCTAGAGATCATGGAGAAAAAAATGACATCCTATACAGCCCCATATGTAAAAAATTAAAACCGTAAGTAACAATAGGGCCATTTTACTAATAATTATTTAACATGTATATAGTTGTTTTCGGATTGACCCATATAATAAAGATATCATGTCAGTTTTACCATAAAGTGCATTACATAGACACGGGAACCCCCCAAAAGTTACAAAATTGCATTTTTTTTACCAATTATACCCTATAAATAATAAAATCATACATTTTATGGTGGATTGAAAGATGCCATTACAAAGTACACTTGTTTGTGGAACAAAAAAGACCCTAATGCCCCTGTAGATAGAGAAATAACAGCGTTATAGCTCTTAGAAGAAAAAAAAACAAATCATGAAATGAAAGTCATGAAAGGGTTAAAGGAAAACTATTAGGAGGTTAGACAAATCTAACCTGCTGATATCTCCTCATATCGCACAGGGTGCTGAGGTTTCTTACCTTCATCTCCGGCACGGCTTCCGTTCAGTTTGTAGTTAAAGAGGAAAACACCAGGTTTAATTATTATTATTTTTTTCTTTTCATCTCCACGCACATATTATGACCAAGCATCTTTTATCTTTGAGGTTGAGCTCCACAATAAGCACTTTATCCAGTATTATCTTGGGATATACTGTTTTTGCCTCGTTTTTTGTCCAGGTGGGATTGGCAGTGCAGACTCTGATCGTCTCTGCCGTTTAGCATCATTCCATTGTGTTACTGCATCAATTTTGTGAAGACACTGCAGTACTGCAATAAAACTCCAACATGTGTGAACACAGCCCTAATTTCACTGCTGGCTTTTGCACAATCAGTGAAGTTGCAGCACCTTCTTCTGGCTTGTCAGAGATGGTGAATCACTCAGGGGATTGGGGGATCAAGCCAAGCCTCCTGTGACATCGCACCCTGTCTGCATCATCAGCAAACACACACAGTGTGAGACAGATGCATGGATTATTTGTCTCCTAAGGTGGGAGAGCAGTGGGAGCAGGAGACAATGTGGATTGGCACAGAGGCCATTTTTCTTCGCTTCCTGGATTTCAATGAGCTACCAGTGTGGCAGAACCGTACAGATATGGTAATACATTATAAAGACACATCTATTCAACTTTTAATGTAAACTTTTTTTTTTTTTTTTTTTTTTGTAAACTTTTTATTCAGTTTTCAATTTTCAAAAAAACATGAACAGACGCGGAGACAGTACTCCACTTCAGGTAAAACATGAGTGTACACAACCAAAATTATTACAGACAATTATGCATTGGTCCACACAAACAGGGACCTAGAGGTCCCAGAAAAAGGTCTGGGTCAGAATCAAAATCAGAAACCCACCAAAAGAAGAGAACACCCTCCCCCCCCCCATCCTCCCCCCGGCTCGCGATCACCCCGAAAAGCCCTCTGTAGAAACCTAAGCTTTATCCCTAAGGACATAAGAGAGAAAATCTCCGGCCCAAGTTCACTCACACCTTCAGACGGCCAAGCGTACCGGCCACATCCTTAGCCAGGTACCATTTGGTATCCTTAAACGGCAGCACTACCTGGCGTATTTCAGCAGAAGAAAGGAAGGCACAGATGAACGTTGTCCATTTCTTAAAGAAACCTTTGGTAGACATTTCCTTGGCTCTTAGCACCTCCATCTGGTCATACAGTAGATATTTTTTAACCTGGTTCACCACTTCGTCAGTGGAGGGCATCTGAGATTCCAACCAATGAGCGAGCAGGCAACGCTTGGCCACCAAAACAAAAACATGGGTGAGCAATGTAGGCCTCTCCTCATTTTGGGGAATATGCATTACCAGAAAAGCAGGTTCCAATGACAAGGTAACCCGTAATTTAGATGATAACAGATCTTTTAGCCTCACCCAGAAATGTCGCACAAGGGGGCATGTCACCAGTCCGTGTAGTAAGTCAGTCCCCCCAAGGTTACAGTTTGGGCAGGCATCAATCCTGTCAGGTCTATCCAGAGTCTTGGGCAAGGTGAAACCATATGTCGCGTGATGGATGATGCGGAATTGGGTATCCCTCCAATGTTCGCTGACTATCGCCTTCCTCACCACCGCCCACCCATCCAGGATCGGTTTAGTCAGTTCAGTCAGACCTAATTTACCCTCCCAGTACTTAAAGATGCCCTGACAAAAGGGCTCTGAAGCCTGCCGTCGCAGCGCCCGATAGAGGTACGACAGCGAGTGCATAGGCGCCTCCACCTGCAGCAGATCATGGACCAAACCAGACCCGTAGAAGGAAGAAAGATTCCGCAACCTAGGTTTAGTAAAGGCCATGACCTGGTTATATAACAGAAAATTCCCCTCAGGCAGCCCATATTTGGCCCGAAGCTCTATAAAAGTTAAGTATCTGTGCTCAGAGTCATGCAGAAGATGAGATACACAAGTTATCCCTCTGTCCCTCCATTCTAAGTACGCCTTATCAAGCTGGTTCACTTTCAGTTCCGGATGCGCCCATAATGTCATATATTTCCCTATAGCAGCGGGTAGTTTGATATCTTTTAGGCCTGCCTTCCAGGCCGCAATCGTATCACGCAGCAGCAAAGACCTTTTTATATGGGATGCAATGGCAGAGAATTTGGAAAACAGCAGCGCCCCCAGAGACCAAGGGCCCGCCAGGGCCGCCTCCACTCTAAAGTTAGTGTAGGGACCTCCACCCCTCATCCAGTCGAATCCATGCCTGAGCAGACATGCTACATTATATCTTCGGATATCGGGGAAATTTAGTCCCCCCTGATCCTTAAAGAGTTGTAATTTTTTAAGGGCTATACGAGGCCTCTTCCCCTTCCAGATGAATCTGAGAAAGGAGGATTGCAGTTTATTTATATCTGAATGCTTTAACATTACCGGGATTGTCTGCATGGGATAAAGAAGTCTGGAAAAGGCCAACATTTTCAGTAGGTGACACCGGGCCATTGTAGGAAGGGGTAATGATTTCCATCTGTCCACATCACTAAGGATCGACTGGATGAGTGGTGGATAGTTGAGCCCATAGAGTGAGCTGGGCGTTCTGCCTATCATGATGCCCAAGTATCTAATCGCTCTGCGTTCTACCGCGACTGGAGTATTTCCCTGAAAGCCCCGGGATCCCACCGCCAAATCTAACAGTATGCTTTTGGAAACATTAACCTTGAATCCCGCCCCCTCCCCGAAGTCTCGTAAACATTCAAATACTGTTGCAAGGTCAGAAGACGGATTCTCAAGGAAGAGAAGGATATCATCTGCAAAGAGTGCAGTCGTGACAGGGATGCCCCCTACCTTTATGCCCCTTATGCCAGGATGTGATGCTAGAATGCGCGATAGCGGTTCTATAGCAATGTTAAATAAAAGAGGCGATAAGGGGCAGCCCTGTCTGGTACCCTTAAACAACCGGAACGGCTGAGATAAAAAGCCCGGGGTGCCCACCCTGGCCCAGGGAGCAGTGTAGAGTGCGGACAAGTACCTCATAAAGGGGCCCTCGAAGCCCATTTCAGCCATCACCGCCCACACCCACTCCCACGCACGTTGTCAAAAGCTTTTTCCGCGTCAATCGACAATATTGCGGGGGAGGGGTGCAGGTCAGGATGAAGCTGGACCTCATCCAGCACACTGATGACCTTCCTCAAGTTGGATACCGCTGATCGTCCCTTGACAAAACCCACCTGCGAAGGTGAGATAAGGCAAGGGAGGACAACAGCCAGGCGGTCAGCCATGATTTTTGATAGTATCTTGAGGTCGACGTTGATAAGGGATATCGGCCGATACCCCCCTGGTGACGTTAAATCCTTTCCCTCCTTGGGCAGAACTTTTATGACCGCTGTGTTCATGTTAGCAGACACTGGTGTCCCCTGTAAATACAGATTATATAAGGATTGGAGAGCGGGGCCTACCTCCGTAACTGCAATCTTATAAAAATCTCCCGTATAGCCATCGGGCCCCGGAGCCTTGTTCGGTTTCAGACCCTTAATAGCTCTAGTGATATCCTCTATCGTTATAGTGGCATTCAACAATTCATTTTCCTCAGCGGTTAGCCTAGGAAGGCGTGACTCATGTATCCAGTCCCTCACCTGAGCGCACTGCGGGGGAGAATCCATATAGAGAGATTCATAAAAGGATCCCAGAATCTTATTAATTCTACTCGGGTGAGTTTGAAGGGTTCCCTGTGCGTCCCGCATGGCCTGAATATGATGAAGGGCACGCCGGCCTTTGGCCAGTGTCGCCAGCAGCCGACCCGGTTTGTTCCCATGGCGGAACAGAGTGGCCTCAAAATGGGACCTGTTTATATTTTCTCTACGTTCTAGCCAGCTTTCGTATGTCAATTTAGCCATCTGCCACTTCTCCTTGGTCTCTGGGGAAGGCACCTCAATAAAAGACGTGTATGCTTCTCGTAGGGCCTCACAAAGTCAGTGCCCCTAGGGATAGTATCCTGCAACACAATGGACACGGGTGAGTGGTCTGATATAATCATATCCTCTATCTGCGACCGCTGAAGACGCGGTAGCAGTGAGTCAGAAACAAAAGCATAATCTATTCTGGACCAGGAGTTATGTGGATGGGAAAAATGAGAGAACTCCCGTGCATCAGGATGCATCCACCTCCAGGCGTCCAAGACACCCACTGTCCGTGCCCATCTCGGCAGAGCAAGATCCCTATTACGGGGACCCGCCCCAGTCGACTTACCCGACTTTCTGTCTTCTGCATGACTCATAACAGAGTTAAAGTCGCCCCCTATCACCTTTGGTGTCGTCACGTCTTGAAGGACAGCTGAGGTAAGAGATTGGAAGAAGGTATTATTAGTATCATTCGGGGCATATACATTGATCATTTCCAGCTCCTCGGCAGAGGTCTTTATACACTTTATAGAGAACAAGTTTTCCTTATGTGGAGTTCCCCTCTAAATGAGTGGGCTAGTAAGGCGTTTTTTTGTGCCCCTGTGCCCCTACTGTGCCCCTGTGCACCAATCTTCGCCTGGTCGCTCAGCCCTTCTAATAAATATCACGTTTGATTTTTTAATGCCGTATGCATTGTACAGTGATATCAGCAGGTTCATCCATTCTGATTGTCACTATAGGATAGGAAGTTTTGTTTTTGTCTTGTTTTTTTTTTTTTTAGGGAAAATTAGACTATAACCTGTTATAATGCCTTGATAGCTGTGTTTTTTTTCAGTCATGCTTATATGAGTAAGTATGATTTACAAACAGTAAGATGAAAGAGCCTTTTATCATATAAATAGAAGTAAATGTATGGTTATTAAAATACCAATCTCCAGTTTTCGAAATGTGTTGAAAAGTCTGCTTCAATAAAGTGATGCATGTTAGGTACTTGTTAGAATTTCTTAAAATAATGTTCTTTTTTTCCTCTTAAAAGGGCTAAAAAGGTGAACTGTTCAGTGAGAATCAAGGAAAGAAATGGTAAAAAAAAAAAAAAAAAAGCCATTAGGGAAAAGGAAACTATGCTTGGAATAAAACGTCAAATCCTAAAGCAGGTTAACAAGACATAAAGAAAACAAAATCCTATATGCTGGTGCATTTTTTACATCCTAAGTACAGTACTTACATTTCTTCATAAATTATAAAGTAATGAATTATCATAAATGTAATTCCTTCATTTCTTGATGACTGTGGCTTTCTAGTTTGGAGCGTATAATTCTAAGTCTTTCAGAGCATGTTAAAAGCTGAAGGATGGAGTTGAATGCTAATGATGTTATGACTGTACTGCAGGTCTATGAAAAAGGTCATGAAGACAGCAGCATAACTGGCTCCCTGTTGTGCAGTGTATGGAAGTCATACCTTGAAATCCCAGTGATTTTGTATATATCTGCAAGACAGACAAGGAGCACATCTGGGATAACAGATTGGCAATACATTTTATGTGTGTTGCATGTCTGAACATAGACCTAGCATTACATTAAAAGCACCTTCTGCTGTAGTTTTGTTTTTTAAACACAGAATGTAAAAATTATCGAAATAGTAATGGTAAAAGACTGGTCATAGAGCATGCAAAATGTTAAATCATTTTCTCGGGGTGCAAAATGATGACTTAAAGTAGACCTGTCACCCCTCGTGCCGGGGTGACAGGCTCCTGACCCCCCGTTACAGCCCCCTATACTCACCTTATCCCGCCAGGTCCCACTTCCTGAGCCGGTCGGGTCACGGAGATATGAGCGCCCGAAGCCCGGTGCGCACGCTCACAGGAGAGTCCGACGCTCATAGAGAATGAATGGGGAGTCCGATGCTCCGTCATTCTCTACGAGCGTTGGACTCTCCTGTGAGCGCGCGCCGGGCTTCGGGCGCTCATATCTCCGTGACCCGACCGGATCAGGAAGCGGGATCTGGTGGGATCAGGTGAGTATAGGGGGCTGTAACGGGGGGTTGGGAGCCTGTCATCCCGGCACGGGGGGGGGGGGGGGGGTGACAGGTCTTCTTTAAGAATAAACAAATGATCCTAAATGTTCATTCAGCACACTACAAAATATATGTTCTGTTCATAGCAGCAGTCCCTGTTGTCTTACAATAATGTCACTGTCTCATCACTGTCCTTTACTGTTGCTCTGGCACCACTTTCAGCCATTTCCCGGGACCTTGGAACCCTCACAGGTTCTCAAGGTAGCGGAGTGAGGCAGTGTTGCTCTGTTTACCTAAACACAGATGTCAATATCCAATCAGAAGGCTGGAGCATCAGGCCAGACAGGGACTGAGTTAGGCAGGGCCAGCATCAGCACTGGGCTTACCGGGGCAAGTGTCAGGGCCCACAGTGCTTCTAGGTGCCCAGGGAGGGAGAGGGGCTCAGTGTTCTAATGTTCAGCCTGCTCACTGTAGTGCAGGGTGAGGGTATGAACATCAGAAGACGGAGCAGGACCTGCACAGAAAGAGAAAAGGGGGAAAAGGTCCTTAACCTCACAGTGTGGAGAGCAGCCTGACAGAGAGGAACAGGGAGAAGACTGAGCTGTAAGTGCTGTGTGTCAGTGTCTAAGTGTGCTAGTGTCAGTCAGTCAATGTCTGTGTCAGCCAGTGTTAGTCGGTAAGTCAGTCAGTTAGTCAGTTAGTTTCAGTCAGTCAGTGTCTGTGTCAGTCAGTCAGAGTCAGTCAGTGTCAGTCATTCAGTCAGTGTCTGTGTCAATATTGTGTGTTTGTGGATGTTAGTGGTGTCTTAAATGATTGTGCATAGTGTGTGGTTGATGGGTGCATAGTGAATGGATGAGGGGCCCGCTGAGGCTCTGTCGTCTGAGGCCCTGCAAAAACCTGGAGCCAGCCCTGGAGTTTGGTATTTTATCTCGGCACCTGCTGAACTTGGGTGCCTATGACTACCCTCCCTGAGCCTTATTAGTGTTCTATTTGCTCTGCACTCAGCTTTCCCAATTTGTTGATTCCCAGTTTGCCTTTGCCTGACAATTTAGACTGGACCTCTTGGTATTGACCTAGTCCTTCTTTTTTTCTTTATTTGACTCTCTGGACAGATGAGTGGGCGAGAGCAGGGCTGCATTGATCCCTATCTACTGTGACACAGTATGCTATCTGGGCTCTACTATAATTAGTACTACTACTCTTGTGACACTACTGTTTCAGTGGCAGTTTCAAAATAGCCTGGAAGCACTCACCATATCTTCAAGCTTTATTTGATTAAGTCTCGGCCAACATCATAGCAGGTAAGTGGGGGCGCTGGCTCCCACTAGAACAAGTTACAGTCGTTTTGCACACTCATGTGCTCAGTATTTTGCTACCAAAACCAGGAATGGATTGAAAACACAGAAATGCTATACTCACACACACTGTTGAAATTGAGTGGATGGTCGTCATTTAATGGCAAATAATTGCCGTTATTTTAACACTGTTGTTATTTTGAAATAACGGAGATTGTTTGCCGTGAATAATAATCATAATCATAATGACAGCTGTTATTTTACAAATGATGGCTGTCATTATAAAATACCAGTCCTTATTTGGCCTCAAACGGCCAAAAAAAGACATTGTGGGAACATAACTATATACTGCAATTAACCCTACACAATACAATAAACATTTTAATAGGATGTGAAAATAAAAGTGGAATAAGTGTATTTCTCATGGACAAGGCTAGAAACTTTGCATATTTGTACACTATCAACAGTTTTAATATTTGTGATGCCATATTTTTGTGAAAAACTGTCATATACTGTATATTGCAGTCAAGTGGGAAAATAATTAATGAAAACATCTACAAACCTAAACACGTGATCAAAGATATGCAAATTAATTTTAAATTCAAATTTAGAATTCGTTACTTTAGGCTATTTGCTTCACATAAATTGAGCAGTCTGTACAATTAATGAGTACAAATATTTGAAAAAAATTGAATCATATCTATAAATAGAATCTTAGCAAATGAAGTAGAAAAATACTGGAATTTTCTGTATGCCATAATTAATTACAAAAATCACAGTTGCTGCAGTGAAAGATGAGTCAGCATTTGCTAATATTAAAGGTGAACGCAGGGCAAC
This sequence comes from Dendropsophus ebraccatus, assembly GCF_027789765.1. Lineage (NCBI taxonomy): Eukaryota > Metazoa > Chordata > Amphibia > Anura > Hylidae > Dendropsophus > Dendropsophus ebraccatus. The sequence goes on from NC_091458.1 coordinate 81,928,029, forward strand.
CTTGTTAAAAGAAAAAAACTTCCAAACAATAGACGGTTCTTAAATATATTCCCCCCTGACACTCCTCATCTGTTTTTACAATAGTCCCGCTCCTCTGAAGCAGTTTTCTGCCTGCTCCATCTCTCTTTCTGTTCCGCTTAACCTGCTACCAGACTACATTTCCCAGTAGTCTTTGCGGTGTACACTCAGAACATCCTGTTTCTCCCACCCTCCTCCGTCCTGCCCTCCTGACCATACCCTGACCTCCTCCATCCACATCTCGCCCTCTCCTCTCTGCCCCCATTGCATCTGCATCCCCAGTCTATGCTCAGTAAACTAAATATGAGACAGTGGTCACATGATCTTTGTCTCCTGGAGGGGGGGCAGCAGAAGGAGCAGATTGCAGGAAGGCCAGTTTTCTTCAATTACTGGATGTCAACTACCAGTAAGGCAGAACTGCACAGACATTGGGTATATAATATATATTATAGAGACATCTCTATAACTATTAACATATTTTTAATAGAAAATTTTCCCTATCCAGAGATCCCCTTTAGAAACTTACTTTCATCAAGGGATTGCAAAAGTAATAAACATCCCTCATTCTAGAATCCTGCATAAAATCCCATTCCTGTATGACCGTTAAAGGCATATGAACATTGCATATGCATACTATGCACAACATTTATTATGTGTTTTTAATATACGTTTTAAACCATTGTTTAAGCACACACAATTCATAACCTGTATGCAGCCCCTAATGCCGTTATCTGCAGCCAACGGAACTCCTGAGACATTCTCAGGACCAGGTTCTGGCCTTGGAAAAGGGACAGAGATTTCAATACAACACTATGCACCAAAATTGTGCCCGAATTCTGGTACAGTTTAAGCCAACTAATATATGATCTAAACGTAAACTAGACAATGTAAAGATGCAGAGTTATCATTATAAACAGCCCAAGTCACTTTGATAAATCGGGCACATTCTTTGCCTCATTAGTGCAAGGTTGACATTTTTATCATTATCATTTTGAAATCTAAATCGACTGTGAAATATGAAATATAGCATGTTTGCAATTTAAATTCATTATTTTCTTCTTATCATGCTTTGAAACAAAGCTATACTTATCTGAAATCCAGGTCCAGGCAGTAATTTGGTTTAGGGACACATTGAGCTGTAACACTCTGCCAAGACTTACAGCTTTTAGTCTCTTTTTTTAACCAGCACAGAACTAAAATGCTGCCCTCAGGAGCCTGGACCTCGATTTAAAGTAAAAATTATTAATGTACGTTGCAGACTTGCTTTATTTCACATTCCCTGCTTTTTTAGATTTTAAAAGTTATAATGACAGTGACAGTTTAAGGGTCCATTTACACAGAAAGATTATCTGACAGATTATCTGCCAAAGATTTGAAACCAAAGCCAGAAACAGACTATAAACAGAGATCAGGTCATAAAGGAAAGTCTGAGATTTCCCTTTTTTTTTCAAATCCATTCCTGGTTTTGGATTCAAATCTTTGGCAGATAATCTGTCAGATAATCTTTCTGTGTAAATGGACCCTAATGCTGGGTTTACACAAAACGATAATTGGCCCGATCGTACGATTAACTATGTCGGGCGGCGGGCGGCCGGACTTTCGCGCAACGACTGTTTACACGGAATGATCGGCAAATTTTTTGTGAACGCCGAACAACGATTTAAGAACAAGATAAAAGATCAAAATGAATGATTTCTCGCTCGTCGTTCGATCATTCGCTGCGTTTACATGTACGATTATCGCTCGAAATCGATCGTTATTGTGCAAATTCGCACGATAATTGTTCCGTGTAAACCCAGCATTAGACTTAAGCTATGTTCACACATAATATTTCCATCAGTCTTTTGGTCAGTCTTTTTTCAACCAAAATCAGAAGTGGAACCTTCTGATTTGCACAGTTTCTGGTTTTGGTTGCAAGAAGACCCACGGAAAAACTATATGTGACCAAAACCTGAAAGAAATACCGTATGACCAAAAGGCTGACGGAAATGCTGTGTGTGACCAAAAGACTGACAGAAATAAAATGTGTGATCAAAAGACTGACAGAAATACTGTGTGAACATAGCCTTAGTGAGTAAATCTCACTCATTTTATATTAACAGACGTTTTAAAACATAAAGTATTACAATTCTAAATATCCTTTTCCCATGTATCATATGAAAAGAAAATACTAAACATAATTGGTAAAAAATGGAATTATTAAAATAAAATCTATCTGCTACATTGATTAAAAAAATGGTTGTATTAAAAATGATTAAATAATATAAGGACAGAATAATCCGACCTGGTAATTCATTCCAAACTCTTAATTTTACAATCTATCTTGAAGGAAGTAGCCACTACACCAGGGGTGGGGAACCTCCGGCCCGCGGGCCGCATCCGGCCCCTGACACCTCCGGATGTGGCCCGCGGCTCCCCTGTGACATGCGCCGCTCTGGAGGAGAAGGAGCCGACACACACGGCATCCTCCTGTGTCTGTGACAGCTGCCAGGAGGATGCTGTGAGCGCCGGCTCCTTCCCCTCAGAGCGGTGCACATCTTCTGTCTCCTGCCCTCCTGTGACGTGCGCCGCGCTGGTGAGGCAGGAGCTGGCACAGACACAGGAAGATGTGTTGTATGCCGGCTCCTGCCTCACCAGCGTGGCGCACGTCTTCTGACTCCTGCGGGCCGCGCGCGATGACGTCATTTCATCGCGCGCCGCCTGCAGGAGAAGACCGGCACAGAAGAGAGGAGGGAGAAGAGGACCTGGACAGCGTGGGAGCGGAGGAAAGGTGAGTGGGATGTTTATTTTTTTCATTTGGGGCAGACACTGGGGGTTAACTAGGCCACCAGGGACGTGACTGGGGGGGGGGGGGGGTAACTAGGCCACCAGGGACATGACTGGGGGGGGGGGGGTAACTAGTCTACCAGGGACATGACTGGGGGGGGGTAACTAGGCTACCAGGGACATGACTGGGGGGGGGGGGTAACTAGGCTACCAGGGACATGACTGGGGGGGGGGTAACTAGTCTACCAGGGACATGACTGGGGGGGGGGGGTAACTAGGCTACCAGGGACATGACTGGGGGGGGGTAACTAGGCTACCAGGGACATGACTGGGGGGTTAACTAGGCCACCAGGGACATGACTGGGGGGTTAACTAGGCCACCAGGGACATAACTGAGGAGTTAACTAGGCTACCAGGGACATGACTGAGGGGTTAACTAGGCTACCAGGGACATGACTGGGGGGGTTTAACTAGGCCACCAGGGACGTGACTGAGGAGTTAACTAGGCCACCAGGGACATGACTGAGGAGTTAACTAAGCTACCAGGGACATGACTGAGGGGTTAACTAGGCCACCAGGGACATGACTGAGGAGTTAACTAAGCTACCAGGGACATGACTGGGGGGTTAACTAGGCTACCAGGGACATGACTGGGGGGGTTAACTAGGCCACCAGGGACATGACTGAGGAGTTAACTAAGCTACCAGGGACATGACTGGGGGGTTAACTAGGCTACCAGGGACATGACTGGGGAGTTAACTAGGCCACCAGGGACATGACTGGGGGGTTAACTAGGCTACCAGGGACATGACTGGGGGGTTAACTAGGCCACCAGGGACATGACTGAGGAGTTAACTAGGCCACCAGGGACATGACTGGGGGGGGGGGTAACTAGGCTACCAGGGACATAACTGAGGAGTTAACTAGGCTACCAGGGACATGACTGAGGGGTTAACTAGGCTACCAGGGACATGACTGGGGGGGTTAACTAGGCCACCAGGGACATGACTGAGGAGTTAACTAGGCTACCAGGGACATGACTGGGGGGTTAACTAGGCCACCAGGGACATGACTGGGGGGTTAACTAGGCTACCAGGGACATGACTGAGGGGTTAACTAGGCCACCAGGGACATGACTGAGGAGTTAACTAGGCTACCAGGGACATGACTGAGGAGTTAACTAGGCTACCAGGGACATGGCTGGGGGGTTAACTAGGCTACCAGGGGCATCACTAAGGATTCAAATCAGGTACAAGGGGCATCACAGAGGGTTAACTACAATAGCAGGGGCATTAGGGGAACAATACTTTGCCTTGTTCGGGTGCTGCAAACCCCCGCTACTAACTGCCGCGCACGGTATAACATTGAGTGCGGCCCTCAAATGATTTTATTAAGGCCCGACCGGCCCTCGACATGGAAAAGGTTCCCCACCCCTGCACTACACTGATACCACCACCACCTCCCTGTACCAGTCATTACATTGTTTACCCTTTCAGCTTGCAATACAAGTAAAAATCACTGTTGACTCATCACTGTCCCCCATAAATGTCTCCACAGAGCAGAGCTGCACCACCCTAAATCTCTTCCATCATCTCTGCCTTCCTATGCCTTCCTCCTACCATCCTATGTGTGCTTATGTCCCATAATCCAAACCTCTTATTCTTTTTTTTCTGCACAAATGTGTAGGCAAGTTTATTATATACCCTTATTGGTCTACTTTACTGTTAACATAACACCATTTTGTTCAGCTTGCCCGCCTCCACTTTCCTCACACATACAAAATTCATACTTTATTCATTCACTTCTTATCTGTTCGTATACAAGTACACAGATATTTTGGACAGTGACTGGCTCATTGACTTTTATGTGCACTACTCTGTTTTATAAAAGATGGCTGGTCTACTGTACCAATCAAACACGTCATGCTCTTTGTCTCAACTCTATTTCAATATAGACTGTAAGCTTTTGAGATTAGGTCTCTCACTGATCTTGCTTAAATTAACAAGATCTGTGTGAGTCTGTAATATGTGATTTTGAATATACATGTACAGTACCCCCTGAATTAAAAAGTGTTATAGAATGTGTTGGTGCTATATAAATAAAGATAATCATGTCAATACTGATGAGATGACAGAAAATCATTCTGAAGAGGCAGTGACAGATCATGTCTGATGGATTAGTACATTTTAACAGGGTTATGCATCCAGTAGTGTCATAAGACTTAGGGTGCCTTCACACCTACCGTATCGCAGTAGAAAATCCGCTGCGGATCCGCAGCAGATCCGCAGCAGATTTAACTAAATGAATGAACACAGCATTAAATACGCACTGTCAAATCTGCTGCGGATCCGCAGCAGATTTGTAAGTGCGGATTTAGTGCTGTGTTCATTCATTTAGTTAAATCCGCTGCGGATCTGCTGCAGATCCGCAGCATTTTTTCTCTAAACCGCTCTAGCTCGTAGGCCGGGACCGCAGCTATTAGCGGGCATGATCCGATGAAAGTTGACAGCTGCAACCGATTACTTAGTGCAGCCCATCCCTGGTGTCTAGTGGGGACTTTGTCCAGGAGGAGCGATCCACACATCCGGTTTGGGCCGGGGTCTGCGTCGTAATGGCGCTGATCCCAGCTTGGCATTCTATTGCTTCTATTCTATTGCTTACACTATAAGTGTAAAAGTTAAAAAAAAAGTGTCATTATTAAGAAAAAAAAAAAAACTCCCCTAATAAAAGTTTGAATCACCCCCCCCCCCTTTTCCCATGTTATAAATAAAAATATATAAATAAACGTGTTTGCTATCGCCGCGTGCTTAATCGCTCGAACCATTAATTTATCATATTCCTGATCTCGCATGGTAAACGGTGCAAGTGCAAAAAAATCCCAAAGTACAAAATTGCGCATTTTTGGTCACATCAAATCCAGAAAAATTTTAATAAAAAGCGATCAAAAAGTCACATATGTGCAATGAACGTACCTATAGAACGTAAAGATCATGGCGCAAAAAATGACACCTCACACAGCCCCATAGACCAAAGGATAAAAGCGATATAAGCCTGGGAATAGAGCGATTTTAAGGAACATATATTTGTTAACAATGGTTTGAATTTTTTACAAGCCATCACATAAAATAAAAGTTATACATGTGATATATCGTTGTAATCGTAACGACTTGAGGAACATATAGCAAGTCAGTTTTACCCCAAGCCGAATGACATAAAAACAAAAACTCTCCAAATAAAAGAAATGCGAGGTTTGTTTGTTTTTTCAATTTCACCACACATTGAATTTTTTTCTGGTTTTGTAGTGTACTTTATGAAAAAATTTAGCCTGTCATTGCAAAGTACAATTAGTGGCGCAAAAAATAAGGGCTCATGTGGGTCTTTAGGTGAAAAAATGCAACTGCTATGGCCTTTTAAGCACAAGGAGGAAAAAACGAAAATGCAAAAATTGAAATTGTCCTAGTCCTCTAAGGGTTAAAAGGGTACTCCAGATATGAAAAGTTAATAACTAATAAAAATGTAAATGAAAAGTTATATAGATGTGTCTATATAATGTCTAACCCTCACTGTGCCATTTTGCCTTTCTTGTCATTCATTGCTGACCAGGAAGTGCTGAAAAGCCCTCCATCTAATCCAGGTTCTTTCCTAGTCTTATTTGGGCTTTAACCCCTTAAAGCGACTCTGTACCCACAATCTGTCCCCCCCAAACCACTTGTACCTTCGGATAGCTGCTTTTAATCCAAGATCTGTCCTGGGGTCCGTTCGGCAGGTGATGCAGTTATTGTTTTAAAAACGACTTTTAATCCTGCATCGCAGTGTCTAACGGCCGGGGCATTAGGCTGGCACCACCTCTCTGTCCTTCCTCCCCACCCTCCTCATGATTAGGAATGTTCCAGGCAGATTGCTTCCTATTCCCCTTGTGTGTGCATAATGAACATGGGCTGGATCATTAAGACACCTGTGCAAAGCTCAAACAGCAGATAATGTTCCTGGATCATTCCTAATGCTGAGGAGGGTGGGGAGGAGGGAAGGAGAGGTTGTGCCAGCCTAATGCATATACAAATGTAAGTCCTGGCCGTTAGACACAGCGCTGTAGGATTAAAAGTTGTTTTTAGGACAATAACTGCATCCCCTGCCGAACGGACCCCAGGACAGATCTTGGATTAAAAGCAGGTATCCGAAGGTACAAGTGGTTTTGGGGGGTCAGATTGTGGGTACAGAGTCTCTTTAAGGACTGGGCCAATTGTCAATTTTGCGTTTTTTTCGTCCTCGCCCTCAAAGAACCAGAACTCTTTCTTTTATCCACCTACAAGGCCATGTGAGGACTTGTTTTTTTCAAGAGCAGGTGTTATTTGTAATGGAATCTTACAATTTGCCATAAAATGAATGATGGAACCCCCAAAATATCATTTATGGGGTGAAAATGGGTAAAAAAAAATGTGATTCCGCAATTTTTTGGGGGGGTTCCATGTTTACATAAAGCACTTTACAGTAAAACTGATATATTTTCTTTATTCTATAGGTCAGTTTGAACACAGCGATTTGCATGTTTACTAGGTTTTCTAACATTTTTCTATTTTTACTAGCAGTAAAAATAAAAATTTCACAATATTTAAGATTGCCCTTTTAACTTTATTATTTTTATTTGTTTTATGTATAAAATGGGAAGGGGGGTGATTTTCATTTTTATTGGGGGAGGGGCTTTGAGACTTTTATTGTTTTTTTTTTAAAAACTTTTTAAGTCCCCTTAGACTTTTACATTTATACATTTAATTACATACACTGATCACTGCTATGCCATAGCATAGCAAGGATCAGTGTTATCTGTGATCTTCTGTGGCAGGCTCTATCAGCAGACTAAAGACCTGACTACATGGAGGAAGGTAAGAGACCTCAGGCAGTCAGGCCATGCTCCTGTCACTTACACTTAAACGTTGCAGTCTCAGCACGATTGCCAGGGTGAGGGCCTAACTGCTTATAGCAGCTGGTTTTCTACGGCTATGGAGCGAGCTCAGCTCCTGAGCCCGCTCCATAGCCTGGGACCCTGGCAGGGTGTACATTTACGCCCTCTTGCGTTAAGGCACAGCCTCCGGGTGCGTCCATGTACTCCCGTGGTCATTAAGGGGTTAATGGGTGTTATTCCAATAAATACACCTTTTTATGTCACGATCAAACATAAAAGGGTAGTTTAGCATGTTACATACCGCTATCAATCACGACAGTGGCATGTAACGGGTTCCGATGGTCTGGCTTCTGATCTGTCACCATGGCAATAGTCTGTAAGCTCATGCATGCGAGCAGGGCCCTCACTCCTCATGTATGGCTGATAATTATATGTATATGTATATGTATATGTAATGTCAGATTTATGTTCATGTATGTACCCCCAGAATTGTTAAGTGCTGCGGAATCTGTTGGCACCATATAAATAAAAATTATTATTATTATTATTATTATTATTATTATTATTATTATGGCAATCCCGAGGACCTCCTGAATGTCCACTGGCCCGCCATGGATATGCCTCTACACAGCCATGACATTTTATGCCCTACACAAAATAAATTGTTAAATAAAACATTAAAAACAAACAAAAATGTTAGTTTGGTTTCACCAAGTCCATAATGACTAAAGCTATAATACGATACATTTATTTTTACAGCATGGTGCACGCTTTAAAAAATATTTAAAAAAAAAACAACACAGCTCCAGAACTGCTGTATCTTGCCAATGTGCCAAAAACGGCATAAAAGAGATCAAAAATTGTGCGTGTGTGTGTGTGTGTGTGTGTGTGTGTGTGTAAAAATTGGCATAGATAAAAACTATACATCTATCCATTCAAAATTAGCCTGCAACCAGCTCTGTCACAAGAAAAATAAGAATGCTATGGATGTTGGAATGTAGCTATTTTGTCTTTTTTTTCTTCGGGCTAATAGTTTTTATTGTGCCAAAGTGGTAATAGTTAAAAAAAAAAAAAAAAAAAACATGCAAATTTGGCCTTGCTGTAATCGTAGTATCATTTTTCCCATTATTCTTCCACAAAATGGTTAATAAAAGTTATTAATGTTAAAAGTTACATAAATCCCAAAATGGTGGCATTAAAAAATTAATAAATTTTGTCCTGTAAAAAAAGAAGCCCATGGATATAAAAAAAAAGTTATGGCTCTTGGAAAGCAGTGATGAAAAAAAGAAAAATGCTTGGTCACTAAGGTGTTAAAGTAGGCCAGAAAAATATGAGGCCAAATGGTTATTATTTATAAAAAAAAATTATTAATAGTAACCAGAATGAGTGCAGAACAGATGGCACTGCTGTCGTCAGGCACCAAGTCCACACTATCCCACTGGTTTGGTATGCATTTTATTTAAATGAAATTTATTTTTGTATATGTTGCAGTGAAATGATAGAATCCAGGGATTTGAACAAATCCCAGGAAATGATGAAATGACCGCGCTGTTCCATCATTTACCTGAAGAAAGTCAGGGATTTGATCAAATCCCTGACCCCTTTCAGGGAAATGGTGGAATGAATTCTATGATTACCCCTGCGACAAACCTCCCGTCAGGCACCACAGCCGGAGCAGGAGGGCCCATGATAGCACGCCGGCAGCACCCTGTCACCTGCCAGCAGGCACCACAGTAGCATGCGGGCAGACAGCGAGGAGGAGGACAAAGATGGCGCCGGAACTCCTCCCTGGACCTCCCGGAAGGCATGGCGCCGGAGGCGGACGGGGAGCAGAGCAGACAGGCTGGGGAAGCAGTAAGCAACTTCTATGCTGCAGGGGAAATAAGTGGAACGGGAAGCAGAGAAGCGGGGGCGGATGGGGAGCAGAGCACCACACCTCCCGGTAGGCATATGGCGGCAGGGTTGACAGCACCTGAGGCGAACGTGGAGCAAAGGCCACATTCACACGCTGTATTTTAAGAATAAACAACGGCAATTTGTTGCAGATTGCAACAATGGCTGATCTTTACTGACAGCGTGTGATTACATTTAAGTGTATGGAACAACTGCCGTAAACACTACAGCTGCTGTTTTTGGCAGCCTCAGAAAATAATTGACAGGTCTATTTTCTACAACTGCAGTTCATTGAACAGTGGCCGTAGAAAACAGGCTGTGCTCACAGTGTAGAGTATGTCTCCTGGTGTACTTTGCACTGTGGTCAATGGTAAAGTGGAGTACGGGCACACCCAAATGTGCCCGCATTCCAATTAAGATGGAAAAATGTTCATTCAGCCAAAACTGTACTATCGGCCAGGTGAACATGTAAGACTTTGACCATTGTTTGACACAGCCATGTGAAACAAGGCCGATGTTCATACCCGGAGTGAACATGGCCATACACTGCCAGAAAAAATAACACATGAAAGGTACAACAAAGAGATCTAAGAAAAGATACCCTGGAAACTAAGAAAGCTGGGAAGTCCTTTTTAAGCTCTGTACAATGGGAGGGGGGGGGATTGCAAATGGAACCCTAAGTATATTTAGATTATACAAAATTTAGGCAGATTTAACCCTAGTCAGAATAAATCCTACAATACTAATAAAATGTATCATAATGCCACTTTAAGCTGAGCATAAGAAACTTTGCTAGATATACTGTACGCTATGCTACATATAAGCAGCAAATTAATATAATGCTTGAGGATCTAGTTGGATAATCTTTTTGACTATGGCTTAACATTTAATACAAAAATGCCCTGCCCTGGTTGGAGATTTTACATTTTCGTCATGTTGAAAATATGGCCTAGAAGTTTCACAGCTGAATATTTGACATTTTCTGCTTAAACAACCATTCAGAACAGATGTAAAGATGAGCAGGAAATGTATTTCTGTTCATGCCATTGACTGGAGGACTCCAATAAATGTAAGAGTGTACTAAATAAAACGACGAGCTAACAGTGCAAATGAATTTCTAATGGCAAGTTTTTAGCTCATCTAAGGGCATACAAAATGCAATTGTTGTATATCACACATTTCAAGGACAGATTGAAAATGTGTGCCCAGAAAATAATGAGCTCTAAGGACAGAACAGCAGGCTCTGTGTAAAACCTTTAATTTTCGAGTCTGCTTTGAACATCTGAAAATATCTCTGACTCTCCAGGAAATGCAGTCAATCTGAAAATGTATTGGTATTTTTTCACCTCAGTAAGCATGTACTCTTAGCATGATTTAAGATTTTCTGAGCAAAATAAAGCTTACTTGTTAAAGTCCTTTTAGTGCAAATCATATTACAACAAAATTCAAAAACAGAAAAGTGCAACAAATGCTAAGACACGTGGTTACCATAGATGTTTAGAATGGCAAAACTGTTACAGAAAAAGAAAAAAAATGAGGTGCTTAGAGTACCATTTAGTCAAACAATGTGTACCATCCCACCAAATTAAGGGCACCTCTGATTCAGAATGACCTACACTGTACTATGTACTGTACACTGGTCTCTCCCAGGCAATATTAAGCTTACACACTGGGAATGCAGGATCCAACTAATCTCTGCTTACATCACCCATGGGATGGGTGGTGTGCACAAGTCAAATGGAGGCAGCGGATCCCCCCCCCCCCACCCATTATGTAACATGGAAAAACAAAAACTGACCCAATACACCATTTGTCTGCATTAAGCGTGGAAGGAAGTGGCTGCCTACACTTGTCTCTTATGCTCCACCCATCCCACCCCATGGATGATTTAATCAGAGATTAGTTGGGGTCCTTACCCGCTTCACACTGTGGTTTGTCTGTTAAGTGAAATGAGCATCTTATAGACTTACATAAAGTGATTTTGAACGATCTCTGGTGGCTCTCATACAGAATGAATGGAGTGGTGGTGTGCATGCATGACTGATGCTTCATTTTGATCAGAGGGTTCCCAATATTCGAATATGCAGAAAACACTGCAGAGACACAATCACATGTCTCGACGTCAGTGAACTAACCAGAGCTGTTTTGGGGTAGTTGCCCCTCATCAGTGTGGAGCAGGATTCTGGTTATTGGGAGCAATGCCTAGTAAGTGCATGCAAAAGGATGCTGGTTGACCTCAGGGAGATCAACCAAAACACCGCTGAGACATCATCACGTGACTCGACATCAGTGTATTCTAGGACATTTCCCCCTGGTTCCCAATATTCAGCTTACACGACTGCCACAAGAGTCATATCCTGCGATTATATTCCCTATCCAATGAATAGAGTATAAGTTGCTGTGGGGTTACAGTCCTTGAGTATTTGATAATGTTACAGGTCATCTCACAGGTGGCTATGGGCAAACTTTATTTTCATACTCCATGTCAACTCCTCCTCAACTAGAATCCTTTCCATTGTTTTAATTGACAACTATCTTGTTGGACCAGAGAGTATAGTGGGCACCATCCTATAACCTGAGTGCTAAACTAATGCATATAAGAAACACAGAAGGACTATGAAGAAAAAGAATATGCAAAAAAAAGTAGCACATCAAGAAAAAAAATCTTTATTTAAATAGCCTTGCAATACACAAAATATTTACAAAACAGTAAACCTAGGTAGACAAGCCCTAAATGACACTCAATATTAAAAACACTAAAATGTCATCCTTGGTCCAGCTGGCGTCCCAGCCCGGCTTTAACGCCCTACCTGCCCCCGGACACAGCACATGGGTAAAGTGCAAAAAAAAAAAAAAAAAACAAAACTATTACAAAAATAGGGTGGGTTCACACTGAGGAATTCTCGCGAATAAATTCAATTCTTTCGGCAGAATGCGGAATCAGCCGGCCCATAGAATGGTGTCTATGGAGCCGGCGGAAAGGCGCACGGCTGTGCGCACGTGCAGGTTACGGGATTCCGATGAATTTATCCGCGAGAATTCATCAGTGTGAACCCAGCCATAATGGCTAATGCAGTGTCTAATAATGAAAATGAAAAGTGTATTAAAAACAATATCATGAGGGGGGGGGCGTGGCTTGCCTATGGCGGAGTGAGCAGCACGGCTGAAGAACTCCCAGGTCCATACCGGCCCTAACCCACCCGAACCCCATTATAGAGGCGCTGATTTACTCTGAAGGCATGGGAAAGAGTAGAGGAAGGAACCTGGCTCCCTCTGACCCTGAATCACCCGGCATCCAGCATTTTTTCCCCACTGCGCAGAGCTCGAGAACTGCCAGCACGGGATCCAAGATGGCAACGCAGACCTCGTGGGCCGCCTCACCACACGCCTCGGACAGCCAACGGTCACTCTCTCCAGGGCAGCCTGGAAATGCGAGTCATCCAGACCCCTTCCCTGATTCGGAAGATGAGGAATGGAGTCTGAGAGAGAAGGTACATTAAAGTCTGAGAGAGAAGGTACATTAAATCGCTCTCCACGAAGCAAGACTTTGAACACTGTATTAACTGCATAGAAGCCACTTACAAAAAAGAGCTGTGTGCTGCTGGGAGAGCCGAATGCGACATCCTCAGGCTGGACACCAGTTAGAAGGAGAAGACGCCATGGTAGCCGTGATGGACCTGCACCAGAGGACTCAGGACAGGGCTTAAGATTTAGCCACGACATCTGCATTATACTTGCGCCCCAACATTTGGCGATTTGACTGTGGCCTATTATTGTGGCTAGCTATTCTACTGGCTATAAGAAATCTTTCTTTCTATCCTATCATAATGATACACACCTTGCTCAGGATATTCTGTTATCTACCTATATTTTCTCAGGGATATGCCTTCTCTAGCTTCCTGTATCTTTCTAGAATGATTATTTTCCAGCCTCCAAATATCTAAGCACTTTGAGTATTTTTGTGATTTAGATGGGGGAACGGGGGGTGAGGGGTGGGGAGTTGCCATGGGTTTATCTGTTTGGGCTTCCTCTGAAGGCTATTCTCACCTTTTGGTGAGTGTATTGTGTCTGCACTAGTACCACTTATGGTGGACTAAGCCTTACTTGTCCTAGAAGCCTTATCATGGACGGATTGGCTTACCCTTTTATTTGGGCCATATATATCCTTTCTTCTGTACCTTTTCTTACCTCCTCTCTTCGTTCTCTTGTCTTTCCCCTCATGTTGTCATGTTCCCTCTCTTGTTTGTGGCCCCTATATGTTTGTATGTATGTGCTTTACCTGCGTCTGTAGAGATTTCTATCTTTGACCTATGATGGGCGTACTTAGCTTCTGTACCTTTAATGTGAAAGGACTAAATATCCCAGAGACGTAGGCAGATTTCTTACTCTTTGCATAAAAAGAGAGCTATGATTGTGTTCTTGCAGGAAACTCACTTTAACCCCTAGACGACCTAGGACGTACCGGTACATCCAGGAAGTCTGTGCCCAGATCACCTTGGACGTATTGGTGCATCCTGAGCTACAGTATGAAGCACGTTCCGGAGCGGAGTGCGCTTCATAGCAGGGGGGGTGGCTTCATTCAGCAGCCGGCACCTCACCGTTAATGACACGCTGCAGCGATTGCGCTGCAGCGGGACATTAACTCCGTAAACGGCGCGGCTGCAACGTTTAAGTGTAAGTGACAGGTGGAGTCCCCTGTCACTTACCTATCGGGACTGTGGGGGTCCCGATCGTTAAAACGGACCGCCGGAGGTCTCTCACCTGCCTCCCTGTGGTCCAATCGGCGATCTATTCACTGAGCCTGCACAGGCAGGCTCAATGAGCAGAGCACCGATAACACCGATCAATGCTATGCCTATGGCATAGCAATGATTAGTGTAGAAAATGAATCTCATGTATGTACAAGTCCCCCAAAGGGACTTAAAATGTATAAAAAAAAAAGTTAAAATCACTAACACACTACCCCAAAACCCTTCCCCCAATAAAAGTTGAAATCACCCCCCTTTCCCATTATATAAATAAAACATATAAAAATAAATAAACATATAATATACCATAGCAAGCGTAATTGTCCGATCTATTAAAATATAACAAGCATCGGTGAACGGCTTAGACGAAAAGAGGGGAAAAGTGCGCAGATTACCGATTTTATGTTACATTATATATAAAAACAAATTAATAATAAGTGATCAAAATGTCCGATCTTCACAAATATGATATTAATAAAAACAAGAGATCATGTCGGAAAAAATGACACCCCACACAGCCCCATAGGTGAAAAAATAAAACTGTTATAAGCGTCACAATAGTGCCAAAAAAAGGATTTCATGAAAAATATATATATAACATTAGAGAATCTGTGTAAACCTGTACCTGTATGTAGTTGTGTTCGGGCTGACCTATAGAATAATGGTATCATGTCACTTTTAACATATAGTGCATTACGTAGAGACTGGAACCCCCCAAACGTTACCATATTGCATTCTTTTTTATGATTTAATTTATATCTTCATAAATAATATATTTGGGATTCCATCATACATGTTATGGTAAAATGAAAGGCTCCATTACAAAGTACAACTATTCCTGTAACAAACAAGCCCTTACATGGCCTTGTAGATAGAAAACTGAAAGTGCTAGAGCTCTTAGAAGGGGAGAAGGGAAAAATGAAAGCGCAAAGATCAAAATTTGCGCGGTCCAATGGGTCATTTTGGGCCTGGTCCTCAAAGGGTAAAGGCAGACCAAGTACCTAAGTGTGATTCTTATTACTATCCTACTTTGTATCATGCTCTTAATCCTGAGGGTAAATCTAAAGGGGTTTCAGTTGCTTTTCACAGAACATTTACCCCTGTTGTTCTTTCTTCCATTATAGATCCCACTGGCAGATTTCTCTTCCTCAAGGTCTCTTGGCAGGGACACCACTATGTGTTGGCGAATGTTTACTTTCCCAATCAGGGACAAGTGGCCTTTGTTAGACGTTGCCTGACTCGCCTGGAGCAGTTTGCGGAATCTCTCCCTATAATTGTAGGCGGAGACTTCAACCTGGTGTTCGATCCTAAAATGGATTCCTCCTCGGGTAAGTCCTCCCTCTCCCACTTGGCAACACATAAGATCCAGGCTCTTTTACATAAAATGAGATTAGTAGATATGTGGTGCACCTTACACCCGAAAGATAAAGATTATTGTTTTTATTCCCTGGTGCACTCCACTTATAGTAAAATTGATTTACTCTTTCTTTCCCAAAATCTTCTAGACTATTCCCCCTTGGCAACTATAGAAGGGATTCTGTGGTCCGACCAGTCATCTGTGGGTGGATCCCTTGTTCTACAATCTGGGACGAGGAAACCATTCACATGGAGACTCATTGAAACCCTTCTGTCAGATGTCCTGTGCCTAGCGGACTTGAAAAAAGCGATAGAAGACTTTAAGGACACTGATAGCAATGACGATACTCCTGCTCCCGTAAAATGGGAGGCCCTTAAAGCGGTGCTATGGGGGATCCTTATCTGTCATGGTTCGCGCCTTAAGAGGGAACGTGGGGAAGGTATCCGTTAGCTCGTAGAGAAGATAGCTGACTTGGAGTTAAGACATAAACACTCTTTGTCTCCTGGCATTTATGCGGACCTGGCTGTACAGAGAGCAAAACTGGTCCAAATATTGGATAAAAAATCAGCATGTTTTAGATCCAAACTGAAGGCCCGTTATTATGTGTTTGGAGACAAAAGTGGTTGATTGCTCTCAAGGGCACTTCATCCTAGGCTGTGTATTTCTTATGTTTCCTCTCTGCGCGATCCACGGGGGTAATAAGATACATGCCATGAAAGACATTCTGAACATGTTTCGGGATTATTATGCTACCCTTTATTCAATACAGGGCAAGTTTTCAATATTATCCAGCTTGGCTCTACAGGTCAAGATCCAGGCATATATGGCATCTCACCCAATCACTAAACTTCCCCTTGAAGTTAGGGAAATCATAGAGAAGGATATCTCAGCTATGGAACTAGAAGAGGTTATTAAAGCCTCTAAAAATGGGAAAAGTCCAGGCCCAGGCGGCTACTCAGCTGGGTTTTATAAAACACTTGGTGACTTGTTTTCTCCCGTGCTTCTCTCTGCCTTCAATGATGTTTTAAATGGGGGTACATTTCCCCCTCCAGCCCTTCTAGCTCATATAACAGTTTTCCCTAAACCTGGGAAACCCCCAGACGTATGTAGTAATTTCAGACCTATATCCCTGATTAACCTGGACATTAAACTGTACTCCAAAATCTTAGCCCAAAGACTGAGTCTTTTTATCCACTTATTAATTTCCAATGATCAGGTGGGCTTTGTGAGGCAGAGAGAGGCTCAGGACAACACGATCCGTACTCTAACCATAGTGGAGAGAGCCAGAGCAGCGGGAGTCCCCCTGTGCATCCTGTCCCTTGATGCCGAGAAGGCCTTCAATAGGGTGCACTGGGGGTTCTTAGGGTCTGCTTTACAATTTGTAGGCCTGGGCCCCGTCATGCAGAGGGGGGTCATGGCACTATACTTCAAGCCATCCGCCCAAGTTAAGGTAAATGGATCCCTTTCTTCCCTATACTGAATGGGACACGACAAGGGTGCCCCTTATCCCCACTGCTTTATATTTTGGTAATGGAATTTTTTGCAGCCGCCATTAGAGACAATTATAGTATACATGGACCTGTAGTGGGAGGGAAAGAGCAAAAAATTGGCCATGTTTGCGGACGAAGTCCTGCTATATGTTTCACAACCATTAGTTAGCATCCCCAATATTCTCGCAGAAATAAGAGCATATGGCGCAGTTAGTAATTTAAAATAAACAACCAAATCTGAATTTCTTAACATATCACTCCCTGACCCTGTCGTGTACCATTTACGTTCTGTATTCCCCTTCAAGTGGCAAATGAGCTCTCTGAAATACTTAGGTATCCATATAACTCAAGATCTAGCCTCCCTATTCTCCACTAATTTTCTTCCTTTACTTCGCAATATAGAGAAGGATCTGAGTAAATGGCGTCATGTAAATCTCTCGTGATTTGGGAGATTAGCAGCAGTAAAAATGGATATCCTCCCATGGGTGCTATATTGTTTTCAAACCTTGCCTATGGTCCCAGTAGGTTCTTTCCTGAAACGACTTAGAACCATTGTTTTGAAGTTTATTTGGGGACATAAAACAGCCAGATTGCCTTACAGACTCCTTACGAGGCCTAAACTAAGAGGTGGAGTGAGTGCACCTGACTTTAAAGTATATCATCAGGCAGTATTAGGCACATGCCTTCTTGATCTTTTCCACAACAAAACTTCCAAGCAATGGGTCTCATTATTGGCAGATCTGTCTGTAAGTCCTCCTTTGACCTTATTGTGGTGTACACCGGGAAATAGTCCCCTGCTGGGCAACTCTCCAGCACTAGTCAAGACACTTATAGGGTTCAGTGATAGGTTTGCACTGACTCATAAACTTTTTCTCAGGTCGGGCCCCCTGACCCCTGTTATTGGTACGGGGATCCTGACCCCTGAGTTGACCGCTAGGTTTATGCGCTCTGCAACAAATGCCAATGATCTACACCTGAGACACATTAGCATAATAGAGGGCATTCGCCCATTTGCAGAATTTGTATCCTACAATTCTCTAAATGGCTGTTATATGAGCAATTGCGTAGCATTTTTCTTACGCTCAAGGACAGTTGGGGCTCTGTTCATACCCTAACTGACTTTGAGCAATATTGCATAGATACTGAACCCCCTGAACACACTATTTCCTTATTATACAGCCTATTCCTTAACCTTAGGGATCAAACATACCTCCGTTTGTTGCTAGGTGGGAGTCGGTACTAGGACGAGTCCTGCAGACGGATGACTGGACCACTGTCTTCCAGCTAGTGCATAAATCATCCTTATCAAGCTATGTCCAAGAGAAGATCTATAAGATTCTTTCTCAATGGTATTATTATCCGGAGAGGTTAAACAAAATGTTCCCTACGGTTGACCCTTGTTGGCGCTGTGGGGGCGAGAGGGGTAGTATGGAACATATATGGTGGTCCTGCCGGATGATAAGGCCCTTTTGGCAACTAGTCTTTGCCTTTTATGATAGTTTGCTCTGCATCTATGCAACCCTCAACAGAATTAGCTCTTCTGTCTCTGCAAGGGGGCTCCCTGCAAAAATTCAAGAAAAGTCTGCTGTGACATTCTCTACATGCAGGCCATTCCCCTTAAATGGAAGTCTACCGTGCCTCCTTCCCTCGGGGACTTTCTAGAGTGCCTTTTATCCATTAGACGTATGGAAGAATTATCAGCTACTGATGACGGGGATAGGTCAATGTTCACTAAAATATGGTTCTCCTGGGACTCCTTTAGTGGCTCTGGAGATCTGGCTACTTGGATTTCTCAACATAGCTTATCATTTAGTTTACTGAACATCCTCTAATTTTTTCTCACTAGATTTTGCAGTGACATATCACAGGTAAAGCACTTCTCCCCCCTTGTCTTGTCCCCCTCCCTCTTCCATGTACCCTTGTGTGGCCTTGTCTTACTTTCCCTCTCCTCCCCGGTATAGTCCTCTTGACTTCTACTAGTCACACCCTCTTTCCGGGTGCGGCTTTTTCTTTTGGCCTTTTCTTCTATTACTGTTCTTTCCTCTCTTTTTACTTTCCCTTTCCATTCCCATCTTCCATGGACCTCTATAGGACTATTCTCGTCAATCTCGGAAAATAGTTATATTATTCTGTTTGTCTGGCTTAGTGAGCATTATCCTATGGTGTTATTGCCTATTCAGTTATACTGAACTATGTCTATACATTTTTCTCACTTTGCTACGATGATGACTGTTCATTATGGATGTGGAAGTTAACTCCTTTGCATGATGACCCTGGAGGTCTGTTGGAATTTTCTGTGCCTTTATTTTCAATAAAACCATATTTACCGGAAAAAAAAACAATATCACCATGTGCAGTCCAGTAGATGAATTAAATGGTCAGGTGGGAGCAGCAAAAACACCCCACGCGTTCCGCTGTACCCGGCTTCCTCAGGGATGTGATTAGCAGTTGTATAACAGCACATATATACATGAGAGCCCCAATTACAAAGACAACCCCATAAACAATCAAAATATAATTACATACCATGTGCAGGGGAACAATGTGTCAAATGTTCCCCTGCACATGGTATGTAATTATATTTTGATTGTTTCTGGGGGTTGTCTTTGTAATAGGGTCTCACATATATATATATATATATATATATATATATATATATATATATATGCTGTTATACTACTGCTACTCACATATCTGTGGAAGTCGGGTACGGGGGAACGCATGGGGTCATGGGGTATTTTTGCTGCTCCCACCTGACCCATCCTTTCGTGATGTGCTACCTTTTTGTGCATATGCTTTTTCTTCATAGTCCTACTATCTTGTTGAAGACGTGTTTTCTTTCAATTGGGCAAATCCAACAACTCCACAAGCACACTTAAAGGGAACCTGTCACCCCCCATGCAGGGGTGACAGGCTCCTGACCCCCCGCTACAGCCTCCTATACTCACCTCATCCCGCCGGGTCCCGCTTCTGGTTCCGGTCGGGTCACGGAGATATCAGCCGCTGCAGCCCGGTGCGCGCGCTGAGAGATGAGTCCAACGCTCATAGAGAATGATGGAGAGTCCAGCGCTCCGTCATTCTCTATGAGCGTTGGACTCATCTCTTAGCCCGCGCCGGGCTGCAGCGGCTGATATCTCCATGACCCGACTGGATCCAGAAGCGGGACCCGGTGGGATCAGGTGAGTATAGGGGGCTGTAGCGGGGGGGTCGGGAGCTTGTCACCCTGGCACGGGGGGTGACAGGTTCCCTTTAATACTTTCCTATTTAACTGCAGACCTACTTGCATATTTAAACTTTTGGCGGTATTTATTTTAGAAATGTAAATGGCAAGGGGATTCCATAATTATTTTACTTAATGCTTAGTGATTTAATTTTTTTTCCTTCTACTTGAACTGGAAAAACATATGGCATTAATTAAAATACTTTACTTTTTTGAGATATGTTTCATGAAGCGAGGATGTTCATGTATTAAACAAACATTATTTTGTATTCTATCTGTGGGTTGTGGTAGCTATCATCCACTAATTGTGTTAATGTCATCATCTCTGCCAGTGGTAATACACTAAAAAGCCAAAAATATGCAGAGCCCTGATATCATAGCTAAATAAATAACACCTCATGGATGTTTTTATGGAGTTGAACCTACCACTGCAGTTATAACAGCTTTTAATCCCCTAGCTACAAAAGTTTGTGCCTGTTCAGTCAAAAAAATTATTTGATGGAATTGAGATTATTGGCCAGTGTGAGACACTAAGGCTATGTTCACACAACGTATTAGACCGGCCTTTCTGTAACCCAGCCGGGTCACGGAATGGCCGGTGTCTGCCCGAATCATCCTGGCCAGTACTTAAGTACCGGCCAGGTGATCTTTCCGGCCGCAGTTTTCTGATGCGGGCACATCAGAACCTCCCGCAGCTCACAATGAAGCAAACGGCCGGAGTCGTTTGCTTCATTGTGTGAACTGACAGGGTTTTCTACAGTCGCAATTCATTGAATTGCGGCAGCAGAAAACTGACATGTCAGTTCTTTGCGGCGCCACACGGGATCCCGGCCGGAGCATATACGATGTGTGTACGCTCCGGCCGGGATCCCATAAAAGAAGAGGCAGTGTTCCACAGCGTGAAAAGTATGGCCGTTGTTGCCGATGGCAACAACAGCCGTACTTTTTTTTTTATTAGTTTCTTCTTAGTTTAGTACAAAATCATGTTAAAACCTCAATTATCCACATCCTACCCCATACAATCTCCATTTGCTAAATATACCCGGTCTAGTTCATTACCATAACCAAACAGCATTATGGTCCGGAGGGGATTTCACCAGGGGGCTCAATCCATCCCTTTACCAGGTACTATCTAAAATCTAAAATCTTCCCCTTACCATCAGTATATCCCAGTTTGCTAACACCATCACTATATCTTACCACTATACTTACCGCAGAATCCAGACACTGCCGGGAGAGCACAACAAACTAGCTTAATTGAAAAATTATAAAGTCAACCCTTAGCCAGCAGACTCGGTTGTCCCTTAGCAGAGCTCCGCTCCCCTTGCATACATTTCACCCCCCGAAGAAGGGGAAAGAAATGAGGAGAGGGGGGGGGGGGAAAACACAAACAAACAAACAAAAGGGAAATAAAACAAACAAACAAACAAAAAAAAAAACTACAGAGATATACTTCTGTTGTTTATCCAGCTGGTAATTCCATCCATTCAGGGTACCCTCTTTTGGCCCGAACCGCCCCATCTCTGGAGCCGTTCTGCCCAGCAGAGCCCTTCCCACCAACCATTTCTTCCTGGAGCACAGGAAAGCCCACTCAGGTAGACCACCCGTGCTCCATACACTCAACTAAGCTCCCGGAAGGGCCTCATCCACCATTTATCATGATAAATTATGGTCCCCCCATCAGCTTCCATTCCAAATCATCCCTCCACACCTCAGGTGTTATAAAAATAAATAAATAAATAAGTGAAATAAAATAATAATTAAAACTTAAATATTAATAATAGTAAAGAATACTAAGTTAAAAAAAATAACTAAATGAATAAAAATATATACAATAAATAAAAATAAATTAAATAAATATTTATAATTTCGCTACTGAGACTTAAAGAAGAGCAGGCCTTAAAAACAACCGAGGCGATCCCTCAAATCTTATAATCAGTCGTTTACCTTTACCTCTCTCCCGATTGTGTCCAGACCCACGGCCCCACCTACAACCCATCCTTTCACCCATTATCAACATAAGGTTAACAAGCCACCCTGGTTCTTCCTTCTCCGGTTACAAATATAACATATATTCATCCATGGTCTTAGTTCAATAACATTTACTCCTTTCCTAGACCTAGACATGAATCTTTTACTTATTATCAGGTATAGTATGGAGTACGCAATTCTATATTAATTATACCCCACCCCCTATCCCACCCCCTTCCCTCGGACACCAATGGCGGGAGAAAGGGGGAAAAAAAAAAAAAAGAACTTCTTAATATCTTCTCCTACATTCGAAGAACGCTGGTACTAACCGTCATTTCTCCAATATTGCTTCCATCCTTGTACACATTTATTCACAGTATTGTACCCCCGCTTTCCCCTTTGACAGCTCATGTCCCAACATAGTGCTTGCTACTTCCTTCCACTCTGCTACAGTTGGGGCCTTTGGCGAAATCCAGTTTCTTAAAATCACTAACCATGAAACAAAGAACAATTTATATATGATTCCTTTTCTAATTTTAGGTGTAAGGTCCACCTCCATCACCCCCAATATTGCACACTCATATTCTTTTTCAACCTTTAGCTCAAAAATCTTTGTCATAACTAAAAAAATATTGTGCCAATAAGTTACCACCTTTCGACAATTTTACACCTTTGTTTCGAAACAATCACTATCCAGAATTGGAGGGGTTAGCAGACCCAGAATATTGGTTACAAAGTGGTTTGAGGTATGTGGAACAATTTTACAGATGGAGTCTTGAATAAATATGAAGACCTATGCAAGTCCACTGATAAGAAGCTGTGTAAATTAAGATACCTCCAGTTATATATGTCAGTAAGAACAGTAACAGATGTAAATAAATGGCGGGTGATGAGCTCCAAAGTGTTTACACAAGTCATCCAGATGGATGTTAACCCTTTAAGGACCGGGGCAATTTTGATTTTTGCGATTTTGTTTTTTCCTCCTTGTGCATAAAAGACCATAGCAGTTGCATTTTTTCACCTAGAAACCCACATAAGCCCTTATTTTTTGCGCCACTAATTGTACCTTGCAATGACAGGCTGAATTTTTGCATAAAGTACACTGCAAAAGCAGGAAAAAATTCAATGTGTGAAGAAATTGAAAAAAAAAACACATTTTTTAGTTTTTAGTGGATATGTGTTTTTGCACCGTTCACCCTGGGGTAAAACTGACTTGTTATATATGTTCCACAAGTTGTTACGATTAAAACGATATGTAACATGTGTAACTTTTCTTGTATCTGATGGCCTGTAAAAAATTAAAACCATTGTTTACAAATATACGTTGCTTAAAATCGCTCCATTCCCAGGCTTATAGCGCTTTTATCCTTTGGTCTATGGGGCTGTGTCAGGTGTCATTTTTTGCGCCATGACATGTTCTTTCTATCGGTACCTTGATTGCGCATATACAACTTTTTGATCGCTTTTTATTAACATTTTTCTGGATTTGATGCGACCAAAAATGCGCAATTTTGCACTTTGGGATTTTTTAGCACTTACGCAGTTTACCGTACGAGATCAGGAATGTGATTAATTAATAGTTCGGGCGATTACGCAGCGATACCAAACATGTTTATTTATTTATTTATTTACTTTTATTAATAACCTGGGAAAAGGGGGGTGATTCTGACTTTTATTAGGAGAGGGGGCTTTTTATTAATAATGACACTTTTTTTTTTTTACTTTTACACTTATACTAGAAGCCCCCCTAGGGGACTTCTAGTATAAGTGCACTGATCTCTCATAGAGATCTCTGCAGCATAGATATGCTGCAGAGATCCATGAGATAGGCACTCATTTACTTTGGGCTGCTGCAGCCGGAAGTAAACGAGTGCCGAGCCGGGAAGGCGCCATCTTGGAGCGGTCCCCGGCCGGCTTCAGTAACGGAGATCGCTCCTCTGGGATAACGTCCCGGAGGAGCGATCTCCCCACTAGACACCAGGGATGACGCTGCAAACGGTAATCGGATGCAGCTGTCAACTTTGACAGCTGCATCCGATTACTGTATTAGCGGGCACGGCGATCGGACTGTGCCCGCTAATACCTGCGGTCCCGGGCTACAAGCGGCACCCGAGACCGCCGAGACGGCCCCGCTCTGATCGCCCTTACCGACCGCAAGGCGTAAATATACGCCCGCGGTCGTTAAGGGGTTAAGGCTACGGGAGAGTCACAAAAATGTATAAAATATTGGGTGCACTAGAAGATGGGAAACTTACAATGAAATCACAAGAAAAATGGGAAAAAAACACTAGGGGTTAAAGAGCTGGAATTTTGGGAGGAAGTGTATAAATCTGCAAGGGATCATATCACAAATAGTTCAAATAAGGTGACACAGTTTTTTGTAAATCATAGATTATATTATTCAATAAAAGATATGGTGAAGTCGAAAAGAAATAAAAGTCAAAAGTGCATAAGATGTGAAGACATGAACACAGATTTAGATCAACAGCCGTACTTTTACATAGTGTGAAAATAACCTAAAGTTTCTCTTTAGGTTAGCTACACTTGTTAAACCATATATTTATAGACCTTGCTTACTGCACATGGGTACATTCTTGTGGGGCTAGGGAAAGATAATCTCCAAACTGTTGCCTTAAACTTTTAAGCAATATTCTAAAACTCCCAAAATGCCAGCCAAAACTTGGCATTGCACATAATGATCTTATGCTTGTGCTCTGCTGCTTAACCATGGAAACTCATCTCTTAAGGTTCCTAATGCACAAATATTTGTTGGCATTACAGGGGTATTTCCATCCCACGTCACATAGTTAAACCTAGAGGACACATCAAATTAAAAATTTTTGGTACATTCATTCAGCAAATTTGCTTCTTTCCCTCCCATTGTTGACAGCTCTTTGTCTAAGTTACCAACCACCACCCTGCCCTTAAACAGTGGTCTGGCTGGCATATTAATAGCTAGTGTAAAACAACCAAGCACCTTTGCCTTTCATTTGCAGTGTTTTTTGTTTCATTGCAATTGTTAAAAGAAACCTGGACGTCTATGTAGTGTAGTAGTTCCCAACCGGGGTGTTGCGGGATTCCAGTCGGAAGTGTGACACTGTCACTTTAACCTCCCTCAAAACTCAGACAGCACAGCTTCTAGGGATGCCCCGCCTACTAAACTTTAAATTGAACAGAATGTAGTAGCAGGAATTGTCAGCATTCTACTCCTAAATTAAATCTCACAGGCCAGCACTTAACGCACACCGGAACATGATCTGTCCAGCAGGCGTAAATATATGACATGATCATGCCTGATAGAGGATCCGTCCCTGCAGCTCATAGACTGGAGGCCAGGTGAGCTGCCTGGATTAGGTAAGAATGTTTGTTTTTTATTGGGGGGGGGGGGGGCTAGTACTATAGAGAGCACAGGAGATGGGGCATCATTACTATGAGTGGCACAGCATAAGGGCATTATTACTATGAGGGGCACAACAGTGGGGGCAGTATTACAATGGAGGGCACAGTGGAGGCATTTTTACTATGGAGGGCACTGCAGTGGCTATTATTATTATTATTATTATTATTATTATTATTATCATCATTATGGACAAAATGTGGGGGGGGGAGGATTATTAATATTGGCGCACCACAGTGAATCCTATACACAGGGGGCATCACACATACCTTACTGCACATGACACTAAACTGCGGAATCACTACTTTTTGAGATGTTTTAGGAAGAAAAAAGGGAAGGAAGTTCCTGGAAAAGTACAGAGCCTAAGATTTTTGTCTCTCAGGTTCAGGGAGTTGGTACCATATATTTTGTTTTTTTTGTTGAGATGTTGTCAAGTGAAATGTTTTTAATTTTTAGTATTCATAGAAAATATCCGAAGCATATACAAACACATTTTTCTTCTTTGATACTGGAAAAGAGGTTGATAAAAGAGTTCTAGATTAGGTGTCGTTTTCGTTTATTTTGCATATTGAACGTAGAGAAGGCAAAGAAAATAAAACAGGAAGCAGTAAATGTGGTTTAGAAAACATTTCTAAAGATTAATGGTTCCTAATTACTGTATTTTTACTTGGACGACATTTATAATGCAACGTCTCAACTGAAACAGCAGAGCTCTCAGTTCTTGTGTGTTCAGTTTGTTTTGTCTAGACAATATAAATGCTGGGAATTAAAATATCTACTGAAATATAACTCTGTCCGAGTCTGGAAAGACACCTCTTATAAAAATAGCTAGAATAACTCAAAGCCTTATGGATGCTCATGCACAGACATAAACAAATTTAGCAGGATAGAGATCTTAAAGCGGTATTACCATCTGAGTTTGTTATCCTCTTCTTTAAATTAGGCAGCTGATCGCTGGAGGTATGACCACTGATCTCAAGAACAGAAACACAATCACCCTGCAATGAATGGAGCATTCAGCATGTCTGCGTAACCACCAGGGGTGATCCATCGGTGGGGCTCCCGCTGTTTACATTCTCAGCAATTAGCTTGTTATCCCCTAATTTATGTGTAGGAGGTAACAAACGGAAACGGGAATCAGATGGGAATACCCTATTAATGACCACAAAAGGATGATCTATTCATAATATCTTACAGATTTTTCAGATTATCACAATTTTGACAATTATCCATTTTAGGATGTGCTCTCACATAGTGTTGGGACTCGAGCCATGCTTTTGGCTCGGCATCCATAGCAATCAGAATGCTTATGTTTTTGACATACTCTGCTTTGCTGCTCCTGGTTGTAGCAGTGTCCAGTGTTGCACTCTACCTGCTGATCAGCACTAGGGGGGAGATTTATCAAACTGGTGTAAAGTAGAATTGGCTCAGATTCCACCTTTCATTTTTCAAAGAATCTGTGAGGAATTAAAACTGGAATCTGATTGGTTGCTAGGGGAAACTAAGACAATGCTACTTTACCCCACTTTGATAAATTTCCCCTAGGTGTTTGCGATCACAGTGGTTTGACTGACAAGTGACTCGCCCAGTTAGCTGTCAGTATCTGGGCTGGGCTGGAACTTCTAGTCCTATAAGTCTTTCACCTTGTCTCAAGTTCTTTGCCTGTGAAAGAGCCTCCTAGTGCCTCCATGATGTAGCGTTTTGTGACCTGACTATTCTGTGTATTTTGACCTTTGGCTTTTGTGACCTCGACTTCTCTTCCAGATATTGATTTCGTACCTTTGCTTCCCATACGTTGCCAACTTGGACTGCTGATCCCCCTTTTAATGTGTGTATTGTCTTGTTTTGTATTACCACTTGCTGCAGTATAGGGAACGCTGCCCAGTTGCCCGCTGCCACCTAGGGCAGAGTGTGGCAAGTAGGTAGGGGTGGGCTCAGCATCAGGAACCACACTGTCTGTGTCTTCCCTAGTCACTCTTGACACATAGTTAGGAACACATGCAGCCAAAACTACACCCCCATGCATTTACCAATTATATCACATACTTATGCATATCAGACCATCAGTCATCAGGTTTTAATGGAGACATTTTGGTGAGACACAGGGTGGAGGCAGGGCAGTGTACCTTTTTGGGGTACTGGATTTTAAGTCTGGTTTCAGGTGGTGACAGTTCCTCAAAGTGGGGTAGATAGAGTGGAACTCTTGGCCTTAGAACTCAAGCCTGATTTCAGCACCTAATACAAGTTCCATAATAAATCCATACATATTTTTTTTTAAATTTGTATTATTGAACAATGAAAATATAACATTAAACGTTCATATGTGTCAGAATAGACAGTTAAAGTCCTGTATTACCCTACGCAGAGGGTGTTCATAATGTTGGCACCTATGGTATAGGTGGCAGTGCAATAATGGTATAACAATATAATGAGCCAGCTTGTAGAATGAGTGGAGATAAATAGTATCACTTAATGGTGTTACTTCATTCTAGTGTTTATTTGTGAAGAATTAAAATTCACATGCAGCGCTTAGAACTGTAAGGTTAGACACCGGATAGGAACAACAGGGTGGCCATTTCTTACAGAGGAAGTGCTACACTAGCTCAAAAGGGCCATTCCCTTACTCCTCTTCGGGGTTACCCCTTTCAGGTCTACCTGCTGGATGTGTATTGTGCCTATTTCATACTGTGCGATATTCAGGCTGCATGAAGCAAGTAGAACTTGCAAATAGCTATGCACTTAATTACTACAATAATTTGTTTTCAATCATTTTTCTTCTGGTTCCATAGATGTCGTGACTTCTCTAGATAATGTTCCATAATTTGGTCTAATCTGTACTTTCCTATTTGTGTGCACCTTTCAAAAATTCTAATATTAATATAATAAAAATTATTTTTCAATTTCTATTGTACAAAGTCTGTTACTGCCAATGAATAAGTGAGAAAATAGCCCAAGTGTCATGGAAAAGCAGTAGAAGGGAAAACAAATACTATTTCCTTTGTCCTCATTGCCCACTCCAAAAAATTTAGTCCATTTCATTATCTAGCCTTTCTCTGACCTATTCGAGGAGTGGAACATTTTCTTGATATCCTGGCTTACATAAATAAGAGTCTTTGCAAGGAATGGCTTTACAAAGGTTCTGTACATGAAGATCTAAGAGCACTGTGAAGTCTTTCGTTTTCACTGTGGTTATGCTTTAAGAGAGCGATTTCTAATTCACTTTCACCTCTGCAGCAGGTGATATTTTTAGTTCTTGACCTGCTTATGATTTTACAATGAAAAAAGTAATATGGGGGACGGCATTCTATGTCTGCCAACTCTCAATAAACAATTTCTTCATTGATAGTTTTATTATTTATATTTATACTTCAGAGTTATTTTTATTGCATGGTTTATACTTATGAAGTATTAAGAGCAGTAAAAAAAGAGGTAATCTGTAGCAATGCTCCCTACTTCTAAAATGTCACACCACTATCAGATTATTTCTTTAGATTTCTGTGTGAAAATATAACAAAGGTACTGAGAAAAGGGAAAATAATGTACATAACAATGGTAATTGGTGATAATTCCTACTGTCATAAGATGCCTTAAAGGGGTATTCACATCTCAGTTTGTTATCCCCTATAGATAGGATAAGGAATAACAAGCTGATGACTGGGGATCATACTGCTGAGACCCCCATTAATCTGGGATACAATCTTTCCCGCAATTGATAGAGTACTCACTACACATGCATGACTGCCCTTCACTCATTCTCTATGGGGATGCAAAATATTTCAAGTTCCCAGCTGTCAGATCCCCAGTGATCAGCTTGTTATTCCCTATGTTATGGATAGGATATCCCAGTTAACCGGGCGGCCCTCTGTTACAACGTGAGGGCCACAGTAACATGAATTACTCCCTAAGATCCTGGGTTTCAAATCTAAAAACATGCTCTAAGGGGCTTTAATCCCAATATCTGCTAGTCTAGTGGTGATCACAGGTGTTCAGTGCCCGCTGTCACTGATTGCCCTAGCATCCATAGGCCACCAATCTTAAGTTTCTATTTCACGGGCCGAGAGTAAGGAGCAAACAAGCGCTATCAGCGCTGGCGGCAGAGAGCGGGTAAATGTGGGAGGGGCCGCGAGAAGCTGCGGGGGGGCTGCCCGGGTGATCGCTAGATCGTCTGGGCAGCCCATAGAGGATAGTGGCAGCGGAGTGGCCACGGAGCAGCGGCAGCAGATTGCTGCTATCAAAGTCATTTGTTTTTCAACATGTTTGAAAGACAAACGACACAATGATCAGCCGACATGAACGATGTCGGCTGATCGTTGCCTTCTATTCCACGGGACAATTATCGGTCATAACGCTGATATCAGATATTAGGAAGAGCCCGGCACTCACCAAGTAGATTATGCTTCTTTATTGTAGTGTAGCAAACATATGGTACAAGGACGCGTTTCGGCCAAGCATGGCCTTCATCAGCTTAGGGGTGTACACCCCTAAGCTGATGAAGGCCATGCTTGGCCGAAACGCGTCCTTGTACCATATGTTTGCTATACTACAATAAAGAAGCATAATCTACTTGGTGAGTGCCGGGCTCTTCCTAATATCTGAACATTTTTCTCACCTCGAGCACCACCGCCACGGAAGTGCCGTCTTCTACATATTTCTACATAACGCTGATATCAGCTGAATATGGCCGATAATTGTTCCGTGGAATAGGGCCTTTACACGTCTGTGTGTGGACTTTGCGGCCTGATAAACCGATAGAGGCTTCTCCTGCAGCCTCTATCAGCTGATCATAGATAATACTGATCGTAGATTTCTTGGAAAAAGGCTAGGATCAGTATAAGGAATCAATGTTACTCTTTAAAATTGTCTCCTATGAAAACTTAAAATATATGTAAAAAAAGAAAGAACAATTTAGTTTTGTTGTTTTGATAATAAAAGTCCCCATATTTCAAATAATAAAGGGTTAATTAATACTTAAATAAACATATGGTATACCACTGTGTGTGTGTAATTGCCTAAACTTTTAAGATATAGCATTATTGGCTAATGGTTAATGGCATAGATGGAGAATGGTGAATTTTTGTTAAAAAAAAAATAACAAAAAGCAAAAAAAAAAGAGTCCAATCCAGACACAAGTGGTGCTGATGTAAAGGATGGAAAATAAAATAAAACCTATATAAATTCATAACAACCCAGAGATTAAAGATCATTTGTCAGTTTAACTGTAAATTGTATTGCGTAAAAATAGTCAAAAAATGCATATTTGTTTGATTCTATCTCACAATGAATTTTTTTTTTGTCACACCATGCATTTTATGGTAAAATAAAAGGAGCCAGTACAAATTAAGGGTATGTTCACACTATGTATCTGTGCGGCTGTATTTTTTACGCGGCTGGAAATGTGCGGCTGAAACTACGGCCGTGGGAAAAAATAGACATGCGGCTGAAAACATACGGTCATTTACTTGGAAATCTGGTTCAACTAAAAATAACAAATAAAATCTTTATATAATATGCAAACACCTCTGGAGGCATCTGGGAAAGCAGGGAAACAGTTTACATGAATTGCTATTACCGGGGTTTGCAATCCTCTGCAGTAATGCCGATGCCTCTCATGGTTAATATATTTAACCCCTTCCCCCAATATGACGTCCAGGGACGTCATGAAAAGCAGTGGCAGAACGCATCATGACGTCCCTGGACGTCATGGCTTCCCTGCCTCCCCCCGCTGACCCTATCTAAGATCAAGCAGCAAGAGGAGGCTGTGTGACACAGCCTCCTCCAGCTGCCTCTGCCCGGAGGGGAGCCGCGCTCCCCCCGGGCAGTTGACCCCATAAACGCCGCGGTCAATGCGCCCACAGCGTCTATGGGGAGATTCCGTGTCCTCCCGCCGATCGGGCGGCGGGGGGAGGCTGCAGAACGTTGCCTCCCCCCACCGCCACTAACAGTGTGTCCCCCGGCCCCCTCCCCTCGTCCTCCGATACCGTGAAACCACGGTGGGGGGAGATGAAAATTTATTCCCCAGACCCCAGATCAGCCCCCCTTTTAACCAATTTGGTCTCTGTCACTGAACTATGATTACTGTGATAGAAAATATCACAGTAATCATAGTAATATAGTGAAAATGAATGTATAAAGTACAAAAAGTGAAAAACATACAAAAAAATAAAACACACACTTTTTATTATAGCAATAATTGCAGTTTACTCCCAAATTACCCCTAACC
Source organism: Dendropsophus ebraccatus (assembly GCF_027789765.1). Taxonomy (NCBI): domain Eukaryota; kingdom Metazoa; phylum Chordata; class Amphibia; order Anura; family Hylidae; genus Dendropsophus; species Dendropsophus ebraccatus. Next base: position 81,960,009 of record NC_091458.1, read on the forward strand.
CCCCCAGGTTGCCCGTAACCACCGCAGGTTGCCCGTATCCGCCCCAAGTTGCCCGTAATCACGCCAGATCGCACGTAATCACTGCACGTTGCCCATAACCACTGCACGTTGCCCATAACCACCGCACGTTGCCCATAACCACCGCACGCTGCCCATAACCACCGCACGTTGCCCATAACCACCGCACATTGCCCATAACCTCAGCAAGTTGCCCATAAACCCCGCAAGTTGCCCATAACCACCGCACATTGCCCATAACCACCGCACGTTGCCCATAGCCACCGCACGTTGCCTATAACCACCACACATTACCCATAACCACCGCACCTTGCCCATAACCACCGCACCTTGCCCATAACCACCGCACGTTGCCCATAAACACGGCACGTTGCCCATATCCACCGCACGTTGCCTATTACCACCGCACGTTGCCTATAACCACCACACATTGCCCATAACCACCGCACGTTGCCCATAACCACCGCACGTTGCCTATAACCACCACACATTGCCCGTAACCACCGCACGTTGCCTGTAACCACCACATGTTGACCGTAACCACCCCGAATTGCCAGTGACCCCCTCCAGATGGTCTGTAATCAGCCCCGATTGCCCGTAACCCCTCAGATTGCATGTGACCACAGCACGTTGCCTCTGACCACCGCACGTTGCCTCTAACCACCGCACGTTGCCTCTAACTCACAAACGTTGCCAGTGACCCCCTCCAGATTGCCCGTAACCACACCAGATTGCCGTTACCACCCAAAATTACATGTACCCACCCCTGATTACCTATAAGCACTTCAGTTCATCCGTAACCACCCCAGATTGTCTGTAACCACCCCATGTTGCCCTTAACCACCGCAGATTGTCTGTAACCCCCCCAGGTTGCCCCTAATCACACGTAATTCCCCCCAGATTGCCTCTGACCACCGAACGTTTCCCCCGACCACCGCAGGTTGCCCCCGACCACCGCACGTTGCCTCCGACCACCCCAAATTGCCAGTGACCCTCAACAGATTGCCCGTAACCATGCCAGATTGCCTGTAACCACCCCAAATTACAGGTACCCATCCCAGATTACCTATAAGCACTTCAGTTTATCCGTAACCACCCCACGTGGCCCGTTACCACCCCACGTTGCCCGTAACCACCCCAGATGGTCTGTAACCACCCCAGGTTGCCCGTAACCACCCCAATTTGCCCATAACCACCCCAGGTTTCCCGTAACCACCCCAGGTTGCCCGTGACCACCCCACATTACCTATAATCTCATTTTTTTATTGTATTTTAGTAACTGCGCTATTCTAATAACTATTACTAGCTGCGGTTTTGCTCCAGCAAATTGGCGCTCCCTTCCTTCTGAGCCCTGCTGTGTGCCCATACAGTGGTTTATGCCCACGTATGGGGTACCGTTTTACTCAGAAGAAGCTGCGTTACAGATTTTGGGGTACGTTTTTTCTCCCATTCCTCGTGAAATTGAGAAATTTTAAACTAAACAAACATATTATTGGAAAAATTCGAGTTTTTCATTTTTACGGTCTTATTTTGAATACTTTCCTCTTATACCTGTGGGGTCAAACCGCTCACTGCACCCCAGATGAGTTCTTTGAGGGATGTACTTTCCTAAATGGGGTGACTTTTGGGGGGGTTCTATTCTGCTGACACTACAGCGGCACTGCAAACGCACCTGGCGCTCAGAAACTTCTTCGGAAAAATCTGCACTAAAAATGCTAATTGGCGCTCCTTCCCTTCTGAGCCCCGCTGTGTGCCCATACAGTGGTTTATGCCCACATATGGGGTACCGTTCTACTCAGGAGAACCTGCGTTACAGATTTTGGTATGCAGCTTCTCCCCTGCTCCTAGTGAAATTGAGAAATTTCAAACTAAACAAACATATTATTGGAAAAATTCGAGTTTTTAAATTTTACTGTCTTATTTTGAATACTTTCCTCTAATACCTGTGGGGTCAAAATGGTCACCACACTCCAAGATGAATTCTTTGAGGGGTGTACTTTCCAAAATGGGGTGACTTTAAGGGGGGTTCTATTCTGCGGACACTACAGGGGCTCTGCAAACGCACCTGGCGCTCAGAAACTACTTCAGCAAAATCTGAACTGAAAATGCTAATTAGCGCTCCCTTCCCTTCTGAGCCCGGCTGTGTGCCCATACAGTGGTTTATACCCACATATGGGGTACCGTTGTACTCAGGAGAACCTGCGTTACAAATTGTGGGGTGCGGATTCTCTCATGTTCCTTGTGAAATTGAGAAATTTCAAACTAAACAAACATATTATTGGAAAAATTTGAGTTTTTCATTTTTACTGTCTAATTTTAAATACTTTCCTCTAATACCTGTGGGGTCAAAATGGTCACCACACCCCAAGATGAATTCTTTGAGGGGTGCACTTTCCAAAATGGGGTGACTTTTGGGGGGGTTCTCTTCTGCGGACACTACAGGGGCGCTGCAAACGCACCTGGCGCTCAGAAACTTCTTCAGCAAAATCTGCATTAAAAAAGCTAATTGGCGCTCCTTTTCTTCTGAGCCCTTCTGTGTGCCCATACAGTGGTTTATGCCCACATATGGGGTACCATTCTATTCAGGAGAACCTGCGTTACAAATTTTGCAGTACATTTTTTCTCATGTTCCTTGTGAAATCGAGAAATTTCAAACTAAACGAACATATTATTGGAAAAATTTGTGTTTTTCATTTTTACTGTCTAATTTTGAATACTTTCCTCTAATACCTGTGGGGTCAAAATGCTCATCCTACCCAAAGATGAATTCTTTGAGGGGTGTACTTTCCAAAATGGGGTGACTTTTGGGGGGATTCTGTTCTACGGACACTACAGGGGCTCTGCAAACACACCTGGCGCTCAGAAATTTCTTCAGCAAAATCTGCATTAAAAAAGCTAATTGGCTCTCCTTCCCTTCTGAGTCCGGCTGTGTGCCCATACAGTGGTTTACGCCCACATATGGGGTACCATTGTATTCAGGAGAACCTGCGTTACAGATTTTGGCATGCTTTTTTTCTCGTGTTCCTTTTGAAAATGAGAAACTTTAATCTAAACGTATATATTATTTGAAAATTTTCATTTTTTATTTTTTTACGGCCTAATTGTGAATACTTTCCTCCAGCCCCTGTAGGGTTAAAATGCTCATTATAACCCTAGATTAATTCTTTAAGGTGTCTATTTTCCTAAATGGGGTCACTTATGGGGGTTTTCAGGATACCAGACTTCTAAATCCATTTAAAAAAAGAACTGGTCCCTAAAAAAATCAGTTCTGGAAACTTTCACAAAATGTGATAATTTGCTAATAAATTTCTAAGCCCCATAACACCCTAAAAAAGTTAAATATGTTTCCCAAATTATGCCAGAATAAAGAGGACATATTGGTAATGTGATTTAGCAACTAATTTATGTGCTATGACTTCCTTTTTTTGAAGCAGAGAATTTCAGAAGTTCATAAAATGCAAAATTTCCAAATTTTTCATGATATTTTGATGTTTTTCACAAAAAACACACAAAGTAGTGACCAAATTTTCTACTAATATAAAGTGCCATATGTGACGAAAAAACAATCTCAGAATCGCTAGCATACATTAAAGCATCACTGAGCTATAAGCGCATAAAGTGAGACAGGTCAGATTTTGAAAAATGAGCCTGGTCATTAAGGACAAAACAGGCTGCGGAGGCAAGGGGTAAATTAATAAAACACATTTTCGTTGTAATAAAGTCCCTTTCGTTGTTCAATAATTAAATTTAAACGAATCCATCATTTTGCAATTAAATATACTGTTAAAATATATATATAAATAAATGTATATTTATATATATATTTATCTTTTGACAGTATATTTAATTGCACAATGATGAATTTGTTTAAATTAAATTATTGAACAACGAAACTGATTTTATTACAACAAAAATGTGTTTTATTAATTAAATATTAATTAGTACAGAAAGCTCCATTAAGCCGTTAATTCATATTCCCGGTAAATAGAGCATTCTGTACTAATCAACACTTTACGTTAATGAAAACATCAAATGTTTCTTCTAATTATGTTATCACAATAGCATTATTAGAAGAAACATTTTGAATTATATGTGCGCTCAGCTGATTGGCTGATCGGCTCAGCGCACATATAAAGAGCCGGTCCGCAGTACAGTGACTTCATTGTGCTGCGGACCAGCAAAGAGGACACATCAGGGTGAGTATACAGCTCTCCCCACCCCCTCCCCAGCACTGCACCTCTCCCAGCAAGGACTTCTTTACATCATACACCGCCAGGGCAGGGCCTGGTGATATGTAGTATATTATGTAGTACTTTTGTCTATGATCTTATATTTTATCATTTTTATCATTTTATTTTTTATTATTTTTATGATTTCTATTAAATTTTGTTACCCTATTTTCTATTGTTAGTAATGTTTATCCTTTAGAAGACAATATATTTTCTGTTTTTATTCTCTGTGTATGCATATATGCTTTTTAAGTATGCATTTTATAGTTAACCTCAGTCCTACGCTTTTAGATTTGTGAGCTGCACCACTCTTTTCCATCAATTCCTTAGCATGGCAGTAAACATCACTGTTTCTTCAGTACACTGCACTAAAGCAAGGAGCGCAGCCACAGTGGAGGAGGCACAATGACTTATTACATCACATGCATCTCCATAGGAAGCCATATTATGGGCCAGAAAATCAGAAAATGTCAGTGTTTAAGTGACTTTTTAAAAAGTAGAACATGGCATAAACTGTGCAAATTGTGTATCTTTGTATCCATGCAAACCTGAGATATATAGATATGTCATTTTAAGAGCACAATAAACAGCATAAAAAAAACTTATCTTCTACTATAGTAAATATGTTTATGGTAATGCGAAGGATTTATTACAAAGCACAATTGATCAAGCAAGAAAACAATCTCTTAAAGGGGTTATCCAGCGCTTCAAAAACATGCCCACTTCCTTCCAAAGACAGCACCACTCTTGTCTCCAGCTTGGGCGGGGTTTTGCTGCTCAGTTCCATTGAAGTGAATTGAGCTTAATTGCAAACCGCACCTGAACTGGAGACAGAGGCGTAACTAGAAAGGGCCGGGCCCCAAAGCAACTTTTGATTGGGACCCCCTCTTCCCCCTATTCCACTGTAGGTATTCCCCATTTGTTAGCACTTTGCCCAGAAGATAGCATATATTAGGCATCTCCCCTGGTAACCCCCATAGATAGTAGCATCTCCCTTGGTAGTATGTTGACAGCTCAGAAGGCCCAGTGTATTGCAGCAATGGGCCCCCTGATGTGGTGGGCCCTGTAGTAGATGCTATGGCTGCTATGGTGGTAGTTACGCCCCTGACTGGAGACAACAGTCATGTTGCCTCTGAGAGAAAGTGGCCATGTTTTTGTAGCACTTGATAACCCCTTTAATGGCTTTGTAGTTGGAAAAAATAAGAATTATGGCTCTTAGAAGGAGAGGACTCAGAACTGAAAACCCCAAACTTATAATTCCCTGTGTCATTAAGAGATTAATATTGTCATCAATAAATACAAAGAGAAAATTGTGAAGAAACATGGAAATATGGTAAAGCATGTGTTTTTCCAAATCTGCTATCTATAAACTGATCTCTATGTCTCCACATTAACATGTGCTTCTTGGTCATGCTTGCACTCTAAATGAGTAAAGGAACACATTCCTGGTTTATCATTAACTAGGAAAGCAAAAGAAATTACTTTTAGAGTAAAACCATACATACCAGATTTTTAAATCTCACCTTATGTTTAGGTCCACATTGAAAAACTTTTGTTCTAAGTTAATTGAATGCAGCTTACTATGAAGAAATCAGAGGGAAACCAGACAACTTGTCCTGGGACACAGCGTCTCACCCAAGGGACACAAAGGCAGAGTGCCCAGGAACTGTCAGAACACAGGTGTAAAATATCTATAAAGAAAGTTCACAGGTTTAATGGCCTGCTTGTTTACTTCTGTATTCTGTGTCCTTCTATAAGCTGTAGTAATTCCTTACAGTTAATCAGTTGTGACTTAACATACTGGGGAAAATTTATCAAAACTAGCATAATGGAAAGGTAGAGTAGTTTTTCAGCTCTAACAATCAAACTAAATGTTCTCATTTTTAGACAACCTATGGGACATAAAAGCTGGAACGGAATGGTTGCAATAAAAAGTACTTACCTTTCCCATTACAATAGGTTTAACAAATCTACATTAATGAAAAGAAAATGCATTACCTGTAGAAAGCTGGAAGAACCAGTTTGTTTGTGCATTACATCTACAGCTCACTGAACTCTATGGCTGCTGTGTGACACTTTATACTCTACAAAATGAGGACTTGCTGATAGCTTCTCCCAGTGACAACAGCTTATCAACAGGGATATGTTGTTGCCCAAAGTAGAAAATTATTTTAAATAAATAAAAAAGAAGTGTGTCCTCATGTTACTTATCTTTAACCCCTAGACGACTTAGGACGTACTGGTACTTCCTGGAAGTCTGTGCCCAGACGACGCGCTGCAGCGTGCCACGGCGTTCAAGTGTAAGAGACAGGGGGAGTCCCGATCGTTAAAACGGACCGCCGGAGGTCTCTCACCTGCCTTTGTGCGGTCCGATCGGCGCTCTGGTCGCTGAGCCTGCACAGGCAGGCTCAAAGAGCAGAGTTCCGATAACACTGATCAATGATCAGTGTAAAAATCAAAAATCAAAAGTACTGTATGTAAAAGTCCCCCAAAGGGACTTAAAATGTGTAACGAAAAGTTAAAAACACCAATACACTACCCCAAAGCCCCTCCCCCAATAAAAGTTGAAATCACCCCCCTTTCCCATTATATATATAAAACATATAAAAATAAATAAATAAACATATAATATACCGTAGCGTGTGTAATTGTCCGATCTATTAAAATATAATCAGCGTCATTGCGAATGGAGAACGGCGTACACGAAAAGAGGGAAAAATGTGCGCGGATTATCGATCTTATGTTACATTATTTATATATAAAAATCTATAAAAAGTGATCAAAACATCCGATCTTCACAAATATGGTATTAATAAAAACTAGAGATCATGGCGGAAAAAATGACATCCCATACAGCCCCATAGGTGTAAAAATAAAAGCGCTATAAGCGTCACAATAGGCCCATTTTATTAATAATGAATTGCCAAAAAAAGGATTTCATTAAAAATAAATATATAACATTAGAGAATCTGTGTAAACCTGCATATGGTTGTGTTCGGACTGACCTATAGAATAATTGTATTATGCTGCTTTTACCATATAGTGCATTAAGTAGACACAGATACCCCCCAAAAGTTACCATATTGCATTCTCTTTTACGATTTCACCAATTTATATCTTGATAAATAATGATTTTGGGGTTCCATCTTACATGTTATGGTAGAATGAAAGACGCCATTACAAAGTACAACTTTTCCTGTAAAAAACAAGCCCTCACATGGCATTGTAGATAGAAAACTGAAAGTGCTAGAGCTCTTAGAAGGGGAGGAGGAAAAAACGAAAGTGCAAAGAACAAAATTTGCGTGATCCACTGGGTCATTTAGGGCCTGGTCCTCAAAGGGTTAAAGTGTCACTGTTGTTAAAAAAATTTTTTGCAGAAATCAATAGTACAGGCCATTTTAGGAAACTTTGTAATTGGGTTTATTAGCCGAAAAATAAATTTTTAGCATGAAAAAGCAGTTTGAAGCTCTCCCCCCGTCTTCATTGTTCTCCTATAGAGAGAGAAAGTAGAGGCACCAAAACAAGGTAACAAAGAGTTAATTTACATTCACATCACAGGCTCTCTCCTCTGCAGTCAGCACTGACCTCTCTGACCTCTGAATAGCACTCCGAATCGCTCCCCCACAGTGTTATCCTTTGTTCTCGGCTCTCAGCTGCCCTTTAATCTCGCTCCTCCCTCCTCCCCACCTTATAGCTCAGACAGGATCCGACTGATGAAAATACAGTCGAGATTTCCTGATTCTGAGCAGTGGATGACAGAAGGGAGAGGAGGGGGGACCTGAGAAAAGGCTTTTTAAATGCAGATAATGGCATATTTGCCTAATAAACCCAATTACAAAGTTTCTTAAAATCGCCTGGACTATTGATTTCTGCAAAAAAAAAAAAAAATTAACGACAGTGACTCTTTAAGTAGACTACTATACAATTGTCAGGCTTTTCAGTTTGACTCCTGGCAAATGAAAAAATGGGAGTCCTGGAAAACATAAATACAGCCATAGGCTGCATCCACCTGCTCCAGACAGAGGAAGTCAAATGATCAGAGTTCGGCTGATTTGCTCCTCTCTGCTATACTGTTATTTCCAGGATGGCTGCAATGATTTTCTTTTTATGCTAAACAGTGATCAGTCCTCTTTAAATTTTAAGGAACAGTAAAAATGTACTCGACAGTATGTTCAATGCTACTTCAATTGTGATGCCACCTAGTTATATTCTTAATAACAGCAATTACCTATATACAAAAGAACGTCCTTCAGAACTGAGTAAAATGTGTCATAAATATGGATTTATTTTCTCTAATAGCAGATTTCCAAACCAGTTTGCTTTATGAGTTTGTACAGATAAAAAGTGGGTGATGTCTACAAACCAAGAATGAGAAGAGAATATATTGATTGTATGATAAGCAACATTCTTGTGTCACCAAAGAAATTCTGCAATTGACATAATTACCTCTTGCCTTGAATCATCCACACTTGTTTCCTGGAATACACAGTTACATGTAAGTACATATTGATATAAGAGCCTACGTGCAAAGCCCAATCAATCTTATGGTATTTCAGCGGATGTTAAGAATTTTTTTCTTTGTTATTAATTAGTGTTAGTTTTACACAGGATAAGCATCATTTAGCAATATAATGGGCCTAACTAGGCCAGACCTAGAAACTTTTGTCAGCCAGGGCCTGGTGGCATTGTTATACTTACACTCACTTAGTTAGGCAGGACTTTCATTACACATGCAATGACACTACTTCCTGCTTTAGCTTTTACGTTTTACAATGATCCAGTATTTTCGTTTTTAATGGAACTTGTATGCTACAACTTGCTTGGCTTTCTCTACTTTAACAGCTTATGTGGTCCTTGTACTGTGTTTCTATGTTTACGATTTCTAACCTGGCTTCTCTGTCCCTGTCATTTCACATTACATTTAAAAGTACTACAGGGCTGCCTGCTCTATTACATATATGTTACATGCATGAGGCTCCACAGACTATTTTTGCATAACTGTATTTCCCAGGAAGCAATGCACCTAGAATTTCACTGTATTGAGCACTTTAACCAGCAGCCAACAGTGTTTTCTTTGGCTTGTCTCCCTTAGATCAGTGATCTGTTTACCATATTGCTTTACTAGGTATTGCTTCCACCTAACCAGAATCTTGCTCCACACTGATGAGGGGCAACACCCCAAAACAACTGTTGTGGGTGCATACCGGGGCTTTGGTTGACCCCTCTGGCCTGTTTAAAGTTTTCAGAAGTGGTCAGGGAGCTACACAATTTATGCAACAAGCGTAGTTTGCATGGCTACGCTGTTTGTGCAACTCCCAATAAAGTAAGTGAGAGTTATGCAAATTGCATAACTCTCTGGGCTAGTTGTTTTCTGGCTTCCCAACCACCTCTGCCAGTTGCCAACAGGCTGGAAGGGGACAGAAATGCGTCAGTCTGTAAATAGGTGCACGTCCCACAGAGGGACCTGGATCTAGTGGACTGCAAATAATGTCCCGGATGGGTATACTCATTCATTAAAAAAAAAAATCACTTTTATTTGGTTAAGGTTTGTTTCGCTTAGCCAGGATGTTGAGCTATTAAACAAATATTGTTTAGTGTCATATCTGTGATTTGTTTATTTGCAGTGAAGTAAGAAAGCTGGGTAATTATCCACTAAGTATGTTGATTCCTTAATTTTTGCCAGGAACTGTATATCCGCTTTACAAGTGTAAATTATCATGTGTAAATTATCACATGATTACAGAGTTATTCCAGTACAAAAGCACTTGATGCCCTCATATAAAACATAATAACATCTTCACCCTTAACGTCCTCCTGCAGCATCTCCAGGTACCCCACTGCCCGCTGTTGCTGCCACTTCCAAGTCAAACCCATTGTCGATTAATTGACAGCCTGCTTCGCCAATCACTGGCTGCAACGCTCTCCTGTCTCAGTCAATGACTGGCTGAGCAGACTGCCACTGCAGAGACAAGTTTGGGCTGAGCAATATAAAAAGTTTTTAATTGTGCTCTCACACACACTTTTTGTCTAGCAGTTTGAGGCTAAAAAAAAATGTATTTTCGTTTTTTCTGGTGTTTTTGTCTTTATGTGTAAATGATCTTGTTTGTGATTTAGGTGCCATCACATGACCTTGCTGCTGGACCACAAAAGGTGACAAAAAACGCCCGGGGAAAAAAAGCCATACGCACAGCAATGGCATTTTTCAGACTATGGAAGAAAAGATGCCACAGTTTACAAAAAACACCTCAACCTTAGCATGCTGCATCTTGACAAATCTGCCACAGTATATAGTATAGTAATGCCAGTATAAAGAAAAAATGCCACACCAAAAAAAGCCATGTGTGTAAGGCAGATCATAAACTTCTACTGACTTGTAGCTATGTCTGCTGGCATTTTTGAATTAAAAAAAAAAAAAAAACACTGAGTTTTAATGGGCATTTTTCCAGGATTTTAAGGCAGCGTGAAGCCAGCCTAAGCACCCCTTTAATTTTATAAAGCAGAAAGATCTGTTTGTCAAATGGTTTCAGCAGTGCTTCAATCTTATGATGCTTAGGTACAAAGCTAGAATATTTTCTCCGCTTCTGTCTTTTTCCTATGTAACCCTGTTGAAACCTTTTCATATAAATATGATAATCATTCCCACTACCAAGCTCTCCACAATCCTACACTATTATCTCTTTGACTTTAAATACTTGACAGTCAGACTAAACTTTGAGATAAGCCTGGATATATAACACTTCTTTTGGGGCACTTATATTTCCGTGCTTTAGTACATTTGTATTTTAGCATCCAGACTTTATATTTTAGGTATTAAACATAATTTTGGGTATCAGCTTACTGAAATTACATATTTTTACAGCCTTCTGTTCCTTACTGCACTTTACATCCTAGCTGGCACAGATAATTATTGAGACTCATTCATACAACAGTATCTAGAAGTCCCCAATGGCATGTATATGCAGTAGTTTGATATACAAAGTAGGCATTTCCTTACAATGACCTAATTTCAAAATATTCTGACCCTATTATAGTGATGTAACCCCTTCATGATCGAAGGTGATTGATGCGCAGATGTCCAGGTCAAATTGAAGCCTCTTCTTCTAAGCACTTTTATTTTTCCACCTACAGGGCTGATTGGGGTGTCATTTTTTTATGCCATGATCTCTAGTTTTTATTGGTATCATATTAGTGTTTATTTTATAATGGGAAAGGGGGTAATAAATGTTTATTGGGGCATTTTATTAGGGTTTTTTACAAATATGTTTTAAAACTTTTCATTTTCTTTTTTTACACATTTTGTATTGCATATATATGATATGCTCTGATTGCATATACTGCTGAATGCTATGCCATAGCATAGCATTTATCAGCATTATCAGCGATCTGTGTATGGAGTCTGCCTGAGAGCAGACTCTTTCTACAGATTGCCGATCCGACAGGTTGGAGGTAAGTTGCTTACCATGCTGCCAGGGTCCTGATCAGTCAGTGACAGGTCTTTGTCCTGTCACTGACTACCTTTAACGCTGCAATTGATGTGGATTGCGGCCTTTAAGAGGGTTAATGATAGAAAGCTGCAGGACAGCGGCTGTCTGTAATTATGCCCGGGTCTGGGGACAGTAATGTGTGCATTGAAACGCACCCATTAAAACCCCTTCACAGCCAGGAACATTTATATATGTTCCTGCTGCTCGAGGTATGTGCAGCAGGAATGTATATAGCCGAATGGCTGGCGTGAAGGGGTTAAAGTAATTTGCATTTTTATATCACAGTGGAAAAAAGCCTTCATAGTTTACTAATTGGCTTTTGGGCAGATTACATCACAAAGCATTGACTCATTTTGACTTTATGATTATAACACATACTTTGCCATGTTGTAGTAATTTAGAGAGATGCCTTCTTGAGTTCGTTTTTTACACTGTACTATTTAGAATTTTTGAAATTCTTTTTGCTTGTGAACGACACAATGGTGATCAAAGAGGAAACAGAGGATAAGCTGTTTTGCATCCTGTACACTGAGAAAAATGTCCAAACCATAGGCGGTATCAGAGATTTTATTTATTTATTTTTTGTTGTTCTTATGTTCAGATCTCCAACCAGAACTCTGGTGTGAATCTTTGACCATTGAGAGCAACATTTTGTGTGTTGGCTTTCTACAGTGGTAAAATTGTTTAGCTGGTGTGGGCTGGAGAGGAAGAAAAGAGTTTCCCCAACTTAGTGTATACTCTTCTAAGGTCATATCATTTTTTGCTTCAGGGAGTAACATTTTAATGGCTGTTGCAGGGTCAGAATTATTTAACCCCTTCTCCATAAGCATCTCTTGACTTTAGTAGAGTAATCAGTTTCTGGCAGCATTTCTGAGGAATCGTAGCCTATCTCTAATGGATAATGACCTCAAGTTTGTTAATATTTCTGAGCTTATGAGCTTCAACTGCCTTCTTCCATTCCCACCACAGATTTTATGGGGTTCAAATTAGGCTACTATGATGAATACACCAGAATCATGATGGCTACGACAGAAATTCCAGGACTTTGAAGTATGCTTGTAATCATTGTCCTGTTGGAAGGTCAAATGACGTTGCAGAACCAGATTCCTCATAGAAAGCATGATATTTTCTTATAGGATTTCTTGACACTTCTATTTCCGTACTGCCTTTACATACTGCAGGCTTCTAATACCAAATAAAGAAGCCCAGCGCATCACAAGGGTGTTCTTTTCAGTGTATACTTCATTCTTTCCCTTCCAGACATACTTCTGATCCACAGACCTGAAAAGTGTCCGTTTTGTTTAATTCCTTCACAAAATAGAATGCCTAAACATCTGTAGCTTATTTATTTGATTTTGAGCATATTGGAGTAATTTTTCCTGTTTATTTGTTTGTTTTTCTGCTTTAGTAAAGGAGTATGTCTTGATGTTCAGGCTCAAAGACTTTCACAGTTTAGTTTAAACTTTATTGTGCGAACAAAAACCAACTGACACCTTTGGTTTTCCCCAAATCTTTCTGCAGGTCTTTTGCAGTCAAGGGTATTTGACCCCTTGCCTTCTCAGGAATCTCCTCACGAGCCTAAACCTAGGCCTCTATCCCTAGGACCACTTAGTGTCTTAAAACGGATGTACCTCTTCACACTAAAAAATTTTGTTTTGTATGACCTGGTTGTCATCATCGACCAGGTCATATATTAAAGAGCTTGGGGCAACAGGGATCTACACACTCTTGATGACCCAGCTCATAAAAAAAATCTAATAAGTGAAGTGGAACATTTACTTTAACTATCTTTTCCTGTTCTTTTCATTGTTTGTGGATGGCAATAACTTCTTTTCTTAACTTTTTGGGGCCACTCTCTTGAGTTAAAAATTGTGCCATCAAATGTGACAGTCAACAAAGGCCCAGGCAGTCCTGGTATTTGATGTAATTTATCTCAAGTACCACTTATGCAACTTAAAGCGAATATACCATCAGGCACACTTGCTTTAACTGTTGCACATGAATAGAATGGTGCTGGCGCAGGGAAGCTGGTGCCGTAGTGCTTTCTTTGAACCGCAGCACGGTTCCCACACACAGCACCAGTCTATTACCAAGCACTGGATCCAAGTTGCTTGTCCTGATCAACAATGTTCAACACTGGAGGAGCGCGCCCTGGCCAGTAACGTTACTCACTCGTCGATATAACACTTGCAAGCTAAGTCTCTCAAAGTCCAGTGTGACATCACTCTAGCTGCTAGGCGCGCTCTTGCGGTATTGAACATTGTTGATTGTGACAAGCAACTTGTATACTGCAAGCGAGTGGAGTTGTTTACTTAACAGAAGCATGATCTTTTTGTATTAAATCTGGAGAAATTATATATGTTTGCCTTTAGGGAACCAGCTAAATATACTGTAATAAAACATGAAATATTATTGTGTGGTCAGTAATGCAGAAGCCTTTTGCAATACTGTAGCTGAACTGTGTAAATATATTGTCAGGAACCGGACAGCAGGACAAGACAACACAGTGAGCCCTAAGCTCAGCCCCGCCCACTGTCCTCTACCTATTTGCCACAATCCGCCCTAAGATGGCGGCGAGCAACTGGGCGTCAGTCCCTGCACTGGCTAGGTGGGACACAAGGACAAGACAGACAGACAAAACACAATAAAGAATGGTCGACAGTCCGGGTCACAACAATCGGGCAGCAAAAGTACAAAATCACAATCCAAAGGCAAGGTCAAAAAACAGGCAGTATGGTCAGGGGCAGGCAGCAAGCAGGGAAGGTCAGAAATACAAAGCAGAGTCAGAATAAACAGAGCAAGAATAGCAAACACAGAACCAGGCAGAGACAAGCTCAATATCCGGCCAAGATATCCCAGACTGAGGTAGTTATATAGGAGGCCAGGGTTCTGATCCCGAACATAATTGGACCATCCCCCTGAACTCCAAGCACAGACACCTGAGAACAAAACAGATCCACTGGCAGGAAGACCTGTCAGTCACAGCAGAACCAAAACACAGATAACCCTGACATGGCCAGACAGAACTCAGCAGGTAAAGTCGGGTGTGTCTCTCAAGGTGAGCAAATAACCAGTGTTCACACACTACAAAACAAAACACAGAAACAGAATGCAAGAAAATCATCACCTTCTCGGCCGCACAGCATGAGCAGAGGGACGCATGACGCTCCGCAAAGATACCATCCTGACATATATATTTGATAAAAAAATGTGCAAGATATTTTCATATCACACAAATAAAGCATTTCTTTAATCTAAAAAAAAGTACTGTAGTATTCTGTGCAAATTTACTCTGTTATTTTTAATTTAGAAAATTGTCACAAAATTTGGCTTTTGAAGAAATTTGTAATTAAATGCATTCAAGAAACTGATTGCACAGGTGTCTGTTACTACAGCATAATTATTATTTTTCTTTTCTGTAACACATCCCTCCTGCCATCTTTTGGAGTAGAAAAAAATGTAGAAGTGATTGATACTGTAGCTTAAAGAAAAATTTGAAATAGAAAAGTTTGGTTATGTCTTGAACCTGGAGTAGACCAGGTTGGGAGTAGGAATAAAGGATCTAATGGTACATTTACACAGAGAGATTTATCTGACAGATTTTTGAAGCCAAAGCAAGGAATTGATTTGAGAAGAGGAGAAATCTGTCTTTCCTATGACCTGTTCCCTGTATATAGTCTGTTCCTGGCTTTGGCTTAAAAATTTGTCAGAGAAATCTCTCTGTCTAAACGCACCCTAACTCTGTTGTCTCCAGAACAGACCATTGTGCTGAGCTTATTATGCTCATTAGCAGCCATCTGGGAGAACTTTATTATTATTATTATTATTATTATTATTATTATTATTTATTTAAAGAGTGCCCTTAAAGCGTAACTGTAAAATATTTTGACCTTTCAGTTTTAGTTAGCTTAGGTCATGATAAGAATTTTTGCAATATACAATAATAACCTAAAATGAACAGTTTTTTAAATACATAAGGCTGATTATCCCCTTATAGCCCTCTCTGGCTGTGACTTATTTCTGCATTCCTGCTGGAAACGCCCCCTCCCTGCAGATCCGTCCTGAGTGTACGGACTCTGACAGGAGGATCAGATAACAGCCCTGACACAGAGAGAAACATAAACAAAACCTCCCCCCAGGGGTGATTCTAGCCTCTCTGCTGCCCGAGGCGAACTATAGAATGACGCCCCCCCCCCCCCGTCAATCCGCCCACATTATAATCCACTACTGCCCCCCCCACTGCTGTCCCCAATAAACATAATGTTTGGTCCCTTGCTGCACAGAGGATGTCAGGAGAGGAGGGGGCTGACTTTATAGGAGAGGTCCCAGCAGCACAGAGGATGTCAGGAGAGGAGGGGGCTAATCCTATAGGAGAGGTCCCAGCAGCACAGAGGATGTCAGGAGATGAGGGTGCTAATCCTATAGGAGAGGTCCCAGCAGCACAGAGGATGTCAGGAGAGGAGGGTGCTAATCCTATAGGAGAAGTCCCAGCAGCACAGAGGATGTCAGGAGAGGAGGGTGCTGATCTTTTAGGAGATGGTCCCCCTCTTCCCCCCTTATAGATGGTCCCCCTCTTCCCCCCCTTATAGATGGTCCCCTCTCCCTTATAGATGGTCCCCCTCCCCCCCTTATACATGGTCCCCCTCTCCCCCCTCCCTTATAGATGGTCCCCCTCTTCCCTCTCCCCCTCCCTTATAGATGGTCACCCTCCCCCCCTTATACATGGTCCCCCTCTTCCCCCCCCTTATAGACGGTCCCCCTCCCTTATAGATGGTCCCCCCCTTATAGATGGTCCCCCTCTTTCCCCCCTCCCTTATAGATGGCCCCCCCTTATAGATGGTCCCCCTCTTTCCCCCCTCCCTTATAGATGGTCCCCCTCTTTCCCCCCTCCCTTATAGATGGTCCCCTTCCCCCCCCCTATAGATGGTCCCCCTCTTCCCTCTCCCCCTCCCTTATAGATGGTCCCCCCCCCCCTTATAGATCGTCCCCCTCCCTTATAGATGGTCCCCCTCTTTCCCCCCTCCCTTATAGATGGTCCCCTTCCCCCCCCCTATAGATAGTCCCCCTCTTCCCTCTCCCCCTCCCTTATAGATGGCCCCCCCCCCCCTTATAGATGGCCCCCCCTTATAGATGGTCCCCCTCTTTCCCCCCTCCCTTATAGATGGTCCCCCCCTTATAGATGGTCCCCCTCTTACCCCCCTCCCTTATAGATGGTCCCCTTCCCCCCCCCTATAGATGGTCCCCCTCTTCCCTCTCCCTTATAGATGGTCCCCCCCCTTATAGATTGTCCCCCTCCCTTATAGATGGTCCCCCTCTTTCCCCCCTCCCTTATAGATGGTCCCCTTCCCCCCCCTATAGATAGTCCCCCTCTTCCCTCTCCCCCTCCCTTATAGATCGTCCCCCTCTTTCCCCCCTCCCTTATAGATGGTCCCCTTTCCCCCCCTATAGATGGTCCCCCTCTTCCCTCTCCCCCTCCCTTATAGATGGCCCCCCCCTTATAGATGGTCCCCCTCTTTCCCCCCTCCCTTATAGATGGTCCCCTTCTCCCCCCTATAGATAGTCCCCCTCTTCCCTCTCCCCCTCCCTTATAGATGGTCCCCCCCCTTATAGATGGTCCCCCCCCTTATAGATCGTCCCCCTCTTTCCCCTTTCCCTTAAAGATCGTCCCCCTCTTTCCCCCCTCCCTTATAGATGGTCCCCTTCTCCCCCCTATAGATAGTCCCCCTCTTCCCTCTCCCCCTCCCTTATAGATGGTCCCCCCCCTTATAGATGGTCCCCCCCCTTATAGATCGTCCCCCTCTTTCCCCCCTCCCTTATAGATCGTCCCCCTCTTTCCCCCCTCCCTTATAGATGGTCCCCCTCTCCCCCCCCCCCCCCTGCACAGCAGATAAAACAAAAAACAGCACACAACTCACCTGCCCTCCGTTCCCCCGTCGAGCCTCTCTGGTCTTGTCCCGGGTGATGCGCGGCTGCCGGAGGTGTCCCGTCCTGTCCCCGGCAGCGCGCGCATCACAGATCTCCCCGTGCGCCTGTGGCTGTGACTTCCGGCGCACGGGGAGCTCTCTGATGCGCGCGCTGCCGGGGACAGGATGGGACACCTCCGGCAGCCGCGCATCACCCGGGGGACTAAAGGCTGCATTCCCACGTTCCGTGATCCTGACGGATCACGGACGTGGAATGCATGTACTGGAGCCCCCCCGCCCCCGGGCAGTATCTGTAATGAGATGCTGGGAGCGGGGGGGACTGTATTCATAAGCGCCGCACTGTAGTATCAGCACGGCGCGGCTGATTTAGTACAGCGCGGCGCTTATGAATACAGTCTCCCCCGCTCACAGCATCTAATTACAGATACTGCCCGGGGGCGGGGGGGCTCCAGTACATGGTACAGTCAGTGGCGGATTATAATGTGGGCGGCCGCCGAACCGCTCATATTATAATCTGCCACTGAATGCCGCCCCCATGGTGACAGCTAGTGGCGCCGCCTGAGGCAGACGATTCAGGTCGCCTCATGATTGCGGCGCCCCTGCCTCCCCCCCCCCCCTCCTAGCAGCACGTTCTCCCCCCTCCCCTCACAGAGGTGACTAAGCAGAGCTGAGGGTGTTGTGTGTGAGGAGCAGCGCAGGGGAAGAGATGGATGGAGGCACAAGTGTTTCCAGTGCCACCATCACTCCAATGTTGCATGAGGCAAAGTGGGTGTGTCACTGAGGGGAGGACTACAAGTCCCAGCACAACACAGCTTTAGTCCTTCCATAGTACATACAACACTCACTATCCGATGTCTGCAGCAGGTGCCCCCACCTCCATGGCTGACATTATCCTACAGTGTAATGAGAGCAGATGACTATCTAATCCCACTGTGTGTGATACCATCTGCTGGGGCTCTGTATCTAATCTTACATTGTGATACTGTATGTTGGGGCTCTATCTGATCCTGCTATGTGTGATACATCTGCTAAGGTGCTGATCAGTGAATGGAGGGACCCAGCCAGGGAGATAAGGGATAGGCCACGCCCACTTTGTCTCAGCCAGGAGAAAAATTCATTTATTCTTCTCAGCCAAACAACTGGGGCTATCTCAGCGAGCGTACAAGCTATCAACACAGTTTAGGGCTCTTTTTAAAGGGTAATATGTGGGCTTTTTATTTGAGGAATTTCATTTTTTGGCTACTGAAATTATAGTTACGCTTTAATTCCAGAGAGCTATACAAAAGAAAGGGGTAACGAGCAGAAACAACACAAGATCAAAACATGAAGGCAAATGGCAGACTGGTACATGGGGAAGAGGACCCTGCCCACGAGGGCTTACAATCTATAAGGTATGGGGAGAGAAATAGGAGGTAAAGTACAGCCAGTCAAGTGTGATGCAGAATTATTGTAGGTTGTAGCCTAGTTTGATGAGATGGGTTTTTAGGTTACTTTTGGAGGACTTGATGGTGGATGAGAGCCAGATGTGTCGGGGTAGCGAGTTCCAGAGTATGGGGGAGGCTCGGGCAAAGTCTTGGAGGCGGTTATGCGAGGTACAAACAAGGGGGGAGCACAGAAGGTCGTCACTGGAGGATCGAAGGTTGCGTGAGGGACGGTAGCGGGATATCAGGTCAGAGATGTACGGAGGGGACAGGTTGTGGATTGCCTTGTACGTCATGGTCAACAATTTAAAGTGAATACGTTGGGTAATGGGGAGCCAGTGGAGGGATTGGCAGAGGGAAGAGGCTGAGGCAAAGCAAGGGGAAAGGTTGATTAGTCGGGCAGCAGAGTTTAGGATAGACTGGAGGGGATCAAGGGAGTTAGATGGAAGGCCAGAGAGGAGGATATTACAGTAGTCCAAGCGGGAAATAATGAGAGCATGTACCAGTCAGGGGTGAGAAAAGATTGGATTCTGGAAATGTTTTTGAGGTGACTGCGGCAGGGGGTGTTTGAACCCACATGCCCACATATGGTGGCTTGGCATCGGGTGAGTATGGAGCAGGTTCAGGAGCCAAACTCACTCCATACCCAATGGGTGGGTGATCAGAGAAAATGCTGATGCCAGTCATCTTGAAACTAAGTAGGAGAAATATTTTTTTTTCCATCTTTTTTCTTTTCAGCGTGCATCTGATAAATAATAGAGGATTTTACCTAATCTATAAGGGTGGGTTCACGCATACCGGTGGGCAGCAGATTTCCGCTGCAATTCCCGGTACTGTCATTTTGTATGTGTTTACATACTCGCAGCAGATTTTTAATTCTGCTGCAAGTATGTGAAGCCTGTCCCCCTTAACCCCCGCGCTGCCCGGTGAATACTCGTCTGCACTCCAGCCTGCTTCTGTTGCTCCCGGCTCCCTGACATCCCCCTTAGCCAAACAGTAGCTGCGGCGGGACAGAGCACTGATTGTCTGTGCGGGATGTCAGGGAGCCGGGAGCCACAGAAAGAGGCTGCAGACGGGTAAAGTATTCACCAGGCAGCACTGGGTTAAGGGGGATGGGCTTTACATACTCGCAGTGTAACGAAAGGCGAAAGGCATTTTTGACTGCTTTACTCATCTCTATATGTAATAATGAAAATATTATTATCTATTCAAATTATACAAGTGTAGCCAGTAGAAATAATGCCATGCAAGTTAAGTGGACAGGAGCATGGTGGTGAGCAGAAGCAGGACCCAGATGGCGCCACCGAGGGTAAGCATTGGGCCACCGGCAGGTGACGGCGTGCGGCATTAAAGCCCACTTTGTCTCTCATGCTGTGTTTGTCAGAAAAAGAGCAAGTTTAAGGGTGAAAAACAATGATTTATTGGTCAAAAATACTAGTTCCAATGATTTTACATGGGTTTTTACAGACATTTCTTTTTTTATAAAGAAGGTTTGAACACTAAAAGTACCGTATTCTTGGGCATATACCTAAACTTTATTCATCAGCATATAGAGTACTGTGCACACAAAGCACTCAGGACAGCAGAGCCTGGAATACGCAACCTCACACAAATAGGTCAGCATCAAGGGCTAAAAGGGAGCCCTGCCTGCAGTGAATTGCTATCATGCATGCCCTTTTGGCTAGCCACAATTTATTAGCATATAGGGAACCAGGGGCATAACTAGAAATCACTGGACTCCATAGCAAACTTTTTTTTAACACCTCCCCCCCCCCCCCCCCGCCCTTCCTGACTGACATCTAAGCCGTTTAAGTTTAGTCCTAACTGCAAGTGCTTAGGAGTGTTGGAAGTTAAAGGGACATTTGCAGAACCCAGGAGGCCCGCTTGGCCCCCTGGTGTTGCAACAGAGGACAGCTCAGGTGGCCCAGTGTATTGCAGAAGCTTGCAACGGCCCTCGGCTCAGACTGAGGAAAGTATAGAAACTTTGCATACAGAACTGCACGCCTACTTGTTGTAATTACAACAGTTATTCAGGTTTCTGCCTCCGTCTGAAAACAGCCAAGTATTGTGGACTTTTACATTCAGTAGGTTCAATTCAATGGGGTTGATCAGTGTCCTGAACCACTTTCACGAGTAATTATGATGTAGTTGAAAAGTGCACTAAAAAATGTCACAGTTCCCAGAATGAACTTAGATGTATATCTCTATTAAAGGGAAAATGACAGCATGGATATGAATACATCCATGCTGCCAGTTTCTAGATGCCTATCACAAAAGCAGTGTGTACATACCTTTAGCGATGCTGTGTAATCCGGCATCTTCAGAAAAAACATTCTTTATTTTAGACTGAAAGTGGAATTAAAAAGTATTTTACGGGACATGAGGGCTACGGAGCCCGGAACCCTTGACACCACAGGAGATACGGCTGCAAAGTGTGCACAGCCATTCTGGGAGCTCAATCAGCACAAATGTTCTGATTGGTTCCCTTTAAAAAGTGTAAAGGTAGGGTATGATTTCCCCATGTTCTGGAATATCAAGCTAAAAGGGAAATGCTCTGAAAACAGTGCAGAGCTTTCCCAGAAAAAAAAAAAGTGGTATAAATTGTGTAAAATGTATGTTTGTTTTGTGTTCTCTACTCCATAACCTCCACCATTACTCACTGGTTCTCTTGGCATGCACCTGCAGTTGATAGTTGAGTGGGTTGCTTTTTTCTTTTAGCCACTGCAGCCCTTATGTTCTTCAGTACCTTAAATGACATTATTATGCAAATATAAAGATGTTACTAGTCCTAGCCCCTTGTCATACACATATATTTGTGAATTGTGACTTTTTACAGGTATAAAAGACTGGAAGATAAAAAAAAAGTCAATAAATGGAATATTTACATTCCATTTATTGATTTACAGGTTATTTATACCTGTAAAAAGTCATAATATTCTGAATTTGATGAAAAAGGGGAAAGAAACCAGCTGATAGCTCTTTCCGGTGAAGGTCTGGAAATCTGCCACTGTTCCATGAGTGTTATACCATAACAGGCCAAGGCAGGAAAAGCTAATAATCTTTAATGTAGGAGAGTTTTGGCTGATTCTGTATACTGCACATCTGTGTTGTAGCAGATGTCTTTTTGTAATATTAAGTAAATTGTTCCATTCGTCTTTATAGAACACTCCATTTTTTAAAACCCCTTAAAGACATAGCTGCTCTGTTTTAACAAACTGAAATATGTGATTACACAGTACAGATCATTTATCTTTATGTGGAAATAAAAGGAAGCAAACTAATAAAAGGTAAATAACCACTTACAATTTTCACTGAGAGCAAAGCTGCCTCCAGCTTAATAATAATCTTTATAAATAATGAATCAACCTTACATTGGCGCTGTCAATGTAAAAAAAAAAACATAAACATAAATGAAATACATATCGAATGTACAAGCATTAATTAAAGGGGTTGTTCACCAAAAAAGTTTTTCTTTCAAATTAACTGGTGGCAGAAAGTGCAAACGACTGGTGACTGGTGGCTGGTGGTTTTCCAGTAGTTATCAGCTGCTGTATGTCCTGCAAGAAGTGGTGTATTATTTCAAGTCTGACACAGTGCTCTCTGTTGCCACCTCTGTCCATGTCGGGAACTTCCCAGAACTGTAGAAAAACCCTATAGAAAACCTCTCCTGCTCTCCAAACAGGGACTGCTCACTTCCTGGTTCAGAGCAGAGGGCCATGGGGGGAGTGGGGATGGGACACATCGGTTCCAAGATGAATCAGTTTGGCATAGCTATGTCTCCCAGAGAGCTTACACATGTTTCCAGGGAAAATCCAAGCGCTGAAGATGTCTGTAAGCTCAGTGGGAGAAGGGGAAAACAAGTAAAAGAGTACTTTCAGGCCACCCAAGTGTGTTACACCCCAGCCATAACTCTCACAGGTGACAGCGATGGTTGGGAACCTTGGCAACCACTATAAACACTGCAGGGCCTCTGAGAAGCCAAACATGAAAAGAACGCAATTTTGCTAATGCAAAGCATTTGCTAAATTGCTTTCTTTTGCTTTCCCTATCACCTAATAAAAGTTTAGGTGATGGGAATACCCCAATAAAATGTATAGTTAGCAATATAGACTTATGGTACTTTTACACGGTGCGATAATTCGCCCGATCGCACGATTAACGATTTTGAATGAACAATGTTTTTTTTATAACGATCAGCGTTTAGACGGAACGAAACATCGTACGGAAAATTTGCTATGCGATCGTTTTGCGATCGTTTAAGCCTATCTCACACATAGGTGAAATCGCTGAAAGAATGTTTACACGGAACGATCTGCAAATTTTTTGCGAACGATCAACGATGATTTGAGAACATGTTGAAAGATCAAAATGAACAATTTTTTGCTTGTCGTTTGATTGTTCGCTGCGTTTACATGTACGATTATCGTTCAAATTTGACCATTATCGTGCAAAAACGAACGATCAATCGTCCCGTGTAAAAGGACCATTAGTAATCCCCTAAGTGTCTGCTTTGTTGTGATGTCGTTGGTTGTCGCCCAACTTTGGGCATCCACTTTGTTGGTTCATTCATGCTCAGTTCTCCTGATCTGTCCCATTAGTTCTCTGAGTTGGTTTTCACTTTACATGCAAGCATGGGAATTGTGGGAAAGTTTGTGCAATGCATGGCAACAGCAGGTTAAAGATTTAGAGAGGAAACCATGTGGTACATGTCTGATTTTACCAATTTTGCTTTGCGACACAAATCCTTTAAAGTATATTTTGAATGCAAACCATACCATTTCCCAGCTGAGCCATGTTCCCTTGTCTATGTTTAATCTCTTTCAACTCTGGCCCTGATAACAGAAAAGGTGGTAGTAAGAATATAAAGACCTAGAAAGCCAAAGGAAAGTGCATAAGACATACTAGAGATATAAAGGTATTGATAATTTAACAGATTGGTATTTACCTTTAGATTTTGTGAATATTTCCCTTTCACCTATCTGTTATATACCCACCAGTATCTGTTTACAGGATGACTGTTACTTAAGCAAGACGGTGTTTTACAGGCCACTGCAGTCTTGTGGTATCCATATTGTATATAATGCAGTTCATGCAGACATGTAAACAGAGATGCCTCTGGGGACTCAGCATTTTTGTATTTTTTTTTTCCAGTGACCTGTGACCACTTGTAGGCACCATCACAGCAATGACAGCCCCAATGCTTCCTTTTTTCAAAAAAAAAAAACTTGGATAACCCATTTAACTAATGTATACAATATCATGCTTGTCATGATCATGCCTGAAAAGGTATCAGTGCCACCCTCTGCGGTGAAGATCCGACCTCTGCACCAAAGACTGCGGTTTTGGCATTAGGTCCGTTCCTGGTTTTCTTCTGTTCTATGCTTATGTCTTCTGTGATCTGGTCCATGTTTTCTCAGTTCTCCCTGCACTTTCCTTGCTGTGGTCTGTTCACTAATTGTCTCTACTGTGTTGTGATTGACAGGTCTCTTTACCTCTGGCTTTCTGTCATTCTCTTGTGTGTTTTCTCCTGCTCTACCTATCAGTTTGGAGTCCTGGACTTCTGTTCAGTGTGCCTCGCTTGTCCTCAGTGTTCCTTGCACTGTCCCCAGTTCATCTTGCTACATTGTCTGGCTTTGGCTCCACCGTTACCTTGTATCTCTGGCTTTGGCTCCACCGTTACCTTATTGTATGTCTGGCTTTGGATCCATCGTTACCTTATTGTATGTCTGGCTTTGGCTCTACTGTTACCTTGTTACATCTCTGGCTTTGGCTCCACTATTACCTTGTTGCATATCTGGCTTTTGTCCTCCTTTGGTTTGGTCCCCTGTTCCTCGCTGCCTTCTTGGTCCTGTCCTTCTCTCTTTGCTTTGTCATTGTACCTTGTTCCTGTACTGTCTTGTCTGTGTTTGCACTTATTTGAGTGCAGGGATCGCCGCCAAGTTGCTCGCCGCCATCTTAGGGCGGATTGTGGCAAGTAGGTAGGGACAGGGTGGGGGGTGTTAGCTATAGGGCCCACTTGTCCTGTGTCTCTCTGTTCCCTGGGGCCCTGACATTATCAAGAGCCCAGAGTGAAGGTAGAGACCAAGGTATAAGGGAACAGAAGTCCCGGACTCCAAGCTTATAAATAGAGCAGGAGAAAACACACAAGAGAATGACAGAAAGCCAGAGGTGAAGAGACCTGTCCAATCACAACACAGCAGAGACAATTAGTGAACAGACCACAGCAAGAAAAGTGCAGGGAGAACTGAGAAAACATGGACCGGATCACAGAAGACATAAGCATAGAACAGAAGAAAACCAGTAATGGACCTAATGCCAAAAGCGCAGTCTTTGGCGCAGAGGTCGGATCTTCACCGCAGAGGGTGGCACTGATGCCTTTTTAGGCATGATCATGACAATGCTTTTTTGTAAAAATATTAATCCAAAGAAATTAAATTAAAATCACTAAAATGAATGCCATCATTAGGTTACCTGTACTTAGAAATTCAGTGTAATGGTATCTCAATAGAGAAAATTATCTAACATGTGCTGAACATCAAATACAGTGTTCTCTACTATTTATCACACTATAAAAGATTTGCTGATGTTTTTCTGTTTGACAAAATGACTTTCATGCTC
The DNA here is from genome assembly GCF_027789765.1 of Dendropsophus ebraccatus. Lineage (NCBI taxonomy): Eukaryota > Metazoa > Chordata > Amphibia > Anura > Hylidae > Dendropsophus > Dendropsophus ebraccatus. Next base: position 81,985,703 of record NC_091458.1, read on the forward strand.
ATACCTCAACAAAGCTTGTCAAAATCGTAATAACATATTCTGACATTTTTATTCTGTCACATTTCTATTAACAACAGCCCAGAAGCACGTTTTCAAAACTAAAAATAACACTCAGATCTATCTCTATACAGCACCTATAATCTTGAGGATTCCAAACTCTCACGACATAAGAAAAGGGCTTTGTAAAAATAAAAATGAAACTTTAAAAACAGAATCTAAAATTACATAAAATTCATTATAACTGGAAACCATAATGTTCAAGTAACCTAAAAAAGCATATGGAATTACTACAGCAGGGGTTAGTTCTATTGTGATCAATTATAACCCACTGTTTTTATTGAGATTTCCAGAGGGTGCTGCATGTATGTGCCCACATCTGTCCTGCTCATTCCTTCATACTCCCTGCAGTCTCTGTCAGCCCTTGTGTTTCCCATCCTCTCCATTCCTGCTATAATCTGCACTCACACTCGGCTATACACACTGCTGCTATAATGAGCCTGCACTTACACTCAGCTATACAAACTGCTGCTATAATGTGCCTACACTTACACTTAGCCATTCACATTGTTGTATAGAGAAGTTTCTGACACTGTCCTGCTGCACAGCTGTGATTCTCACTTCCTGATTGGTTCATGCTGAACACACCCCTTCCCCATTGCTGTCATGTGACCACACAGACCTCTGACAGCAGCCCCCTGCTTCTCTATTCTAGCCTGTTGTACTACACTACTGCATTATGGGGATCTGCAGTTCCATTCTGTATCTACAAACTGCTACTGTTTTTCCAGGTTTATGCATTTACTATATATTGTACACCACATGCTGATACTATGCTGTACAGTAGCTTATAATATCACATATTCAGCTGTTTCTCATTTCTGTTTCATCTGTTCTACATGTTATTCAAAATAAAAAAAATCCTTATTTTTGGAGCGTGGAACCAATTGTCTGCATTTCAGTGATTTCTTATGGAAAAATTTGCTTTGGTTTAAGAGTGATTTGGATTACAAGCATGGTCCCGGAACGAATTATGCTTGTAATCCAAGGCACCGCTGTAGATAGATAGATAGATAGATAGATAGATAGATAGATTTTTGTGTGTGTTTGTATATTTGTAAATGTAAAAAATTTATTGAGAAGGCCTGCCTAAATTACCTCAATATGCCATGACAGTCAATTCACTAGGACATCCTTAGGATAGGAAAGTTAATATCTTATTTTACATTCCCGAAATGAAATTAATGAGTTTCATCCAGCAGTATCATGACCTGTTAATATGGAACTGTAACCTTCTTTTAAGTCAAAATGAATGTAAAATTTATTAATTGCATTTTAATGCCCATCAAAAAGGTTTTAGATCATCTGTATCAGAGTTTTACAATATGTACCCATAATGGGAACTCTATAAATGTGTTGGCTGTTCATAGTTCAAAAATTGGTGCATAAATCATAAATTACAAGCTATTATTCCTCACTCTTTAAACATACAGTAAACCTACAGCGAGCAAAATAGGCTCTGATTAAACCTCATGGATTTTGTAACACGTGGATGAAGTTTAATCCTTAGAGATGTTACAAAGGATTTAAATGTTTTATCATGCTTTCATTTTTAGACAATCCCTAAAAATAATATGACCATTTAGACAGTATATATTATTTTTATAGAAATAAAAAGTCACGTAATAGCTTAACAACTTAGTATTTGTATGTTTCACATATTATCCCCTATTGGGAAAATATGTTTTTGAAAAGGCCATGGAATGCATTAGGCTATTAAAAAAATTATCCCATCTGGAGCAGGAAAACCAAATCCAGAGTATGTCTGAGAGTTGCTGTTAGTATTGAGTAGCATTGTGTAGCATACAGTAGTTATACCCATTACCCTCTCTCAATTTTCTCTCTGTGATCACTTGCTACTGTTTCCTATGTCAAGCTATAATGATACAGTGATATTTAGGCTACTTTCCAACGTCATGTTTTTTACATTAAAAAAATTCCGCCTTTTAATAAACGATCATGATCATTAACAAAGTCCGTCTTTATCAAAAGACAGATGTTTTTCCTGTAAAAAAGACGTAGTGGAAACATAGCCTTATGGTATATTCTATAACACTGACGATAAGTTACAGAATGTTGACCATACTTTTGACAACATTTTTCAACAGGCAATGCACTCTGAATAACAGTACATAACAAAACTGTATGTACAAGAGGCCACCAGGGACGACATGTTAAGGCCACTTTTGCTGCCTCAACGATAAAGGAAAATGTGATTTTTGTGTCAAGCAAATAGTCAGAGGCTAAGCAGTAGAGCTGCCAGCACATTCCTACCTGAATAACAATGCGCAGCTACTTTTCCTATACCTCCCACCTAATTCTTGCTGTTACCTATTGTAAATATTGAAGTTTTAGAAATACAGTAACTGTTGGATAGCATTATATTTTTATATTTATACTGTTACACACAATGTTAAAATTGAGCGGATGGTCGTCATTTAATGGCAAATAACGGCTGTTGTTTCAAAATAACTGTAATTATTTGCCATTAAATGACCACCATCCACTGAATTTCAACAGTGTTTGAACATAGCCTTTCTGTATTTTCAATCCACTCCTGGTTTTGGTTGCAAAATACTGACCAAAGCACTGAGCAAAAATTCCAAAAATTCTGTGTGTGAACATAGCCTTAAAACTGATACATTAATGAGAAAAAAGTAAATAAATAACCTCTATTTCTTTCCCATCAGGGGATTTGAACCAGCGAATAAACTGCTGGTCTGTAGACAGGAGTTACCACTAGACCACAGCTCCAACATGTCTGGTCTCAGAGATTCAACTAGATGTATAACTATAGACATAACCTGCCTACAGAGGACTGATCTGCAATCAGAGACACTGGCTGACAGCTGAGTGAGCAGGAGGCTGGGCAGCATTGATTATTCATGAAGAAGAGTGGGAAGGAGTGGTGAGGTGTAACAGAGTGTGGCACAAACAACTCCTCTTTGACACTTCATTATAGTAGGAGATTGTCCATAATCTGCTGCACGGAAAATTACCAAAGGTAGGGCCTGGGAGCTGACAGATTCCATTTAAGTTAGCAAGTAGCTTGAGGGTATAAAATAGTGAGGCTCTCAGGTATAATATATCTTTGACTAGTAAAGTAATTCAAAACTAGAGGCAGGGTTTGAAGCTGCTGTAAATATATGAATAATATATTTATGAAAAAGTAGCTAGAACTGTTAAACATTTAGCATTTTAAAATAGCAATTGAGCTGTGCTAATGTAAAGAACATAAATGGGGTCTGAATTACAATAATTTTTAACCCCTAGGCGACCTAGAGTGTACCGGTACGCCATGGGTGACTGTCCCCATATGACCCTGGGCGTACCGGTACGTCCTGTGCTATGAAGTGTGCTCCGGAGCAGAGTGTGCTTCATAGGAGGTGGGGGCCGGCTTCAGTGAGCAGCCGGGCACTCACCGTTAATGACAGGCTGCAGCGATCACGGTGCAGTGTCTCATTAACCCCTTAAACGCCGTGATTGTGGCGTGACCATAGGGGTAGTCCCCTGTCACTTACCGATCGGACCGCCAGAGGTCGCCTTCCTCCATACGGTCCGATCGGCTTTCTGCTCATTGAGTCTGCGACAGGCAGGCTCAATTAGCAGAACGCCCATAACACTGATCAATGCTATGCCTACAGTGTCTATGCGTACAGTGTCTGCAATCTAATGATTGCAGGTAAAAGTGCCCTAGGGGGGCTTAAAATGTGAAAAAAAAAAGTAAAAATTTTTTATAAATACCCCAAAGCCCCTTCCCCCATAAAAGTTAAAATCAACCTTTCCCATTACATAAATAAAACATATAAAAATAAATAAACATATTATATACTGTAGCATGCGTAGTTGTCCGATCTATTAAAATATAGCAATCATCATCGCAAACGGCAAACGCTGTAAACGAAAAGAGGGAAAAAAATATTATAAAAAAGTGATCAAAATGTCCGAGCTACACAAATATGGTATTTATAAAAACTAGAGATCATGGCACAAAAAATGACACCCTATACAGCCCTGTAGGTGAAAAAATAAAACCGTTATAAGCGTCACAATAGGCCCATTTTATTAATAATTATTTGTCAAAAAAAAAAGGATTTAATAAAAAAATATATATATATAACATTAGAGAATCTTTGTAAACCTGCATTTGGTTGTGTTCGGGCTGACCAATAGAATAATAGTATCATGTCGCTTTTACCATATAGTACATTATGTAGACACAGGAAACCCCCAAAACTTACCATATTGCTCTTTTTTATGATTTCACCAATTTATATCTTCATAAATAATATTTTTGGGATTCCGTCATACATGTTATGGTAGAATGAAAGATACCATTACAAAGTACAACTACTACTGTAAAAAAAACAAGCCCTCACATGGCCCTGTTGATAGAAAACTGAAAGTTCTAGAGCTCTTAGAAGGGGAGGAGGGAAAAAAAACACAAAAATCGAAATTTGGCAGTCCACTGGGTCATTTTGGGCTTGGTCCTCAAAGGGTTAAACTGGTATATGCATATAGAAAACTGACGACAACTGAAATGCTGCTTTTACATGCTAATGCAGCGATAATCAGCTTTTTCTAAAGATAACAAAATCCTTTCTATAATATATCTGGTACTTGGTATATGGTAATACTGAGTTATAGTGTAATCCATGTTGAGTTTAATCTGTAACCTGCAATCTGGTGTCTGTTACATACAGTTTTAATACTTTGTTTTTAAGCTCTCTTAGGAATTTTTTAACTTTTACCATATCAGTGCATATCAGAGACATAACATGGTCTGAGAGTAAAATTTATAACATGAACATCACCTTTCACAGATCATTTTGTAATAATGATCTCATCTTGTGTGAAGGCTGCATTGGTAAAATCCCTTAGGCACCACAGCATGAGCAAACTCTGCACCCCTTATTTCTAGGCATCTGGGTGCTCATGCAGATTTAGTTTTTTACTGAATTCTGGTAAGCTGACCAAGATACATAGGGCAATTTTTCAGATGTTTTAACACAGCCTCTACAGGAAGAACTGAAATAATGGCAGATGCCTGTGAAAATAATTGTCCAAGCACAGATGGTCATTTACAATGAATAACTAATGTCTAGTAATAAAAATGGATAACAAATCATTTCTAGGATAATCATTTTGAATAATGTCTTATGTAAATGCTGTGGAAGCTGTTGGGGAATTATAAATAGATAATAAAATAATTATTATAGTTAAATCAGCATCTAAGTAAGTTTAAACTGCTTCACTATCAACAGTCTGTGCTCCGTTGGGGGGTGGGGGGGAATGTGCTACTATAGTATAATAATAAACAAATCCCCAGGACAATGCCTATACTACACTACAAACACTTTGGCTCTCCTTATTGTACAAGCCAGCATCCACCTAATCCTAACAGGCCTCTGCAGATGCAGAAAGCACAAGCCATCACTCAAGGTAGTGGACACAGACATGCACTATAAACACATAATAGTTATAACTGTAACATGAAAAATTAGAAAATCGAAGTGTAAAGGGGATTAGTTACTCGTACCCATGGTGTAACTGTTCTGGTTTACATTTGGCAATGTGATGTCCGCTTTCTGAAGGGGCATACTAACACTACTGTGTTGGCTCTATTTATGATAAAGTCCCTAATTCTGCCTATGCCATCATCTGGAACCCTGACACCTGTTTCCCGCCCACCTAGGGTGACGTCACATGCACCATGGCAGCTCATCAGTATCTCGCATGCCCGGAGACATGAGTATCTCCAGACATGCGCACCATTATTAAAAACCCACAAGAAAAGACAAGACACAAAAATAGAGTGCACTCCACAGAATTGATATATACTAAGGATACTAGTATACTATATACTCCTTGCTAAACATGTTAGGCTAATTGGCTAGCATGAATTGATTTTGTGGGGGGGGGGGGAGTGCAGTTGAGTACGTGACCATTTTTGTGGCTTCAATTTTTGCCTTTTTATGTGTTTTTATATAATATATTTAATAAAGATTAGATTTTTGCTCTACTGGTTGTCCTGTTTTTTTTTCATTGGTGTTTGGATCTGTATCCCTCAGGCAAATATGTAAATGATTACAGGTGGGTCTTGCCACATGAGGACATAAAAATACTTCCCCTACTGCCACAAAAAGGGCTCTCTCAGGCTACCTTTGGGTAGTGAACCTCTTAGTGGGAGATTATTCACTGCTATACATGCCAGTACAATGCACTGAAAGTCATCATACACAATTGACAGACTATGAAAGGGGATTAAAGTGACACTGTCACCACAGTTTTCATTTTTTCATAATTTTCAAGGTTTAATTTACTAATATTGCTGTGTCCATAGCTAATTTCAGACAAATTATCAAGTTGATTGTTCAAGAGAAAAATGAACTTTTATCACCTTGTTATTGCGCCACCTGGGCGGGGCTAGTCCACGAAGCGCCACATCGCCCCGCCCACTCCACCGCAATTGACCCCGCCCCCTTTGCTACGTCATTTCTTCAGGCCGCTCTGCTGCAGCGGCCTCCGTCTTTTTTGGCCCTCCCAGCCTGTGCAGGGACGTCGGGACGTGCGTGTTCACATCACCCAGAGCGTCATGCGCGTGCGTCCCCTTCATTTACCGCACAGGCTCACTGGGTAAGTGATCTTCTCCTGCACCAACCAGCCTGGCTGTGCTTGCGTTCGCATAGCCCGCGGCTGTCAGGTGCAGGCATGGTGGGGCTGTGTGCAGTCCATCTGTGCCCTGTTGTCCCCCGGACCTCTCGCTGCTGGCTGTGCTGGCGTCTGCACAGCCAGCAGCGATCTGATGCGGTAGAGGCGCAGTGCGGCCGTCCTGCTTGCACTGTGCCGGTGGTGGCCAGTGTGTGACAGAGAAGAAAGCTGCGGGCGGCCAACAATTTTACTAGCTGTTCGGACTGCGCCTGTGCACTACTGCATCAGATTGCTGCTGGCGGTGCGGACGTCAGCACAGCCAGCAGCGAGAGGTCCGGGGGACAACAGGGCACAGATGGACTGCACACAGCCCCACCATGCCTGCACCTGACAGCCGCGGGCTATGCGAACGCAAGCACAGCCAGGCTGGTTGGTGCAGGAGAAGATCACGCTCTGGGTGATGTGAACGCGCACTTCCCAACGTCCCTGCACAGGCTGGGAGGGCCAAAAAAGACGGAGGCCGCTGCAGCAGAGCGGCCTGAAGAAATGACGTAGCAGAGGGGGCGTAGTAAACGGCGGTGGAGTGGGCGGAGCGATGTGGCGCTTCATGGACTAGCCCCGCCCTGGTGGCGCAATAACAAGGTGATAAAAGTTCATTTTTCTCTTGAACAAGCAACTTGATCATTTGTCTGAAGTAAGCTATGAACACAGCAATATCAGTAAATTAAACCTTAAAAATTATGAAAAAATGAAAACTGTGGTGACAGTGTCACTTTAACACCTTTTGTCTAAGAAAAGCAGTATGGTTGTTTTGATAAATGGCCTGCCATCTAGGCCCTTCTGACCAAGCTATTAGAAGACTGTTTTCTTGTCCACCATCACGACACACGTGGCAACTTCATTACACACCCCATCTCTGCCCAGAACATTTCCAGATGCTTTGCAGAAGGAATTTTTTGTCATACTGCCCATTACATGTTCAGCAATAGAGAATCAGATTTCTCAATATGGTCCAACAATGGTTGAGTATGGAGATTTGGCAGTGAGCAATCCTATCCTACCTTTACTGTATTGCCAGACCTGGCAGCAACTGCTGGTGGGATGATTTGGGGAGCAATCACATATGACAGTCACCTCTAGTAGTTACACGAGGGAAACTAACAGCTCAGCAATATGCATAGGACATTGTGTGGTCATTTGTGTTGCCTCCCATGACAGGGCTTTCCCATTCTTCAGCAGGATAATTCTTCCCACACACTGGAAAGGGCTTCCCAAAAATGCCTCTTCCAGATTGCAACACTCTCTTGGCCTGCCCAGTTACCAGGTTTATCACCAATTAAGCATTTATGAGGAACCTGCTTCAGCAACCTCCCGGTATGCAGGATCTACAGGCCCAGCAGCAACATCTGTGGGCAAACATGCAGCAGAATGCCATAAAGAACTTATATGCCTCCATGCCCAACTATATCTTGTATGCAGACCACAGGCAGCCTAACAGGGTATACGAGATGCCTTTCAATTGTTTACTTTTCTCAGACAAACTTATCTTTTCATTCTAAAATCATAATCATTTACATCATCATTGCATTTACATATATTTAAGAGTACCTTAAAAATTACTTTTGATATGTCATCAGGAGATATAGTCGGGAAAAGAGCACAGCGGCCATGACATCCACTCCTGAGCCGCTCACTAACTTTGACATTGTCAAAATTGGCAGATCCGGCGATAAAGCTGCGGAGTGGATGGCAAGGCCGCTGCACTCTTTCCTTGGCTATATCTCCTGGTCACAAGAGGTCTCAGCAGATAGCTGTGATCAATGACCTTTGACATGTCTGATGATGTCAAAGTTATTTTTAATGGCAGTGACTCTTTAGGTTTAGTTATATTCCAACAACTAGCACCTTTTTGTCATTTAGTATATTTCACTCTGATTAAAATCAGTTTGTCCTCTGCTTTTCGAACAAGAGTGGACAGATGAATATAAAATATTCATTTTAGTTTTTATTTTTGGTCAACCTGATGTATGGAACAGACATCAAACCATAAAAAAATTGATTGACAATCTTCTTTTTGCCCAACTCTTTTTCCACTTTTGACTATTTACTTGCACCAAATTGAAGAAAGAAAGCTTTTCAGCTAAACATTAACGTATTACACATAGAAATATAGATAGATATATAGAAATTTTACATTCACAGCTAAATGTTTTATTTGCGTGTGTGTACAGCTTTAATATTATGAAGCACAGAGACGTTAAGTTCCCACAAATTATCTTACCACAAGCATATTGTCTGCTTGTTAAGCTTGTGACTTCCCGTATGACATCATTCCTGAAACACAAGCAGAGGAATGTTTTCCATCAATTATATGTGCACTTTACTGTCCCCTGGAAATTCCTAAAATAAGACTAACTAATGCTTTATAAATATCTGCAGGGGACGTTAACTGCCTTTCTTACAGCTCAGTAAACAATTTGCATTTGAAGTAAATATTTTCATGTCTTTACTAGTTAAAGATTGACACTAAACAGGTTTGCTTGGTTAAGGATTAGTGAATTTACGCATGACAACTGTAAGCTAAGTACTAAGATGGCTATATATATATATGACTCTTAGCTTTGTTGCACTGTGATAAGCAGTCCTCTTTACAATGGAATCATAAAGACATCACTCTCTGGATACATGTTTTACTGCTGTACATGAACTCAATCATGAGCCAGAAGCAATAGCTTCAGCTGTTATATGAAGAGACTGTTGCTGACAGCACAATAAGGGGTTGTGTAGGATCATCTTGAACTGAGACTAAGGTGAGGAAAAGCACACAGCTTACCCCCATGTTTTAGAAAAAGGAAAGAAGAGGGCTCCAAGGCTACCTAATAACTAGAACAACTCCAGTAAGAGGGGCAGAGATGCTGTCCTATCTTAAGCGCTTCTGCACTCCATTTTGGTTGGTTGGAGTAGATTGGAAAACATGTAATGTCAGAGAAGGTTAGGAAGGAGGTAGAATTAAAGAAGGAGATTGATCAATCTGCCCTCTGGCACATGCCATGGAAAAGTGGCAGATTAACCCTTTTCCATGGCATATGCCAGCTGTAAGCCCTGATGGGCAGGGCAGCAAGGTGCCTGCAGGGGCTTACATTTAGCTCCCCATTGTTTCTGCCTGAGCCTCATGCAGCTGGACTGGGGAGTTAGGTATAAACGGATTTAGCTGAGGGTTCATGTGTTTGGAAAGAGAGAAAATGGGAAGTGCTAGATATGCACATCAATATACACAATGGCCCTTGTTTTTATATATTCACAGGGTAGTTTCATTTATTAGTAACCTAGAAGATGTTCTCTGTAGTACCAATTCTGCAGCTCAGCATCAGCAACCCTGACCTCAGGTTTAGCGATACTGCAACACCAATAAGAAGTACTGGGAAGAGTCAATGGAGGGACGTCTGCACTATAAAGCCATCTTCTGTCCTCTCTGCTCATCAAGGTGATGCCTGGCAGTAGTAACACCAGGGCCTACGTATAAAAAGAAATCCTATTAATTTGTCTAATTCTCTGCCGCTATTATTAAGACACTGCACAGTCCCTATGGATTAGCGCTTCCTGCTTTCATCTTGAAACGTCTGCTCAGCGAATCAATGACAATATTAAAGGGGTATTCCAGGTTATTTTGATATTAATTCTACTGATTTCTCTTGTAATATAATTAATATATCTCATTGGTTTCTATAATAAATTTTGTCTCTTTCTCTCTATTTTTATGTAAGTCACGTGTTTCTGTGACGTCACCGAACCGGAAGTGTGGGGACTTCCCCGACTCGGCCGGCCTCTTGGTGTTTATGTAGTTAGAAAGCTAGCAGAGCTTTACAAACGGCCTCCCTGCGCACGGGAGGTCACATGATACCCTGTTCCCGGGCGGCCTGTCAGTGTGAAGGAGGTCGCATCCACCTCCTGTATAATCACTAAAACCCTCCACCCCCTGCCAGTATAATCATCCCGATGTCTCCCCCGGCCCCCTCCATCCTGTGTATACAGTCCTTTTCAAAGATCTCTCACCCCATCCCCCGGTCTCGGCACCTCTTGCACTCAGCTGACAGGCTCTCTCTCTCTCTCTCTCGCTGTGTGTGAAGCAGGAGAGATTTCTTTCCTGCTCCGTACACAGTGCCTGTCAATTGCCCCGATAAAACTCAGCTGCCAGGAACTGTGTACGGAGCAGGAAAGAAATCTCTCCTGCTTCACACACAGCGAGAGAGAGAGAGAGAGAGCCTGTCAGCTGAGTGCAAGAGTTGCCGAGACCGGGGGATGGGGTGAGAGATCTTTGAAAAGGACTGTATACACAGGATGGAGGGGGCCGGGGGAGACATCGGGAGGATTATACTGGCAGGGGGTGGAGGGTTTTAGTGATTATACAGGAGGTGGATGCGACCTCCTTCACACTGACAGGCCGCCCGGGAACAGGGTGTCATGTGACCTCCCGTGCGCAGGGAGGCCGTTTGTAAAGCTCTGCTAGCTTTCTAACTACATAAACACCAAGAGGCCCGCCGAGTCGGGGAAGTCCCCACACTTCCGGTTCGGTGACGTCACAGAAACACGTGACTTACATAAAAATAGAGAGAAAGAGACAAAATTTATTATAGAAACCAATGAGATATATTAATTATATTACAAGAGAAATCAGTAGAATTAATATCAAAATAACCTGGAATACCCCTTTAAGTTTAAAAAACAAAATTGGGGAGAAAGGCTTGATTTTGTGAAAGTTCCCCAGAAACTTCATAAAGATACACAGTAAGGTTACACATCCACAAGAGGGGAACAGACAGCCCTCCGTCCCCTCTGACACATGTTTCTCTCCATAAATATCACCATGTACCAATGAATGACCAAGAGCAGCCAGATATTCAGAAATTTATTAAAAATGAATTTCTTAAAAAAAAAACTGTTAATATATATAGCTGCAAAAAAAAGTACAACTCCCATTACTTTAGGACTTTTTTTTCACAAACCATAGTGTATTTGATAAGCTTTAAAATATGTATGACTCTGTACCTAGGTCCACTATCCACTAAGTGACATCACCAGAAGGCACTGATTAGCAGCTCTGCATGGATAGCAGCCACAGGAGATTAAGAAGGTGAGTATCATCTTTTGTTATGCCACCCTGACTACGGGGAAAAAAAGAGTTGCCCCAGACAACCCCTTTAACCAATTATAGTTTCATGTATTCCAGCTATAAAGAAGAGCACCAAAGTAAATCTAATCCACGTAAATATCTCATAAGAAAACTACAGTCAATCAATATCTATCTAGCTCATGCCAGATGAATTATTATAGGTTTACATACTTTGCTGGATTTATTGTGTTAATCATACTTATTGATATTACATCTGAAAGATTGCATTGACTTTTTGTTTTTTTAATTTCATGTTATATAACATCTGCAAATGAAATATGATATTTTGATTGGATTAGATGTTGATTTATCTTTTGGCTTTGGTTAATAAACCCCAAATCTCCCAATTGTGTGAATTTTAATATTAATGCACTGCTGCCCTGTGGCATATAAAATAGATTCTTTATGCTACTGAAAATGACTAGAATATATTTGATTATTATTCCATTATACAAGCAATCAGTATTAAATATATATATATTTGGGTGTAGTGCAATAAATGAAGACAAACATTGGTTTGTGTACCATTTGGTATGGGAGAATGTTTTTGAGATCGTATGCAGTATTAAAAAAAACTGATATGGTTCTTAGTTACCACAATGTTTTTGTTTTTTTTTACTTAAAGTGACACTGTTACCTCCTTTTTGCTTTCTGAATTCTCTACACAGGTGTAATGGGTAAATTTACTCACAGCAACAGCACCGCTTAGCCCCACCCACCATTGGCCCCACCCCTCCGTGGCCCTCAATGCCCATTGGTATGTGCCTACCTAAAAGGGGTGGGGCCTAGACCTTTAGGCCAGTCTGTTCCAATGGTCGTTGAGGGAGGCGGGCCTATGTGTCTATGATGTCATGGAAGGGGCAGGGCCAACTGTGGAGTTGTGGGCGGGGCCAAGTGGTGCTACTGCTGTGAAGCCCCGCCCACTTAGCACAATCTGCAGATGATAAAAGATCACATTTAACTTGATAAAGCACAATGACGTATGATATAAAATAAGGTATGCAAACTGCTAAATGTGCCCATTACATCTGTGTAGAAAGTCAGAATGCAAAAAAGGGGGTGACAGTGTTACTTTAGGTATTCCCCTGCTAGTATCTCAGGAGTCTGAGGTGGCGGCGGGAACGTGTGGGTAGGGGGGGGGGCAAAGATGTCACTGGAGGCCCTTGTGGGAGTGTAATAGGGCAAGAATATGCTGTTTATTGTGCTGTATATAAGAGCAGCAATATATTAAAAAAAGGGTCAGAGTACCCCTTTAAATTCAAACCAGAACTAATTGTTTTAAAGAAGTTAACAGCATAGCAATTGGCCCTCTGGCCACAGAGACAATCCTGCCTACAGACTGTTTATCTATGTACTGAGTTTTAATGACTCTGCATGCTTCCACACACGGTGCTATCAGCAGGATTGGGCTGTCACATTTACAGTCCTGTACTATGACACAAAACTGAAAATATCAGTTCCCTGTCACTAAAAACCTACCAATACAACACGCTTTTGGTTGCCATTAGATCAGTATTATCAAAAAAAAAAATTATAGAAAATAAACACATAGTAAAGAAAAAAATAAATATAGAAATATACAAAATAAACAAATAAAAATAGGGGGAAAAAAGCATTAGTGTTCATGGAATAACATATTCCCAAAGAATGTAAATTAAAACTAAGCAGAGCCGTGACTAGTTACAGCTCGGACACCGCCCAGATGACTAGTTCATGGCTCCCCCCCTGCACCGTGCACCAGATTAAACAATGGATGTATGTAAAAATAAATGTAAAAATATGTATTTAAATTCATTAATTATGAAAAGACTTACTTTAAAATTAAGCAAATAAGTTGTCAAGTTTCCATAAATAATCATGTTTTTCCATAAAACCATGCTTCATCTATTAATATAAAGTACAATGATTATTACACAAAACTGACTGTGATAAATATGTCACACTGATAAGTATGTCACCTAATAATTACACTCCATTTATAAATAGTGAATTTCCATATTCTATAGTTCTATAAATACAGTTTATAGCAACAAAAGGGCTTGGAAAGGAAGCTGTTATTCACCGTTAAATGCTATCTGTCAGCTGTAATTCACATTTCTAACTGCTGACACTGTTAGAAAGCTGTTAGGTCAAGGAGATACATGATACCTTTCATAAATCTGCCTGTGTATCATGGATGTAAATGCTTTTATTCTCTAGTACAAGGAGACAGAGAGGTTTCTCCAGGCCCCCAATCTGCTGTAAGCTGGAATGCCTCCTCTCTTCCCCCTCCCTGCTTGATTGACACCTGGAAGCTGAGTCTCAAGCATGTACAGGTATTGGAGGGGAAAGTAAAGAGGTGTTATAGCTTGCTGCACTTCAGGATCTCAGGAAAACTCCATTAATTTAATAGAATAAAAGCATGTTTCTATGTTCTAGAACAGACATGTCAAACTCTGGCCCACAGGCCAAATATGGCCAGCGGTGCCAGTTTGAATTACATCCGGCCCGCTGACATTGCATTAGAATATAATATGGGTGGTTCGGACAGCTGCTTGGACCGCCCATATTATAATGTTGTAGGCCACAGGCAGTTTTTAGCCTGTGTCCTAGGAGTATTTGAGCGTTGCCCTGACTTCGGCAGTGCAGTGACATCATCGCACACATCCTGTGCCCAATGTTTCCCGCAGCCTCTGGGGCCACGGATAAGGCTATTGGGACAACCTGTCACCCCCGGGCGGCCCTCCCCAAACCCACCCTAGCCCTGGATACGGCCCACCATACTTCCATGAGAAGAGTGGGCGGCCGTATATCCACACTGGGACAGGCATCAGGAGTGGTACCCATAGGATAATGGATTGTCCACCGCTCCAGTTAAATAAAAGTAGAATCTTTATTTCACATCTTTAAAATGGATGACAAAACAATAAAAACATGCGCCATCAGGAGTGGGACCACCAGGATGGGGTAAGTATTGGGGAGGGATAGCTACTATATGACACTACAGGGGAGGGCTGGCTACTATATGAGACTATTGGGAAGGGCTGGCTACTATATGAGACTATTTTTGGGAGGGCTGGCTACAATATGAGACTACTGGGAAGGGCTGGCTACTATATGAGACAATTGGGGAGGGCTGGCTACTATATGAGACTACTGGGGAGGGCTAGCTACTATATTAGACTATTGGGGAGTGTTGGCTACTATATGGGACACTTGGGGGGCTGGCTACTATTTGGGCACTATTAGGAGGGCTGGCTACTATATGAGATTACTGGGGAGGGCTGGCTACAATATGAGACTATTGGGGAGGGCTGGCTACTATATGAGACTACTGGGGAGGGCTGGCTACTATATGAGACTATTCGGGAGGGCTGGCTACAATATGAGACTACTGGGAAGGGCTGGCTACTATATTAGACTATTGGGGAGGGTTAGCTACTATATGGGACACTTGGGGGGCTGGCTACTATTTGGGCACTATTAGGAGGGCTGGCTAGCATATGAGATTACAGAAGAGAACTGGCTAATATATGGGGCAATATTGGGGGGTTGACTATTACATGGGGCACAATTATGGGATTACCTACTGCTTGGGTAAAATAATGGGTAACTATCATGCAGGTTACAGGGGGGGGCTTGTATATAGGTGGGTAGGGGACTTTATAAAAGTGTGCTGCAATTTATCATGTAATTTATCATAGTGCACAATGCTAGGTGACGCAGATCACTGACAGTACCAGGAACACCGCATGCTGCTCTGACAATGCTCTGACACCACATGCGCTCTTCAATAATCATCAAGGTTGGCCCGCGACTTTGTCCAATTTCTAATTTTGGCCCAATGTGTATTTGAGTTTGACACCCCTGTTTTGGAAGCACAGATGGCCATATGAAAGGTAACATTTCTCCTTGCCCAAACACCTATCTAACAGGGTTAGCAGTTTGGAGTGTAAATTGGAGCCAACATATTCCCTTTAACTAATGAGCTATTATGTGAAGTAAGAGAACAGGTCAAATAGATAATGAAGAAGACTCCTTCTAATCCTTTAATTAAGATGCAAATGCACATTTCTTAACAACTTTATACAAGTAAAGGCTGCCATAGATTTCCAAATAATGAGCCATTTGTCTAGCAGTTTTATCTCAAGACCTCCCCATGCACATGAAGGTTTGGCACAGCCATATTTTCATATGCTGTCCATAGGGAGGGGGGAGGCCAAAGCCATATTCTCTGGCATCGGGCTGTGAAAATCCAATGCACCCAAGGATGGGCACCTTATGGTTAAAGGGGGTCAGGTATAGCATCTCTGTCTAAAGAAGAATTGCATATAGCAGATAAAGTGGAGTTGTTAATGGAGCTATCTGTTAACTGAAAGTACATGGGAATGCTCATTCCCAATAATTGGCCTGTGTAAAGTGAGCAGCCAATAAACAAGCAAGCACTTGTTCAGCTGTCTGGATCTTCATCGCTATTGGCTGCATATGGCTCTGTGTGAACAGGGGATGTACAGCCAACAGTAATCAATTTAATGCGCTGCATAAAAGGTCCAGCAATCATATGCGGCCCGGTCGCACAGTTGATTGGGCCTTATGAAAGCTCAGCAAACTAACATCAATTAGGAAGATCAATGCTCATTGTTTGCCTCTCTTTAGCCATGTAAAGGGCCCTTAGAGTTGTGCAAATGCCAGGCACAACTTAAAGCGTAACTGTCATTTCAGGGTCATTTTTTTTTTAAAACATTAACTATCAACAGTTCAAGCGATTTTAAGAAACTCTGTAATAGGTTTTTTAAACCAAAAGAGTTTCCTTCTGTACAGAAAAAGCAATCTCCCAGCCTCCCCCCTCACATCAAATGAAGCAGGATTTCTGTCTCCATTATGTGGCTATGGAGAGGGGAGGGGCTGTTAGGAGTGACTGAGCACGGAGCAGTCCTGCAAAGCACAACACCCTGCAATCTTCTCTCAGTAAGTTCATAGAGAAGCACTGACCTTTCTGACCCCAGAATCCTGTGGTTTAGAAGCCCAGAGAGTCTACAAGCAGCTGACCTTCATGTCACCTCTTCCTGCTCCCTCATCTCCCTCAGCCCCTCCCCCCTTCATAGGCTTACAATGGAGAGAGCAGAACCCGTCTTCACTGGCTTCTCTGTAATGAAGACGTGTTTGCCTGATAATGCACAGATAAGAAGTCAGGGGGGGAGGCTGGGAGATTGCTTCTTGAGTACAGAAGGAGGCTTTTTTGGCTGATAAAACCTATTACAGAGTTTCTTAAAATCACTTATACTACTGATTTCTGCAATAAAAAAAAACCTGACAGTTACGCTTTAAGTAAATTGTGTTGACAAAATGTCATTGATAATCTGTAGCTCCCTGTAAGGCTGAGCTAGCAGATACAGGCAACAATGTGAAACAGCAGGAGATTCGCTAAATGCAGGACTGCTGCTTGAAAAGAAGCCTTTAGGGTACAAACACACACGATAGATCCGCAGCGGATGCCTGCCCTGTAGTGTAGCAGCACACTGATTGGCTGAGCGGGACACCCACTCGGGAACCCCCGCAGCAAGCCGGATCGCGGAGCAGGTAATGTATATGCTCCAGCCGGTGCGGGGGGGATAAAAGGGGCGGTCTCCTTACATACTCACAGCGGGATGTCAATCCTGCTGTATGTCTGCTGTCTGCCCGTAGACATTACAGGGCAGGGATCCCCAGTGGATCTCACTGCGAATTCGCTGAGAGAAATCTGCTGCAGATCCGTTGTGTGTGTGTTTGTACCCTTAAAGGGAAACTAACAGCAGGAAGAAGGCGGTGGATCAGTGTACTAAGGGTTATATTACCACCAAATAGCCTAATTAACATATTAATAAAAGACAGGATTTCTGGGGATGAAAGGAAGAAAATTACTTTAACCTGCTGTTAGTTTCCCTTTTAAATTTAAAGGGGTTGTGGGTTAAAAAAAAATAAATGCACTGTTCATGTCAGAAATTCTGCACCATTGTTATTCTAACTTGGGTTCCCAGTGATCTCTACTAATTTCTTGTGTCAATACAGGACCATGAGGTATAGGTCAGCAGGGACCCAGTGAAAGTCAGAACAGCAGTGGCAGAGGATTAGCAAGGTAAGTAATTCTTCTTTAATTTGTTTTACCCTTATAAAAAAATCATTTATTTCACTGGACAACCTATTTAAAGTAAAGGAATTTAGAGGAGAAAAACTAGAGGTATTTATTGTCATTTAAATCTATTAGCAGACAAATGGGAATGACTTTTATAGACAAAGCGTCATGACACTGGTCACAACAGAGGTCACCATGATGTCCTGTTAAACGCTCAGTTAAACAAAATAAGGCTTTACATTTTAAGTTTTCTAAGCACATGGATGTGTGTTAAAGTCAAAAATGCCTAGAAAATATTTAAGTATATTATATAGCACATGTGCTGGTATGTGCTGGAAGTGCTTATTCCTAGATTAACAGATTAATACATATATTAATGTGAAGACTTATGCAGCCATGCACAGATGTAAAAACTGCTTTTCGAGCTCATCTGAAGATAATACTTTAAAAAGTCATTCATAACTGCTCAATATAAAAAGACTAAAAGTATACAAAGTTGTGTCCGTAAACTATTCAAAATAAAAAAGCAAAAAACCTTAGCCGTGCGACCTGCTGAACCCCAGAACCTGGATAATGCCTTTATATTTACTGATCACTTTATAATACTTAATCTTCACACTAGCCATAAAGCTATATACGTTCCTGCCGCACATACCCCGTGTAGGAGGAATGTATATAAATGTTCCTAACAGTGAAGGGATTTTAATGTGTGCAGGGCCGTTTCAATGTGATCGGCCCTGCACACATTACTGTCCCCAAACCCGGGCATAATGACAGGCAGCCGTGGTCCCGCAGCTGCCTGCCATTAACCCCCTTAAATGCTGCGATGCACAGCGATCGTGGCATTTAGGGTATTCAGTGACAGGTTGCCATGCTGCGAGTGTCCCAACCACTTGTACCGGCAGGCAGGGGTAAGCCACTTACCTTCGTCCTGTCGGATCGGTGATCTGTGCATAAAGTCTGCTGTCAAGCACACTCTATGTACAGATTGCTGATAATACTGATGAATGCTATGCTAAGAAAAAAAGGGCGCTTCCTAGTGCAATGTGTTGTTTTCAGGGGAATGTGTGCAGAGGAGATGATGCCCTGTACACTCGCCTTGTAGTGTTCTGGGAAGGGTATAGACACAACTCTACATCAAGCCTAGTAAGACCACCGCAGCTGGGTGCAGGATCATCCACACAGCGTACGGAGTGAGACAATAGGAGTAGAACCAGTTCCCTAAAGGACTATAGAAGCCAAACAAGATCCTCCAAAGTGCAGAGCGCAGGTAGTGCAATAACCTAAAGTTAGCTATCACTATAAAACCGCATTCGCGGTTTGCAATGTGAATATAGCCACTTCCCAATAATTTGGTCTTCTTTTTATGCCTGAAAAAGGCACTAATGGACAGTTGTACCGAAACATGTCGCTGCTATTAATAAATCTTTTTAGTTTTGATAATTAGTCTGAAGAGGCTATATTCACATCTCAAACCGCTAATGCAGTTTTAGGCTATGTTCACACTGCATATGAGTCTGGCCGCATTTCATACGCGGCCGTACATGTGCGGCTGAAACTACGGGCGTGGTAAAAATAGACATGCGGCCGGATGCGTATAAACTGCGAACATACGCCCATAGTATAGTTATGCTTCCTAGCTTGTTTCAAAGAGATCTGAGGCAGGTCATTTACTTGGAAATCTTCGCCCAGCCCCGTAAACCACACAGAACCTTTTGGATCGAAAAATCAAGTTCAATTTGGCTGAAATTAGTACTTTGTACGGGACCGCATGGAAATCCACGGCCGTGAGTTGGAACATTTCCATCCTCAAACAATGGTCGTGTTCATTTTTCATGGCGCCGCATACGATCCGGCCGTAAGCTCGTACGTAGTGTGCATTGTGCGCCTGTATATCGTATACTTTTAAGCGAATGCATCAACGTCAAAACTATGTGCGTATATTCACGGTTCGCACTACGGCCGGAATCATACGCAGTGTGAACATAGCCTTAAAGCGATAGCTAACTTCAGGTTATTGCGCTACCTGCGCTCCACACTTTTGAGGCTCTTGTTTGGCTCCTATAGTCCTATAAGGTACTGGTTCTACTCAAAAAACCTTACTAAAAATGCCTAAAAAAACATTACACCCTTTCCCATTATAAAAATAAAAAATATTAAAATAATATGAAAAAATAAACATTTCACATATCATAGCATGTGGAAACGGTGCATGGTAAACAGTGTAAATTAAAAGCAAAAATAAAAAGAACCAGGATTGCTGATTTTTTTAAATTATATGTAGAAACAAATTTATTAAAAAAAACAATCAAAATTTTTCTCTTACACCAGTATGATACCAATAAAAACTAGAGATCATAGTAGAAAAAATGACACCCCAACCAGCCCTGTAGGTAAAAAAATAAAAGCGCTACGGCTCTTAGAAGACGAGGAGGAACATTGCTTCAATTTGACCTGGACATCCATGCATCAATGACCTCGGTCATAAAGGGGTTATTAGTTACCTTTAAAACAATATGTAATGTGACAATATGAGCAGAAAAAAATATAATTAGTAGTATTCTTTAGACAAGCTGTCCCCTCATCTATGGCTATTGAATAGGGAGAGTAAAGGTTAAATCACTGCTCAGCTTTAATTTTACCAGAGCGGGAAGCTGAGCTGTGATTGGTTGCTGTGGGCAGTTTGCACCAGTCTAAATTTTACACCCTTTGATAAATTTCCCCCTTTTGAGTATCTTGGAAAAATGTTATTTACTTGCTTTGTACTTATTATGACACAAGCATACTTTCTTCATAGGTATCTACTATTATTATTATTTATTTATTTATTTTAAATCCTAAGTTCTACGTTTTCTGCAGTTTCCTACTATCTGTAAAATCTGTCAGAGACTCTAATTCCTGATGCGTTTCTTTCCTCTTCTAAAGGACCTTTGATCCGGACACAAACCAGCTTAGAAGTAAGTACAAAGCAACAAGAATAATAAATGCCTTCAAAGGCGCCCATAGCCTTTAAGGGTGCGTTCACACCTACCGCATCCGCAGCTTATTTTTCCACGGAAATCCGCAGGTCTGGTAGTGCAGATTTCAACCTGCGAGAAATCCGCGTATGTGTGCGTTTTGCAGTTTTTCTGCAGCAAGTTTATCGCAACTGAAATGTCCGTTTAGAATGAGAGACATTTTAAATGGACATTTCAGTTGCGATCAACTTGCTGCGGAAAAACCGCAAAACGCACACATACGCGGATTTCTCGCAGGTTGAATTTTTCCGCGGAAAAATAAGCTGCGGATGCGGTAGGTGTGAACGCACCCTTAATAGGATAGGGTACAGTTCTAATAACAGGAGTCTAACTGATGGGGCTGTCTTGAAAATAGGAACCCAAATCTCCTGCTAGAATGCACATGCATGCTTCTGCTCCGTTCACATTCTATGGGAGCTGTTGGAAACAGATATGGTGTTCAACTGTCTTTACATCTCCCACAGAATAAATAGAGTGAGCACATGCACGTCGCATGTAATGACCACCACCTCCCGGGTAGTGGCGTCCCGGAGGCAATATACCCATAATACACTAAAGGTATACTTCTTGCTATATCCCTAGGAACTAGTGGGGTTAGTGACTACAAGGGCGGTGTTTCAATGGTCATACCATTGATGTGGTAAACTCTAATGCTTGATATGCACTGTGAACTTTACAGCCATATATGTTGTTTACCCTATGAATGTTTATGTGATCAGCCCTCATATACTGTTTTCTGTTAGGGATTATAGCACATGTCATTATAATTGATCTCTTTTGTGATTACCTTCAGGACACTCCAGGACACAGGCCATTGTTCTTTTAATGTTTGGTTTCTCTTTTTTCTTTTTCATGATCATATTTTTAATATATGTAATCAATAAAGGAATTTAATTTGCCACATAAATTCAGCAACATTTCTAAAGGTTGTCAAATAACACTTTTGGAAACATTAGTAAATATTCTGCATCATACACACCTTTCCCCATTGCAAATTCACCTCATACTGTGTATCCCAGTGCCTCACCACTTTGCTTCCAGGGTTACAGGAGACAGGATCCCACCTCTATATGTGGTGGACTGTTTATGTGGTTTTGGATTTCTAGCTGAAGATCTGTCTCTTAAGTTTCACCACTATCGGGGCATATACATGTAAACCTTTGCTTACAGACTATTTTGAAGGCAGCAATCCCAAGATTTGCAGTGTCTGACTGAAATTCTTATGGGGCCTGTGGTTGGGTGTTATCTGTTTTAGGCTCTCTGCTGAGGGGTTGCCACAAGAGAGTAGTTTAGGATAGCTTGGGATGATACCAGCTCCTGCTAAAAATTCAATCTGAGACAGCTTAGGTAGACATAAGTTCCCGCTAAGAATTTTGTCCAGGGAGTTCTAATCTGACGGCAGGAGGGTTAAAGTGAAGATTCTTCTGGTCTGCACAACACTGTTGGG
This sequence comes from Dendropsophus ebraccatus, assembly GCF_027789765.1. Classification (NCBI taxonomy): domain Eukaryota; kingdom Metazoa; phylum Chordata; class Amphibia; order Anura; family Hylidae; genus Dendropsophus; species Dendropsophus ebraccatus. The sequence goes on from NC_091458.1 coordinate 82,008,136, forward strand.
AACTGCTGTACATGTGAGACAGGTTGATGTGTTTTCTCACCTCTGAACTCTACAGTTATTAAAGTGTCACTGTTGTTATAACTTTCAAAATCTAAATCAACATTAGATGTGATGTTAAGCAAGTTTGCAATTTACATTTATTTTTTTTAGTTACCATGGAAAACACAGCACTGTTTTCATTTACATTTATTTTTTTTAGTTACCATGGAAAACACAGCACTGTTTTCTAAATCTTTTTTTCTAGAAAAAAAAAAAAAAACAGGAAACAGTCAGAAAAAAGGAAGTCCGGTGTATCCCAGGCCATCTAAGCGCTCACAGAGAAGGCAGTCATGTGACTGATGGAAACATTGAGCTGTGACTCTCTATACTGGCCGGAATTCCTGTGTTTAGTCTGTTTTTTTTTTTTCAACCAGCACAAGTCTAAGAATCTACCTTCTGGAGACTGGACCTGGATTTCTGGTAAGTTCAGCTTTGTTTTACAGCATGCTAACAACAAAATAATAATGAATGTATATTGCAAACTTAAAGTGCTTTTTCCCTGCATTTACTACTGCATCAAGGCTTCACTTCCTGGATAAAATGGTGATGTCACGACCCGACTCCCAGAGCTGTGCGGCTGTGGCTGCTGGAGAGGATGATGGCAGAGGGATGCTCAGTGTCCCTCCAGTGCCCTGTGTCCCTCAGTGTCCCCCTGCCATCATCCTCTGGGAGTCGGGTTGTGACATCACCATGTTATCCAGGAAGTGAAGCCTTGATGCAGTAGTAAGTGCAGGGAAAAAAATCACTTTATAAGCATTTTTCCGTAATAAGTGTCTATTGGTGATTTGTATAACTTTTGGGGGGCAATACAATACTTTAATTTAAAAAAAAATCCGGACTTCTCCTTTAATCTTTATGTATCTTTCATATGTCAAAATTCAATAAAATAAGTCCATGAAAAAGTGCTTAAATGTCACCACGTGAATTACTACAACGATATAGTAAATCCATGTAAATGGATCATTAAGCTTTGCCATATCCTTGTATCTACTTAGGATTTAGAAAATACTCAGGATCTACATAGGGCTTATATAAGAAAAGCACTAAATAGGTTGCCTGATTAACTCAGATCTTTGATATCCACTTCAAAGTAATTCATGACACTAAAGAAAGTAGCAATAAAGATCAATTTCAACTCTTAACCCAAAAGAACTGCGCTCAAAAGAAACAAAGTTAAATCCATGATGGTAAATGTCAATGGTTTCAAGCAGCAGTCTTTACTAAAGAGAGGGTTCACATATTTGCCTATATGCGATGCTGATAACAATTAAGAGATTTTGTTGTGTGTCGGTGCCTAGTCGATGTACTGTAAGCCTCTTTGATCTGGCAGAACATATTCTGTTAAACAGGGGAGAGATCAGCCTATTAACACAGCTTGTGGGCCATTAATTCTGTACCATCAAATAACAGGCCAGACAACAGGCTGCTTTTCCAGAATCGGGGCTTTTAAGCTATGCATGTAAGCCTTTAGAACCTTGAAAAAAGTGTTCAATGCTTTATATTTCTATCTGTATTTTGCTTCCTGGAGTTTTTCTCTGTTATATGAACGGAACTGCTATTCACTTTCCCAGGAGAAAGTATTTCAGTAATAATAGATATTCCTCTATACAGATACAATAGTACATGCTCTTTTCACTCTATGGCATTACTCATAGTGTATCATCAAGTAACTGCTCTTTTAAGTGACATTATTTGCTTGCAATGCATCAAATCTATTCCACATACCAGGATTGAATTCAGTTTTTAGGCCAGGTTCACACTACGTAAGATGCCGGCCGTTCTGTGACCCGAGCGTATCACAGAGTGGCCTGTGTCAGTGAAGTTTATCCTGGCCGGTAGTGCAGTACCGGACGGATAAACTTCATTTCTATTAAATTTCCATTGTGTGCAATGGTCAATTGGGATGCGGGCACACACGGATAATACAGCATGCAAAAATAATCCATAGCACCATATAAACAGGGAGAGGAGCAACCCATGGCGACCAATTATGCCCCACGCGTTACGACCCAATAGGAACTTCGTCAGGGGTAAGGAGTACTGTGTAGGGCATATATATATATATATATATATATATATACTAGATCACCTTTTTAATCTTTTGATACCTTTGTTATTGTTGAGCTGTTCTACTTTATCGTGTCGTTGGCCTGGGAAACTCTATACTGCATGGGTCTCGCATGTTTTCCTTTTTGGGAATTTTAATTTTTTTAAAAGTGTGTAGGGATTTTTTTCCCTTGCCATTGTTGTTTCATATGTATGTGTTTTTGTATATCTAATAGTGAGGGCCCTGCACTAAAGGGCTTACAGTCTATGAGAAAAGGGTTGGAGACAAAAGGCAGAGGGGCAAAACATTTCTACAAACGTCCCACCATCTTTTATAAATAGCATAGTGTAAGTAAAAGTGAGTGAAACAGCCACTGACTAATCTCTGTATATACAGGTGTAAGTGCTTGGATTGTAAGGGAAGGATGATTGTAGTGGGTGACCAAATTAGGGGACATGATGAGTATGCTTAAAAATATTAAAGGTGGGTTCACACGTGGGTCTGGATGTACTGCTTAGCCACTGATTGGCTGAGTGGTACGTCCAGATGCCAGGAACCCCCAAAACAAGCCGAAGCACTGACCAATAATGTATGTACCGGGCTATGGGGGGTTAAGGGGACTGACTTTTACATACTCGCAGCGGGATGGCAATCATCATGCATTCTAGAGAACTGGTGCAGCTCAGGTAAAGTTCTGCAAATGTGTGTGAGGGGTGTGGATTATGGATGATGTTAGCAGAGTGTATGGCATAAGGTGATAGACCAGATGAAGAAGAAGATATGGGGAGGTGCAGCACTGTGGAGAGCTTTGTGGGTGAGTAAGAGGAGTTTATGTCATAATCTATGCTGAATGGGGAGCCAGTGTAGTGACTGGCACAGGGGGGAGGCATCAGTATAGCGTCTGGACAGGGAGATAAGCCTGGCTGCTGCATTAAGAATGGTCTGGACTTCCGGTTCCGGCGCCATGCAGTGAAGACGCGCTGTGCTGCAGCTCCGTGACTGACCGGCTTATTCAGCATCCTCATACCCGCACTACCGCACTATTCTGGCGACAAACACCCCTAGGTCCATGGACTATCCTATATGGACCGATTTGTCCAAAGCATGGGGGTCAAGAAACGATCTAAATCCGCTATTAAGACGGGGAAAGATACCCAGCGCACTCCCGGCCCCGGAGAGAACATGGCGCCGACCTTGCGAGATGGCTCACCTTCCCGATCTACAGCCTGCGCTTCGGATGGTGAGGAGGATGGCGACATGCTACCCTTTGACTACAAAAAGCTGGCGGTGGAGGTGGCTAAAAAACTAGCGCCGGAGATACAAGAAACGTTGGCGGCCACTGTCACGGCATCATTGCACCAATTACAAGCCGAGGTACAGCAACATGGCCGCCGCCTCTCGGAGGTGGAGACTCGCGTTTGTGAACTAGAGTCCCATATGGAGGGAACAGGCTCATCTTTCCAACATGCGGCTGACGAGATGAGGCGCCTGTGGGATAAAATTCAAGACCTGGAGGATCGCTCCAGGCGGAATAATCTGAGAATTATCGGGGTACCAGAGTCTGTGGCACTAAAAGACTTGGCACAACTCTGTGAAACAGTAATCCCCTCATTACTTGGCCTGAATCGCAAGTGTAAGGTGGAACGGGCCCACCGTCTCGGTCCCGATGTGCGGGGATATGAAGGTGACACCTCTCACGCAGCACTCCGAAACCGGGCACGCCCGCGCCAAGTTATAGTCCGCTATCTGGACTTCACTGACAAATCTGAGATACTGCGAGCATTCCGTCGCTCCTCAGAGGGACTATATTACCAGGACGCCAAACTGTTAATTTTTTGGGATTTCTCCGCTGAAACCACCCGTCAGCGCAAATCATTCACCCTGATCTGTTCAGCGTTATACAGCCGCAACATACGGTTCGCCTTGCTCTATCCATCGACACTCCGCGTCTTCCACGCTGACGGTTCATTCTCTACTTACCGGTCACCGGAGGCAGCGAAGAGCGGGATGGCCGATATATTCGGGGGACTATCGCACAACCGCTCCAACGTCAACCACCAGCGTAAGTCTCCGCAGAAACACCAACGCGACGACTCCGCAGGTGACATGCACAAACGTGATGATGATTGGTATGCTCCCCCCTTGGAACAACGCAATCATCGAGCATCGGTGCCTAACAGCGGCGTTTTGGGATGATCCTGCCCTATCCCTGCACCTGAAGATACTCATTCCCCTATTACTCTACTCTGGCCATGTGACCTGCAGTTGAGGTCCTCGCTAGAGCTAGTCCCGGTCTTTCTCTCCCTGTTCTCTACTTCATAGACCTTACAGCCTTATTTGGACAGGATACCTAGATTACGAGGTGCTGGCATTTACCCCTTTACCCACGGACATAGCAGCGAGATGATGATCAGAAGGACGTTATGTTCGTTAAGAAGACGCTCTGCGTGGAAAAAAGAGAGGTCTGCAGACTAAGCCTCCAGGACGCTGGTGATGTTGTTGGCCTTCTGGGGGCCTGGTCGTTAGTTTTCCTGTTTTTGTTGGGAAAGGGATTGTTGGGGGGGGGGCGGTGGGAGGGAACCTTTGCTCGTGAGGTGGTACTCCTGTTATCAGTCACTTTTGCTCTGATCTACTTTAAACATATCCATGTTACGTATAATATCATGGAACATAAAGGGGCTTAGATCCCCTCACAAGAGGGTTATGGTCCTGAAACACCTTAAAAAACTCAAGCCGGATATCGCTTTACTGCAGGAGACCCACCTAGACAAGGAAGATTTTTTTAGACTTAAGAAATTGTGGGTTAAAGATGTGTATGGATCTCCTGCAGTAAATCATAAGGCTGGGGTCCTTATCCTGGTTAACCGCTCATTTAGTGGGGAGATCACACAAACTTATAGTGATGATGAAGGGAGACTCTGTATAATTCATATACGTCTTCCATCTGAGGACTTGATGGTCTACAATGTTTATGGGCCTAACTGTTGCAATCCCTCTTTCTTCTCTGACCTTTCTGATAGAATATTGGCTGACCCAACCCCGAACAAACTAGTAGCAGGGGACATGAATGAAGTGGTCTCCGTAACTGAAGACCGTATGCGGGGAGGGCCCAGTCGCATCTCCCCCTCTACTAGAATGACTCCACTTGCTTCAATGTGCCGCAAGACCTCCCTAATAGACTCCTGGCGTCATTTAAACCCCGACTCCAGAGAGTACACATTTTACTCACCTCCCCACGATTCATGGTCGAGACTTGACTATGTCCTGCTGGCTCCGCCTCTTCTACATAGAATGGAATCTCTTTCCATCGAGGACATGGTCATTTCAGACCACGCCCCCGTGCTATGTGCATTAACTACCCAGCTGCCAAAAGGTACTGATTTTATATGGCGATTTCCAACAGGACTGGCCAAGGATGACGAGTTCAAGGCTCTCTTAAAGGGATGGTGGTTAGAATACGCCTCGACAAATAATGCACACATCTCCCAACCACAGCTGTACTGGGACGCGGCCAAAGCTGTGTTACGGGGCCGTATAATGGCCTATAAGGCATCCTTACAGAAAAAGGTAGCAGATAAAGTCCTGGCCTTCAGCAATGCACTTAGAGATGCGTACGCGGCCTTCCTAACATCCCCCTCAGACATCACTAGACAGAACTGGCAACAAGCCCGGTCAACATACGAACTCTGGCTCGAGAAGAGGGAGGGATTGCAAAGGTCCTATTTCGAGGCGCTATTATTCCGCCATGGAAACAAAGCGGGTAGAATTCTTGCGCGCTTTGCCAAAGGTCCTCTGTCCGCCCAGACCATTACCCATCTGAAGGATGATCAAGGTCAGGTTATAAGACACCCCCAAAGGATCAATGAGATCCTGAAGAGGTTCTATGAAAACCTATATAGCAGGCAGGTCCCTCCAGATGGGAGGGGACCCAGATGCCCCTCTGACTGGCTGGACAACGTTTGCCTTCCTACACTCTCCGAGGAGGATAAGACCTTTCTGAATTCCCCGGTCTCGGTGGAAGAAATCACAGCAGTGATCTCACACTTGAAACCGTTGAAAGCCCCGGGCCCTGATGGTTTCTCCAGGGACTTCTACAAAATCCTCTCGGAGGAGGTAGGTCAGCCACTTCGCAACTTGTATGCCTCCTACCTGGAAGGATGTCCGGTGCCCAGTTCCTCCAACACGGCCCACATAAAGGTCATCTTGAAGCCGGGTAAGGATCCTCAGAGTCCCAATTCCTACCGGCCTATATCATTGTTAAATATAGATTTAAAAATATTATCAAAAATCATGGCCGACCGCCTGGCCCTCATTATGCCACGCCTCATCTCTCCTGCCCAAGTGGGTTTCGTGAAGGGCAGAGCGGCGGTCATGAATATTCGTACAGTTATGGCAGTGTTGGACGAGACTCAGCTCAGGCCCCAGTTGCATCCATCCCCAGCTCTCCTCTCTATTGACGCAGAAAAAGCTTTTGACAGTGTGAGCTGGGGATGGATGCATGCAGTGTTGGGGAGGATGGGCTTCTCTGGGCCCTTTTCTGAATATATACGAGGACTATACACGGCCCCTCAGGCCCGTATACATACCCCGGGCTTCCTATCCTCTCACTTTCCCCTACATAGGGGAATGCGCCAGGGCTGCCCGCTATCCCCTTTACTCTTCAACCTGGCCATTGAACCTCTCTCCAAGAGACTGCAAACGGTTCAAGATGTGGAGGGGATACGAGTAGGCCAGACCACTCTGAAAGTGATTTTATTTGCCGATGACCTTTTGGTATTCCTGGGCAACCCCGATAGAGACATAGCTAGGGTGTTTAATTATCTGCAAGACTTTGGAACCTTTTCTGGCTTCACAGTAAACGTGGATAAGAGTGAGATCTTACGCCTTACGACCTTAAAAGATAGCCCTGGAGAGGCGAGACACCGATTCCCTGTTAAACAGGCCCCACACTTCATCACATATTTGGGAATTAAGATCGGTAAACTGCCTAGCTCCCTTTATTCCCTAAATATCCCCCCACTTATCTCCAAAATACAGTCGGATCTACAGAAGTGGTCTGGCCTACCCTTGTCGCTTCTGGCACGCACCTCATTACTTAAAATGATGGGGTTTGCTAAGTTACTTTACCCACTCCAGACAATCCCGATCCTTTTGAAACACCAGGATATAGACAATCTAAATTCCTCCTTTATAAAATTCATCTGGGCCGCTAAGAGGCCAAGAATTGCAAGGAGGAAGCTAATCTTGCCAAAAGATAAGGGAGGCCTTAATTTCCCTGATGTGAGATGCTACAATTTAGCTTGCCTCTTGAGGCATGGAATTGATTGGCTGAAGGGCTCCAGCCTTTTTTCCAATCTAGAACTGGAAGCCCAATTAGTGGCCCCTTGGACATTAAACGGACTCTTACATACAAGCTACACCCACCTTCCTAAGGAGGTGAAAGGCTGTATCATGCTACGGGACACAATAAAAGCGTGGCAACACAGCAGGAAATTGATGGGTCTCCCCACCCTCATGAGCAAGCATATGCGCCTCTGGTGACACCCAGAGTTTGCCCAGGGATACCAAAATCCGGCCTTTGTGGGGTGGAGGGAGAGGGGAGTTCACTCTGCACTAGACCTCATCCATGTGAGGGAGCGGAGGTACCTCACCTTTCCGGAGATACAGTCACAGTATGGTATTGATCACACTCAATTCTTGGCTTATAAACAGGTACATGGCTTTCTCTCTTCACGACTCAGAAACCTCACAGGTGAGCTTTCCTCGAACCCAATAGCTGTTTATGTGGAAACCTCTACCCCTATCCACACCTTGGCCTGTCTGTACCTCACCCTGAGAAACTCACTGACAACGGGTCTTCTTCCCTCTTTGTTTTCCTACTGGGAATCTAAACTTCCTCTCCCGGATCTTGGTTCCCAAATCCTTGGGGGATGAGACGCAACACGTAAGGCGGTGATAAATGAACAATGGAGGGAGACGCAATTTAAGATCCTTCACCATGCTACTTACGGGTTTAGCTTCCCTAGGACGGCTGCCCACCCCGACAGAATCATTGCGTGTCCCAATTGTGGAGAAAATTTGACGGATCTGTTTCATGGCTTGTTCGCCTGCTCCAGGGTACAATCTTTCTGGCAGACCTTGGTGACTCTGATTGACAGCAAATTGCATATCCGTATCCCGGTAGACCCCCACCTGATGATTCTTCATATACCCCCGGATGACACATCTGTCACACACCTAATTCATACTATCTTACTAGTGGCTAAACGTTGCCTCCTACAACGCTGGTTGACGGAGGAGATGCCTACCATGGAGCAGGTGATAGGCCAGGTTAAAACATATCTTACTATGGATCAGCTGGATGCTGAGCCATCCAGGGAAAAGAGGGCAAAGCCCTTCTTCAAAAAGTGGAAGAAATTTATGATAGCGTTTCTGACGCCAGCTGAGATCAAGAGGGTGGTCTGGTCGTTCCGCAATACCACTTGGTACATGAGGGCTGATCTGGCAGACGCTTTAGGGCCATTAAGCATACGCCCTGCCCCCTAGAAATAATGGAGTTGTCTTCTTCTATTTGTTTGTGACTGCCGGTTTACCACACCACGAGCAACAGGGGAATGAGAGGGGGGAAGGGGGGGGGAAACTTAACTGTTTTTGTTTACTGACTATTCATCTGATGTCATGTCAATCTAGCTGAACGCTGCGTCGCAGCTCTTTACCATATGTCTTATTACTCTGTTGTTGAATATTTCTCTGCAAAAACAATAAAAATTTGTTTGGAAAAAAAGAATGGTCTGGAGAGGGAAGAGTTTAGAGAAGGGAAGGCTGATTAGTAAGGAATAACAATAGTGAAGGCAGGAATAAATCAATTTATTTAGCTGATTCAACAGTAAGCAAGAGATGGATTTTAGAGATGTTTTTTTAGATGTAAAAGGGATTAAATGTGGGGAGTTAAAGATCAGACCCCAAGAGGAGAGGGCTTACTGTGGGTTATGGTTGTACCACAAACAGAGATGGAAATGTCAGGTAGAGGGTGTTTAGCAGAGGGAGGAAATACTGAGTTTTAGACGTAAGGTGTAAGGAGTAAGAGGGAGTAAGACTGAGTTTTAGACATAGGAGGACATACTGTAATGTTGGTGATATGCTAAAAGGAGCAGTCAGAGAGAAAGGAGGAAAACCAGGAGTAACCCCTTTACGACGCATGACGGGTATACCTGTCATGCAGGCGTTAAGGGTGATCAGAGAGGGCTCCCGGCGTGAGCCCTCTCTGCAGCCCGAGGTCCCCGGCTTCTATGTGCAGCCAGGGACTGCAGGTTTTAGCCGACGCGGCCAATCCCCACGGCCGGGAATAGTACTGTATATGAGTCCCCTGTCCCTGGTGTCGCAGAGGGGAGATCACTTCTACTAAGCCGGCCACAATGACGTTGATCCCGCAGACCAGTATAATAGAGCAATGATCTTATGGATCAGTTCTCTATTATATACACAGCATTGATCTCAATGGGAGATCAGTGCTGTGTACATAGAAGTCCCCCAGGGGGCTTCTAATTACTGTAAGTAAAAAAGTGTTTATTATTAATAAATCACCCCCTCCCCTAATAAAAGTTTAAATCACTGCCCTTTTCGCATTTTATAAAAATAAATTAATTAACTAAAAAATAAACACATCGCCACCAGCGTAATCCCCCAAACTATTAAATTATCGCATTCCTGATCTCGGACGGTAAACAGCGTAAGCGCAAAAACCTGCCAAAGTGTAAAATTGCGCATTTTTGTTTACATCAAATCCAGGAAAAATGTAATAAAAAGTGATCAAAAAGTTGCATATACGCAAACAAGGTACTGAAAGAAAGAACAGATCGTGGCGCAAAAAAGACACCTCACAGAGCCCCATAGGCCAAACAATAAAAGCGTTATAAGGATGGGAATACAGCAATTTTAAACACATTTAGTTTTTTTAAAAAAGGTTTACATTTTTCAAAAGCCATCAAATAATATAAAAGTTATGCAAGTTACGAAATGTTGTAATTGTACTGACTTGAGGAACATACATAACATGTCAATTTTACCATAGGGCGAACAGCGTAAACAAGAAACTCCTCGAAATAAAAGAAATTGCACCTTTTTTTCCAATTTCACTGCACATATAATTTTTACCTGGTATTGGAGCATATTTTATAGAAAAATTATGTCCGTATTTGCAAAATATAATTGGTGTCGCAAAAAATACGGGCTCAAGGGCCCATCCATGCGAAAAAATTTTCCACCAGGAAAATGATAAATGGGGTACACGCAGAGGCCCCCCGAAATGCCCCACTGGTGAAGGTTGCGCAGATGGGAAAAAATATTCCCCAAAATACCCTTTGCAGATTTGCACAGTACTTTTTTTTTTTAAGCGGGGGGTCCATGTTTATGCCATTTGCCCTATGGTAAAACATGTTATCTATGTTCCTAAAGTCGGTATGATTACAGCTCTAGCCAACATATATAACTTTTATTTTTTTTTTGATGGCTTTTAAAAAATTAAAACCTTTAAAAAAAAATAAATGCTCTTAAAATTGCTCTATTACCATTTTTATAACACAGTTATTTTTGGGTCCATAGAGCTGTATGAGATGTCATTTTTTGCGACATGATCTGTACTTTCTATTGGTAGCTTGCTTGCTTATATTTGATGTGACTAAAAATCAGCACTTTGGCGCTTTGAAATTTTTTTGCTCTTATGCTGTTTTTAACAATGCAAGATCAGAAATGTGATCACTTAATAGTTCAGGTGAATGCGCACATGACAATACTAAATTTGTTTATTTTTTTATTTTTATTTATAAAATGGGAAAAGGGGGTGATTTAAACATTTACTTTGGGATGGGATTTTTTAGAAATGAAAAAACTTTTTTCAGGCTAGGTTCAGACAAGGTAAAAACAACAGCTGTTACTGTGCAGACAATGGCTGTTAATTAACAAATATTGGCCGTTGTTTGAACAACGTCCATTGTTATGAAATATGGCAATTGTTTTTACATAGTGTGAACCTAGCCTTACACAGTAACTTGAAGTTCCCCTGGAGTCTTCTATGACAACTGTACTGATCTCTGATAGAAATTAATGCAGTATCAGTGCTCCTTTACTATGGGCTGCTGGAGCCTATAGGAATTGAGCACCAAGTTGGTAACAGAATCATTGCGGCACTGAGGCCCAGCCTGTTTTTGGAGAGGGCTTTTCGTGTTACATACAGCACTATTTATGCATTTGGGTGATTGAGAATACATACATGTTTAAAAAAAACAAAGAGCAAACCTGTCTATAAAAAGATAACTCTTTCTTTTGGAGGTCCTAAAGGGGCCAAACACTGATTAGGGTGCGTTCACACGTACAGGATATGCAGCAGATCTGCAGCAGATTTGATGGCGCAGATTTGAAGCTGCAGATTCAAAGCAAATCAATTCTGGGCCATCAAATCTAGTGCGGATCTGCTGCACATCTGCTGCGGATCTGCTGCAGATTCAAATCTGTGCCATCAAATCTGCTGCAGATCTGCTGTAGATCCTGTACATGTGAATGCACCCTTAGGCTGGGTTCACACTATGTATATTTGAGGCTGTATTTGTGAGGCTGTATAACAACCAAAACCAGGAGTGGATTGAAAACACAGAAAGGCTCTGTTCACATAATGTTGTAATTGAGTGGATGGCCATCATTTAATGGCAAATATTTGCTGTTATTTTAAAACAACGGCTGTGGTATTGAAATAATGGCCGTTATTTACTGTTATATGGCGGCCATCCACTCAATTTCAACATTGTGTGAACAGATCCTTTCTGTGTTTTCAATCCACTCCTGGTTTTGGTTGCTATGAGGACCTGACATGAGGACCAAATACAGCCTCAAATATACATAGTGTGAACCCATTAGGGTGCGTTCACACCTACCGGATCCGCAGCTGATTTTCATGCTGCGAGTTTGCAGCAAAATCAGCTGCGGATCCTGTACTGTGAATCTCAATGGGTCCCATACACGCAGCGGATCCGCCGCCGCCGCCGGCCGCCCGCAGTTTACAGGTTCTTTTCCTTCTGGAAGAGAACTATTTTGCATATTGACTTTGTAAAACACTTTTTTGCTCTAGATTTCAGTATGAATCATCTGAGGAAAATTTATAGTCAATTTATTGATATATTTCCAGAAAGAATATTAGCAAAAAGACACAATGCAGAGTTCTAAGAAAAAGAGCTCTAGCTTTGTTATTTGAGGGAAAATACAATTTTTTAAAACAGATACATCAAGGGAGCTGACAGGTCTTCTCTGATAGAAAGCTTCACCAAGGTTACCATGGGGGGAAAAAAACTATTTAGAGTTCTAACATTTTGGAATAAAATAAATTCTTTCTGGTAAAATATTAATTTATTCTTTGGCATTGTGTTTTCAATTTATTTTGTATGCATGCAATGACATGCTTATCGGCTTTGCATTCTATTTATAAGCATGGAATTGAAATAGAACTTTAGCACAATCAATCAGCCTTTCTACCCATGTGACAGTCTTTTAAGTTTGTTTTCAATACACTGAGAGATTTACAAGAACAACATAATAATATCATTACGTTAACAAGACAGTGTGGGGTTTTTAATTAAGTACATGATTTAGGTACTAGAAGACATTTGGGGGCTATGGAAAAAAGGCATGGGGGGGTGGCGAGTGATCATATGGTTTCTTTATGACAAATTTAATTCTATTAAAAAAACTCAAGTCTTCCAGTGCTTCCAGTATCAGCTGCTGTATGTCCTGCATAAAGGGGTGTATTATTTCCAGTCTGACACAATGCTCTCTGCTACTACCTCTCTCCATGACAAGAACTGTTCAGAGCAGTAGCAAATCCCCATAGAAAACTTCTCCTGCTTTCCAGACTGGAAAGAATACACCTCTTCCTTCAGGACATACACCAGCTGATAAGTACTTGAAGACTGGAGAATGTTTATGAATACAAGTAAATTACAAATCTCTGGCATTACTTGATTTAAAACTTTTTTTTTTTTTTTTTTTTGCTTGTGGACCCCTTTAAGGAAAGCTCTATTATTTTTTTTTCTTTACTTTAGTTATTTCATCCTCCTATTCCAAGGGCCATAGCATTTTATCCTCTAGTTGACATGGTTGTGTAAGAACTTTATTTTGTGGAAAAAGTTACATTTTCAAAGTCTTTTAATATAATTAAAAAAAAGCAATTCTGAAAAATTATTCCATCCCTACTCTGTGGTAAAAATGATGTTAACTTTATTCCATGGGTTAGTATGATTACAGCAATGCCAAAATTATATACTTTTTGTTGTGTTTTATAATGTTTAAAAAGGCCTAACGTATTGTCCAGCGTAAAAGATGACTTTTTAAACCCAAAAAAATTAGCTCAAAAGTTGAGGGTCGTCTTATACACCAGATATGGTCACCGCATAGGGTGGGGGAGCTCTAAAACGGCCGCATCCCTGACGTATATGGCGATCACTATTAGCGCCCATGCCTGCCCTGCAACCCCTCCTCCCATAGGAAATGATGAAAAAACAATCACCTGTCACTCGTTCCCAGCAGCTTATGTCTCCCGGCAGCCACACATCTCCTCTGTCATCTTCCTGGTACAGACAGCATGGTACAGAGACACTGCCTGCACCAGAAGTCCCCGCAGCCTCTGTCATTCACCCGAAGCTCTCCAGGCTGCCAGGACGTCCGGCGCAGGACGTGTCTCTGTACCATGCTGCCTTTGGTTTGTTTTTTTTCAATGGGGGGCCCTGCAGCCAAGAGGAGTCGGGCAGTGGGGGGGGGGGGGGTTCAGGGGACATCTTTAATAGGGAGACACTGTAGGCTCTCCCGAACCCCCAGCATTGTCACCTCCTGCTGGGGTTACTCCCGCCTGACTGAAGCAGGGCTCCCCAGCTGCAGCTAGTCAACCACTTCTAAATTATAGTCTGTATAGATTATAATTTAGGAGTGGGTGACTGGCTGCAGCTGGTAAACCCTGCTGCAGTCAAGCAGGGGTTAACATTTTCCAGCATATGAGATGACTTTTGAACCCCTAAAAATCTTCTTACAAGTCAGGGGTTGTCTTATACACCCAGTCCTCTTATACGCTAGAAAATTATTAGAGTATTACTTTAGAGGTTATTATATGTATCTGAAACTGACAATATAAATTATGTTTTTTTATAGTTTAAATTTTGTATTTGAATAGGAAAATAGGGGTGGGTGGAATTAAGTTTTTTTTCTTTTTCTTCTTAATATTTTTTACTTATATTTTAGTCCTTCAGTATTTCCATATACTAACAGCTCACCAACGCCTTGGGCAGGGTGTAAAATCAGTATTGTAACAGCAGGTCTGGAGGTGACTGGGTGATGGAGAGTGGCCCTTGGTGGCATCTAAGGGGTTAAATCAGTGATCTTTGATTGTAGTCATTCCCAGGGCATGTCAGCTGTTATTAACATTATCTGCCTATATGGAGAAGCCACTGTTCTGAGCCTACTCCATATTCCCCTTCATGTGTTTAGTCTGGTTTTTCAACCAGAACAAGTGTAAAAATCTGCCTTCAGGAGACTGGACCTGGATTTCTGGTAAGATCAGCTTTGTTTTACAGCATGATAAAACAAAAAAATTAATGCAAATTGCAAACTTGCTTTATTTCACATCTACTGTTGATTTAAATTTTAGAATTTATAACGACAGTGACACTTATTTATTGAAAAGGATATATGGCTTGCTATGACTTTGAGATACAATACATTTAGTATGATGTAGATACATCATAAATAACAATGATTAATTCCCATGTAAAATACTGCACTGCATCTAGCTAAAAAGTGCCTGAGGCTGGAAACACACACAGCCTTTTTTTGGAAACTGCCACTGCACTTTTTGTGCTGAAACCAAAAGTGGATTCAAATGTAATGGAAAATATAAAGGCAGGAGTCTTTCCTGTTGGATCATTTTCTAGTTTTAGAGCAAAAACTGCAGTGGTAGTTTAAAGAAAAACTGCTGTGTGTGTTTCCAGCCTTAGACTTATAGCGCAATGTCAGACGGCACTGATTGTATTCTCCCCGATATCTGTGTGATGGGGGCCAGGCAGGAGAGAAGATGGGTGTGATGAGCGCATCATATTCAGCTTCCTACTATGCAGAAATCTCCCATAGCGCTTACCCCATTTGCAGATTATAGGACTAGTCACTTGCCTAGGAGGGGGTCACACATAGAATTGGACCACAAAGGTACATATATGTGCACCATAGAAGTTGCAGATTTGCAATATGGGGGAAGCCACACGTTGAGCAATGCTGCAGTAAAGCTATGGGGGAAATACAGTTCTCATAAAAACAACACAAAGATAAGCTGAGATCTATGATGCTGTCAGTTCAAGCCATTATGTCTGGCTAAGGACTCAGAAATGCACTCATATTTTACTTGTGTGAAACCAGCCTAACTTAGTTAAATGTATATGATGACACACTAAGCTAAAAGGATCTGATTCAACCTCATCTTTAACTCTTGGCCACCAAAGATAATAACATTGACTTTTTCATTGCCCAAGGCTACGTTCACACGTAGCAAAAGTGGCAGAATTCCGCGGCAGAATTCCCCACCGTGGAATGCCGCCAGCCTCCCTGTCATAATGACAGTCTATGGAAGGCTGGCATGCCTCCTCTCTAAGCGCTGGAGAATGAACATGTTTTTTGCCACAGAATTCTGCTACTTTTGCTACGTGTGAATGTAGCCTAAGACCAACAGGAAAGTGTTAGTTAGTATAATTTTTTTTTCTGTTTTCAGTTGTCTAAACTAGGTGCATGTCTTATAGTCTGAAGCATTTTATGATCTGAAAAGTGTGGCACATCCTTATCAGAAAGGATGTTCAATGACATTGTGTATGTGATAACAGGTACAGTATAAAGGTTATTGTGATGGGGTTTTTTTGCAGTAAGCTCAGTAGGATTTGGTATTTGGATCTGTACATTGTGTCATTATACTGTATTGGTAATAGCATTCTGCTGTTATGGTTTATAATATGGTTTCACATACGATGCCTTTATTTCTGTGTGAATCCTGCAATTGCTAAAAATGGAAAAAGCAGAAAAGTAAACTTAAACTTGTTTTTGTGATTTTCAAAACAATAAGAACTTAGGAGGTCAACAGATATAGACAGTCTGTTCCCTTTATTGCAATCAGTGTGAAGATAGGATTTCAAGCTTTTTGGCAATTTCCATGGGGGTGACTTAGCAGAGAGCCTATACTTTACTCCTGAATAATGATAGGTTACCATTCAATCTAGAATGGTAAGTCGTTTGCTCACATAGCTTTTATATTGATTGTTCTTCGTTAAACTAATGGATACAAAGCTCTGTAATGACCGAACATTGCATCCAAATTCTGCATTTCTTACCTGGCAGATCAGTCAGTTATAGTGGTGGAATAACACACACCATATCTGTAATCAGCAATGATATGTATTATCCAAGTTAACCGCGTAATGACCGCTGATACACCTTTTTAAGGGTGCTCGTCTGTATTGCATAGGCATAGAGTGAGCTCAGGAGCTGATGGACAGACCTGAGCTGTTTTTTCAGAGTAAATGAAAGTTAAGGAGGAGAGGGCAGAAAATGAGTCTAATAGAAGAAGAAAGAAGCATTTTTCTTTAAAATATATGAACAAATAAATATTATAAAGTTTCTCACTTATACCAATAATACTGAATGGTATTAAGCTGTAACCCTGCTTTAGGTTCCATTTATTAATAATACCCCTATGATGCATTAGATGTATGGTCTCCTGTTTTTTCTTTCAGTAATAGTGCCCCTTATGCCTCCATTCAGTAATAATTCCCCCCAGGGTGCTGGGACCACCACCAAATCCTAAAATGAAGGGACAGAGGCAGTAGGCTGAGAGCTTCTCTTTTATTTTAGCAATGTGTGGGGATGTCGGCAGCTGCCTGTCCCCCTTCCAATCAAAACTATCTACCAGTCAATGAGAAATATTTTTCATAATATTACTAAAAGGGGTTGTCCGAGATTTTTCAATAAACTAGCATTGCAATGACTTCTGTGGGTGCTGTATGTTCTACATACACTTTCTTTTTATATTTAGAGCGCTTACTGTGTTCTCAGTCACATGACCACCCTGCCGGTATTTTCTTTACTTCCTGTGATGTCACGTTCCCTTTTCGGTTTCCTGTTTCGAGTGAGGGAATAGTGAGTCATCAGGTGGGCGGGGTTATGCATCCACATTCCCTCAGCCCCACCCCTATAGCAGGAGCTTACATCTGAGCCCAGTAGAGGCTGCAGCAGTAAGGGCAGCATGACATGGAGGAGAGCAGGAGCTGATTGCTATGTTTTGAGTGGTACATAGATTAGCCATGTAGTTAGAGATTGGATTGGGATGGATTAATTTATCATTTGTGACTTTTTAAAAATTCACACGACGTGGTGCAGGCCACGTCTGGTCAGTACCAACAGAATTTGCGCATTTTTTTGTGAATATTTTGAGAATATTCTATTCATATATTTATGAAAAGTTTGTTAGATTAATCTTATTCGGGTGGGTAAAAAACATATAAATACTCAGTAGAAAAATCACACATTTTAGACTCAACAGTAAATGTCCCTTATGGTTTTTAAATAGTAATGTTTTTTTAACGTGTTACACTTGTTTATGATATCAGAGAATCTCTAAGTTTAGAGTGTGCTATTCATCAAGGGTAAACTTTTATGTATACTGTACTTCCATTTATCAGTCTGATTTGGAGCTTCATATTTCTTGCTGTTAATATTTACTTTAGACACAACATTTAAGGCTAAATATTCACACCATCATGGAAAGTCTCGCAGCCTTCTTACTTCACATTAGAGAGATAAAAAGAAAACCTCTACAAGGCAGTAGCCTTGACATCTTCAGTAAAAAAAAAAAAACACATTTATTAGTCTGGATATGAGAAAATTAGAAGGTAAGCTTAAAAAATAACTTTTATTAGTATTCGAGTAAAATATGATCCACAAATAGAGTTTTCCAAAATAAACAATAAAAAATCTCCTAGAGTGGTCCAATGTCCCACTATAATCAAAATGCTAAATGTACATTTACACCATGGTATAACCGATACAGGGACTGTGGTGCTTTGTATTTTCTGCTGTACCTTGCTTTGTTGCCTCATTAGCCCCTGATGACGTCACACTAAAATAGTGACAGAAACGCGTAGGGTGAGGTGTACGGCAATACGGTCACTCCCCTGTGGAAATAGTCGACTGACGAGCAGTGGCTATTTAGCCTAGTTGGTGTCTGATCTGATACACAGGGTAGTGTCTGGTGTCTTTTTTATGAGTGAGCTACTCCACATTTGTCTTGCTCTTGTTCCTTGAGGCTAGTTTGGCATACATAGACCTGTGCTCATCGACGAGTAGCATTTTCATTATAGTGGGATATTGGGCCACTCTAGGAGATTTTTTATTGTTAATTTTGGAAAACTCTATTTGTGGATCATATTTTACCCGAATACTAATAAAAGTTATTTTTTAAGCTTACCTTCTAATTTTCTCATATCTTGTATATTGGCGAAGGTTCTGTACATACACACTGGTAGGTGTACCATATTTACACTACTTATCTAATTCATTTATTAGTCTGAAAGGGAAAACTTCATTCAGAAATAAAAAACAGAATTGTACATATTGGGAGAATTTATGGGGGAATGGCAGAGAATTTGTACATTCTGCATCTGTGCAGGGAATGATAAATCCCCCCCCTTGTTTTTATCTATTGAATATTTATTGATGTACGGGTTTCTGACATTAGTACAATGAAAAATAAATAGGTAAAAAGATGATATTTATTAAGCCCCTGTGCTCTACTGCTTAGTCTTTTTCATGCTGCATGGGGGAATAAACAATCCCACTATTCATTTGATGCTCTGGTATTGATAATTTAACGCAACCCCGACCCCTTCACCCTGAAGCGCTCTATGGTATATATGCTGTTTCACTGTTTTTTGTTTTCTTTTTTACTTTGTAGCAGCTACTGGCTATGTTTTCCACAATTATGTGTGGGTTGTAAAACTTTACAGAAATCACATGCACATGGTCATGTGTCAAACCTTGCAAAGGAGGGGGAGTACATAATGGAGTCTAACTAAAAAAATTTTTAAAATGAGGTTATGCAAGCCTTTTTCACATTTTTTCTTACTTTTGCCTGTAATTTCGGCCTTACTTTAGGATGTATGCAGCTAGGTTTGCTGTATGAATTCCACTCAGCTGGATGCAGTTAAAGGGGTACTACAGCAAAAAAAATTCTATCAAATAAACTGGTGCAAGAAAGTGCCAGAGATTTGTAAATTACTTCTATAAAAAAAAAAAAAAAGTCTTCCAGTACTTATCTGCTGCTGTATGTCCTACAGGAGTGTTGTATTCTTTCCAGTCTGACACACTGCCCTCTACTTTACAAATGATTGTATAACCAGCACTCCTGTGGCCAATCAAAGGCACTCCCATCCGCTGAACTCCACCGTGTCCAGACTCCAAAACATATATCAAACATGCATGGGAATGGGCAATCCAACTGTTGTTGACTTATTGCTATATTTTTAATGGTACTACCATTATGAGAAAGTACTCACAGTTCAGATATCTTCATGAAGATTTTCATTTCATTTGCAATAACAAAAGTCAATAACGGGAATATTGACTCAAGGCTGATGTCCTTTATCCAAACACCCAGAGATGCCCATCTGCTGAGGGCGCATCAGAGGTACACATCTCCTTCCTCATCACCATTGTTGTTATTGCAAATAAGCGCCGTAATGGCGCTGATCCCGGCTCGGCACTCGATTGCTTCCGGCTGCAGCAGCAATGAATGTGCCTATCTCATGGATCTGTGCTGCATATCTATGCAGCACAGATCTCAATGAGAGATCAGTGCACTTATACTAGAAGTCCCCCAGGGGGGCTTCTAGTATAAGTGTAAAAGTACAAACAAAAGTGTTATTATAAGTATAAAGCCCCCTCCCCTAATAAAAGTCAGAATCACCCCCCTTTTCCCATGTTATAAATAAAAATAAACAAATAAATAAATAAACATATTTGGTATCGATGTGTGCATAATCGCCCGAACTATTAATTAATCACATTCCCGATCTCGCACGGTAAATGGCGTAAGTGCAAAAAAGTGCAAAATTGCGCGTTTTTGGTCGCATGAAATCCAGAAAAATTGTAATAAAAAGCAATCAAAAAGTCGCATATGCGCAATCAAGGTACCCATAGAAAGAACACATCATGGCGCAAAAATGACACCTGACACAGCCCCATAGACCAAAGGATAAAAGCGCTATAAGTCTGGGAATGGAGCGATTTTAAGGAACATATTTTTGTTAACAATGGTTTGAATTTTTTACCGGTCATTAGATACAATGAAAGTTATACATGTTACATATCGTCGTAATCGTAACAACTTGAGGAACATATATAACAAGTCAGTTTTACCCCAGGGCGGACGGCGTAAAAATGTAAAAACTCCAAATAAAAGAAAAGCGTTTTGTTTTTTCAATTTCACCACACATTGAATTTTTTTCTGGTACTTTATGAAAAAATTCAGCCTGTCATTGCAAAGTACAATTAGTGATGCAAAAAATAAGGGCTCATGTGGGTTTCTAGGTGGAAAATGCAAGTGCTATGGCCTTTTAAGCACAAGGAGGAAAAAACTAAAACGCAAAAATTTAAATTGGCCGGGTCCGCTAATGTATAGTTCGTCCACTTAGGGACAGCCAATATGAGTCTGGGTATGGCAAGAGGGGCCTGGTTCTCCCTGAATCAAAAGCATTTAATGGTATTATTCCGTCACACCTCATCCTACACTTCCACTCCTTTTCCTTTCCCTACCCCCTTGGGCATGCGTTACGGTGTTGTGTACGCTATAATGTTTCATCATAAATTTGGTCACCGGACGGATGAAAGGATACATATGTCGTTCATGCAGCCATGCACTGTTTCTGGTCTTGAGTTGTATCACTAAGTGACCAGGATTATGTAGTTGTATTACATTCCTTTCTATGGAAAAGTTAAAGGGAAAGTCCAGGCAAAATAATTTTAGAATATGTTACTGGCCAACAAAAGTTATGAAAATTACTAATAGACACTTATTATGGGAAACACATCTATAGTGCATTTTTCCTGCGCTTACTACAGTATGGTGTGTTCAGGTCTCTGTAAAGTTGGTGATGTCATGTCACATACACTGCGACACCTGCTGCAGTGGTGGGACAGACTGGAGCAGCAAGTGTCAGCATCGTTCGTGGCCGCATTGAAATCCACGGCCGTTGTTGGAGCATTACAGGCCAGAAATAATTGACATGTTCATTTTTCACGGGGCCGTATAAACAACGGCCGTTGTCTGATACGTAGTGTGCATTGTACGACCGTAGTTCGTATATATTGCAGCCAAGTTTATAAACCTCAAAACAACGGCCGTAGCTTTGCGGAGAGGACTACGGACGTTGTTTTACGTAGTGTGAACATAGCCTAAGGGTGCGTTCACACCTACAGGATCCGCAGCAGTTCTGCAGCAAATCGGCAGCAGAATTAATGGTGCAGATTTGATTATACGCTGCGGATCCGGTAAGTGTGAGTGTACCCTAAAAAAATATTTTGAACCATAAAGGATTTATAGTGCAAAATATAAGACCTACAATGTGACACTATGTATGAAATTCTTTCTGCCCCAGGGAAAACCTCCCTCAATCTATAAAAAAAACTTTGCAGCTTATGTCTCCAAAGTCAAAACTCACTTCAACTACGCCATTAGGTGGAATTACAAGACCCAGCTAGCCAAAAGCTGCATTCCCACATTCCATGTTCCTCACGGAACACGGACGTGGAATACCTGTCAGGACTTTTCCCCGACCAGGCTGCATCTGTAATTAGATGCTGAGAGCAGGGGAACTGTACAGATATGCACCGCGCTGTAATGACAGAGTCGCACAGCTGATTTATTACAGTGCGGCGCATATCTGTACAGTTCCCCCACTCTGAGCATCTTATCACAGATGCTGCCCGGCAGGGGAGACCCCGTTACAGGCATTCCACGTCCGTGGGAATGCAGCCTTAGGAATAACATCTGTAGGTCCTTGCTAATATGGTGCAGTAAAGGAAATGCAGACCAGAAATTAAAGTGTCACTGTCGTTTTTTTTTTTTGCAGAAATCATTAGTACAGGCGATTTTAAGAAACTTTGTAATTGGGTTTATTAGCCGAAAAATGCATTTTTATCATGAAAAAGCAGTTTGAAACTCTCCCCCCTGTCTTGATGGTTCACTTATGGAGAGGGGAGGAGTGGAGGGAGATGAGGCACCACAACAGGACAACAAAGAGTTAATTTACAGCTACATCACTGGGCTATCTCCTCTAAAGTCAGCACTGACCTCTGAACACTTGCTTTCACACAGGTCCCGCTGTGCAATCCTTTATTCTCTGCTCTCTGCTGGTGACTAATATCCCTTCAGTGACTGAAAAAGAGGGGGGAGGAGGGCCTGGGGAAAGTCTTTTGAATGCAGATAATGGCATATTTACCTAATAAACCCAATTACAACGTTTCTTAAAATCGCCTGTACCTTCGGATAGCTGCTTTTAATCCAAGATCTGTCCTGGGGTCTGTTCGGCAGGTGATGCGGTTATTGTCCTAAAAAACAACTTTTAAACTTGTAGCCCCATGCCTAACGCCCGAGGCTTAGAATGTGTATGCATTAGGTTGGCACCACCCCTCCGTCCCTCCTCCCCACCCTCCTCATCATTAGGAATGCCACTGGAACATTCCCTCCTGTCTGAACATTGCACAGCTGCTTAACGATCCAGCCCATGTTCAGTATTCACACAGCTAATGAATAGGAGACAATCTGCCTGCAGCATTCCTAATGATGAGGAGGGCGGGGAGGAGGGACACAGAGGGTGTACAAGCCTAATGCATACACAATCTAAGCCCTGGCCGTTGGGCACAGGGCTGCAAATTTAAAAGTTGTTTCTTAGGACAATAACTGCATCACCTGCCGAACGGACTCCAGGACCGATCTTGGATTAAAAGCAGTTATCCAAAGGTACAAGCGGTTTGGGGGGTCAGATTGTGGGTACAGAGTCGCTTTAAGCCCACAGGAAGTTGCTCTAAACACTCTTAGGGTCCTATTACACCAAAAGATTTCTGACAGATTATCTTACAGATTTTTTCAGCCAAAGCCCGGAATGGATTTGAAAAGAGGAGAAATCTCAGTCTTATCTTCACTGCCTGATCTCTATAGTCCATTCCTGACTTTGGCTAAAAAAATCTGTCAGATAATCTGTCAGACATCTTTTGGTGTAATAGGGCCCTTAGGCTATGTTCACACACCATAAAATGAAGGTTAAATATGTCTGTAATTTAGAGATATTTTACATGTAATAATGTAATGAAGTCAATAGAAAATTTGATGGTGGTACACACACCATATAGAACAGGCCTGGCTATTGTACGGCTTGTGGGACACATCTGGCCCTCTAACTAACTCTAGCCAGGCCGGGTGAAATTTCCCAACATTAAATGGAACTCAGCGCATTGATAGGAACCACAATTCCCATCATAGGAGGTAGGGGCATAAGGTAGCTATAATTCATGGGGCCCTATAGCAAAAAATCTTTATGAGCCCCTGCTCCCACACACACACACACACTCATCCTTAATCTGCCTAGAGTGGACCTCTGGCGTTCATTCTCCCAGCTCACCGGCACACATGTGACATCACCGTAGAGTCGAGAGAATGAGCGCCAGGGGATTACACCAGGCTAGGTTGACATGAGGACAGCAAGACACCACTGGGTCACAGTTGAAGGAAGCTGCTACAAGCTACATGAGTACTGCTTACCAAGGGGTGAGGCAGTGCTATTGGAGTCGCTACAAGAGTTGCCTTGATACACTGTGAGGGCCTAGGGTGGGGGCAGGGGGTATGCATGCCAGCCCCTCTGAGATGCCGGCCCAGGGGTGGATTCATCATGGGTTCATTATTAAATAATTCATTGGTAAAATTCATCAAAAGTTCATCATCTTATCATTAAATAATGTTGTAATTAGGCCCTCCATATTTTTACTGAATCATAGTAATATTTCATTTACTGTTTTTTTTAAAGAAGGGATATTATATATACTGTATACGAACCGCTCCATCCGTCCCTCACAGTTATGCTTAGCCAATCGCGGCTGAGCAGCTGATGACCCGGCATAGGGTGGCCGGCAAGAGGGACGGATGGAGCGGTTCGGCCTGCCTCTCGAAGATGACGTCATTGTCACAAGATAGCGGAAGGGGGTCAACACGAATGCGGTAAGTATAATGCACCACACTTCCGGGTCTAGCGCGGGTGGGAACACAGTGAAGGGGGCCATTCACATACATAACACACATTACAAAGTTGTATAACTTTGTAATGTGTGTTATTTTGTGAATAAATGATTGGCACCGCACTACCCCTTTAAGTATATTAGTCTGATCCTCTAAACCCATTTTGATTTCTCATGTGGCCCCATGGGAAAATTAATTGCCCACCCCTGGTATAGAATGTCTGTTGTAATTGATTACAGCAATTAAAATAATGAACATGCTAATTATTTACATCCCGCTTTTGCAAAATACGTCAGTTTTTTTTGTTTTTTTACTTGTTCACACATTGTTTTATTTTTAGTAAAAATTTCAGTCGATTTACTTTTTATTTTACTGTAGTACTGTGAACCCAGCCTACATGTTTGTTTTAGTTAAAGAAAAAATAGGAAATAAAAAACCTATGTCTTGCTAGCATCTAGACGGACAGGTGTTTTATTTATTATTTTTGCACAGTGCTACTAAAGTTTACTTATTTGACGGTGTTATCCCTGCCCCCTTATTGATTCATTAGAATATTGTCTCTGAAGTTTTAACACAATGCATATAGTTATAACTGTGATTTCACACTAACGTATCAGGTATGGGTATGCATTGATATATATGATGTATTGGAAAATGCATTATGCTGTATTTTACTGTACACATGATTGTACTGTGTTGTGATCAGATGATTGATCTAAATTGTTTGATTGATGATGCTTGGTTATATACCTGTCAGTTCCTATTGCACAAAAGACTCCCAGAAGGGGTTGAAACGTGGCATCTTGGTATTGATGGATTAAACACTGCTTTGATGACTGGGATTTTCTAATAAAATACTTATTTTGATGTAAGGGCTGTGTTTCTTTAAATCTGTCATGTAAAAATATTTGTTATGCCTCTTTAGCAAACACTGCAGTAAAAACAGGAACATCAGTTATGTAAACCATTTCACAGTTTAAACCACACTTACATCTAATGTGCCACCTATGTAGAAATCATACGTAATAATATATGGCCATAAGCACTGGAATTGTGTATATTGTGTAGTACTTCTCACTAAGTTCATGCACTGCATATAAATGAGTTCATAGGAATCCTTTGCTCAGAATGTAGACAGCCTTGATGCTGCTTGTGAAGTATTGCTATATGACAACACATTAATTTATAAGTGTCCAGAAAGCAACAGATGGTAAGTTGGTAAGGCCTTGTTTGCACTTTGCAGTTTTGATGCAGATTTCATGTGTAACTTATATTATTCTACCCCCAGTATAACTATTTTTCACCCATGCAGAAGAAAGTGCACCTATTCGGTAGTCATGCATCGGCGGATCCTGCACGACAACCACCATGCTTCTGGACATCACAATCTGAGTGGCATCAGAGAGCAGTGTTTCTAGACATGTATGCAGTGGAATAACTAGGAATGACTGGGACCCATAACAAACTTTTAATTGTCCCTCACCTCCCACCCTAGAAATATAGGGATGTCATACATAAGACAGATTTCCATGCATGATGAGGCTATGTTCACACTACATAAAACTACGGACGTAGTTCTCGCCGCAGAACTACGGCCGTAGTTTTGCGGGGTGGGACATAGCTTTATTTTTAATGCGATCCCGGCCGGATCGTACACACATCGTATACGCTCCGGCTGGGATCCCGCGCGGCGCCGGAAAAAAAATGACATTTCAGTTTTCTGCGGCCGGAATTCTATGAATTCCGGCCGCAGAAAGACCTGTCAGTTTACAAAGTGAAGCAAGCGGCTCCGGCCGCTCGCTTCACTGTGTGCTATGGGAAGCTCCGCAGCCGGAAAGATCACCCGGCCGATACTTAAGTACCAGCCAGGATGATCCGGACTAAGACCGGCCGTTCTGTGACCCGGCCGGGGTCACGGAACGGCCGGTTGTTTACGTAGTGTGAACATAGCCTAACACTGTATACTAAAATACAACAATCATACAGCTACCAAATAACACCAGTATATAATGAGCAAAAATATTCACAATTAAAAATGTCATATGTCAACACAGCCTAAATAGTGAAAAAAAAGGTTTGATCACTAGAACAGGCCAGAAGATAACAGCGCAGCTGTTAAGATGAGAGAACACATTTAGTGCACACTTCCCCTTACTCGTTCTAGTGATCAGTCAGGGACTGAGTATATTCAGTGACTAAGTAAAACTTTTGAAATGTCTCTACAATATATCAACAATTGTTTAACGTGTCAGTGCCCATTTACAATTCACAGCTTTAGGCCATGTTCCCACTACGTAAGTTTTGAAGTAATCACGGCCACTGTAACAATGGCCTTGACCACTACGGAACTTATGCAGTGCTGCCTTCAAAGGAATCCCGGATGGAGTGTATACACAAGGTATACACTCCGTCCGGAATCCCTAGCGGCAATGCAAGAAACTGACATGACAGTTTTCTGTGGCCGCTATTCAGTGAACATTCACACCTCACACTCACACCTTACACAGATACACCCATGCACATTACATATACACATCAATAGTACTAACATACACACACAATAGGCACATTACATAGATACACACATGCACATATACGTTTACACAAATAGGCATACTACATATAGTAGATACACCAGGGCCGGATTAAAGGGAGGGCACCAGGGGCACGTGCCCCGGGGCCTCCACCACTTAGGGGCCCCCACCAGCTCGAACCCTAGCAGAACGGTACTGCTTACCCAGGATATCAGGCCATGTAATAGCGCGCAGAAAGTGCTGTGTTCTCACATTGCGTTATTAACACAAACACAATGTGGGAATACACTCTGATACTTAGTCCACCCCCCCACCCCCCTCTGCTCCTGTCTCTAGGGCCTGGCATCTTCCCCTGTACTGCAGCCTCTAGTGACCACATGCATAACAGAGGAGGATGCTGACCCATACAGCCAGGAGCGAGGAGGGACCTGTGCTAGTTCACCTACAGTAAGCAGCCATCTGTACAGATCGCGGTATAGTTAATTTTTTTTTTGGGGGGGGGGGGGGGATTGTCGCCCCGGGGCCTCCACCAACCTTAATCCGGCCCTGAGATACACACACTAGAGCTTGCAGATGCAATTTTTGTGGATTGGGAATCTGTAAATATACAGACAGTGTGAACAATGCAATTGAAATCAATGGTTTCTAAATTTGTCTGTAATTGCGGATCTGCAATAACGGTTAAAACTATGTAATGTGTAAATATAGCCTAACCCTTTAAAGGTTCTACCACGGAGCCTCACAAAGATGTAAAATGATAGACATCCAACGCACACAATGTATAAAATGACGGACGTTGTCTGCATGGACGTCAAAACAATGATCATAAATTTTAGTTCGCACTAGGGCCTGTCCTTTTTTTTTGCAGTACGAATACAGCTCTTGACACAACAAGGCATGTGTAAATGGGGCCATTGAAATACATTGATCCTATTTTCTGTGCGTAATTGCGGACAGAATTGTGGACAAGTGAATAGGGCCTTCTTCCACACAGCCATTTTCCATCAGACATGAGTACGCCATTGCAGATACCCTCCAACCCATTGATGATTAATAGCTGTTTCCCAATGCACTGTGCTTAGATGGCACAATAGAGTAAAGTGCTTGGACCTATTAATGAAGCAGAAGATAGAGCAGACCAGAGGGGAGGATAAAATGAAAATAAAAAATATCCAAAAACCTCTACATTTAATTTAATTGAAAGGGGTTTTTCAGCGCTACAAAAACATGGCCACTTTTCCCCCTCTCTTGTCTCCAGTTCAGGTGTGGTTGGCAATTAGGCTACATTTACTTTAATGGAACTGAGTTTGAAACCCCACTTAATCTAGAGACAAGGGGGGGGGGGGAGGGGAGAGTGGCCATGTTTTTGTAGCACTGGATAACCCCTGACCAATTCAAGATGCCTGAAATAAATGAATGGACTCTAATTAATCATTGGTTGGTGGAACTATATCATATATATCTGAAGAATAGTCCATCACTATTGAAACTGCATGTGGAACACCAGTGCACAAAAAAGACATAGTTGAGCATGTGCAGGTTTAAGGCAGGGCAACCAACGTAATAATTGAAACTATGTTTTGTTTTGTTTTTTAGAAAAATATCCAAATTGTTCATTGTGAAAGAAAAAGACAGACTGTGGTGTGACCTAAAACCTATAAGTGTCATAATGGACCCAGTGGTCTTTTTCTGCCGACAATCTATGTTTCTAAGAGAGTTTCTACACCAATGCAGAAGTGAATTCTTTGCTGTGAGGATAGTAAGACTGTGGAATTCTCTGCCAGGAAGAGCTGTCAAGGTGAACTTACTACAACGGTGGAAAAGGTTACTCATTCCATGTGGAATACTTTCTTCTTTTCCTGCAGTGATTGTAGCAGGTGTAATATTTTGCTGGCTGCAACTTACACCAATAGTGACAGTGATCAGCGCTGGTTTCAGAAGCTAGACATGCCGGTATTGTCTAGTAGGGGTTGCCATGGAGACCATACCACTTAAACCCTTTTCATATGTCCTGTTTGAGCTTATTAGACTGATAATTGGATTCTCCCTGTATTAGTTAAAGGGGACTCGCTGCACACATGCCATAGGTGTGCATATGTATGATTTGTTTTATTTTCATAGCAATATTTTTATTTCTGATTCAAGAGCGTAGTCTTGTGGACTCACTTCGCACAATCGAGCCTTGATACTAAGAAGAGTTTCAGTGCTAGGGCATGAACAGTGCTGTATACTACTCATGGATACCCTGTGCAATAACAATGGGCAAACAGTACAACTGCACATGCTGTACAACTGCACATGCTCAACAACTTCACATGCTGTACAACTGCACATGCTCAACAACTGCACATGCTCAACAACTGCACATGCTCAACAACTGCACATGCTGTACAACTGCACATACTCAACATGGCATGGATTTCTGGATGCTAACTGACCAGGATCAGAGTTCACTCCAATGCTGGTCCTCGTGGATACTTCAGTCAGCAGCTACTGCAGCATCTAGGATATTACAGGACAATTAATGGTTCAGGAAATGCCCTTCTAAGATCTGCAAAGTCCCTATGATTCCACACTATGGAGATATATGCACTTAAGGCTAGACAGTAAAATAATACCAAAATATGACTGTTATTTTGAGGAAAAATAAAACAATGTGTGAACAGATAAAAGAAAAACTACCCTACTTTTTCAAAAGCAGGTCATAGATAATGATAATGGGCATGTTCATTAGTTTAAAGGGGTTGTTCTCCCAAAAAAAAAGTTTCTTTCTGGTGCCAGAAAAAGCCAGAGATTTGTAATTTACTTCTATTAAAAAAAAAAATCTCACGTCTTCTAGTACTTATCAGCTGCCGGATGTCCTGAGGAAGCGGTATTCTTTCCAGTTTGGAGAGCAGAAAAGGTTTTCTATGGGGATTTGTTACTGCTCTGGACAGTTCCTGACATGGATAGAGGTGGCAGCAGAGAACACTGTGTAAGACTGGAGAGAATACACCACTTTGTGCAGGACATACAGCTTCTGATAAGTACTGAAAGACTGGAGATTTTTTAATAGAAGTAAATTACAAATCTCTGGCACCAATTGATTTGAAAGAAAAAAAGTTTTAGTGAACAACCCCTTTAAGGCTATGTTCTCACATAGTATTTCCGGCAGTCTTTTGGTCAGTCTTTATACAAAACCAGGAGTGGGACTGACAGGGCAAAATTCTAATTGAAAAATTTGCACAGTATAGCTAGGTTTCCACAATGAAAAAATGATTGCCATCTTTCATAATAACGCTGTCATTGCGCAAATAACATCTGTCATTTTAAAAATAATGGATGCTATTTGCACAATAACTGACATTATTATGAACGATGGCAAATAATTTTTACATAGTTTAAACCCAGCTTTTCTGTATTCTCACCCACTCTTGGTATTGGTTGATAAAAGACTGACGGAAAAACTATGTGTGAACATAGCCTAAAAGTCGTAATCAATTACAGTCATTGTTCTATACATTGTGTATAGAAAACAAGCCTTCTTTACCATGAGAACAGTCTATCCCAGGATCTGGTCACAGCAAAAACAGTAGAGGGCTTTAAATAGGCCTAGACAAGTTTTTAGAGCAAAATAACTTCAATGCATATGTATAGAACCTACCCATCATCCACCTCTTTCCCTTATTCCATCCCCTTCATGGTTGAACTTGATAGACGTTTCTCTTTTCAACTGTACTATGTAACTATTTAACTAGTATGTGCACTGGTGGTCAGTTTCCGATTGACTTCAATCGAGTGCATTGTTACATTAAAAATCAGGCCACCCTTTTAACTCCAAATTAAAACCGTATTTTGGAATTATTTTACAGAGTGTGAATATAGCCAAACACTAAA
Organism: Dendropsophus ebraccatus; assembly: GCF_027789765.1. NCBI lineage: Eukaryota > Metazoa > Chordata > Amphibia > Anura > Hylidae > Dendropsophus > Dendropsophus ebraccatus. Next base: position 82,038,986 of record NC_091458.1, read on the forward strand.
TATCTCAGCTTGAAATCAGGAGACGAACAGAAGTATAGAACTTCTATAGGTACTGTACTTTATTATGGGTTTCTACAAGTTGGAGCTTGTACCGATCTGTAGTATAGACATTGCCTGAGGCCCTAAGCTAAGAACCATATCATGCCAAATCACATGCATTTACTTAGAGGTAAAGTCCATCATAAAGCAAAAGTAAGATGGTTGTCACTTCATGAAAAAATAAGACATTGAATACTTGATATAGTTTATTTAAAATAAAAAATCACTAGTACAGTTGCTTCTTACTCGTAGTGTAAATTATTCTATTACATAAATTCCTGCATGCTCTCTAGGGAAGACTTACAGTACAATGTTGTCTGTGCTGTCTGACCTATTTCTAATAACCTAATGCACATCCCCCATCACAGAGAAGCCTCCTCGAGTCTTCAATATTACAGCTGTGCCAGAAGAGTCATAGACGCAATGCTGAAGACATGACTGCGCAGCCATGGCACTCGCTCATCTCATTGTAAACAGCAGGCCCTGTATGTTAGGTGTCAGGCTAAGTTCATACCAAGTGTGTGCCCTATAAACCTTTTATTTTTGCATACTACAAACAAAGGCATATGCAATAAACCGTTACTATTTTGTTGAATACCATTGGCATCCATTGAAGAGATCCAATCATTTTGCAAACTATGATATACCTATTTCACAGGCACAGACACATACCCACCATCTTTAAAGATGGGTTCTCTAAGAGACGCAACCTTTTTCAATTACACACCTCCCATAAAATAAGAAACAAACTTATTTACTAAACATTAGTACTTTATTAAAATTAGCAAGAAGACAAAAAAAGTCAGCATTGACATATTGTAGTAGGCCCATTGTTAAAACAAATTATAACCTCACAGTTGATAGCTGAGACATCTCCTTATGCTATAGGAAAAGCAACATTTATTGGTATGCACACAAAGAATAAGTAGGATACTTTTCTATTCATTTATGCTTTCCAAGACTGTTTCTAGTATTTCAGTCTCTATATGAGAAGGAAATTAGATACATCATATATCTATTTTCCATGTATATATTGTGCAAGTTCTATAAGCTAGTTATGTTACTTTAGAGCACTGATATATAATTAAAAAACTAAATGATTCCTGTAAAATGTATTCTTTATATATATGTACATGGACTTTTTATTTATTTACAGGCTATTCCGCATTCTAATGCCGTCTCTGCCAAACAAGCAGCAGTCAATGCAGAGAATGAATCCCTCTAACTGAGCTATTATGGTGGTGTCATACAGTTGCAATGTAGAAAATTAAACTGCTAAAGCTGGCTATGAACTAATTTTTTATCTGTCCAGTCCTCTTACTGGTTTATGTAGGGGGACATTGGGTTAATCTCCCAATCAATTGTGAAATGTCTGATCTCTGAGTGATTTGACCCACCAGACACCTTAGCACCAGTGGTGTTGCTTTGTAGATGGACAGATGTCTCAATACTAGTAGTGTCAGTGAAGCATCTAGGTGTCCATTACCAGCTGTATGGATATTTAACAAAGGGACCATGATGTGCCTCCCATATTATTGGAAATAGAACACTGATATCAGGTAGGTAGCCATATTTGGCCTACAACTATTTGGCATACAAATGAACAACAACATTGCAAATTTTGTTAAGAAACTCCAATACAAATGCTGAAAAGCTGAAAACAACTCCAGATTGGATTGAAGTGGGCTTATTTTATTATGTCACTAATAATACAAGTGACATTCAAGTGACAATACATTAGCATTCTGAAGTATTCCATACATTGTAGTGTATGGTCCGTCTATGTAGCTCATTCAAATGAAATATTTGGCAAGACTAGAATAAATTATCTAATACACTAGTTAATCTTAAAATGAATGTTCAAGCTTTTAAATTATAAAATGGCTTCAAAAGGTAAAATGTTTTTATTGCTTGCTTGAACCTTTCATATTCTAAAAGAAAATGCGACTACATATGGTGAGTTATGGTGAGCACACTGGCCCAACATACTACATAACGCAAACTTGGCACATCTACACTGCTAAGCAGCTGGAATAAAGAGATGAGCTTATTGTTGTTTGTGTTATGCATTTTATATTATTGCCAAAAAAAATATGTAAAGTCATTAAATTAGTATGCGAAAAATCTTTGGTAAAGCCATTATTGTTAGAAGTCTGCTTATAACTAATAAAACTGTAATGAAAAGTGTGTAAAATATATATATAAATATATATGTGCATGTGTGTGAGTGCATATACACTGTTTAATAATAACTGATTAAATTAATAAAATATGTGCTTCTGTAGACAACAGGGAATCAGAGAGCATATCAAGTCAAGCTCAATGCGTATCAAGAGCTGCTGCAGTAAAAGGATTATAAATCATCTCTACTCCACTGGCTGAGCCTGTGCATGTGTGTGTCTGTCTGTGTGCAATAAAACCACAGCAACATCTTCACTAATATGCACCTAAGTACGCATAAACCTATTTAGTTTCATGGTATTACCTTTAAAACCCTCCAGAATACATTCAAAGCTCAATGCCAATTAGAATTGTAAATTATCATCATTTTCCTATTGTAATAGACCAGGAAACATAAATGGCCAATGCAGCAGCTCCTGCACTATATAAAGGCTTTGTCCATTTTAATGGCTTCATGCACATGTACTGTTTATGTGAATGGAGCATATAAAGTGCACAACGTTGTTCACATCAAATAAGGGCACAGGCCTTATTAAATATATTCCTCACTGAGAGACTGTGAACTTACATAGTCCAGCAGCTACCCTGTAAATAAGCCCTTTAATGATTTTTTTTATTAACTTTCAAAAGTGGTGAATTACAAAGCTAGAACATACTCGACAAAGAACTTTATACTTTACAAGCCTATTATTGAGTAACAAAAATAATAATACGATGACATTATTACACATATAGAACGAAATCATGAAAACATAATAAATCTAGCCATAATATAGACTCCTGCCCTTCACTGATCAATCACAATTCTAATCCCTATTGTCTTTTATAATGAAGGCAATGGAGTTAGTACATGGATAAAATGGGGAAAAACAAAAAGGCTTCAGGATTTATAAATGACATTAAAGAGAAAATGAATCATTACTTCATTAAGATGTTGAGGAAATGTCTGTTTCTATACACTGGTTACACTGCAGTGTGATCGGAGATTATCTGTGTATTCCATATAACCACACACTCATTTATATTTAGTATTAAATACAGAGTCTAATGCTTTATAAGGTGTTCATACTTACACATTCTCTACAGTCTCTATTTTTTCCTGCCTCCCCCCTTAGAAAAATATGAGGCAGTAATGTGGTATTTTGTGCCCCTCACCTTCCTAACCTGAAGGATCTAATGGTGTGCTGACAAATTCCAGCAGTAAGCAGTAAAGAAATATTACTTGAAATTCTTTCTGCCTCTCTGATACAAGGAGACAGCTTATCTCAGATGAGAGAGACAATGTTCTGAGAGTACTTCAATACACCCATGTGAAAACTGGCAATGCACAAATCTTCAGCTTTAATGATTGCTGTGCTGCATCTTTATCGCGGTTTTCTGGAAGTTGATTCATCAGTTCCACATCCTTTGGTTAGAGTCTTTCTTTGTAGATTGTGAAGGTTATAATATAGGTGATAGAGTAAGCTCAGCTGTATTTTGTGTGCATCTTAGAATGTGCCCAAAAGGTTTCAGTCTCTGCAGAAGACATATTCGGTGTAGCTGGTCCACACTTTGTCCTCACTCTGGTCATTGCTGGCAAATGCACATGTTCCAGTGGAACTACATGCCACCATGTGAAAACCAGCTTCAGACAACTTGTCAAAAGCTTGCTCCAGAAAGTTAAACTTGAGGTAGTACCTTGAAGTGTACCTTTCTGGGGGTCTATCAGGATCTCTGCTTTCATTTAAGGTTTCTCCAAAGACTTCTTTAGCCAGGGATGTTTTGCCACAAACAGTTATACGGGCAACTCTACGAAATTTGGCATCAGCTTGTGCTTCACGGCCTATCGTATATGAACCTCGATAGCCAACTGTTATGTATCCAGATCTTCTGCCTTCCAGGGACTGGGAAGGAGTAAGTCTAGGAACTGAGGCAGGGCTGCAGGAAGAGGAGGCATTGAAACGATATGGATCTAGCGTTGGGGAGGGCACCCCAGCTGCTGGAGAAGATGAGGCTGGAATGACTGCAGTGTCCAGGTCTGAATCTTGAGTGGCTGCTGGGGTGAGAAGCAAAGGTGGTTCCTCACCTCCTATGGAGCTGTCCTTACTGATACGCAGGGGACTAAGACGTTTCACTAGTTCAGGAAGCTGGAAGTGCTCTGCTTCTCTTTGCAGACGACTTCGCTCAGGAAAATAATCTGGCAAAACAAGCTGCAGGTCTCGTAGATAATCCAAAATATAACGAAACAGGAAACCATCCCTGTCCAGGAAGAAGCGCCCCTTACTGTCCCGAGCCAGCTCTCCCGGTTTCTGTTGGGAAAACATACGCCAGAGTAGGGAGTCTGGAACTGACACCAGAGTCGTGTGTCTAGTCACATATACCTGTCCTCCAACGTTTAGTTCCACTATTTCTGGAAACAAAGGATCCAAGGGTTTGCTCCCTGTGCAGCTACCACCTCCACCTCCTCCATTTGGTAATCCACGTGCACGGTCCGGTAAAGCCATGAAGGCTGCAAGGAAATAAATTTCTTGGTAATCTCTGTCCCTCTACAGAAAAAAAGAATTCAAGGATGAGAAAATGTGAACAAAAGCAGACAACAACTAAGTACTTGGGGTGCTCCAGCAGCCAGGCTTTGAGCTTAGTGCAGTTAGCGTCCCTCTCTGCACCTTCAGTGCAAAGACTGCAAGCAGCAACAATAGCTTAGAACATACTGCCTTGTTTTCCTTTCTCCTCTCCCTGGGTTTCTGATTGAGAGAGCTGGCAGGGTCTGTGTTTTTATGTAGAATTGCACACTGGAGGCGTGGGAGGGAGGAGGGGAGGGAGATGGAGGAAGAACAGGCACAGCTGATCACATATATACAGAAAGGGGATGTGTGCACAGGATTTGCATGCCTTGCAGATGTAACTGATGTTTCAGTACAGGAAACATGCACAACCATGCTGCTCTTGTGTTGAAATATTTACTCACATATCTAAGAGAATGGTAATGTAAGCTTGCAATGTAGGGAGCTAAAATGTATTTTTTAGGTAAATGTAACAAAGAACACATCTTAAAATAAAAAAATTGCACCTTTTCTTCCCATTACATAAAGCCATGGCATATTGATTGGATATGCCATTGCTTATTAATGATTGGTGGGGGTCCCAGGGATCAGACTACCTTTCAATGACTGACGCTATACACATCAGATGAAAATATCCTATTAAGGCTAGTTTACATGTCACTATTTGAGTTTACCTCAAATGAATGACCCCAAATGCTGACACTCTTTACCAACATATTGGCATTTAAATAATTACATTCCTAACAGAATTAACACTAGTAACCCAATTCCATAGGACATGTTTCCAAAGTGATCTACATGTAACACTTGCAACACTTGTTGTAAATCAGTTTGTGCATTTACAATGTAAAATTACCAGTATTTTATGTGACAAGGCTTAAAGCGTAACTGTCATTTCAGGGTCATTTTTTTGAAAACATTAAATATCAACAGTACAAGCGATTTTAAGAAACTCTGTAATAGGTTTTATAAACCAAAAGAGTTTCCTTCTGTACTGAAAAAGCAATCTCCCAGCCTCCCCCCTGACTGCAGAAGAAGCAGGATTTCTGTGTCCATTATGTGGCTATGGAGAGGGGAGGGGTTGTTAGGAGTGACTGAGCACGGAGCAGTCTTGCAAAGCACAACACCCTGCAATCTTCTCTCAGTAAGTTCATAGATAAGCACTGACCTTTCTGACCCCAGAATCCTGCGGTTTAGGTGCCCAGAGAGTCTACAAACAGCTGACCTTCATGTCACCTTTTCCTGCTCCCTCATCTCCCTCAGCCCCTCCCCTCTTCATAGGCTTACAATGGAGAGAGCAGAGCCTGTCTTCACTGGCTTCTCTGTAATGAAGACGTGTTTGCCTGATAATGCACAGATAAGAAGTCAGGGGGGGGGAGGCTGGGAAATTGCTTCTTGAGTACAGAAGGAGGCTTTTTTGGCTGATGAAACCTATTACAGAGTTTCGTAAAATCGCTTATACTACTGATTTTTGCAATAAAAAAAAATATGACAGTTACGCTTTAAGTTGCCATATTACTTCATGCAAGGATATTCATTAGCATACTGCATTAAATAAGGTTTGTAATAAGGTCTCACAGTCACACGTGAACTCCAATAGCTGCACAATGTAACTATTGGTCATGGTGTGCAGGGGTGGTTTTGCTCGAACATGGTGATTATGACTGACACCTACCCCCGCTCATTTTGGAAGTAACGGTATACTTCAGAGATACAGAGAAAACGCAGTGAGAGTACAGTTAAGACCTCTTCTGCTCCTTGGACAAATCAATATAACCAATAAACCAATATGACCAATTCATGATCTGAAACTTTTTAAAACACAATTAAAAAATAAATAAATAATGCAAACGCCAACATTTAATAGCATATGTGTCTCGTGGATGGTATTACCTGGAAGGTATTAAAGCGACTCTGTACCCACAATCTGACCCCCCAAACCACTTGTACCATCGGATAGCAGCTTTTAATCCAAGATCTGTCCTGGGGTCCGTTCGGCAGGGGATGCAGTTATTGTCCTAAAAACAACTTTTAATCCTGCAGCGCTGTGTCTAACGGCCGGGGCTTACATTTGTATATGCATTAGGCTGGCACACCCTCTCCGTCCTTCCTCCCCACCCTCCTCAGCATTAGGAATGATCCAGGAACATTTACTGCTGTTTGAGCTTTGCGCAGGTGTATTAACGATCCAGCCCATGTTCATTATACACACAGCTGGGGAATAGGAAGCAATCTGCCTGGAGCATTCCTAATCATGAGGAGGGTGGGGAGGAGGGACAGAGAGGGTGTGTCAGCCTCATGCATATACAAATGTAAGTCCCAGCCGTTAGACATAACGCTGCCGGATTAAAAGTTGTTTTTATGACAATAACTGCATCACCTGCCGAACAGACCCCAGGACAGATCTTGGACTAAAAGCAGCTATCTGAAAGTACAAGTGGTTTGGGGGGTCAGATTGTGGGTACAGAGTCGCTTTAAACATACTATTGTATATTTACCAGTTGTGGTGTTCCGTGGGCAGTGTGATGTTATTAGATACAATACGGACATGGAAAGAAAGGAGTGGTTGCACCTCACACCTATGGCTGACACTAATGCTTCTCGCCTACATTTAAAAACCAACACCAGGATGTTGGTATATAATTTGACCAAAACATATTGACTCCCCTGGCCCACATGAGTCCCTACACTAAATCAACACTGTGTCAGTCAGCGACCGCTAACCCCGCAAAGTGAGCGCAAACAGTGAAGGGAGGCCATAGAATGGGCTGCAACCCCACTGTCACAGGACCAAACCCCAAGGGCCCCCCCCAAACCCATTAGATACAGTATGTACTATAACTCCTATTATATGGGCACAATGCTTGCCAATGATGAATATGAATATTGGCTAGTAATATTTTTTAAGTTTAATTAGGCTGGGTTCACACTACGTATATTTCAGTCAGTATTGTGGTCCTCATATTGCAACCAAAACCAGGAGTGGATTGAAAACACAGAAAGGCGCCATTTAATGGCAAATATTTGCTGTTATTTTAAAACAACGGCTGTTGTATTGAAATAATGGCAGTTATTTACTGTTATATGGCGGCCATCCACTCAATTTCAACATTGTGTGAACAGAGCCTTTCTGTGTTTTTAATCCACTCCTGGTTTTGGTTGCAATATGAGGACCACAATACTGACTGAAATATACGTAGTGTGAACCCAGCCCCAAAGTTCTGATGACTTTCTGAACACTAAGGTACACACTTTTTTTGTATTTAGCACCAGAGTGCCACAGATGCTAACTATTTCTACTGCAATATTGCCTATTAAGTAGTACTGACTATTATATTCTTCATATTGGACTGTTTTACTTGATTGTGTCTATTTATGGTTCGTTTACATGGAGTGATAATTAGTTTAACGATTTTGAAGCAACGATTTGATTTTTATAACAATCAGCATTTAGACTAAGTAAAAAATTGTTTAAAAAATCATTATTGCAATCGTTTTAAGATCGCTTAGGCCTATCTCACACATAGGGTGAATCTGTGAAAGACTGTTTACACCAAACGATCTGCGAATTTTCAGCGAACGACCAACGATGATTTGAGAACATGTTGAAAGATCACGATGAACGATTTCTCGCTCGTCACTTGATGAAGTGCGATCGTTATTACGAAAATTCTAACAATAATCGTTCAGGGTAAACACAGCATTAGTCTGATTGATAATAGAGGATGTCAGTAAAGAGGACACTGTAAGTTTTGGTACTATGTGTTAGACAAGTACATGAGGATGAGAAGATCCAAACACATTTAGAGGATCATGAAAAAGTGTTGAAGGGGTCATCCAGTGCTACAAAAACATGGCCACTTTCCCCCCTCTCTTGTAAATGTAGCTTAATTGCAAACTACACCTGAACTGGAGACAAGAGAGGGGGAAAAGTGGCCATGTTTTTGTGGATTGTTAGGTGAAACAGAAGATTATTTTCTTGTTACAGCAAATGAAACTATTTTAGACTAGCAATACTATTTTGTCCCATAGTAGTCGTGCTTCACGTGGCTCAAGAGTGCTTAAAAGAGCTTATAGTTTTTTCCGCTTAAGTAACTTTGTCTTGAAGTTAACGCTGTCAGGATCGTATCAGAATGATCAAGACAAGAATATATCCAAGTGAAAAGGAGTTGGATAAAACTTATATTGAAATGGAGACACCCAGCTTGAGCTCCACTACAACTCCAGTTATGTTTTCTCCACTACGGATAAACAAATGGGCCACCTTCTACTTTTTTCTACAGCTGGGATGTTATGTATCAAGGATGTCCCAATCCTCCTCTGGTAACATCTCTAACTTCCAGGTATTATTCCTCCCCCTGCTATGATCCCCACCTCTCCCATATCATGCCCCCTAAAGTCATCTTCCTCCCTATTCAGTATATTCCCCATGACTCAATATAATACTTCCTTCTGTATCATTTCTCTTCCTCCAGTATCATCACACCTTCCTTCTAGCACCATCTCTATCCCCAGTATCCTTTCCACCCCCACCCCCCAGTATCACCCCCCCCTTCCCTAATATCACCCCATGTTACCTAATGTCACCCCATCCTCTCTAGACCTGCAGTCTAGTAACATGTTTCTTGAAGCAACAGCAGGTTTTAGCAGCTTCCTATTTACTGTGCAGTTTTTTTCCCTTTACATCAGCATAGATCTGTCAGCAAGAGGTGGTCAAAGATAATTCTGCACGAGAAACAGTTTAATACTGTAAGTATAGAGAATATATAGTGGAGACTTGGCAAGGGCAAATGCCTGCTATTGGGGAAATCTTTACATTGGCAGCAGTGCCACCCCATGTATTGAGTAGGGGATATACACCTGCACAGGTTACACACCGCTATGGCTGGCCCTCCATATGAAGTGTCTTAGACATACTGTAGTTCAAGCTCTTAAGGCCCTATTCCACCAACAGATCTGACGACAGATTATCTGCCAAAGATTTGAAGCCAAACCCAGGAGTGGATTTGAAAAGAGGAGAAATCCAGTCTTTCCTTTATGACCTGCTCTCTGATTATAGTCTTTTTCTGGGTTTGGCTTCAAATCTTTGGCAGATAATCTGTCATCAGATCTGTTGGTGGAATAGGGCCTTAATCACAGCACTCCCACAGCACTCCTACCAGTAGAAGCTCTATTTATTTCCTGTCTGCTTCCCATTGCTCAGCATAAGGCAGAAGGGTATAAACAGTCCTTATTCTCACCATACAGAATAAAGTCCATAACTGATTATGACAGTCCAAAAAATTTACATTATTAATGACCTGCTTTTATCCATATAAACGTAATAGTAACAATTCTTAATTAGGTTACAAACCCACTTGCCGGATCTGCAGCGAGTCTCCTTGCTGCGTTTTTGCAGGGAGACTCGCTGCAGATCCCGGCCCTATACTTTCAATAGCAGAGAAACTCGCAGCAGGGATGTACATCCCTGCTGCGATTTTGTCTGCAGCCCGCCCCATTAACCCCCCGGCCGCCGGACATTATACATTACCCGGTCCCCGTTCCTGCTTGCGTCGGGGCTCCCGGTGTCTTCAGGGCCCGCCCGGCCAATCAGTGCGCTGCGGCGGGGCAGCGCACTGATTGGCCAGGCGGAACGTGCCGGGAGCCGCTGAAGCAAGCAGGAGCCGGGATCAGGTAATGTATATCGCCCCCAGCCCCCGGTCGCACGATCGCCCCCAGCCCTGCAGCCCCCGATTGCATGATCGCCCCCAGCCCCGCAGCCCCCGGCCGTATGATCGCCCCCAGCCCCCGGCCGCACGATCGCCCCCAGCCCCGCAGCCCCCGGCCGCACGATCACCCGCAGCCCCCGGCCGCACGATCGCCCCCATCCCAGCAGCCCCCGGCCGCACGATCGCCCCGCAGCCCCCGGCCGCACGATCGCCTGCAGCCCTGCAGCCCCCGACCGCACGATCGCCCCCAGTGGGCGATCGTGCAGCCGGGGGCTGCGGGGCTGGGGGCTGCGGGCAATCATGCGGCCGGGGGCTGCGGGGCTGCAGGCGATCGTGCGGCCGGGGGCTGCGGGGCTGGGGGCGATCGTGCGGCCGGGGGCTGCGGGGCAGGGGGCGATCGTGCGGCCGGGGGCTGGGGGCGATCGTGCGGCCGGGGGCGATCGTGCGGCCGAGGGCTGCGGGGCTGGGGGCGATTGTGCGGCCGGGGGCGATCGGGGCTGCAGGGGGGCGGGCAGGATATACATTACCTGATCCCGGCTCCTGCTTGCTTCAGCGGCTCCCGGCGCGTTCGTGAAGACACCGGGAGCCCCGAAGCAAGCAGGAACGGCGGCCGGGGGGTTAATGGGGCGGGCTGCAGACAAAATCGCAGCAGGGATGTACATCCCTGCTGCGAGTTTCTCTGCTATTGAAAGTATAGGGCCGGGATCTGCAGCGAGTCTCCCTGCAAAAACGCAGCAAGGAGACTCGCTGCAGATCCGGCAAGTGGGTTTGTAACCTTACAGAGCAAGGGAGTACATTTACACCCTTTCAGCCTGGGCTTTACTGCAATCAGGCGTAAATTTAAACCCTCCTACGGTATGAGCCAAGCTCAGGACAGGCCGCCGCGATCAAACAGCCGGCCGTCATTAACCCCTTAAGTGTAAGTGACAGGATTAATAGGAGCAGGTCCTGTCACTTGAAGGGGAACTCCACATAAGGAAAACTTGTTTTCTATTAAAAGTACATTAAAAGTTAAATGTTAAAATGTATTACCATATATGTGTGGTTCTGCCACACTGATAGCTGATTAAAATCCAGGAAGTGAAGAAAAATGGCCTCTGTGCCAATCCACATTGTCTCCTGCTCCCACTGCTCTCACACCTTAGAAGACAAAAATCACATGCTTTTGTCTCACACTGTGTGTGTTTGCTAGGCACAGGCTGATGATGCAGACAGGGGCTTGGCTGGATCCCCCAATCCTCTTAGTGATTCACCATCTCTGACCAGCCAGAAGCAGCTGCTGCAACTTCACTGATTGTGCAAAACTCTGCAGTGAAATTTGGGCTATGTTCACACATTTTGGAGTGTCATTGCAGTACTGCAGCTTACAGTATTCACAAAAATGATGCGGTAACACAATTAAATGATGCTAAACAGCAGAGAGGATCAGAGCACTGCCAATCCCACATGAAAATAAGGCATAAACAGTATATCCCATGTAAGATAATATTGGAAAAAATCCTTCAAAGATAAAAGATGCTCGATCATAATATGTACGTGGAGATAATTAGAAAAAAAAATTAAATTTAAAAAGTTCTTTACATTATTCCATAATGGGCATTACAGGTAGAGAATACAGTGTGCTGTGTGGTTACAGGTAGAGAATACAGCGTGCTGGGTGGTGTTACAGGTAGAGAATACAATGTGTTGTGTGGTGTTACAGATAGAGAATACAATGTGCTGTGTGGTGTTACAGGTAGAGAATACAGCGTGCTGTGTGGTGTTACAGGTAGAGAATACAGCGTGCTGTGTGGTGTTTCAGGTAGAGAATACAGTGCGCTGTGTTGGTGGGAACACAATGAAACTGCAATGTGTGAACACAGCCTAAATGTTCTGCAACAGATTTGGGCAAGGGACTGTGATAAAAAGCTGAGCAAATGGATTTTTGGTAGTTTCAAAACTGAAATAGATGATAGGTAAGTAATGCTATATGCTTCTGCAGAAGGTTCATTTTTTTACCTCTACCTGGAGTTCCCCTTTAAGGCCCTATTACACAGACCAAGCTGACAGATTCCCTTTAAACTAACTACAGAACTGAGTGACCAGTACTTGGGTCAACCTATTTTTGGTACTTTCCTGCTAACAATCATAACTTACATGCTTAAAACCTCACTGCATGCCATCTTTACAAAATACACATATGGAAACTATTCAGTCACATGAAAAATAGGCTCTAATTTATGGTTTACTGTAGTAAGTAAAATGAAAATGACATGATATCACATAACAAAAGAATAGAAAGTTGAACGGGAACAAACCACTTTTTTTTTTCTAAATCCAGGCATGCTAAACATAACCCGGAAATAAAACTCACCAGATTATTTGTCAGTCTGCAGGATTTTCTGCAGCTTCTAAAACAAGAAATCCTAAATTATCTGATTTATCCCTAGAAAACGTTTCTAGGGATGAAAATATAACTTTATTAAAATATACATAAAAAACACACTGAACGTGGCAAAGGACAAAACAATCCAAAGACAGAACAAGACAGATGATAAAAAAATGGGACCAGTATCCAACAAATAGTAAAGAAAAGAGGCTCACAACATATCTATCTCCAAGAGACGTAAAAAAATGACATATGGAATAGGCACAGTAGATCATATAGGTTGTTAGGTAGTTGCACCAAATAATGACTGGATAACACAATGATACAATAAAGACCCAAGACAAGGTCATATGTAAGTCAGAGTAAGATAAAACATAAATACACAGTATCATGGGAAAAGGCTATATAGGCATATATTGAGGTCAAACCTAAGTGCCAGCAGGTAGCAGCGAAGAAGCTGCGTGTGGCAACGAAACGTGCGTTGGTTCTCAGGGCTCCTTATCCTCTGGTATATGCTTGCTTCATTCTCCCCCAGTAGTTTTGGACTTTATAGTCGTTGCAGTCCCCTTTGTTTGGATGTATTATTTACCTGCTGGGTCTTAGCTTTGACCTCAGGATTATTTTGTTCTATACCACGTTCAGTGTGGTTTTTATGTTATTTTTTTAATAAAGTTATATCTTTATCCCTAGAAACACTTTTCCTTTTTTTTGTGGCACATTGTATCTTTTGAGTGTGGGATACACACTTGCTGATGGGGATAGTTCTGCTTTCTCTAACCATTGCATGTAAATAGAATGCACACAAAATAACAGCTGTGTACAGTGATATTTATGGTATGTCACATTGGGGAATCTCAAGAGCTAGTGGCTAACAGCTAGCTGCAAGCACTGGAGGTTCACCGATAATTGTGGCTGGTGCCTGAACTCTACACTACTTAAAGCGCCAACTCCAGATGTCGGCTGAAGCTGTGTTCACATTTTAATTGCATGTTAATTGGAACAGCAGGTCTCAGAAAACATCATCCCGGCTGGTACTGCCCGCATCAGAACTCTCCACTGCACACTATGGAGCTAGCGGCCGGAGCTGCTCGCTAAACAGTGTGCACTAACAGGCTTTTCTGTGGCTGCTATTCAATGAATAGCGGCCGCAGAAAACTGACATGCCAGTTGTTTGTAGCGCCGCTAGGGATCCAGGCTGGAGTGTATACCATGTGTATACACTCCAGCCTGGATTCCATACGCGGCAACGTCACGTATATTTTCGTATTAATCACGGCCATTGTTGCAATCGGCAACAATGGTCGTAGTTATAGGAAAATATACGTTGTGTGAACATAGCCTAAACCCGTATAAGAGCAGCCTAACCCAAACTCTTAGGCCCCATTCCCATGTTCCGCATATTCGGTCCGTGTATAGACTGGAACTCCGGGCATCATCATTCATAATGATACAGTGAGCTCTGAAACAGTTAAATCTCCACGCTACTGTAGTGACATGGCTGTGTCAGTACAGTAGCGTGGAGATTCGACTGTTTCAGAGCATCAAAATAAATGATGCCAAGAGTTCCAAAGCTCAGTACGCAGCACGCAGTCAATTCACGGACTGTATATATGAAACGTGGGAATGAGGCCTAAGGTCTCATTCACTTGTTGTTGTTTTTTGTCTGTCATTGCGGATCTGTAATTATGGACTTCCTATGGCCCTATTCACAAATCCATAATTTTAGGGATCTTTGATTTTTTTCATTTTTCCACATGTATATTTATAGGGAATGCTCATATGTATTAGTGACAATATAGCTTTTCCAGATAAAAGAGAATTAAACATTAAAAACATTATTCAGAATAAAAATCACTTTTGTGAAAAAAAAATGTAAACCTTTCCCCCAGATGCATTCTGAACCTAAATGACAAATAATTTGACACATTCACATTCCAAGAGCCATAACAATTCTATTTTTACATCAACATACTGTAGCCATATCAGGGCTTGTTTTTTTGAGGGGGGACAAGGTTTTTAATGGCACCATTTAGAAGTTCATATAGCTTATGTATTATGTAATGAAAATACCTCTCTGGGAATCTGTCCCATCCTTTGTGCAGGTAGCAGCCAACATAATTCTGTGTCTTGTCACTTACTAGCGTTTTCTGATTCTGATATTCTGGCATGTTTGTTTCTGGCTTCTGCTTCTAGATTCTGACTTGGTACGGTACGATTTCCTGTGTTGACCCCAGCTTTAGTTTGTTTTTTATTTTGTCTCTGTCTTTGCCCTCCTGGCATTTAACCCTCTCTCATGTTTTCTGACAAAGTTGGATTTCTAATTTGGCTCTATTCATGTCGGCTATTCTAGCTCCACTGTTAAAATGTGATGTGCTAAAATATGGCCCTCTAATGACCATAAAAAAAGAATATTATTTTGAAAAAAATTTATATACACTTTTGAAAAAAAAATTCAATAAAAATGAATGCAACGAAAAAGAATATCGATCGCCATTAACCCCTTCACGTCCACAATACATTTAAATACATTCCAGACTTCAGGAGCTTTAGATGTGTGTGGCTGCAGGGGTCCCAATCATTCAGTAACAGGTGCTTAACCTGTCTCTGACTTCCTTAAACACCGCGAACGCTATAAATTGCAGAGTTTAAGGGATCAATGACAGGTAGCTGTAGGACTGCAGCTGCCTGTCATTATCCAGCCCTGGACACACTGCAGCGGTCCCACAGCTACCTATCATTGATCCCTTAAACGCCGCAATTTGCGTTTGCAGCGTTTAAGGAAGTCAGAGACAGGTTAAGCACCTGTTACTGACTGATTGGGACCCCTGCAGCCATGCCAATTGTACTGACGGGTGGGGGTAGGCTCTATGCACTGATCGCTGATAACACTGATCTTTGGCATAGCATAGATCAGTATATGCAATTTATTGCATGTTTACCTGTAAAAATTGTGTAAAAAAAGTGTAATTAAAAGAATAAAACTTTTTAAAATTATAAAAAAAACCTTATAAACTCTCCCAATAAAAGTTTAAATTACCTCCTTGCCCATTATAAAAATAAAATTATGTAAAAAAAAAATATCACTATGCGGAATTGAGACACAAAGACAGGTGAGCCCTGAAGCTGTCACCCACCCCGCTATCCCTACCTACAAAACAAGACAATACACAACACAATAAAGGGGAAGTCAGGAGTCCAAGTCAAAATCGTATCCAAGGGGGTAGTCAAAGGTCGGAAGTCGAGTAACCAGGTAACAAATGCAGGGAAAAAATGCTGGGTCAAGGAACACTAGACTAGCTAGGCACTACCACTGGAAATGAACACAAGACAAATGCAGATACTTATGGAATTAGGAGGCCCAGCCCAGCCCAGTCAAGATACCGACAGCTCACTGGGAAACTCAGTTGTCAGTCAAAATCACTCTGATCACCAACACCTGGTGCTGATCAGCAGGGGGAGTGCAATACTGGACACTGCTACAACCAGGAATAGCAGAGCTGAGCAAAACATGAAAAGCAGTCTGACTGCTACAGATGCCGAACCGAACACATGGGCCTGAGTCCTAACAATAACATTATTGTTCCTGCACGATGAACGACATAAACGAGGGTAGGGTGGGAAATACCAGGATTGCTGACTTTTTTAAATTATACATCAGAAAAAAAATTCTTTTACACCGATATGATATTAATAAAAATTAGGGATCATGGCACAAAAGGAGGGGGGGAACTTTGCACTAATTTGACCCAGACATCCGTGCATCAATGACCTCCGCCATGAAGGGGTAAGAGGTTAACATGGAATGATAGAAAAGACAGATGATGGGCTTGTCTACAAATAGGATGCAGTTTGTAAAGCTATTACATTTTTTTGTCTAAACTTCTTATATGTCAAGTCCTGTCCGTATGGACAAACCCACTCCAGCTTCTCCTCATTTCATGTGGCTCTGTACTGCTCTACATACTGCTCTACACTCAACTTCTCACTGACTCACTTCCTCCTAAAACTACGGTTGAACTTGTCCTCAGCTCTGCCTCCTTTCCACAAAGTCCCTACAGTTTTAATTATACAGTATGTTGCACAGTACAACAGTACATCCGCATAAAACAACTAACAGCAGAAAATATAAGGACAGGTTAAAGCGCATTAACTATTACCGTTACAAGAGACTACATGTCTAAGAATAACATATAAGGGTGTTACCATTCGGGAAAAGTGAATGATTTATATAAATACATTGTATTACATTTGTATTTAACATAGGACTATATTGTACATAAAATTCAGTTTTAGTCTGGGAAACAGAATATATTTTCCAGATATATCCTAGTTTTTACAGCACATCAGGCGTTTTAGATTATATACGCTATATTAAAGGCTTTTAGACATGGAATCAATTTATTGAAATATGAAACCTGTGTTGAAGCCAAGAAGGAGTAAGAAGGTTTAAAATAAACAGGGACAAGAAATACTCTATATACGATGCACTGCTGTTTTTCACATTACAGAAATAGAAAAATACAGACCACAAAATTACTATTTTGTTTGTTACATGTTTAATTAGATGAACAGAACTGCCTTTGCATTCGTACAAACTTCACTAGAACACCATTAAGAGGATTTGAAATAGTTGGCTTTAGTAAAAGCTTGAGAACACAACCAGCAATTCATTTTTTTGGTTCACAGATGAGGAGATGCTATGTAAGGTCATAGTAAATTAGCTACACCTAATTGTATTAGAGTTCATTACAAGTTTATAGTAATACAACCTATTATTATACTAGCCATAACATGCAGTAAACACTGTCCACCAGCATGACCTTGGTGCCCCTCTAAAGCCCCTATTAAACGCATCGATGTGAGGGAGCAAGGTGAGCACTTGCTTGCTCCTCGTTCCCCACTCGCTGCCGGCACTAGTACACAAGCCGACAGGGGGGCCCATAGAAGGTCTGCTGACGCCACTCCTATTACGTGGCATATAATCTGTCAGATAATCTTTCTGTGTAAATGGACAGTTACACGTAGTGATTATCTGCAGTAACGGCTGATATCGGCCGATAATCACTTTGTGCAATAGGGCCTTAAAGGGGTACTCCAGCTATAGGTAAAAAAATATAAACTAGATGCAGAAGAAAATAGCATTGCTTATCTGTCTGACCCAGTTCTGAAACTACCAAAAATCCATTTGTTTTGGGGGTCTTAGTTCTGTATTTTCCTGGTTGTACCTGGTTAAGCAGTTGGTCAGTACTACAAATTCCAGAATGCATTGCTTTTCCTCAGCTGTTCATCACAGTCCCCCACCCTGCACATTCCCTGCCCAAAGCTGCTGAAGAACATCTAGGCTGTGTTCACACATTGCATTTTCATTGTGTTACTGAATTATTTAATTGCAGTACTTTATCATTTCATAATTTAAGTGCAGTACTTATTTTTGTGAAGACACTGTAGTACTGCAATGACACTCCAACATGTGTAAACACAGCCCTAATTTCACTGCAGACCTGTTAGCACTGGGTGGGGGCAAGGGCAGTAATTCAGATACACACATAGCCCTGGCTGTTCCCGCCCACTGTCCCTGCCTACTTGTCATGGACAGCCCTAGGCGGCTGCGGACAACCACAGGTTGGCAATGGTGGGCAGCAAATGTACAAAATCGTCAGGCAAAGGAAGGATGAAAAGTCAAGCAGAGAAGTCAACGAAGGAGAACTACAATTCACAGATCAGGAACTGGTCCAGAAGCTGATTGGACCGTCCCTGATCCTCCACACAGCTCACCTGCACAGCAGCAGGTTAACCCTCAAGCTGCTAAGACATAACAAGCAAGACAGGTGGGCCTGAACAAACCTAAACCTGTCAGAACCCTGTTCAGACAGGGTTCTGACACTGCACCAACTCAGTGCCTTCTTGGCCACACAGCTCTAACCGAGCAGACACGGTGATATATTATATAGAGACATACATACAACTACCAATGTATTTTTAATAGAATTTTTTTTCTAGCTGGAGTTCCTCTTTAAGGGAGTTGTACAACACATGAGTTTATATGATCTGCGGAGAAATAAAAATCCCAAGGAAACTGTCTACTAATGCTATTCTACAACACATCATTCTTCATCTCATATTGACCTAGCCTTGGGCAATGTTGAGGTTCTTAATAATTTAAAGAAAATGAAATATGAAACTAAGTGTTTTTTCTGATCACTCTTCTTTACCACTTGTCTATTAAAGGAATCCAATAAATCTTATTTACTTTCTACATATAGTAAGCGTAATGCAGAACAAAGAATAATTTACATACTGTATATAAAGGTCCAGCTACAGTGGCTAATTTTGGGGACACATTATAAGTTATATGCAAAACTACGGCCGTAGTTTTGCAGTGTGTAACATAGCCTTATGTTCAATGGGATCCCGGCCGGAGCGTACACACATCGTATACACTCCGGCCGGGATCCCATGCGGCGCCGGATAAAACTGACATGTCAGTTTTCTGCGGCCAGAATTCAGTGAAGACCTGTCAGTTCACACAGTGAAGCGAACGGCTCCGGCCGCTTGCTTCACTGTGGGCTATAGGAAGCTCTGATGCGGGCGCGCGCTGATGCGCCAGCATCAGAGCTCCGCGGCCGGAAAGATCACCCGGTCGGTACCTAAAGAGGATGTACCACCCGGTACATCCTCTTTAAGCTGGTTCCGCGGTCCGAAAATTTTTTAGGACCGCCGCCCAGTTCTCGTGCACGGCGCCGTTCGATCCAGCGGTACCGGCCGGTGCTGAAGCACTGGAGGTCGGCTGGGCAGCCCCCAGTGGGAGGGAATTCCCTCCCCTGTATGACGGGGCTCGCTTAGAATGAATGGAGCCGCGTCATACAGGGGAGGGGACTCCCTCCCACTGGCGACGGCCCGGCCGACCTCCAGTGCTTCAGCACCGGCTGGTACCGCTGGATCTAACGGCGCCGTGCACGTGAACCGGGCGGCGGTCCGAAAAACGGAGTGCTGCACCGGCTTCCCTGTGCCGGTGCCTATCAATCCGTGGGTTCAGATTAAAGAGGATGTACCGGGTGGTACATCCTCTTTAAGTACCGGCCGGGATGATCCGGGCTAAGACAGGCCGTTCCGTGACCCAGCCGGGGTCACGGAACGGCCAGGTGTTCACGTCATGTGAACATAGCCTTAAATGAAATTATAAAAATGGAAAAAGGGAGAGGAATTAAATTGAAGGCAACACATGTGAAATTTGAAAAAAACTACATTTCCCACATATTTTAATTTTTAAGCATGCAAGAAATAAATTTGAAACCTTTAAAAAACAGGATAAAAAACTTGCAGACTAATAATAATTTTCATTAGGGCACTAATATATCTGGTAGGATCTCGAATAGAATTAGTATTACTAGAGAGATAGGTTTATGGGAGCTGTAAAGATTGAAAATGAGACAGTGATAAATTAAACTACTGTTCTTTTAGAACAATGTATATTATATTATATGCTAAAACAATATACTTTTAACTTGAAATATAGTAAGGCAATGCAGGGAAATTTTTACGAGGTATTAAATTACCATTCCTTCCAAAGAATTAAAACTCTTACTTAAGGCTGCTATGTCTGTAATGGAAATAAAGGCAACATTGGCAAGTTTGTCCTCAAATAAATCACCATAGCTAGATGGACTGTCATTTGAGATATTTAAAAGATATCAAAAGCCGTCACTGTCAGAGTTATTGGAGGCTCTAAATGATGCATTGCAAAGAGATCAATTGCTTACTACCATGAGAGAAGCATTGATTGTCTTGATTTATAAATCAGAGTAAGATCCGTTGGCAATAGACTCATACAGACTTGTCTCTCTGATTAATGTACATGTAAAGGAATTGGCTATAGTTCTGGTGATAAAATTATCAAAGGTTTTATATTCACTAACTCACAAACAGGCTATATGCCTGGTAGCACAACCAATGCAAACAACAACAACAAATACTAGTTTATTGAATACACATAATTTATTGCATTAACACAGACAAAAGGTTTTGATGTTTTGATATGTTGCTTTAATATCTCCCATAATTTTCCCTCTTTATATTGCCATCTATTTTGAGAAGCACATGAGTCCCTCCTTCAGCAAAGCAGCTCAAAACAGAATACTGCTGCTATTATCCTAAGAAGAAATGTATGGCTACATTGTCAACAGGGAGTTAGTAGTTTAAGGTATGTACCTACACTGTCAATTACTGTCAGTTTTGACTGGAATAGTGTCAGAAAGTGTAGGGGTACATCCCAACTTGAATACCTAGTGCGCTATTTTCTCATTTTTCTAGTAAAAATAAAAGATGAATAGTGCAACAAACAGCTATAACAACAGACATTCCACAGTTTTTATTATTTGGAGACTATAAATATTTACTAAAACAGATAGGTCAGGGGAGGCCACAGGTCCTCTTTTAACTCCAGCCCAGGTCAAGCTAACCATTTCAGCAATCAAGCAATTTCCAGTGATCCGAGCATTTAGGAGTTTCCCACCAAGAAATAACATGCTCTTACCTCCCCCACTCCTGTGCTGGTAGCTATGTGCCGCCATCTCAGTCCCTGGGTAGGGATGGTCCGAACTTGCTGAGGTTCGGGTTCGTACGAACCCGAACTCTCGGCAATGATTCCCGCTGTCTGCCGGCTCTGTGGAGTTGGTGGATACAGCGGGAGGACCGCCTGGAAAACTGGGATACAGCCATAGCCACAGAGCCGGCAGACAGCGGGAATCAGATGCCGAGAGTTCAGGTTCATACGAACCCGAACCTCGGCAGGTTTGGACCATCCCTATCCCTGGGTCTCCGGCCGCTTCCTGGTCAGAGCCTGGACCCGGGTTGTGATGTATGTGGTTTTCTCAGCCTGTCAGTGGATTCAGAGTACTATCTATCACCCCTCGGTCTCGGCTGCTAAGAGGCTGAGGGGTGATAGATGGTACTCTGAATCCATAAAAATAAATTTGATGCAGAGTCCACAATCGGAGGCTATTTATCAAAGGGTGTTAAACATACATTAGTGTAAACTGCCCAATCACAGCTCAGCTTTGAGCTCTGGTAAACTGAAAGAGGAGCTGTGGTTGGTTGCTGTGGGCAGTTTACACCTTTGTATATTTTACACCCTTCGATAAATCTGGGCCAATGTTTTTAAAGGGGTAGTGCGGCGCTAAAAAATTATTCACAGAATAACACACATTGCAAAGTTATACAACTCTGTAATGTATGTTATGTCTGTGAATCGCCCCCTTCCCGTGTCACACCACCCCCGCCCGTGTTCCCGGAAGTGTTGGTGCATTACACATTACCTGATCCGTGTCATGCATGTCCTCCATCTTGTGCTAAACATCATCTTCGGCCAGCCGAATCGCTGCCGCCGTCCTCCCTCCGCCACGTCATCAGCTGCTCAGCCGCAAGTGGCTGAGCATAACTGTGCTCAGCCAATCACGGCTGAGCACAGTTATGACGCGGCGGAGGGAGGACGGCGGCAGCGATTCGGCCGGCCGGGCAAAGATGACGTTTGGCACAAGATGGAGGACATGCGCGACACGGATCAGGTAATGTATAATGCACCAACACTTCCGGATACACGTGCGGGGTGGTGGGACACAGGAAGGGGGCGATTCACAGATATAACATACATTACAAAGTTGTATAACTTTGTAATGTGTGTTAT
The DNA here is from genome assembly GCF_027789765.1 of Dendropsophus ebraccatus. Lineage (NCBI taxonomy): Eukaryota > Metazoa > Chordata > Amphibia > Anura > Hylidae > Dendropsophus > Dendropsophus ebraccatus. Next base: position 82,061,507 of record NC_091458.1, read on the forward strand.
TCTGTAAATCATTTTTTAGCGCCGCACTACCCCTTTAACATAACTGCTGACAAATTTCTCTGCGGGTTTCCAGCACATCAGTGCAATAACTTGCAGTAGTGGTAATGTTTTATCAATTTAGTAAATGTTATTAACCATAAATTTTTTTGTACCCCAGAAAAAAACAGCTCTAAAGGCTTGCCCACTGGGTGTGTCTTTCCTTTAGATCAGAACACAGGAAATGAGGATGGGGCTTCACATGTGCTATGTGCAGAAAGAAGAGCCTGAGAAAGCCTTGGCTGTGTATCTGTGAGTGTCTAGATGATCTTTACTGCTCATACAAGATATATCAAAGCTTCTCTCTCATCTGAGCTGCAGCAGTAGCAGCCGCAGTGATTAGTGTAATTGTCTCTTGCTGTAGTCCTACTGTTGTTTTTTCCTTTCATTCAGATCATAGTTCCTTGCAAACCCTGTGCTTCAGTAACCTTTTCTCCCTTCATACCATCTAGAACTGTACTGTGTAAATCTTTAGCTCAGTACAGTGTCAGCCCCAGCACTATGAAAGAGGAGTTGTGATATTATTGGCTACAGAAGCTAGGGTGAGAAAATCTACTTCTGGCAAACAGCCCAGGTCTGGTATTATACCCTGACATGTACAGAATAACAAATAGTTCCCTCTTTTAAAATGACAGTTACACTTTAATCTAAACTTCCATGTTGTCATACAATGATTTCACATAACTTCCTCATGCAGAATGAAGAAAAATCATGTGGTTTTACAAGATACTTCTGAACTCTCTTTTACCTTGTATATATCAGTAGAACAGGGGGATATATAAAATGTACATTGTAGATTAAAAGCCCTCATAGGCAGGGTGCTCTCTCCCTATGCACAGGTCTGTACAATGACAAAGCTCATTTGGAACACTGTTTTACTCCTTCTGCTCTGATGATTGATTGATTGATTGATTGATTGATTGATTGATTGATCTACCTACCACACCCATATCTTCCCTGCTAAGTTCCCTCTGGTGCCAGACCAGACCTCTGACCTCCTATTATATACTTCCTTAGTCTGTTAACTCCTTTGCCAGCTATTACTCTTTCTCTGTAAAGTGTGTAAGCATAGCCTGTGTTCTTTTCTCTGTCTGCTCTTTCTGTTTATACTGAATTTGGCTTATTGTACCTTAACTTAGCTACTTGGATTCTGATTTTGTTTGAGGCAAGTATGCAGGGACAAGTTCAGGGTTCACTGTCTGTATCCACCCTGTCCCATCCTTGGCCAAACTCTACTTGCGATTGTGAGAGTTGCAGAGTTTGGTTTGCACAGACTTACGCTGAGAGTGGGGATGGTAAATCCCACCAAAATGTTTATACACAGAAATCAGCAATGGTCACAAAAAGAGTTAGGCATATTTCCGACTGTACTACACAGCCTAAAGACTTACCTTTTTGTTCCCTTAATGATGGCTAACCCTTTACATTTAAACATAATCTACACATTGTATCACAACAAAGATTCTGTATTTTTTCTGAAGTCACTATATAACATAACACACCGCAGGTATAAGTTGAGTTGATAGGGCATTCATGAATTATATATTGTACTGTATTTTGAAATACCTAATAGTTGATCTTTACACATATGGCCAAAAAATGCTTGCAGAATAACAGCTTAGAAAGATAAAAGGACATTATTTAATACTATACAGCTCATCTTTTTTATTTCACAAACACCATACTATAGTACTACAAATGACTTTCAGATTCTGGGATCTATAATAAATGTCTGCAAACCCTGAAATCTACACCACATCTAAAGTATCTACTTATATTCAGTAACAGTGCTAACAATAAACTATACACAATTGCCCTTCAGACGTTGTTATTAAGTGGGAGTCATGAACTGAGAGCTTGCCAAGGCCAAGCACATTAAACTAAAAATGTAATAAACAGCCGTCTCTGGTAACATAGTACTACAATAAGTCGCATCCTTTCTGTACATATTAATAAAAAATCTTTCTTTTATATTTATCACCTTTTTTTGTTTTCTTAGGCCAGTTTCAAATTAGCCACAATTCTGAAACCCCACCCCCTCTGTTCTAATGTACTAAACCTAAATATTATACCAATCAGAACAACTAAGGGCATTGTGGTTTTAATTCAATGTGGCCATATAAGAGCTGCCTGAAACTTACTAAATAGTCCACATAGGACAAAAGTGGTCCATTGTGAAAACTAACTTGTCTCCTATTATCAATCAAATTGCTAAATAATTAAAGTTATTAGAAAGTTAAAGCGTACCTGTCACTAAAAATTATTTTTAATATGTCTGATGACATGTCAAAAGTTATTTTTTAAACAGCTTAATAATTGATATTAATTGATATTAATTTTGGCTTAATTTCCCATAGTGGAACACTTTGTTATATTTACATAAAGAGGAAATCCAGGCATAATAATCTTTTTATGTATTATGGACACAATGTGAATATTGTACTGACAGATAAATTCTTTCACATCATAATCATCTATGTTGCTAGAAATAAACATGAAATTCTAAGTAAACCCCCACTGATTTGAATGAATCTTTGTTTAGAATGTTGTGTCAGACCACAAAAAAAAAAAATTCTGAGCATTGCTGCATTTTCTATAAAGTCTTTTTGTTCTAAAAATCACTGATGGTTTGAGTTCAAAGACTTGACAATGTGATCTTCTTATGTGAATTTGTATTAAATCAGAAGATCATTTTGTATTCATGTATTATGTTAATAATTAGAAGGTTTGAAAGTTGTTTAGCTCAGCATTTGGCAAATAAAAAGAATGTCGCTTTCATTTCAATAAGCAACTCTATCTCTCTCTCCAACACAGATAGTGGGAAGATGAAGTACAAAATATTGTTTCAACCAAGTTATGTACATTGTATTCTAGGTCAAGGTTGTTACATGACAATTATTTAGTTCTTGCTATGTTCCAGTAGAATGCATTGAAACAGCAGTTTGTTGGGGTGGTGGTAACTATGAAAGAGTTACACTTTGATAAGATAACCCTGTAAATGAAATGCAGCTCAGCTTAAATACATTTTTAGCAAGGAAAGCATCTGCTATCGCTAATGAAGCCTTTGAAAATCTTACATGATCTAGATTATAATCTGTAAACTGAACATGTAGGTAAGATCAAACTGTCACAATTACCCAACCTACCCAATGATGATAATAATGTGGTCTAAAACTAACAGTACTGTATTATAGTATACATTCTCCTTTCTGGAAAGAATATTGGAACCCCCTAGACTTCAAATCTATTAGAACTTATCTGTTTTTCTCCAGAACAAGAGCCACACTTTTGCATCTCAAGCCCTTGCAATACCAGACACAGTGTAATGCTCTTCTTGGTACAAAAGATGGTGCACACTTCCAATCCTAAAGAACAGTTATAAATTCAAGAATATACAGAGGCAGCAAAGTGCATCTATATCATGTATGAAACTGATGAATAAAATAAAACATAGCAGGTAAGTGCAAGTAAAAAATAAGTTGTCCATAGCAACTAATGAGTTTGCAGCTTCCATTTTTCTAAAAAGCTAAAGTAAGAATGAGAGCTGGAATCTGACCTGAATCCTAAGGTTGTTCTAGATTAAGTTTTCATGTAACCATGAATGATAAAAGAAATTCTGTTTGCCATCATTTCCATGTATTACATAATAACAGATCTGGCTTTGTAGAAAAAAAGCAAAAATTGGCAGCAACTCTATGCCTCTGTTCACACAGTAGGTTGCACACTGCATGTAGCTTAAAGGGAACCAATCAGCCCGTTTGGGCTGATATGGTTCCCTTGAGCATTGTATAAAGCACCTGGAGCGGCCCCGGCACGTACCAGCCGCGGCCGCAGCAGGTGCTTTATAACGGAGAAAATTACTTTTATTCCCCGGCTCGTGACTAGATACGTGGGCGGCTCCCCGCTTGTATCTAGTCACTGCGCTCTGCCTGTCAGCGCGCTTGGCGGAATGATTGACAGGCAGAGCGGCCAGTAATGGACCTCTCTGCCTGTCAATCATCCCCTCTGAGCGCGCTGACAGGCAGAGCGCAGTGACTAGATACGAGCGGGGAGCCGCCCACCATGACTACTTCCCCGCTCGTACCTAGTCACGAGCCGGGGAATAAAAGTCATTTTCTCCGTTATAAAGCACCTGCTGCGGTCGCGGCCGGTACGTGCCGGGGCCGCTCCAGGTGCTTTATACAATGCTCAAGGGAACCATATCAGCCCAAAAGGGCTGATTTGTTCCCTTTAAGTACAGACAAAAAAAAAAAAGTGCAACAGCAACCTACAGTTGCAAGTTCTTACCATATATACCTCCCCCAGCATACACATGATAAAAACCATAGCAAACTGTTTGATCAGAGTGTACCATGTTACCAGGTTAAAGGACAACTCTGGTGAAAACTTTTCCCCAGTAATTGAAACACACTACAAAGTTATATAACTTTGTAATATGCTTCAATATGTTGTTCTGTGGGAGCCATCTTGTGTCAATGATTTCATCAAGAGGGAGGCGGGTCTAAGCCCTGTTAGGCCAGCCTGCCTTGTCAGATGACTCAGCTTACTCAGCTATGATTGGCTGAGCAAGCTATAAGCCATCTAACAGTTCTACAGAGTCAGTGAACGAATCTCCATCTCTTTCCTCCGCAGTTACAGCAGTTGTCTGCACAATGCTTTGTACATTTACTCACAAAATATATTTTTAATTATTCTTCTAGTTGTAAACACTTAAAGGGGTAACCTGGCACTTTAAAACATTTGATATAATGCTGCCCCTATAAAAAAAAAAATAAAACATGATAAACATCTTATTCTTACCTCATCACACTCCTCCCAATGTCCTCCTGTGGTGTCTCCAGGCCCTCCACTGACTGAAGCCACCACCACTTCCAAGACAACCTTGTCTCAGCAGTGATGGAACACTCAGCCAATCACTGCTGTCACGTCTCAGTCAGTGATTGGCTAAGCAGGCTGTCACTGCCAAGGACTATTTTGTCCAGGGAGTGGCGGGCCATTGGTCAGTAGCAGACCTGAAGACACAACAGGAGGGCACTGGAAGAGTGTGGTGAGGTAAGAATAAGAATAAAGCAATATCTTAAAAGTTTTTAAAGTGCCAAAGTACCCCTTTAATTTCCTCTGAATATAATATGTGTGATTTCCTATATACTTAAGGGTGCGTTCACACCTACCGCATCCGCAGCTTATTTTTCCGCGGAAATCCGCAGGTCTGGTAGTGCAGATTTCAACCTGCGAGAAATCCGCGTATGTGTGCGTTTTGCGGTTTTTCCGCAGCAAGTTTATCGCAACTGAAATGTCAGTTTAGAATGAGAGACATTTTAAACTGATATTTCAGTTGCGATAAACTTGCTGCGGAAAAACCGCAAAACGCACACATATGCGGATTTCTCGCAGGTTGAAATCTGCACTACCAGACCTGCGGATTTCCGCGGAAAAATAAGCTGCGGATGCAGTAGGTGTGAACGCACCCTAAAGGTATATTCCGACTTAAACTAACATCCCCGATAAGATAAGTGTGAAACCATGGGGGTGTGACCACAGGGCCCCTGTGATCTTCAGAACAGGGCTCTGACTTATTTCTTATGTATGGAGCTATGGGTCACGACTAGCAACCCCATTCTATTTTGTTCTCTATGGAGTTGCAAAATAGAGCCAAACAAAGTGCTAGGTGGTTAATGTGGTGCAGGTAAAGAATTACCAGTTAATTGTGTCCCACCAAACCCATAAAGATATTCAGTCCTGTATATGGAGCTGAACATCTTCTGTATGCTACTGTACAGGCTCCGTGGGGTTCAACCAGTACAGTGACATTTCTCCCTAGTAAGTGTTTCAGGATAGTCTACTTTCGGACATAAGGCATTCAATGGCAAATGACAATTTTTATTTTCGGTTGTATACACATATAATTCAACACAACAGAAACTTTGTATGCATATGCATGAGGCCTTTGTTTGTATTGAATTTGTGACCCCAATTTGTGGAATGTCAAAACAGCTTATTCTCCTATACCTAGCTCTCTAAACTGGCACCTAAAGAGTTACAGGTTGGAGATCACTGGTGGGGTTACAAGGCCAACCCATAGATAGATATATGCATAGAATTTATTTTTAGTAGCACTGACACATACAGTTAATATTGCACATGTTGTATGGTATGTCTGCTTTTGTCCCTGAAGAAGAAAGATGTTTGGTACATTTGCAATTGTAGGTTTCACGCATAACCCCACAGAAGGGAAACATTACTTATAGAAACAGATTAACAGTAAAAAAAAAAATTATCCTGTCCTAGGGTGTGTTCACACTACGTAACTCTCGCGGATAAAAATTCATTGAGCAGAATAGAATCAAGCTCAGTGTGGAGCAGGATTCTGGCTAGTTGGGAGCAATGTCTAGTAAAGCCATAAGAGAAACAGATCGCTAGAATTTTGGCTAGGTGGGAGCAATGCCTAGTAAATAGAGATGAGCGAACCTCGAGCATGCTCAAGTCGATCCGAACCCGAACTTTCGGCATTTGATAAGCGGTGGCAGCTGAACTTGGATAAAGCTCTAAGGCTATGTGGAAAACATGGGTATAGTTATTGGCTGTATCCATGTTTTCCAGACAACCTAAGAGCTTTATCCAAGTTCAGCAGCCACCACTAATCAAATGTCGAACGTTCGGGTTCGGATCGACTCGAACCCGAACCCGGTTCGCACAACTCTACTAGTAAAGCCTTAAAAGAAACAGATCGCTGATCTCAGGGAGACCAGCCAAACGATAACACAGCTGGCTGCCGGTTAAAGCGCTCAATGCAGTGAAATTCTAGGTGCATTGCTCCCTGGGAAACATGAATATGCAAAAAAAGAGCCCGTGGAGCCTCATTTAACCCCTTGCCGCAAAATGACGTTTGGGGAACGTCATGTAAAACAAGTAGTTCCCGCAACATGACGTTCCCCAAACGTCATGGCTTCCCTGCCTCCCCCCGCTGTCCCTAACGGTGATCGGGCAGCGGGAGGAGGCTATGTCACACAGCATCCTCCCGCTGCCTCTGCCTGGAGGGGTGCCGCACTCCCCGCGGGCAGTTAACCCCATAAACTCCGCTGTCAATGCGACCGCAGCGTCTATGGGGAGATTTGGTGTCCTCCCGCCGATCGGGCGGCGGGAGGAGGCTGCAGCAAGTTGCCTCCTCCTGCCGCCACTTCTCCTATGTCCCCCGGCCCCTTCCCCAGTCCTCAGATACCGACGGATCGCCGCTATTATCGTTATAGCGGCGATCCGCCGGTAACGGGTATTGCCGGCGCCGCCGACAGCTTTCATCTCCCCCCACCGTGAATCCACGGTGGGTGGAGATGAAAATGTATAAATCAGACCCTAGATGAGCCCCCCTAGTGGGCGATCACTAACCCGCTCCCTCCCCCCGGGCGGCCATCAGATCCAAACATCGTTTGTTCGCAGGGATGGAAATGAATAAATGATCAAAGCCCCATGCTCTCCGCCACCAGAGGTAGCGGAGACCATGGGGCAGTGATCGGGGACCCCCCGTGTGGTCCCGGTACAGGCGATCAGTGGAATATACTATATACCGCTGATCGCCTGTTCCCAGTGCAAAGAAGCACTTTTTATCTCCTGTCACCATAAATGATTGGTGACAGGGGATAAAAAGTGATACTGTGCCCCCCCCCCCAAGTCGCCCTCCACCCCCCAGTCACCCCCGTCTCCCAGTCACCCGCCCTTTCCCATATACTCACCGGATCCAAGGAGGTCCGTCCTCCTCGACGTCCTGACTGCTTCTGATGTGCGCATGCGCATCAGAAGCAGTTAGCTCTGAAAATTTAAAGTGACAATTTGGTCTCTGTCACTGAACTATGATTACTGTGATAGAAAATATCACAGTAATTATAGTAATACAGTAAAAATGAATGTGTAAAGTACAAAAAGTAAAAAACATACAAAAAAAATAAAACACACTTTTTATTATAGTAATAATTGCAGTTTACTCCCAGATTACCCCTAACCCCCCCAGATTACCCCTAACCACCCCTGGTTGCCCGTGCAGCACATTGCCCATAACCACCGCACATTGCCCATAACCACCGCACGTTGCCCATAACCCCCCACCCACCACCCAATTGGCAGTGACCCCCTCCAGATGGTCCGTAATCACCCCCGATTGCACGTAACCACCGCACATCGCCTGACCACCGCACGTCGCCTCTGACCACCGCACGCTGCCTCTGACCACTGCACGCTGCCTCTGACCACCGCATGCTGCCTCTGACCACTGCACCCTGCCTCTGACCACCGCACGTTGCCTCTAACCACGGCATGCTGCCTCTGACCACCGCACGTTGCCTCTAACTCACACACGTTGTCAGTGACCCCCTCCAGATTGCCCGTAACCACACCAGATTGCCATAACTACCCAAAATTACATGTACTCACCCCAGATTACCTATAAGCACTTCAGTTTATCTGTAACCACCCCAGATTGTCTGTAACCACCCCACGTTGCCCGTAACCACAGCAGGTTGTCTGTAACCCCTCCCCCCAGGTTGCCCCTAATCACGCCAGATTACACGTAATTCCCGCAAGATTGCCTACTACCACCGCACGTTGCTTCTGACCACCGCATGTTGCCTTGTACCACCCCAAATTGCCAGTGACCCACTCCAGATTGCCCGTAACCACGCTAGATTGCCATAACCACCCCAAATTTCATGTACCCATCCCAGATTACCTATAAGCACTTCAGTTTATCCGTAACCACCCCACGTTGCCTGTAACCACCCCATCTTGCCCGTAACCACCCCAGGTTGCCCGTAACCAACCCAGGTTGTCCGTAACCACCCCAGATTGCCCGCAACCCCTCCAGATTACCCGTAACCACCCCAGGTTGCCCGTAACCACCTTACATTACCTGTAATCTCATTTTTTTTATTGTATTTTAGTAACTGTGCTATTCTAATAACTGCAGTTTTGCTCCAGCAAATTGGCGCTCCTTCCCTTCTGAGCCCCGCTGTGTGCCCATACAGTGGTTTATGCCCACATATGGGGTACCGTTGTAGATTTTGGGGTGTATTTTCTTCCCTGTTCCTAGTGAAATTGAGACATTTCAAACTAAACAAACATATTATTGGAAAAATTCAATTTTTTCATTTTTACTGTATTCTTTTGAATACTTTCCTCTAATACCTGTGGGGTCAAAATGCTCACCACACCCCAAAATGAATTCTTTGAAGGGTGTACTTTTTAAAATGGGGTGACTTATGTTTTTTTTTTTTACTCCGCTGGCACTACAGGGGCACTGCAAACGCACCTGGTGCTCAGAAACTTCTTCAGCAAAAAATCTGCACTGTAAAAGCTAATTGGCGCTCCCTTCCTTCTAAGCCCTGCTGTGTGCCCATCCAGGTTTTTAATTTTTACTGTCTTCTTTTGAATACTTTCCTCTAATACCTGGTGGGTCAAAATGGTCACCACACCCCAATATGTATTCTTTGAGGGGTTTACTTTCTAAAATGGGATGAATTTTGGGGGGGTTCTATTCTGCTGACACTACAGGGGCGCTGAAAACGCACCTGGTGCTCAAAAACTTCTTCAGCAAAATCTGCACTGAATATGCTAATTGGCGCTCCTTCCGTTCTGAGCCCCGCTGTGTGCCCATACAGTGGTTTATGCCCACATATGGGGTACCATTCTACTCAGGAGAACCTGTGTTACATATATTGGGCTAATTTTTTTCCTCCTGTTTCTCGTGAAATTGAGAAATTTAAGACTAAACGAACATATTATTGGAAAAATTTGGGTTTTTAATTTTTACTGTCTAATTTTGAATACTTCTTGAATTTTTGAATAATTCTTTTAATACCTGTGGGGTCAAAATACTCATCCTACCCCAAGATGAATTCTTTGAGGGGTGTACTTTCGAAAATGGGGTCACTTATGGGGGTTTCCAGTATACAAGCCTCCTAAATCCACTTAAAAAAAAGAACTGGTCCCTAAAAAAAATCAGTTTTAGAAACTTTCACAAAAATGTGATAATTTGCTAATAAATTTCTAAGCCCAATAACACCCTAAAAAAGGAAAATATGTTTACCAAATTATGCCAGAATAAAGAAGACATATTGGTAATGTGACTTAGTAACTAATTTATGTGCTATGACTTCCTTTTTTTAAGAAGCAGAGAATTTCAAAGTTCATAAAATGCTAATTTTTCAAATTTTTTATGATATTTTGATGTTTTCACAAAAAATACACAAAGTAGTGACCAGATTTTGCCAATAATATAAAGTGCCATATGTGACGAAAAAAGAATCTCAGAATCGCTAGCATATGTTAAAGCATCACTGAGCTATAAGCACATAAAGTGAGACAGGTCAGATTTTGAAAAATGGGCCTGGTCATTAAGGCCAAAACAGGCTTTAGAGGCAAGGGGTTAAGAGTTGTGCCGGGCATGTTTACATTCACTCGCTACGTTCACACTATGTAATTTCTCAGTAAAGAACGGACGCTGGTTGCAATGGAATCAGCGTCCGTTCTTTACTGCAGGGGCGGCATTGCATTGAAGTCAATGCAATGCTGCCCGCTGTGTTCACACAGCGTTATGCCAAGTATAAACATCTACACATAAGAAGTTCAAATACAATGCACAGTACTCTTTAGGGCTTCTACCAAGTTGAATACCCATCCCAATGAGGGAGCACTAGTAGAGCAGTTATTTGTGCTTTCTTGGTTTTGTTTCCTTGAAAACTATCATTGTTCTGAACTTGACATGGTATATTTTAAGGCAGTGTTTTGCCTTTATAATAAAGTTTAAAAAATAAAATAAAACAGAATTAATATTAATAATACCAGTAGTAGTAACGCTATGTTCACACTTCGTAAAAGTACGTCCGTTGTGGCCATCGGCAACAACGGCCATACTTTATGCAGTGTGGAACATTGCCTACATTTCTATGGGATCCCGGACGGAGCGTATCCCGTTCGGCGTCGCAAATAACTGACATGTCAGTTTTCTGCTGCCGCAATTCAATGAATTGCGGCCGTAGGAAACCCTGTCAGTTCACACAATGAAGCGAGCGGCTCCGGCCACTTGCTTCACTGTGTGCTGTGGGAGGTTCTGATGCTCGCCCGCATCTGAACACTGCGGCCGGAAATATCATCCGTCCGGTACTTAAGTACCAGCCGGGGTGATCCGGGCAGAGACCAAACGGGTTACGGAACGGCCAGTCTCATACGACATGTGAATACAGCCTTATAATGCAAACATTTTTACAAAAGTCTGGGAACTGCAAGGTACAATGTTACATGGAGACACAATATATTTATTGTTATACTGTTTTTCTTACTGCACAATGGATTAGATAAGAGGTTGTTTCCTGTTCTGAATACACCCTCTGTGTTATGTGTATATATAGTACGACCTACTAGACTACTCCAAAAATACAGCTGCACAACATCTTTATGTAAATGCTTTTATTAAAAACTACAAATAAGAAAGCTGTATATATATATATATATATATATATATATATATATATATATATATATATATATACCACCTGCCTAATATTGTGTAGATCTCTAAACAAGGCTTCTGAATGTGTCCTTTGTTATCTGGCACCAGTAGATCCATGAAAGGAGTATTCCATAGAAATATTTCTACTTTTAAAATTGGTCAGGGAGGGGGTTGTCTGTACTCTCCGAACACACGTGATGTAGATAAATGTATTTTGTCACTTTGTAACCAGAATACTGCCATCATGTGGTTGGATGAGTACATAACACGCTAAAACATTTAGATATGAGGGCCAACAAAGGTTGACATGGCAGGTATTTGTTTAGACTGTAGAGTGTACTGTGGAAATTACTCACAAGCTGGGGGGTGGGGGTGCCCTATTACACTAAATGATTTTCGGCTGTATTTGGCCAATATAAGCCGTATTTGCCAATATGGGCCGTTACGGCCGATAATCCTCTGGTGTAATAGAAGACAACGATCAGCCGTCATGAACGAGTTTTGGGCTGATAGTTGCTGTCGTTTGTTTTTCAACATGCAGGAAACTAGAAGCAAACAAGCGCTGACATCGCTCGTTTGCTCCTCAATATCGCCCCGTGTAATAGGAGCTTTAGGGTCCAATTAGACAGAGCAATTTTTCATTTTATCCAATTGCAAATGAGTGCTTTTGCAAACAACCTGAAATCATTTGCCATAATGAATGTAATGATAGTTGTTAGTTCCAATCTAATTAAGATCATTTGTATACACTAATACACCAACGAACATTAATGAACAATGTGTACATACACCGAAATATTAACAATGATTTTATGGTCAGCTCAAAAGATGTGATCAACGACATATGAATGAATTTTTATTAGTTGTTTGATTGTTGCTTGCATACACACAGAAAGGGTATCACTTAAATTCGAATGATTTATCGATTTTTTGCACAATAGTCTTTCAGTGTTATAGGGCCCTAAGTGCATTCAAGGCAGACTCAAGGCCATTGTCAGACTTATAGGTGGGGGGAGATAATACAGTCTCCCTCTGTCAACCACCTTTTGACCAAGGCATCTAGAGGGTTAAACAGCCAGAAATTGAGTTATCTCTAATCCTGCCCATTTCAGCAAAATCCAGGCTATTGGCTACACCCTGGCTTTGTACACCCTGCTCATGATCTACATCATGGGTCTTCAAACTGCGGCCCTCCAGCTGTTGCAAAACTACATTTCCCATCATGTCTGGGCAGCCAAATCCAAAGCTTTAGCTGTCCAAGCCTGATGGGAGTTGTAGTTTCACAACAGCTGGAGGCCCGCAGTTTGGAGACCCATGATCTACATGAATGTCAAGCTTCAGTTCATTACAAAACACTATAGGCTTCTTACATATAAACGTTCCAACTAAAGGCTATACATCATAACCAATCATATTTTTGAACCTGAAAAACTATAATAAATCAGCAGGGAATTGAATGACAGTTTGTAAGAAAATGAAGTAAAGGAAATTATGCAACTGAGTAGTACAAGTCAGTACAAGATATGTAAAATTACTCAACAGTCTATGTAAAACTGGTGTTGAGTAATTTCATTGCAAAAGCAAAAATGCAAATACTTGGTTTTAATTAATAATTCAACTTTAATGTTTTCTCTTTTAAATCTGCGACTTAATAATTTATGATAAACCTATAAAACGTTATACAATATTACACAAAATAGACTGCATTTACCATTCATGCACTTGGTTCTGTCCTGTTTCAATTTACACTCCAAGGGGTTAAATAAAAATTAAGGTTTGTCTGGGTTTTTTTTTTTTGGGGGGGGGGGGCATTTTTTCATTAATGGCCAATCGGCAGGATGATTCCTAATAATCTAATCGGCAAGAGTCTGAAACCAGGAAGCCGCACCGATCAGCTGTTTGCCAGAGCCTCAGCACAGAGTGTATAAAGGATTAATCAGAAAGCTCTAAACCAGTCATGTCAAACTGGCCAGATTTGACAGCTGTTTCGCACATCAGACCGTGCTTCTGCGGAGCATCCGTAGAAGCACGGTCTGTTGTGCAAAACAGCTGTCATGGACTAGCAATCAGTTGTGTTCTGGTGTCCCGATTCACTGCTGCACACTAGATTTTAAAGAAGATTAAATAAAGATTTTTTTTTCATTTTTAACGGTGAGTGCCCTCAATTTATTCTTTATTCATATGGCTAAACTGTGTTTAGTAGCCATGCCGGATTTCCGCAGCTCAACTCACATTCACCTTAGTGGGATCTAAGTTGCAAAACCAAGCGTGGCTATATAGCCTACAGTAAACAAAGTCCATTTGAAATACTTTTTGTTTACTACTAATGGAAATCGATGTAGAAAGGAATAAAATTTGCCGTCACTTCTGGTTCCAGCACAACCTGCATGTAAGGAGGTCCACACATGAACTTAGTCCCAAACCCAGAGTGCTCAGTCACAGACTCCACAGAAGTCCAGTCCAATACAAATGCATTGAAGACACAAAGCTTCTATCCTAAACTCACCAGGATATAAACCAATGAATATTTATTGTAAACCACCTGGTCACGTCAACAGGATGACTGCTTCCTGACATCAAGATTGATTTATTTGTATTCTGTCGCCAGCTTTGTGTCTTCTATGCATTTGTATTGGAATGGACTGTATTGGAAAGAATCTCCTGTTTTAGGATGTTGGCTGGACATTGAGATTATGAAGATTAATAACTCTTGGATCATTAGTGGCCAGGCCTCACAGGTGTATGGGCCTAAGCAAAGAACCTGGGTTCTCTCTAGTTCTGTTAGTGCTCATAGGTTAAAATGGTTTTACAGCCAAAATTAGTTGGCTGTAAAACCATTTAGAATGGCTGTTCTGTATAGCCATAGCTTCTGCACTACATAGTGATCAGATCTGTAAATTGGTTTCATGAACTGCACAGTACTGATCAAAATGAACTAATCTTCAAAGTGACCTAAGACCTGAGAGAGAGAGAGAGAGAGAGAGAGAGAGAGAATCTGTGACAGAATGTTCACCCAGCTCAGCCTGTTGTATTGTCATCTTGTTGCCAGCATTGGCTCCTGTATCCACACTATGTTCTGTATATGCTACTTGCAGCTTTACTGCTTTTCTACTCCTTCATTAAAGGACAACTCCGTCGGGACCTAAAAAAAACAGACACACACACACAGTTCAAACTCACCATCCCTCCGGTGACGATTGGCACTTGAATCTCCCGCCGCCCGTGACTCCGTCACCTCCGTCCGCCATCTTCAGATCTCCCTCACTTCTGGGTCCGTGTGAAGTAAATGGGAGAGAAAAGGCTGCTGGTGCGCATGCCAATCAGGGCTGAGCAAGCTGGAAGCCATGTGATGCGGTCCAGCCAATGAAAAGGCTGCTGGTGCACATGTGCACCAGCAGCATTTTCTCTCCCAATTTCCCGCCCCCTGCTGTGATGACATCATCACAAAATGGCGCCCGGGAAAAGAGCATGGGGTCGACTGTAATTGGGTATGTATATACTTAACGTCCAAGAGGGGGGGGGGGGAGGGGGGGATCGGGGCCAGACCTCTTATTTACACACATTACAAAGTTATACAACTTTGTAATGTGTGTTAAATAAGCTAAAAAATCTCCTGATTCATTCTCCTGTATCTCAATACTAGTTCACAGGTCACATGATATTCCATCATCTATGAGGCTCCTCAAGATACAGAGCTGTAAGCTACAGCCATGATAGAGCCTGTACTGTATTTCTCTATACTCTACCATATATCTCCATCACCCATGAGGCCCCACAGGACACAGAGCTGTAAGCTGCAGCCATGACAAAGCCTGTACTGTACTTCTCTTTACTCCATTAGGTATCTTGATCTTATTGCAATCTCTTAGCTATGTTTTTTTCTGACATTTTGCACCCTATAGGGGATCTCAAAAAGATGTCATCTTCAGAGCAGGGAATTATTCTGGAAAAAAATATTACTGAGCTAAAAGATGCCAAAAATAAAAATACCTGTGGGTATGAGGGGTATAAATGTGAGTACAGTGGGTATGAATATGGCTATGACATTTCATATTATTTTAAATGCAATACATTTTTAAGGCTGGGGGGGGAAGGGAGACGCTGGGGGTTAGGGGGAGACGCTGGGGGGCAGGGGAGAGGCTGGGGGGCAGGGGGAGACACTGGGGGGCAGGGGAGAGGCTGAGGGTTAGGGGGAGATGCTGCCCCCCAGCAGGGGAGCAGCTGTTTATTGCGGGGGGGAGAGGCTGGGGGGCAGGGGCGGGGAGAAGCTGGGGGGGCAGGGGAGACGCTGGGGGGCAGGGGGAGAGGTTTGGGTGCAGATGGAGAGGCTGGGGGGCAGGGAAGAGGCTGGGGGGCAGGGGGAGAGGCTGGGGTGCAGATGGAGAGGCTGGGGGGCAGAGGAGAGGCTGGGGGGCAGGGGGAGAGGCTGGGGGGCAGGGGAGACACTGGGGGGCAGGGGAGAGGCTGAGGGTTAGGGGGAGATGCTGCCCCCCAGCAGGGGAGCAGCTGTTGATGCAGGGGGGAGAGTCTGGGGGGCAGAGGAGAGGCCAGGGGGCGGGGAGATGCTGGGGGGGCAGGGGAGACGCTGTGGGGCAGGGGGAGAGGCTGGGGGGCAGATGGAGAGGTTGGGGGGCAGGGGAGAGGCTGGGGGGGCAGGGGAGATGCTGGGGGTTAGGGGGAGATGCTGGGGGGCAGAGGAGAGGCTGGGGGGCAGGGGGAGAGGCTGGGGGGCAGGGGAGAGGCTGGGGGGCAGGGGGAGAGGCTGGGGGCAGGGGAGAGGCTGAGGGCAGGGGAGAGGCTGCCCCCCAGCAGAGGAGTAGCTGATGATGCAGGGGGGAGAGGCTGGGGGGCAGGGGAGAGGCCAGGGGGCGGGCAGATGCTGGTGGTTAGGGGAGACGCTGGAGGGCAGGTGGGAGAGGCTGGGTGGGAAGACGGAGCGGCAGGGAGCAGGAGCAGGATGGGCAGGCAGGCTGGTTCCCTCCCCCCATGAAGCGCAGAGGTCCGGGGTGCGGGGCCGGGGGTGAGCTTCCGGCACACACAGCCTGACAGAGGCCGGAAGCTCACAGCTGCAGCCCCGTGATGCCTGGTCTTCTCTCCTGCTCGGCGGCGCTCATGTGATGTGACGTCATCGCCGACCAGGAGAGAAGATCCAGGGCCGCGGGGCTGCAGCTGTGAGCTTCCGGCCTCTGTCAGGCTGTGTGTGCCGGAAGCTCACCCCCGGCCCCGCCCCCCGACCTTGGTGCTGCATGGGGGAGGGAACCAGTCTGCCTGCCCATCCTGCTCCTGCTCCCCGCCTCTCCGTCTTCCCCCCCAGCCTCCCCCAGCACGGACTAGGCACCCGTGGGTTTTAAAAAATAATAATAATAATAATAATTAAAAAAGTGTTCCCTGCAGGTGCCGCCCCCTGCAGGGCGCGGGTGCCTAGTGGCAAATACGGCCCTGCCCTTATAGAGAAGATCTGTTTCTAGTGACCTCTTATTAGTATACCAGAGCTGGAGACATAATGAACTATTTTAACTAAATGAGCCAATCTTTTTAACTACTCTTCTAAATTAACTAGATCATAGTGAACTAATCCCCAAAATGATTTGATTTCCTTTCACTACTGCACGGTGGCTGTTCCTGGTTACAGCAGCTCAGTTTTTATTTACATAAATAGGAGCTGAGCTGCAGGAACCAGGCCCAGTCCCTAGACAGCAAATGGAGCCAACTGTTTTTGACCCTGCTAACTGTGTAGTATGGGCACCATGGCTGTGCTGAACAACGGTTTGGCAAAGTGCCAGGTATTGGCACCAAACCGATCAGCAATCAATGGATTTTCCTGTGAATAGGCCATCACTCAATTTTGCAGTGAAAACTCCTTTAACCCTTTAATGCAAATTCATATGCATGTACATTAATGATTGACACACATTGGCACAACTCTACGTGCATGTACATGAACGGGTTAAACTGTTGCAGCACAAAATCACACAGTGACAGTTTAAGTCATGTCAGCAAATGCTTACAGGTCCCAGCAACCAGACAGAGATCTATGACCCCTCGCTTCGGCCAGGGATCGCTACATTTCGTCCATCATTACAGATGGAACAATCGCAAAGTGAAGAATCAGGAGGGGCTGGTTTTTGACATTTCTTCCTGCTCTTATCTGCTCCATTGTGTGTTGAAGGAGTTCAAAGCTGGGAGAAAAAAGCCATGTGGCACAGTAATGTATAAACACTATATAACCACAATTAACCCCTTTCTACCCTAATCATCTCCCTGTCCCTGTTGTTTTACCTAATCGTCTTTCTCACCGCTGTTGTACCTAATAGTCTTCACTCTCATCTATTCCTGTACCTAATCTTCGCTCTTGTTATTGTAATTTATTGTTGCCCCTGTTAGTATAGCTGATACTGGCTTTGGTTACTGTACCTAATTGCTGCTCCTGTTAGTGTACCTGATTGTGGCTGCTGTCCTGGCATAATACATAGCACATAGCATTTTTTAGGTATTGCCTATTATTTGGGAATCGTATTGAATTTTATATGCCATTGTTTTATCATTTAGCATTATGGTATTAAACAATGAAGAAACCTACATATATGACCAGCTGTGATGTTTTTTTTTCCTTTTTATGTAATTTGAGAAAACTGTAAAATAATTCAAAACAAAGGTATCATGAATTATTATGTGCTTCACAAGTTCATACAGTGAGGGCTTTCATTTCTTAAACTGCTATGCTAAAATGAAAACTGAGTTCTTACTAGTTGCTATGGAATTACCTGGAGTACCCCTTTAACACAGTTTTGCTTACCTTCTCCAGTGTCTTTTTCAGTGGGGGCACAAAAATATTGTTTTGCACAAAAATCTGAAAAACCTGTCTGGCCCGGGTTTCATGAAGACAGAATGTTTAGCTATTGAACAAACATTGTATTGTCTCATATTTATGATATATGTATAAAGTAAAAACAACAGCTGGATAAACACCTTATAGCTTTAGTGATTCCTTATTTTGTTGCCAGTGGTTATATCAAAGTTGTTTACTGTGTGTGTTCTATTGATCACAATTAGATGGTACTAAGAATGGTACAGTAACCCGCTGAAATCTGTTGGTCCAGGCCAATCAGTACATGACTTGTGCAATTACGTCTCCCAATAAGTTTCCTGCATATAATGCAAAGTTGTATGAACCTAATAGAGATATGAAGTAACATAATTCTAGAATGGATTGCGACTCTGTACCCCCCCCCCCCCACACACACACACACACACACACACACACACAACCGCTTGTACTTTTGTATTGTTGCTTTTAATCCAAGATCTGTCCTGGGGTCCATTTGGCAGGTGCTGCAGTTATTGTCCTAAAAAACAACTTTTAAACTTGCGGCTATTAGGAATGCTGAATTTCTCCTATTCATCACCTGTGTGAACACTGCATATGTGTTGGATCATTAAGGCACATTGTGTTCAGACAGGTGATGAATAGGAGAAATGCTGCCCAGGGGTGTTCCTTATGGCGAAGAGGGCTGGGAGGAGGGACGGAGAGGTGGTGCAAGCCTAGGGCACAAACACTCTAGGGCATGCTAATTTGACACAAGGCTGTAAACTTTAAAGTTTTTTTTTAGGACAATAACTGCATCACCTGCCAAACGGACCCCAGGACAGATCTTGGATTAAAAGCAGCTATCCAAAGGTACAAGCATTTTGGGGGGGAGGGCAGATTGTGGGTACTGAGTCGCTTTAACAAATCTTTACAATACCAGAGTTTAGCATAGCTGTAAGGATGCATCCATCTGACACAGTTCTGTACTACTCAGACAGCCCCCTGGTAGCCACCTAGATACCTGTACAAGTCTTCTAAGGAAAAAAAAAAAAAAGAGAGAGACTGTTGTCTAATTTATATTCTATAAATTAAGTCCAAAACTGTCAAGTAACTATTATCAGTCCTAAAAAGGATAAGCTGGCAATCTTTCTCTAAAGCAAAACTGCTTATTGTGAACTTGTTACCAAAACACACTATGCTGTTGTTTTACGAAAACCTGCAAGTAAAGCTGTTCATCTGGTGGTTACAGCAAATGTACCACTGGTCAGCGTTGGTGAAGAGATCCCGGTCCATTTTTCAATTCCCCGTAATCTGAACTGGTTTCTTCATATGAAAATAGGCCCGATCCATGCACTGGAGGTGGGCATGGTACCCCCAGTATACCAATATCCCCCTCCCTCAGTGACGCAACCAGACTTAATTCTGAAGGAAGCGCGGCAGGGGAGGGGATATCGGTACAATGGGGGAGCCTGGTCTGCCTCCAGTGCATAGAGCGACCCTATTCGATTATGAAGAAACCGGCTCAGATGACAGGAACAGGGCCATGCTTTAAAAAATGGACCACACCACTGGGATCTCCGCACCGGCACTGACCAGGTGATAGGGAAAAAAAATCATTAGCCTTAGTGGTACATTCATTTTAACCCTTTGAGGACCAAGTTTCTGCATTTTGAAAATGGCATCAAAATGCGCATGTCACAGCAAAACACTGTAGCCTGTCTGGGGCCCCCTTGCTGCGCCAGGCCCATCAGGGAATACCCTGGTTCATCAGTGTGACAGTGAGAACTTGAGGGCAGGAGCTCCGTTATTATGGCATATAAGCGCTGCGGAATCTGTTGGCGCTATACAGATAAAATTATTATTATTATTATTCCCCTGTTTCCATACAGTCAGAGAGTTCTGTAATAAATGTCAGGCTTCTTGCAGCTGCCACTAGAGGAAGCTCAATGACTAGAAAATGATACAGCTCGCACTGAACTCAATAATTAGTTGTACATCGGTTCTCAAACTGCCTTCATGAAATAATTACGTTTGAGAACTGAGGTACCACTGTATATCAATATACTCCCTCTAGTGGAGCTAAGGGTCATTCCACAACCTCTTTTGTCACAGCAGCTCCCTCACCTCCCTATACTATATTTACACTAGGCAGATTTCTTTTCTCAGTTCAGAGGAGTTTTCTGTACATCATGTGATAAAAATACCACTTTATCTGTATAATACACTAATCTACCATAACATAAAGTGGCATTTTAGGGATGGAATATATAAAGAAAAAAGCAAGTGGACAGTAAAGAATCTCCAAAATTGCAAGTTTTGAAGAATGTTTCCAAAATGGATTAGTAGTACCTACCAAAAATTGTGTGACACAGGCAACTTTTTGGTACTAAAACTTTCATAAATTCATTTGATTTATGGTTCATTCGCTTATTTGGAAAAATGATAGAATTGAACTAACAGATTCAATATTTTATGATATTAGTTTCTGATATCTTTCATGTTGAGTTTTTTTTTACACAGGTTAACACACATAAGCTATTTTATATTATTATAATCCTAGGTATACAACAGATATATAGATTCCAGATACTGACCCTTTTTGTCAGTAAAGTCAGAAAGGTGTGTATACCTGTACAGGTCATTTAGTGGCGTCCATGACATACTGTGAAACAAGAAGTTGTGATTTACAGATCAAGGTCACCACCTAGTGGTAATAGATCAAACTAACATATGTTATGAAAGACTCATCAGTGATGGCTGACAAGACAAGCAGAGCCTATTGTTGTATCTGTAAACTGGGAAAAAAATCTAAAAATGTAATTTTTTCATCTAGGCTGTTGGTATTTAAGGTGGCGGTCTCACAATGGCATGATCTGAACTTAAAAACTAATAATGAACATGGTTATGTTATGATTCCATCTGAGGCTTCTACTGCACCTCTTTGTGCCTCTAAATATATACAGAGGTATTTCTGTCTGATTCTATACAACACATAACACATAACACATAACACATAACACAAAGTAATTCCCCAAACCCTTGTTGGTCAGCAGGGGCTGGCTGGCAAATTTTAGCCTGGGGGGCAAGCACACAGCACTAGCCCATGAGTAGCCGCCCAATGGCCCATCCTTCAAGGACCACTCTGGCCCTTACCTATTATTACGCTCCCCACATCAGTGCAGGGAAGGTAGATGCCACCCGGAGCTGTACTTTCTCCAGCGGCCATCTACCATCCCTGCACTTATGTGGGGAGGGTAATAATAGGTAAGGGCTGGAGTTCTCCTTTATAAGGAACCAATTAGCACAATTGTGCTGATGTGGTTTCCAGGTGCACAGTATAGATTTAGGCTGCGTTCACACTACATATATTTCAGTATGATAAAGGTCACCCAGCTTTTCCACCACTATAATCAGTATGATGTGGTCACCCAGCTTTCCCACCATCCTATACTCAGTATGATGTGGCCACCCAGCTTTCCCACCATCTTATACTCAGTATGATGAAGTGCACCCAGCTTTCCCACTATCTTATACTCAGTATGATATGGTCACCCAGCTTTCCCACCATCTTATACTCAGTATGATATGGTCACCCAGCTTTCCAGCCATCTTATACTCAGTATGATATGGTCACCCAGCTTTCCAGCCATCTTATACTCAGTATGATATGGTCACCCAGCTTTCCCACCATCTTATACTCAGTATGATGGAGGTCACCCAGCTTTCCCACCACTATACTCAGTATGATGGAGGTCACCCAGCTTTCCCACCATCCTATACTCAGTATGATGTGGTCACCCGGCTTTCCCACTATCTTATACTCAGTATAATGGAGGTCACCCAGCTTTCCAGCATCTCATCATACTGAGTATAGTGGTGGAAAAGCTGGGTGACCTTCATCATTCTGAGTATAAGATGGTGGGAAAGCTGGGTGACCATATCATACTGAGTATAAGATGGTGGGAAAGCTGGGTGACCTTCATCATACTGAGTATAGTGGTGGAAAAGCTGGGTGACCTTCATCATTCTGAGTATAAGATGGTGGGAAAGCTGGGTGACCATATCATACTGAGTATAAGATGGTGGGAAAGCTGGGTGACCATATCATACTGTGTATAAGATGGTGGTAAAGCTGGGTGACCTTCATCATACTGAGTATAAGATGGTGGGAAAGCTGGGTGGCCATATCATACGGAGTATAAGATGGTGGGAAAATCATAGTTCACTTTTCCCTTCACATGATCACTTTTCCTGCCAAAATGCCCCCCCCCCCCTCCCCCAAGCAATTCCCCCCTGTGGGTATGAGCAATCCGTCACCCATAGTTCAATTCTCCTTCCCCCTTATGTGCACACCCCCTATTAGCAGGGCCGGGACAAAGGGTAGGCCAGGGTAGGCGATGGCCTAGGGCGCCATCTAGTGGTGAGTTACAGGGGGCGCAATTTCAATCTCAAAAAAAAAAAAATTACTACAGGCTCCTGTACTCCTAGTGGCCTCAGAGTGCTACCCCTCCCTGCTCACCTTCAGCATCCTCATGTCCTCCCACTCTCTCCCCTCCTGGGCAGGCAGTGTGAATATCCCCTCACCCCGAGCAGGATCATTGCTCTGCCCTGAAGATGGCCTGCAAGGACCTGCTAGGACCTTTCACTCGGACTAGAGGCTCCGTCCCCTCCTCACCATGTGACCTCCTCACTATCTGACTGCTGGAGGCCGTGCCGACTGCTGGGGCTGCTGTCTGGTGAGTTCACTGACTGACTCTCATCATCCTGTAGGTGTAGGGAGGCTGGGAGTGCTGGGAGAGGGAGGTCACCTAGGTCACAGGGCTGCCCCATATAACACTGCCCCATATCCCTGCACTGCTCCTCTATACACAGCACTTCCCATATTGTTCCCCAACCTGTGGGTCACCAGCTGCTCCAAAACTACAGTAGTCAGGGCATGATGGGAGTTGTAGTCCTGCCACAGCTTGGGACCCACAGGTTGGTGAACACATGTGTTTATTATGTACAGGCTAATTCTCCTGACACTGGTGCTTTATATCCTTATTGTATTGGGTCCTTGTACTGGGTCAGGCAGGATCAGTATATGATGTGTATATGGCGCTGTGACTGTCATGGTATAGGGGAGGTGTATGTGGCAGGATCAGTATATGATGTGTATATGGCGCTGTGACTGTGCTGTCATGGTATAGGGGAGGTGTATGTGGCAGGATCAGTATATGATGTGTATATGGCGCTGTGACTGTGCTGTCATGGTATAGGGGAGGTGTATGTGGCAGGATCAGTATATGATGTGTGTATGGCGCTGTGCTGTCATGGTATAGGGGAGGTGTATGGGGCAGGATCAGTATATGATGTGTATATGGCGCTGTGCTGTCATGGTATAGGGGAGGTGTATGTGGCAAGATCAGTATATGATGTGTATATGGCGCTGTGACTGTGCGGTCATGGTATAGGGGAGGTGTATGTGGCAGGATCAGTATATGATGTGTATATGGCGCTGTGACTGTGCTGTGATGGTATAGGGGAGGTGTATGTGGCAGGATCAGTATATGATGTGTATATGGCGCTGTGACTGTGCGGTCATGGTATAGGGGAGGTGTATGGGGCAGGATCAGTATATGATGTGTATATGGCGCTGTGACTGTGCTGTCATGGTATAGGGGAGGTGTATGTGGTAGGATCAGTATATGATGTGTATATGGCGCTGTGACTGTGCGGTCATGGTATAGGGGAGGTGTATGTGGCAGGATCAGTATATGATGTGTATATGGAGCTGTGACTGTGCGGTCATGGTATAGGGGAGGTGTATGGGGCAGGATCAGTATATGATGTGTATATGGCGCTGTGACTGTGCTGTCATGGTATAGGGGAGGTGTATGTGGTAGGATCAGTATATGATGTGTATATGGCGCTGTGACTGTGCTGTCATGGTATAGGGGAGGTGTATGTGGCAGGATCAGTATATGATGTGTATATGGCGCTGTGACTGTGCGGTCATGGTATAGGGGAGGTGTATGTGGCAGGATCAGTATATGATGTGTATATGGAGCTGTGACTGTGCGGTCATGGTATAGGGGAGGTGTATGTGGTAGGATCAGTATATGATGTGTATATGGCGCTGTGACTGTGCTGTCATGGTATAGGGGAGGTGTATGTGGCAGGATCAGTATATGATGTGTATATGGCGCTGTGACTGTGCGGTCATGGTATAGGGGAGGTGTATGTGGCAGGATCAGTATATGATGTGTATATGGCGCTGTGACTGTGCTGTCATGGTATAGGGGAGGTGTATGTGGCAGGATCAGTATATGATGTGTATATGGCGCTGTGCTGTCATGGTATAGGGGAGGTGTATGTGGTAGGATCAGTATATGATGTGTATATGGCGCTGTGACTGTGCTGTCATGGTATAGGGGAGGCTCCTGTGCTGCATCATTTTCTCTGTTCCTGAAGTCTGTAGCGCTGTATATTCCTGTTATACCTATAGCACAATGTGCACCATCATTATACCTGAGGGGCCTGGTGTGTGACACCTAAATTCTCAGGATGCCATGTGTGACACTACTACATTCAGGTGGCATGGTGTGTTACAGTCAGGGGGTACAGTATACACGGTCCTGTTACAGTCAGGGGGTACAGTATACACGGTCCTGTTACATTCAGGGGGTACAGTATACACGGTCCTGTTACATTCAGGGGGTACAGTATACACGGTCCTGTTACAGTCAGGGGGTACAGTATACACGGTCCTGTTACAGTCAGGGGGTACAGTATACATGGTCCTGTTACAGTCAGGGGGTACAGTATACATGGTCCTGTTACAGTCAGGGGGTACAGTATACATGGTCCTGTTACAGTAAGGAGTACAGTATACATGGTCCTGTTACAGTCAGGGGGTACAGTATACACGGTCCTGTTACAGTCAGGGGGTACAGTATACATGGTCCTGTTACAGTCAGGGGGTACAGTATACAAGGTCCTGTTACAGTCAGGGGGTACAGTATACACGGTCCTGTTACAATCAGGGGGTACAGTATATATGACCCCCACATACAGTATAGCCTCCTGGCTGTCCCCGCATAGCGTACAGTCTATTCTGGGGGGGGGGGGGGGCGCCATTTGTCTTCTCTGCCTAGGGCACCAAAACTCCTCGTCCCGGCCCTGCCTATTAGTAAAAATAATAGTAAACAAAACAACATACACACATGCTGTAATTCTACCACAGCCACACAGGATCATGCTGGAAGATGTAGTTCTACAGCCTACCCTATACACCATGCTGGGGGATGTAGTTCCACAGCTTCCCCCCTCCTATACTGTGTCAATCTCTAATCTGTTGGAGAACTTCAACTCCCATTATGATTTGCCAATAAGGCTTCATGGGGGTTTGAAGTCCTCCACCTGAATGTCCACAGACTGCAAAACTACAACTCCCACCATAAACTGCTAGGAGGACATGGTGGGGGCTGTAGTTCTCAACTGTCATGGTTCCTGCTCTGTCCTCCTCTGATCCTGTATGGCTGCTGCCCTTGGTTGGTGAGGGGAAGGAAGTGGATGGACCTGGGATACTGTGAAGGGGGGGGGATGATGGGGAAGATGGGGGTTATGATTTGTGTGGGGGGGGGATGAAGGGGTGCCGTAGGGGATGCTGTGTGTGAGGGGATAGGGGGGGGGGGGTTGCTGTGTGTGTGGGGATGGGGGGGCTGCAGGGGATGCTGTGTGTGGGGATAGGGGGCTGCAGGAGATGTTGTGTGTGGGAGGTTGGGGGGCTGCAGGGGATGCTGTGTGGGGGGATAGGGGGGCTGCAGGGGATGCTGTGTGATGGGGTATAGGGGGGCTTCAGGGGATGCGGGGGGGGCTGCAGGGGATGCTGTGTGTGGGGGATAGTGGGGCTGCAGGGGATGCTCTGGGGGGATAAGGGGCTGCAGGGGATGATGTGGGGGGATAGGGGGGCTGCAGGGGATGCTGTGTGTGGGGATAGGGGGCTGCAGGAGATGTTGTGTGTGGGAGGTTGGGGGGCTGCAGGGGATGCTGTGTGTGGGGGATAGTGGGGCTGCAGGGGATGCTCTGGGGGGATAAGGGGCTGCAGGGGATGATGTGTGGGGATGGGGGGGCTGCAGGGGATGCTGTGTGTGGGGATAGGGGGCTGCAGGAGATGTTGTGTGTGGGAGGTTGGGGGGCTGCAGGGGATGCTGTGTGGGGGGATAGGGGGGCTGCAGGGGATGCTGTGTGATGGGGTATAGGGGGGCTTCAGGGGATGCTGGGGGGGCTGCAGGGGATGCTGTGTGTGGGGGATAGTGGGGCTGCAGGGGATGCTCTGGGGGGATAAGGGGCTGCAGGGGATGATGTGGGGGGATAGGGGGGCTGCAGGGGATGCTGTGTGTGGGGGATAGGGGGATTGCAGGAGCTGCGGTGTGGGGGGGACAGGGGGATTGCAGGAGCCGCTGTGTGTGTGGGATAGGGGGATTGCAGGAGCTGCTGTGTGGGGGGGGGGATAGGGGGGCTGCAGGGGATGCTGTGTAGGGGGGGATAGGGGGGCTGCAGGGGATGCTGTGGGGGGGGATAGGGGGGCTGCAGGAGCTGCTGTGTGGGGGGGATAGGCGGGCTGCATGGGATGCTGTGTGGGGGGGATAGGGGGGCTGCAGGAGCTGCTGTGTGGGGGGATAGGGGGGCTGCAGGGGATGCTGTGTGGGGGGGATAGGGGGGGCTGCAGGAGCTGCTGTGTGGGGGGATGGGGTGGCTGCAGGAGCTGCTGTGTGAGGGAGGATGGGGGGGGGCTGCAGGGGATGCTGTGGGGGGATAGGGGGGCTGCAGGGGATGCGGGCTGCAGGGGATGCTGTGTGTGGGGGATGGGGGGCTGCAGGGGATGCTGTGTGGGGGGGGATAGGGGGGCTGCAGGAGCTGCTGTGTGGGGGGGATAGGGGGGCTGCAGGGGATGCTGTGTGGGGGGGTAGGGGGGCTGCAGGAGCTGCTGTGTGGGGGGATGGGGTGGCTGCAGGAGCTACTGTGTGTGGGAGGATGGGGGGCTGCAGGGGATGCTGTGGGGGGATAGGGGGGCTGCAGGGGATGCTGTGGGGGCGATAGGGGGCTGCAGGGGATGCTGTGTGTGGGGGGGGATAGGGGGGCTGCAGGGGATGCTGTGTGGGGGGGATAGGGGGGCTGCAGGAGCTGCTGTGTGGGGGGATGGGGTGGCTGCAGGAGCTGCTGTGTGTGGGAGGATGGGGGGGGCTGCAGGGGATGCTGTGGGGGGATAGGGGGGCTGCAGGGGATGCTGTGGGGGGGATAGGGGGCTGCAGGGGATGCTGTGTGTGGGGGATGGGGGGCTGCAGGAGCTGCTGTGGGGGGGGGGGATGGGGGGGCTGCAGGAGCTGCTGTGGGGGGGGGGATGGGGGGGCTGCTGTGTGTGGGAGGATGGGGGGGGGGGGGTTTGCAGGGGATGCTGTGTAGGTCTCCCCTGTACAGTTGTTACCTGGCTCCCTGCAGACCACCATCTTCTATGTCTTCCGGCTCCTCTATCCAGACTGCAGGAATGGCAGCTGGGTGGGAGAGAGCAGCCTCTAGTGGCCGGAGGGATAAAGAGCAGCATTTTGCTTTTAACTATAAGCCTCATAGGCTTTAGTTAAAAGCATAGGGGTCTGCTAAGGGGGAGGGGCATGACATCATGGTGGGGGCGGAGCTTCAGCGGCGGCCCGCAACACAGTCCGACCTCTCAACACTCTGAAAAGAGAGCTGGGCTGGACAGAAGCTGCAGAGCGGCCCTGAGACCTTCAACCAGCTGCCAGTGAGTGGCAGCTGTGCGGCCCCATACCGCACAGGGGAAGACCAGCCCGGGGGGGGCAGATGCCACCCTGCCCCCCGGCCCAGCCCGCTCCTGTCGGTCAGCACACCGACTCTTGCTCTCCAACTGATGCACAGAAAAACCTGGAATAAGATCCACGTAAAAGAAAACGAAGTCCAGCACCTTAGATGGAGTAAAAACATTGCAACTTTATTTCCCACAGGGTACTACAGAGGAACAAGCACCTTACCTTGCTCACAACTTCCCAAAGAAATTCATAGCAGGTTCTGTCAGATACATACGGCACCTGACAGAGCCTTATGGCAGTCCGTGGAGTAAGTGTGGACGCATAATAGGCAGCCATATGGCCTCTTTGCACTGCTGTACAGGTTGTCTTCCCATGTGCATGTGTTCTTTTATTTATAACCAGAAATATAAATATCACTATAAAAGCAAACTTTCTCCATCCTATTTCCCACTCATTTCTGGAGTTGTTATGACAACACAAAAGATTACATTGACTGGCTCAAGTTCAGGAACATTTTGCAATTCTCTTTGGGTTTGTTTCCACATACATTACATGCTGCTAAAGATGTGTACTTCAAATGGGATGAGATGCATCTCTACCATTATGTGACCCTAAGCTTTTCCCCTGGGACTTTTAATACTAATTTTGATGAATTGACCTCCCCTTCAAAAATAAATATTAATATAAAACAACTGTCTTCTTGCTGTTACACAGCTGTCTAAATGCAAAACCAACAAATAAAGTACAATGTCAGCTCTTTAACCCCTCATATACCACAGTCAGTAGTGACTGTGGCATCCGGAGCTTCCTTAGTAGTCCACTGGTGCCCCTACCACATAAATGCTTATGCATTACCCTGGCAGCTGGAAGCCTAACAAAGGAAGCCACCCAGGCCTGGCACAGATAAAAGCCCAGGGGCATGGCCTAATAGAGTGCCTGCCATTAAACACTGACAGGCAATAATACTTTGGAAAACTAAGAATTCCAGCACATTACATTGCAGATAGGAGATTATGGCCTCAGGTGTCCTAGAGCAGGGGTCCCCAACCACCAGTCCACGTTGCCAAATAGCAGAGCACATTGTGCAGAGGGTAAATGCAGCATCCTATCAGCTCTGAGGGTTTAGTGGTTTGGTGCAGAGCAAAGTACACTGTGCGGGGGGTTCTGGCATGGCGTCAGTGTAAAATGATGCTGTGCACCAAAGCCCAGCCACACCCAAAGGCCTTTGCGAATTTGAAAAATACCTCCAAAATATGCTTAACCCATTAAATCTGTAGTCATTTTTGTCGGATCAAAAACTAAGGCCTATTATTAAAATCTGGCATATCTCGTATTATGGGCTAAAAACTTCATAAAGTTTAAAGTAATTCTGAGATAATTTTTTGTGACAAAATGTACATTTGCCACAAGAAGGGTCTCAGAGTGGATAACACCTGGTCCCAAGAACCAATTGGGTCAAATGTTAACGAGAAAATTAGCAAAGTGCTAGGGATAAGACAGTAGCGTAGTCAATCAGGCACAGGATCAGGGTAGATGGCTTCAGATGCAGGTCAGACAGTGCAGATTAGCAACAGGAGAGGCTAATGGTACAGAAAATGTTAGACAGGAGAGCATAATCCAAGACACAGGACCACATTTTGATTCAAGAACACAAGAAGCCAACAATGCTCAGGCAAGAAGAAACAGACAGAGAAATTTTAAGTAGGTGCAAATGAAACAGGATTGGTGGAGGAAGAAATAGGTGAAGACACACTGGCCCTTTAAATCCCAGGTAAGGGACTGACATGGGTGGTATTGCAACAGTGGCCAGAAGCAACCAGGATAGACCAGGAGGACGTCAGTGGACACCAGCAGACTTGGGGCAAGGACGCCAGCATGCAGGTTATTAGAACCCAGGTGCATAACTTCATATTTATCCACAATGAACCTCATTTACCAAGTGGATGCCCACTTAATGTGTCCAAATCAGCTTTTAATTTATGCACATCTTCCAAAGACCGTACTGTACTACAAAGCTACTGTACTATCCACCCTACCCCATAATAGACCAACTGATACCCCCTCCTGCCAGTCCCCCTCCAGATGACAGTCCCGTTGCCTGGAAAATGGAACCACTCCTCTGTGCTCATTATGCTAATGAGCAGAGGTGAGTTTGATGTCCATAGGAAATAACTGTGCAATGATTTCCTATGGACATCTGACTCATCTCTGCTGATAATGTGCAGCAAGAGGAGCAGCAGCGATTTGCCGGCAACCGGACCGGCAGGAGGGGGTGAGTATTGGGTGGTGTATTTAGGGGTAGGGTTGTTTTGTCCCTGCACTCCGGGGTGAAAGGTTCCCTTTAACTGTTATGACCAGATACCTCGAAGAGCATGGGGAAGTCCTGTTCTGTACTTTAATACAGCTGCCCCCTTTTCCTCAGTCCATTTCGGGCCCGGGACCCTGAGCTCCTGGGGGGCCGACGGACACCCAAAAAGACTTATATTTTTAGTGGTGTATTGTCTCCTGGATACATTTCTGCCATGATTTGCAAAAAATCATTATATTAATCTGCCACTGGTTCTAGCTATCCTATATCTTTGTATTCTATGACTGTCTCATGAACTATCTCCTATCTATCTAATTATCTGTTGGGGTATACTGGTGTTTGGTGTCCGTCATGAAGCAGACTGTCCTGCCCTGTTTTTACTGCTGAATAGCATCTATGATGGAGGCCCTGACCAGACTCTGGCCTTAACCACTAGGCTTATTTATGATCATTATTACCATGTCACGCATCACAACCCCCTCCTCCCAAAAGTGTTTTTCCTTTTTTTCTGCTTAATGATTGTGACCTCTTCTTCTCCTGAGCCACTTTCATCATGTCTACCCCTACCCTCATAGAGTAACTGCCATGTTTTCTAATCTTCCTCTGAGACTACTCATGCCATTTTCTACCCATCTGCCCATTTCCCCCTGTCCATTTACTCTTTATTGCCACTCCACCAAGCCCTTCCAAGGTTGTCTCTCTCCTCTGCTCCCTGTCAGCCTGTTACGCTACTGCCACATGCCATTTTCCTTTCTGTTATGTTCTTATCTCCAGAGTCTTTGTCAACATTAACTACTTCTACGGCTCCCGAGGACCCAGAGTGTATGGGGCCGAAAAATATCTGGTGGCAGCCCTGGCAGAAAGTCGGCGGTGTAAGGAGGTGATCAGCCCCCTTGAAATGGCCCAGAAAGGTATTTATTGTCAGGCGTCTGGAAATTTATTGTTGCTATTGGCAACCCTGGACTGCTTGTATTGAGACGTATGTATTTGCTGCTTTTTCCTAACTCTGTTATGGAGATAGTGTTTTTTGTCATATATTTATGCAATATGTTGTTATGTATTAATCACTAATAATACAAGTGTTGATCTTAATCAGTGCTCCTCCCCTGCAACCTATTACACTCTAGTGATTGGCCAGGGGAAAGCTGTCTCCGCCCACCTTCTACCCAGAAGGGCCGTGCGGTCCTGTCAGTTGACAGTTGGTAGTCTGGCATTGCCAGAGTCACATCTAACCTCCCTACGTCACCTCAGTAATCCTGTCAGACTCCATCTACAACCCCCTAACCTGTTTCCAGTCAGCCATGAGGACTAATACGTGTCTTCAAAGTCTCAGTAGGACATCCTCTGTATTTATTAGTGCCTGCTGTCGGATTGGTGAAGTGATAGAGGGTCTCCCAATTACCGTCCACATCTTCCTGGCTTCCAAGTCGGTGTGTCCATGCGTCTTTCTCCTACATGATAATAAGCGTTGACAGCGTCAAGTCTCTTGAGTAACTTCTAGTACCTATTCACACGTACCTTATAAAGGCTGGAAAACCGCAAAGTCCCTGGAACAGGTCTGTCTACTTGAAACCCTATTTATCCACCAAGTCTAAGCTATAGTAACCAAGGTAACCCTCCCCCTGAAGCTAAGGACTCTGATCAAGCCAACAGTTTACCGTCATCAGATGCCCTGTATTGGATTGTGCATAGTTATCCTTCAAGTAAAGTCTTAATATACTTTCACCACTATTGTGTGAAGACTTTTATTAAAAATTATATGTCCCTGTGTGTATGCTGAAGAAGACAAGGGCTCCAGAACCCTCGAACCCCACCGTGACAGGAAGGTTTTAGAAAGTGAGCCCTAAGGTTGCACTACACCACCCAGCAACACAACCCCTCAGCATATCACACCACATACCACCAAAGGGACATTATAATTTTTCTTGGCGTCACAAACAGGATTTTACCTCTGTGCCTAATCTGCAACGCTGCACTACAAATCCCAGAAGCGCTGATTGATAACCCAAAGCCTGCTTGTGAATTACTGTGTTGAAAGAGGGGGAGTTCTGTTTATTGAGCTGTGCTTGGACTCTGCTGTGACTGCCTGTGTTTTTACATTTTGGGCACCATTTTCTCTGCGTTTCTGCTGCTGGAGCAGCCACCAAGATTTAACTGTTAATAATTTAACTGTTAACTGTAGCTTTGCCCGTTCCCACCAGGAGCTCAAGCCCCGCCTACCTGCAGTGTCTTCTGTTTAGTACCTGCCTCACAGCCACTGGAACCTCCAGCACTGCTGCTGCGCTTAAGGAGGAAGGATTTCTCTGCTGCACTCAACTACAGAAAGAGATAGCTGCCATACATCGCTGCCCCAGTGTTACCATAACGACCTCAGCGTTGTCACCGCTGCTCTGCTCCTCGCTCCTTGTACCTTCATTCTCCGCCAATCAACCTGTATCTGTCATCCACCGCTGCTACATCACTCCAGCCTGCTGCCTGCATTCTGTATCACCAGTCTCAACAGCTGCCAGATAAGTGCCATTTTCATTTCTACTGTGTTACTCAAGATAAAGAGGGGAAGGATTTTCAAGAGACTGTCCTGCTACATAATTTTTGGATTTCTTAAAGAGACAGTCACACAATTTTTTTTAAGGGGACAGTGTACCAATTGCTGCAAATATGTCTGATCCTCAAGCTATTGATCAAGCTGTCTCCAGCAGTCCTGCCTCATCATCTACCAGTGTTCCTGCATCCCAGGTCGCTGCTGCCAATGTTGTTCCTGCTCCAGTTGCTGCTACTGGTCTACCATTCTTCATAGGAACCTCCAGTCTTCCCAACTATAGGGGAGAGCCTCACACCTTTGCTAGCTTTAGGGAGAAAATACTTCGTACCCTTGAACTTGTCTCACTTTCTCCTACTCAGCAGGTACAAGTGCTTCTAGGCCAGCTTGAAGGTCCAGCTGCTGAAGAAGTTCGTTCCTGGCCTGCCACTAAAATATCCAGTGTCCAGCATGTAATTTGTCTAAGGCCGTCAAGAAAGAAGTCCGAGCTCCTCTACATCCTATCACCTCTCACAGACCAAATGAGTTGGTTGCCCTTGACCATGTAAAGTTGGCTCCTACCCGATCCGGGGACACCTATGCATTGAAAATGGTGGATCATTATTCAAAATGGGTTGTTGTGATACCAGTGAAGGATTTAACAGCCAAAACCACTGCCATCACTTTCTACCGAGAATATGTCAAGCATTATGGTTGTCCAGAGGCAGTGTTGTCTGACCGAGGACCTGCTTTCGAGTACCAACTATTTCAAGAGCTTTGCAACTTTCGCGAATGCAAGAAACTGCGTACGACTGCGTACCACCCGCAAGGTAACGGCTTATGCGAGAAGGTTAACCAAGTCTTCATAAACATGTTGTGTACTGCTTCAGTTTCGAAGAAAGCAGAGTGGCCACAATTATTGGATGAATTAGTAGAGATTTATAATAATACTACGCACTATTGTACGGGTTACTCACCCTATTATCTCATCTTTGACCGACAAGGACAACTGCCCCAAGATAGAGCTCTTGGAATTCAAGTCCCTGACTCCATTAATCCATTGCCTAATGCTGACTGGGTAACTGAGCATCAAAGACGCATCCAAGAAGCAAAAGAAATTGTTGATCTTCGGATGGGTGAAGCACATCAGAGACAAGATTATCACTATAATCAACGTGCTAATGCCACACCACTGGAAGTCGGAACTAAAGTTTGGCTGAAAAAGCACCATCGTTCAGATAAACTTGATGTATTGTGGGAGCAAGAGCCATACACTATAACTGCTGTTC
Source organism: Dendropsophus ebraccatus (assembly GCF_027789765.1). NCBI lineage: Eukaryota > Metazoa > Chordata > Amphibia > Anura > Hylidae > Dendropsophus > Dendropsophus ebraccatus. The sequence continues at coordinate 82,095,766 of NC_091458.1, forward strand.
CATATCCAGAATCAGATGTTTATGAGGTCCAGAAACCTGGAATGGCACCACAAACCGTCCACAAGAATCGGATGAAACCTTGTACTAAGGAGGATCTCCTCCTTCAACTCCACCTGCTCCAGTCTTTACTCCTGTGTCTACTACTCTAAGTCAACCTTCTGTAGAAGAAGCCATAAGGAACTCGTCCTTCCTAATTCCTGGATGCTACCAGTGGGTACCTATGCCAGTATCATCCCCACTACATGTACCAGCACCAGTCTCAGTTCCTGCTTTAACTCCTACTTCATCTCCTATGCCAGAACAAGCGACTCTTCACCAAGCTCCAGAAGAAAAAGAAGATATCCAAGTGCTGAGGCGTTCTGAGCGTTCCAACAAAGTAACATTACCTGCCCGCTATCAGGATTAACACACGTTCTATATTCTTTCTCAAATATATAGCTTAGATAGCTAGTTAGTTAGTTAGTGTGGTGTGTTTTGCAATGTTTGGACTTGGACTATACTTCATATATGCTTTTGCCCTATACCAGAGCCTTGCATGGACAATGGATACGTTGCAGTACAGAGACTCTACCTTAGTGGCAATCTAACTGGTTCTATATTTAAATGTTGTTATTATTCCATTGTTTTGTCATATAAGCATAAACATGTGGTTTATTATGTAAGTAACCCTCCACCTGCCAAAGGTCGCCGAGGACAGCTCATTCTTAGAGGGGGAGCATGTAATGGCCCAGAAAGGTATTTATTGTCAGGCGTCTGGAAATGTATTGTTGCTATTGGCAACCCTGGACTGCCTGTATTAGGACCAATGTATTTGCTACTTTTTCCTAACTCTCTCATGGAGATAGTGTTTTTTGTCATATATTTATTCAATGTGTTGTTATGTATTAATCGCTAATAATACAAGTGTTGAGCTTGATCAGTGCTCCTCCACTGCAACCTATCACACTCTAGTGATTGGCCAGGGGAAAGCTAGCTAGCCCACCTTTTACCCAGAAGGGCTGTGCGGAGTCACATCTAACCTCCCTACGTCACCTCAGTAATCCTGTCAGACTCCATCTACAACCCCCTAACCTGTTTCCAGTCAGCCATGAGGACTAATATGTGTCTTCAAAGTCAGCAGGACATCCTCTATTTATTAGTGCCTGCTGTCTGATTGGTGAAGTAATAGAGGGTCTCCTATTCACCGTCCACATCTTCCTGGCTTCCAAGTCGGTGTGTCCATGCGTCTTCCTCCTACATGATAGTAAGCGTTGACAGCGTCAAGTCTCTTCAGTAATTTCTAGTACCTATTCACACGTACCTTATAAAGGCTGGAAAACCGCAAAGTCCCTGGAAAAGGTCTGTCTACTTGAAACCCTATTTATCCACCAAGTCTAAGCTATAGTAACCAAGGTGACCCTCCCCCTGAAGCTAAGGAGTCTGATCAATCCAACAGTTTACCCTCATCAGATGCCGCTGTATTGGATTGTATATAGTTATCCTTCAAGTAAAGTCTTAATATACTTTCACCGCTATAATGTACTTTAAGACTTTTATTAAGACTTTTATTAAAAATTATATGTCCCTGTGTGTATGCTGAAGAAGACAAGGGCCCCAGCACCCTCGGACACCACCGTGACAGGAAGGTTTCAGAAGGTGAGCCCTAAGGTTGCACTACACCACCCAGCAACACAACCCCTCAGCATATCACACCACATACCACCAAAGGGACATTATACCCTCTATCGCACATGTGGGGTCAGACAGTGCATTAAGGGTGTACAGTTCTATATACTTCATTGGGGGGGGGGGGGCACCACAGTGAATCTTTGCCTCGAATGCAGAAAAAGGCTAGCTACGCCTCTGTGTACCTGTGGTCCCTTATCCTCAGGCAGCAAGGTTTACCACACAGGCAGGGCTGGATGTAGGGGCTGAGTGTGTGTCTACATTATTTTAAAGTAGAAAGAAGTACTGTACCCCCTAGCAAAGTAACCAACACATTATACTATAACATAGTGGGCACATAGTACATATTACATACATAGTCGGCACCTTGAGGAGACAAAAGCTGTTGCTATGTATTGGTCCCCAGCCAATTAAAGGTAATAATTCAATAAATGATAATGCAACACTATTTGAGTATATGTGGAATTTTATACTGTCACCAGAACACAATATTATTAAAAGCTTGTCAGCTAAAAATGTATGAGTTATGAACATAAAGCTTTTTTTTTTTTTTATTCGAGGCACTGACAGTTTTACATTGATCAAGTATATTCATAGTACAATGAAACATTCATAATCATGCTTCACACTAAACATTACATGTTAATAAAACAAAATGTATTGCAACAGTGATATAAATTATTGAGATAAATATAACTTTATATACATCTTACTAAATGAATTTACACGGTGTATGTATTAATATATGTGTTCATGTATATGTTTATAATCTTGTTATTTTTAAGATAATTATTTTTAATAGCCAGCTTTAATTTTTGCCAGAGCAGGTCTAAAGAGAAATGATTGGTAGCTATTAGAGATGAGCGAACTGGGTTCAGGTTCGAGTCCATCCGAACCCGAACGATCGGCATTTGATTAGCGGGGGCTGCTGAATTGGATAAAGCTCTAAGGTTGCCTGGAAAACATGGGTATAGTCATTGGCTGTATCCATGATTTCCACATAGCCTTAGGGCTTTATCCAAGTTCAGCAGCCACCGCTAACCAAATGCCGAACGTTTGGGTTCGGATGGACTTGAACCCGGTTCGCTTATCTCTAGTAGCTATGGATGTTCTGTGTCATAGGACATCATGTAGTCTTTCTGGACATATTACATGTCCTATTTCTCCAAGGCTTGGAATACTGTATATTGCTGTTGAAACTTTCATAGCTGTAGTGTGTTCTGGAGTGCTGTATAGAGAGGTATCTGTCACTGTCCTTCTGCACAGCTCTGTGATTCTCACTTCCTGATTGGTCCATGCTGAACACATACTCCTTCCCCTCTGCTGTCATGTGACCACACAGACCTCTGACAGCAGCCCTGCTGCTCTATTCTAGCCTGTTGTACTACGCTACTGCATTCTGGGGATCTGCAGTTCCATCCTGTATCTACAAACTGCTGCTTTTCCAGGTTTATGCACCTGCTATGTTATTCCACGTGCATGTTATTCCCACTTAAAAATCATTATTTTTGGGGTGTGGAACCAGTTGTCTGAATTTCAATGATTTTTTAGGGGAAAATTTGCTTTGGTTTAAGAGTGGATTTAGATTACAAGCACGGTCCCTGAACAAATTATGCTCGTAATCCAAGGCACCACTATACTTGCATGCTTCATCAGACGCACCTCTTTGACAAATGGTAAAGAACATAGCTGGAATGGCTTTTACATATAAAAATATTTACCCTTTAAAACATGATGTTACTATAGTCATATAGATGTATTTCAGTATTAAAATAATGTCTGTAGTTTTGTTAGGATGATCTTTCCTGCTTGCTGGAGACCTGAGCTCTTTGTCTCAAAAGTGAGCTTAGAACTGAGCAGTCTGACAGGTCTTCCAGCTTGTTCACCATTTCCACAATACCTTCCACTCCATCTTCAGAGAGCACTGTCAAAGCATTAGACCTGAATTTTTTTTCAAGGTCTTCATTGCTCAGTGGTTTTCTCCAATGCCCATAGAACGTGTTGCACCTCTCTGTAAATGTAGCTCCATTTGTCATTGTAACACTCACCTCACAATACAGTTTTTCAAAATTTGGTTGATTATCAGAGGGGTGAAGAACCTCTATTTTACTAAGCAAATTCTGTAGTTCTGACCTGGAAATATTCTTAGCACTGAAAGACTGAATGGACACAAGTCCATCTAATAGAGCTGTGCAGGTATTGAACTGGAAGGAATGTCGAGCTTCGTGTTCTGTACTTGGAAAAGAACGACTCACATACTTAGCATCTGGGATTTTGAGTACAATCTTCTGGATATTATGGATAGGCAGTGAGTCATTATTGCCAGTAATGTGTTTTCTTACGGCACATGCTGCGTCTGCAACCCAGTGCATCCCAAGATGTGCAGGAAACCGTTTAAAAGCCACATCTTGTTTCTCTAGTAGCCAATTGTAAGATTCCAGAGATGGCAGAGCTTGTGGGTTATAGTCATGGTAGAATGCACCAAAACCAGACTCTAAATCCAGGATCTGCTTATTCCCTTCAAGACCTAAAAATGCAAAGCAAGCAGCTTCCAGGCCATATCTGCTTGCATTACCTATGTGCAGGGGCTTAGTCTGTGTCCCTGCATTGGCCATAGGAGCACCAGAATATGATGCAGCAATAGCTAAGGCTTCTCTGCACTGAACCTGATCCAGGCCTAAAAATTTTGAAGAAGCTGCAGCACTTCCCATTGTACCAACCACAGCAGGAGGGTGAAACCTACAGAAAAAGGGGAAGATAATGAGAAGAAAATAATACATATAAACGTACAAAAAAGACAACATGCATTCCTAAGCATATATATAGTATTTGGAATAAACATGACATACCTTCTAGGAATATTGCTGGCTTCATTAGAAAAATGCATGAGTCTTCCCTGCACCTCTACACCAACATTAAATGCCAAAAGAAAATCTAGTCCAGATTTCTTGTGATGTGAAGGTAAGGTTTCTGAAAGTGCAATCAAAGAGGGCAGAATAGCTCCAGATGGATGTGTGGCAGGGTGCCAGGTGTCATCAAAGTCCATTGAGTGAACCTAGGAAATATTGAATGTGTAGGTCAATTATTTAGAAAAAGGCAATACTAATATTCTTATGAATTATTTAGATTATCATTTAATATTAAAGGCCTATCAGTAGGCTAGGTCATTCAGATTGGTGGGGGTTTCTCTCCAGCTACCCTACTGATCACCTGACTGGGTGACACCTGTTTATCTGTATATTAAACTCCTAATAAATAATTACTATAATAAACTCCAGGGGAAATGGTCAGTGCAAAGTAAAGATAATAAACTCTAGGGGAAATTGTTAGTGCAAAGAAAAGAGAGGGGTAGTTGCCTATGGCAATAAACCTTAGTTTATTTATTTATTTATTTTTTTACGATTTTTGAAAATTGAGAGCAGGAATGAGATTGGTTGTTACATCGTGGTTGCTACATCATCCATCATTACACTTGCAATACTTCTGACTAATCTTTCCCAGATTATATTGTGGTACGTGTTCATCAGGAGTCCAATATGGAGATACATCTATTTCCCTCTGATTGAGAAGCGATGATAGCATGCAGGCTGCATTAGATGGATACTAGAAATTTGGCACCTACTGTTAAAGAACAGGATACAAAACCTTTGCAAAACATTATAGAATCACTATACTTAGAGGATGTTCACCCAGCTTCTTTGTAGCCAATACATAAATCACAATGCTTGTTTGATAATTGTAAAAATGTTGCTTTGTGAAAGATATCTCAAACTAAATTGCACTTGCACATACCACAAAAAGTCTTAATTTTTTTTACAAACTTCACTGTTTGTAAAAAAAAAAAAAAAAATGGTGACTTTTTGCCAGTACACAACCAACACACTAGATGGGAGGGGCAGGTGGCACGGCATAGCGGTGGGACGTGGCCTCTCCTGTTCCCAATTTACCACTAGTTATACCCGCAGGCAGGTATAAATCACAGTAAAAATCTACACCAGCTCTAATACTGCTGCACTGCAACCTTTGATTTGGCGGATTTATTGACAAATGCGCTGTGGCTGGGATATAGTTCCCTTATTTAAGTATTTTCTTCTTTGAATTTTCGTTCCTCTAAAATACAAGAAAAGTATTTGCTGTATGTATTATGACTCATGTTGGGTAGATGAAGTTTCTTACAAAAGTCACATCTTGGGAAACACTGAAAATGATACTTATTACACAACAGAAAACATTGTTGGTGTTTTCTAAGTCTGGACCGGCTTGATATTGGGAGCAGCAGGCAGGGACAGTATAAAAGCTTCATTTATAGATTTGAGAAAACTGGTTCAAGACCCAAAAGGATACCAAGATCTTAAAGGAGAACTTCAGGCTGGGGTGATTTTTGTTGGAGATGGGGAGGATGAAAGAAGAAACACACTGGCTGGCTGAGCAGGCCTGGCATATCACGTATCCCCCATATCCCCATTCAGACCCAGATGCGTCTTTCTTCAAGAAGACTACAGGGTACTTTGTAAATACAACAAATGTATAGCAATACAACAACATACAATAAAAGCTTGCATACACAAAAAGTCTAACCTTCATGTTCATTAGAACATATAATAAATAACAAACTTCTCCAGTCCAGGCCCTTTTCCACAGGTGGGTGCAACACTGCAAGCAGGCGCCAATCATTGAGATTGGGGCTTGTTGGAAGAACCTTTACAAGGCTCAATCAATCCTGTGGCAGGGCTGTATGAAAGATCACTGGACTGTCTGTGCAGCCTATTAACTTCATCATATTCGCCTGCACACGGAAAGATGTGTGGGTGGTTAGCAATGATTTAAATGCTCGCACAAATAATGCAATCAGCCGACTAACAAAAGATTTTTTATTCATTGGCTGATCACTGCCCATTTTACACAGGCCATTTATTGGCAGTGAGATTTCCTGCCTGGCCGTGTAAAAGGACATTATAAGTCCTTTTAAACACTCAGATCACACAAATAATCACTATATTGCTGCGTTTACACAGAACGATTATCGTGCGAATTTGCACGATAACGATCGAATTCGACCTATAATCGTACGTGTAAACGTAACAAACGATCGAACGACAAGCGAGAAATCGTTCATTTTCATGATCTTTGAACATGTTCTTAAATCGTCGTCCGCAAAAAAATCACAGATCGTTCCATGTAAATAGTTGTTCACCTATTTTACCTATGTGCGAGATAGGCTTAAACGATCGCAAAACGATAGCAAAACGATCGCAAAACTAATTTTCCAAACGATATATCGTTCCGTCTAAACGCTGATCGTTTTAAAAGAAAAATCGTTACTTCAAAGTCGTAGTCCGTGTAAACGTAGCATATCTCTTAGGACTCAGGCCATGCGTTCAGCTTGGCTTCCATAGCAGCCAGACTGCTTCTCATGATTTGTTCTGCTCTGCTTTTCCGTGTTGTAGCAGAGCCCAGTTTTTCACTCTCTGGCTGATCAGCTAAGGTGTGGTGTGTTCACTGATTATTGACAGCTGGCTCACCAGTTAGCTGTTGGTATCTGGGCAGGACCTGGGCCCAATCACGCCAGGGGCTGGGACTACAGGCTCCATAAGTATCCTCACTTGCCTCATGTTCCTTGCCTGCGATAGAGCCTATTTTATAGTGTTTCAGTTATCTAAATTTTGGCTTTTGGACTTGTCTATTCTCCTGGATTATGTTTTGTACTGCGCCGCTCTCCTGTTGCTGTCCTGGACCTCTGACCTTTGTGTATTGTGTACGTTTGTCCTGTCTGTTGTTTCGTGTTTAAACTATATAGGATAGGGACCGTCGACAAGTTGTCCGCTGTCACTAGGACTCCTGTGGCAAGTAGGCAGGGACAGCAGGGCGGGTGCCAGTGTTAGGGCAGCACCAGTCCTTTGTCTTGCACCTGTCCTTTTCATACAGCCTTTTAAATACAGTGATATTGGCATACATCTCTTGTTTAGACAGAGAGATGTGTGGCCGCTACCGATGATTTTTACAGCCACACATAAGATCCAATCAGTCAACAAGCGGGCATTTACTAAGCTAATACCTGACACTTTTACATGGGCCGATGTTTGCCTAATTGAGCCTTCTTATGCTGCGTTTACACGTAACGATTATTGTGCGAATTTGCGCGATAACAATCGAATTCGAACAATAATCGTACGTGTAAACGCAGCGAACGATCAAACGATGAACGAGAAATCGTTCGTTTTGATCTTTCAACATGTTATCAAAGCGTCGTTCGCAAAAAATTTGCCGATCGTTCCGTGTAAACAGTCGTCGCGTGATAGCTCGCTGCCCGGCCCCCCCGCTCGCAGCCCACCGCCGCCGCTCTGATCGACACCCCCGCCGGCGCTCTGATCGACACCCCCGCCGGCGCTCTGATCGACACCCCCGCCGCTCCGATCGCCACCCCCGCAGTCGCCGCTCCGATCGCCCCCGCCGCGACCATATGTTACCTGCTTCGCGTAGCAGGTCTTCGACATCCCCGGCTCCCCTCTTCAGTGCACTGATTGGCTGAAGAGGAGAGCCGGTAATTTCAAACGGCTCCTCTTCAGCCAATCAGTACTCCTCTTCAGCACTGATTGGCTGAAGAGGAGCCGTTTAAAATTCCGGTAAAATTCCGGTAATTTCAAACGGCTCCCCTCTTCAGCCAATCAGTGCACTGAAGAGCGGAGCCGGGGATGTCGAAGACCTGCTACGCGGAGCAGGTAACGTATGCTCGCGGCCGGGCCGGCGGGGGCGTTCGGAGCGGGGGGGGATGTGGCGATCGGAGCGGTGGCGGCGGGGGGGTGGCGATCGGAGTGGCGGCAGGGGTGGCGATCAGGGCGGCGGGGGTGGTGATCAGAGCGGTGGTGGGGGTGGCAATCGGGGCGGCGCAGGGGGCTGCGGATGAGCGGGGGACTGGGCTGCGAGTGGGGGGGGCGGGCTGCGGGCGGGCCGGGCTGCGGGCGCACGTTCGCAAAACGATTTTTCCGTACGATATATCGTACCGTCTAAACGCTGATCGTTATGAAAAAAGAAATCGTTACTCCGACATCGTTAATCGTACGATCGGGCCAATTATCGTTTCGTGTAAACGCAGCATTAGGCTATGTTCACACATAACGTTTAATAAGCATTCAGTTAGCATTAATTAGGTAGTGACTATGGTTGGGCTGCATCTCATGGGTACAATTTATTTACATTATTAAACACAGCAAAATAAACATGCAGGAGCAGGAAGCAGCACAATCATGGTCACTAGATGACTATTAAAATGAACAGACACATATCTGTATATGTCAGCATCACTTTTTTGATGGTATGCCAGTGTGTTGCTCATACAGCAATGTTGTGTAAACCCAACCTAAGGAACCTGATGGAAAGGGTCAGGGGGCAGTAGGGACAGTGAGGCATCTGAAAAGAGGAGTGCAGTAGGGGATGGTAAGGTATCTGGCAGAAAGGAGGCATTAGGGGATAGTGTGGCATCTGGTATGGGGAAGCAGTAGGGGATAGTGAGGCATCTGGTATGAGGAGGAGGTAGTAGGAGATGGTGAGGCATCTAACAGGAGGTGTAGCAGTGGGAACAGTGAGGCATCTGACAAGGAGTGTAAAAATATGCCAGTGAGGCATCTGACAGGAGAAGGGGAAGTACAGAAAGTGAGACATTTCACAGAAGAGGAGGGGTAGCAGGAGGGGTAGCAGCAGGACAGTGAGGCATCTGACAGGAGGGGTAGCAGTAGGACAGTGAGGCATCTGACAGGAGGGGTAGCAGTAGGACAGTGAGGCATCTGACAGGAGGGGTAGCAGTAGGACAGTGAGGCATCTGACAGGAGGGGTAGCAGTAGGACAGTGAGGCATCTGACAGGAGGGGTAGCAGTAGGACAGTGAGGCATCTGACAGGAGGGGTAGCAGTAGGACAGTGAGGCATCTGACAGGAGGGGTAGCAGTAGGACAGTGAGGCATCTGACAGGAGGGGTAGCAGTAGGTCAGAGAGGCATCTGACAGGAGGGGTAGCAGTAGGACAGTCTTAAATCACTTCTAGTGGCATCTAAAACATTATATATTACTACTACATAATAGTTAGTGGTGATCTATTATTGATCAGATATAGAGTCATTTCTTACAGCAACACCATTGACAAAGGAGGCATAGAGTGGAGGAAGACGGAGGTCAGACTGGCCCCAGACTGTGCTTGATATGTCAGTGCTGTAAACCTGAAATCAATAAAACAGGCAATCACATAAGCATGGAAAATAAATAAAAGAAGAAAATTCCTAGAAGAAAAAAAAAAAGAAAACAAATGCTACACCAAAACAGGATTTTTATTACTATGAGTAGCTAACTGTAAATGGCCGTTCTTCAATAATATCTTTGGAAGGTAGAGTATTTAGTTGGAGTATGTTACATAATATATAAGCAGCATTAATATATGTGCAGTAAATTTATTGTAGACACTGACACTTTTAAATCAACTTTAAAGGGAATCTGTCACTAGAAAGGGCATATGCAACTACTGACAGTGTTATACAGCTATGGTTGCACTCATATGAATGTTTCCTGTATATAGCATTCTGTGGCTGCAATACTGCAAACAATATATATATATTTGCTGGTATGAAGAGCCAAAGAGGCATAAAGATGGCAATGATGAGCCTAGGGGACACCAGCCTGTATAAGGCATGGTGTCTTGGACTGATGGGGCGGTGGTGAGTGCAAGGGGTTAATGGTTGGTGAATGTGGTATAGCTGGGATGGCTGCACTTGGGGAAGTTCCGGTGGTAACTAGGGGAGGTGTAGTTGCCAGGAAAGGGCAGGCCAGGGGTGGAGGCAAGGATATATAAGCCCAAGGAAGGGGCGGGCTTACCCTCTTTCGGCTTGTCCAGCTCAGGAGTTTGTCATGTCTCAGGAGAGTCTGACCGAAGCTTTGCGGCTGCAGCTGCAGCAGGACCCGTCTTTCCTCGGCCGCCTGCTGGCAGGTTTGGGGGAAGAGTCGGGGCATGATATGTCCAGAGGTGGCAGGCGGTCCGCTCGGCGCATCCGCCCACCCGCGCGCCTTAGTCCCAGTCCCCCGCTCTCTGCCCGGCGCCGGCAGGGGGGAGGTGGTAGAGCCGCATTAGCGGTTGCACCGGCGTCACTTCCGGTTGCGCCGCCGATGGCTCCGCCCCTTCCGCCCTGCGCCCACGCTGCCAGCATAGTGTCCGGAGGCAGCGCGGCTCCACAGTCTCTACCAGTGCCCGGTCCCCCCCCCCCTTTAGCATTGTCAGTAGCTATGGGCAATCAGGCTGGAGTCTCCCCTGCCTCCCATGAGTCCGGTGAGTGTAGCTCTCCCAGCCCCTTGCAGCAGGCTATTGATAACTGCCAGAGCCTGACTGCTTCCCCCCCCCCTCCTGTTTCACAGCATGAGGCTCAATCCCTCTCCCTCCCTGATAACCCCCCCCTCCTCCCCCCCCCGCCCAGCCTTATGCGGCCCAGCCAGCCCCCCGGTGCATTAGCCTTCACCGCGCAGCGTGGTTTTGATCAGGCCTCCTGTGGGGAGCGGCTGCCTGTGACTTCGCTAGCGTGCGGCGGGTCTCGTGCCAGTGTGTGCGGGCTTAGGCGCTCCCGCTCGCCATCCTATGCGTCCTCTAGAGGATCTTCCAGGCATAGGCGCCATAGATCCCGCGACTCTAGAGTTCGCTACTCCAGACGTCACCATAGGGAGTCTAGACAACGGAGCCGATCGAGGCGCTCCAGAAGTTCTAGGTGGCGATCCCCTTCCTCTGGGTCCTCGTCTTGTACCCCCTCGAGCTCTGATGGGGAGTCAGTTCGTGGCAAGAAAAGGCGGGAGCCTTCACGCCGGAAGAGGAGTTCATGCTGCTCAGTTCGGCCAGAAGCGGCGGCTCCAGCTGTGCAGACTTTGCCGTCAGCCCCGCCGGCGCCGGTACAGACGCTATCGGCAGCACCGATGTTGCCTTCAAGCTCGGTGCCTATTCCTCAGGAGATGCCGGGTCAGTCGTCATCTGCAGTTGGCGGTGAGTTTGACTTTGCACGGGCATGGGGTGGGGGGGCGGGTGATTTAGTCCCTGCCCTTAAGGCGATTCTTAGCAAAATTGACCCTGTTCCTTCGCCTCAGGCTGGAGCTAAGCAGCCTCCGGCAAAGGCTGGCGTTCATAAGGACGCCTTTTTCTGTGGGATTAGCCCGCTTGGCACGCATTTGGACGATGACACGAAAGGAAAAATTTGGGATAACCAATATGTTGATATTTGGTCCTTGATCACTACGGATCAGCACACCGTCGACAAAGAGCGACGTGTTGCCGCTGACCGTTATGATAAACGACCAAAGGTAGCAAAGACCATAAACAACTGGTTACAGGCCTTCTCTGTACTCGGTTGTGTTATGGGTATGAAGCATCCGGAGCGTTGCTCTGAGCTTTTCATTTATATGGACTCTATTTATAGCGCTTTTAAGTCACACGGGGGCAGCGCCTGGTGGCGGTACGATGAGGAGTTTCGCCGCCGCCTCGCTTTGCAGCCTGAAATTGGGTGGGGGGTAAAAGCCACGGATGTGTGGCTGCGTTTGATGATGGCTCAGAAGAGCAATCCCTTTCCCTCAGCGGCCACTGCCTCAGCGCCTGCAGCTCCGGGGGCAGTGGCCGTGCGACGGCCAGGAACCTGCTGGCTTTTTAACGAGGGCCATTGCAGGTTCTACGGACTCTGTAAGTTCCGCCACGAGTGCTCCTCCTGCGGGGGGCAGCATGCGGTGGTTAGATGTCAGCGATCTAAGTTGTCAGGTAAACCAGCAGCGGGTGTTGACGGGAAAGACCCCGGTGAACGTGGACGCGATGCGCCCGTGGTTAAGTAGTTATCCTAAGCGTGATGCAGCTAGTCAATAATTACATGGTTTTACCCATGGGTTTTTGATACCTTTCTATTTTTCTCCCTATCTATTATGGGCGGATAATCTGAAATCTGCCCGGGAAGCGCATGAGGTCCTCGTTGATAAGGTTAGTCAGGAGTTAGCCCTGGGCAGGGTTGAGGGTCCTTTTGTTTTTCCTCCGTTTGAGAATTTGAGGGTGTCCCCTCTGGGTGTGGTCCCTAAAAAAGAAGTTGGTAAGTTTCGTTTGATACATCACCTTTCTCATCCTAAGGGCAGTTCTGTCAACGACGGTATTCCCAAGGAGGACGCCGCGGTTTCTTATGTTTCCTTTGATAGTGCTGTCCGCCTTCTTGTTGCGGCTGGCCGCGGTGCCCTCCTTGCGAAGTCGGATATACAGTCTGCCTTTCGTCTCCTCCCGGTGCATCCGGAATGTTACCATCTGCTGGGTTTTCAGATAAACGGTTTGTATTACTATGACACTTGTCTCCCCATGGGCTGTTCCATTTCGTGTCACTTTTTCGAGATGTTCAGTTCTTTTCTCGAGTGGGTGGTGCGCTATGAAACCGGGAGTAATGCGATCATTCATTATTTGGATGATTTTTTGTTTGTTGCCCCAGCAGATTCCCAGTGGTGTCGTTTTTTGTTGAACACCTTCCTTTTTTAGATGCGTAAATTTGGTGTTCCTATTGCCGGTGAAAAGACTGAGGGCCCGGCGACTTCGCTGTCTTTTCTTGGAATCGAGCTCGATTCCATGGACATGGTTTTCCGCCTTCCGGCGGACAAGCTAGCTCGGTTGGCTTCTCTGATTGACGGTTTCCTGTCTGTGCGTAAAGTTTCCTTACAGCAAATGCAATCCCTGTTGGGATTGTTGGTTTTTGCCTGCAGAATTATGCCTATGGGCAGGGTTTTCTGCAGGCGCTTATCGCTGTCCACCAGAGGAGTCAGGTTGCCCAGCCATCGCATCCGGCTGACCGCTGCCTTGAAGGCTGATCTGATGGTGTGGAAGGAATTTTTGCGTTCCTACAATGGTCGCACTTGCTGGCCCTCTCAGGAGGTTTCTAGCGACGAATTGGAATTGTTCACTGACGCGGCCGGTTCCTGCGGTTTTGGAGCTATCCTGGGCAACGATTGGTGTGCCGAGGCATGGCCTCCGAATTGGTGGGAGCTCGGTCTCTGTCGTAATCTTACGCTGCTGGAGCTCTTTCCCATAGTGGTTGCTGTTGAACTTTGGGGACGAGCTCTGGCTAACAGGCGGGTATGCTTTTGGACAGATAACCTCAGTGTCGTTTTCTGTATTAATAAGTTAACCTCTTCTTCCCTCCCTGTGTTAGCTTTGTTGCGTCACTTAGTTTTGCGTTGCCTGGAGGGTAATATCGTGTTCAGGGCCCAACATGTTCCGGGTAAAATTAATGTGGTTGCTGACGCTTTATCCCGTTTTGATTGGCAGGTTTTTCGACAGCTCCGTCCGGAAGCGGCTCCGAATGGACTGGCATGCCCGGAGCACCTATGGGACTTAGTGACACACGGCTGCTCCCGCTAGTGCAGGCTTCAGTGTCTCAATCGACGTGGTCTGCGTATGGTAAGGCATGGGCTGAGTGGTTGGGTTGTGTCGGTTCGAGAAATGTCATGCTGAGTGAAGACGACCGTGTGTCTACTACGGTTGAGTACCTTCTGTCTCTACGGGATAAAGGGCTATCAGGTGTGGTTGCGCAGCGTAGGATAGCGGGCATTAATTTCCATTTTAAGTTGCGAGGTTGGGCGGACGTTAGCGGCAATTTTACTATACGCCAGGCCCTTAAGGGCTGGAGGAGGAGTCAGACTCCTAAGGACAGCCGCAGGCCGATATCTTATTCATTGTTAGTTCGTTTGTTAGATCAATTAGGTAAGTTATGTCGGACCGAGTTTGAAGCTCTACTGTTTTCTGCTGCCTTTGTCCTAGCCTTTTTTGGTGCGTTTAGAGTCAGTGAGCTGGTTCCTCCATCTAGTCTCCGGGCTGGGGGTCTCTTGACCGAGGATGTGTTACTATCCAACGGAGTGCTTAGGGTTAGGGTCCGCAGATCCAAGACAGACCTTTTGGGTCTGGGTGCATGGCTTCCCCTATCCTCGGTCCAAGGTCCGGCTTGTCCTGTCAGCATTGTTTCTAGGTACATGGCTGCTCGTCCTCGGGGCACCCAGTTTCTGGTACACGCGGATGGTGTTCCTTTATCCAGGTACCAGTTTCAAGCGTTAATGAAAAAGGCCTTGGAGGCGGCCGGCGCCCCCCAGGCCGAGTTTGGGACGCATTCCTTTAGAATTGGCGCGGCGACGGAGGCAGCTAGAGCTGGGTTGTCAGAGGAGCAGGTGATGAGGATAGGGCGCTGGAGGTCCGCATGTTATGCCTCTTATGTTAGGCCGGAACTTCTTTGCTAATTTGTTTTTCTTGCAGGTCCTAGACGTCCGGTGGTGTGGCTAATTGGCCACTCGTACATATATTGGGCGGCACAGAGAGCGGCGCATCGCCCAGGAGGCCGGTCTCTTGGTTTCCGGGATCTGGAGGTGCATTGGAAAGGAGTCAAGGGGCTCCGTTGGTCCGAAGTCCTGTCCCAGGCGATCGAGATAGGACGTTCTGCTCGTTTTCCAGTGGTTTTGGTTATCCATGCTGGGGGGAATGATTTGTGTTTACTTCGTTTGAATGAGTTGCTGACCATTATTCGTTCCGACCTTGAGAGATTGCCGGGCTTTTTTAATGAAGTGGTGTTGGTTTGGTCGGAAATAGTTTCAAGGGTTAAGTGGCAAGGCGCTAGGGATGCAGCTGCGATGGAGAGGGCCCGTAGGACAGTTAATGCTCGCACTTCTAGATTCGTGCGGGCGAACGGGGGTGTGGTGGTTCGCCATAGGCAATTGGAAGGGGACAACCGGAGGTTAATGATTGCTGACGGAACTCACCTTAATGATATTGGTTTGGACATTTTCCTGTCGGGGCTCCAGGACGGGGTGGAGCAGGCCTTGTTTATTTTGGGGGGGGGTCGGGGCTCGGTCTAGGCTTAGCCGAGCCCCTCCGTGGCGGTGAATAGAAGGAGAAATGGAGGCAGTGCCCGTCGGCCTTCCGACGGCTGGCACAACCCCGAGAAAATGTTTGGTTACATTGATTAAGTTAATAAAAGCTGTGGCCGACCCCGTCCACTAAAATTGGAACTGTTGTCTGTGCAGTTATTTAGCTAGCACCATTCACGTGGCAAAGGGTATCCTAGCAGTCTAGGGGACACCAGCCTGTATAAGGCATGGTGTCTTGGACTGATGGGGCGGTGGTGAGTGCAAGGGGTTAATGGTTGGTGAATGTGGTATAGCTGGGATGGCTGCACTTGGGGAAGTTCCGGTGGTAACTAGGGGAGGTGTAGTTGCCAGGAAAGGGCAGGCCAGGGGTGGAGGCAAGGATATATAAGCCCAAGGAAGGGGCGGGCTTACCCTCTTTCGGCTTGTCCAGCTCAGGAGTTTGTCCCTCCCTCCCTCCCTATTTTTTACACTCAGGGGCGTTGGTTTGTGTAAGAAGTTGGTATTTGTGTTACGTCTGAAATGTTTTATGCAAGTCACAGCTGGCGGTGAATAGAAGGAGAAATGGAGGCAGTGCCCGTCGGCCTTCCGACGGCTGGCACAACCCCGAGAAAATGTTTGGTTACATTGATTAAGTTAATAAAAGCTGTGGCCGACCCCGTCCACTAAAATTGGAACTGTTGTCTGTGCAGTTATTTAGCTAGCACCATTCACGTGGCAAAGGGTATCCTAGCAGTCCTGAGCTAAAACGTCTCTCCCCACTCACTTCAACCACCTTCTCCCTTCATGATGGATACACACACGCAGCAAGTCTCTGAAATCACTGTCAGAGCTGTTAATTGCCAAGCCCTGGCAAAATCCTGTGTATATAACATGCGTCAAGATTGCAGCGCACACAAACAGCTTGACAGCTCCAGAAAGCTTCAGACACTCACTGGGCGTGTGCCGGGGTGGCCTGGGTGGCTGTTCAGGAAGACAGAGAGACTGGTTAAAACAAGCGAGGAAAGGTTTCACAGCACAGGGTACCTCTGTGCCACAACCACTCTATTTTTACTTTTCTGACCAGCAATAAAAAGGATTTTTTGCACTATTGTAGCCATGAAAATGTTATATACAGGTACTATCAGTTGTGTAATATTCCCTTTAATTAAAGGGGTTATACAGCATTTACAGACGTAACGTTTATAAATAATACCTAGAACATATAATGATAAAAAGTTCTTACTTTGCTGTACTGCAATGCCTTCTGGAAGACTTCTGTTGTGGTACCAATCAAACCAACTCCCAAGGTGTCTAAAATCATACGTTTGCTTCTCCGAATCAATGCTTCGGTTAGATTATTAGTGGTCAGGCCATGTATAACTCCAGCAAAACTCCCTGTGACTGACTGAAAAACAATATATACTTACTGTATGATTTGTTACAGGGACTGTTTCATGACTTTTGCCCTGCCACCCCCAAAAGCACTAAAAACATTATGTAGGTGAAAAGGTGAGTTGACAAACTAAGTGCAGCTAGGTTAACACTATGTGAAACACTATTGTGCAAAGAATGGCCGTTATTTGAGAATAGCCGCTGTTATGAAATATGGCCATTGTTTTTACGTAGTGTGAAACCTAGCCTAAACATAAACTCACCATACACTATGGGGGACATTTATTAAGTCCGGCGTTTTTTGCACTGGGATTTAAAATGTCAGAAAAATGATAAATTCAGGGAACCTTGAGTCTTTCAGGTGACTTCTTAGTATAAGCTGTCCTGTATATGTATAAGAGGAGCTTACTCATACTATTCTATTAATAGTATATGCCATTTTCCCCCCAGTTACCACCCTGCAAACTCCATTTCTGTGTCTGGTTTCCCTATGCTCAGTGGCAGTGTGGATGCAGAGTAGTGTCTGCGCTGCCTCCTATACACTACATACATCCTAAAACCAAGACCCTGCAATCCTACCTCATTATAGCAAACCTTCAGAAGTTTCCAGACCAGCACTGAGCAATCTAACATGTGAATCCAGTATTTTCTCTGACCAGAAAGTCTGCACATTGCACAAGCTGTTTCTCTCCTTTTCCTTCTCTTAACCCCCCCCCCCCCCTGGCCACTCTGGAGCAGGTGTAGATTTATGCCATGATGTACGCCTGTTAGCAGGTGTAAGTCATGGTGAATTGTGCTTCTCTATCTGCCACTCCGATGGGTGAGTTTAGGTTGGCAAATGCCAGGGGAAAGTGTGCCAACTTTAAAGATGAGGGTGAAGAGATAATGCTATGGGTTTAGTCATCAGGGGTTAGCCTAGGCCCCTTAGCTCTAATGATTTAGCATACAAAGGCACTGTGGACAACTGTATGTTATCAGCTCTGTTGGAACAGTTTGGGTTTGGCCCTTTTCTGTTTCAGCATAACTGTGCCCCACTGGTCCAGGCAAAGTCCAGAAAGGCATGGTTGGGTGACTAAATGAGAAAGATTTTGATAGTCATGATTTACATATATCGCACATTGTATACCTTTTTTATAATCAGCTATGGCACAGGCATATATGTAAGTCACGTTTTTCAATTAATTGTATATAACATTTTTGCGACTCCCAGCGTGAAGTAATAATATGTATAATATAATAATTGCTAAGTAGGAGACTATGCATGCTACAAATTAAATGCATTAGATGTCATCATTGCCACTGACGTACTGGTACTGTATAAAACTTTGAGCATATTACCAGTAGTAGTAAAGGAAGAAAAGAATCTTACCTTAGCAGCAAGCATATTTCTTTAAAGAGAGAGCAGTGTAGGTTCCAATTCAGGTTCTTCTTATAACTGCTTCAAATATCCTGACTCATTTTATAGTCTATCCACCTCTGTGGTAATGCATAGTACTCTTCCCACATGTCTCTTTCTTCCCTTTTCTTTTAAACTGGGTTTCCCCATTTACATAATTTTCAAGTTCCCAGTCAGCTGAAGGTAAAGAGGTAATAGTATTGAAAAGTCAGATATGTGACCCACGTGATGATGACCTATTCCACATTAAAATATTTTCCCATATACTCACATATAATTTATCTCAATGCTGTAAACTGCTGCAGAACACTTGCCAGATACTGCAAGAGGAATATTTGTGGTTGCGCTGTGACAATAAAGTCTTATACACAAATTGGGTATACAGGCAATTTCTGATATGATGCGTGAGTATTCCACGTATAATTTCAAATTATGTTCCCAGATCCTGTTGGGAAGATAGCTTTATCTTTTCTTATGATAATCTGTTTATCCAGGCGGTGGTGATGTTCATTGATGACATCTTCATTGTGTGGCATTCAGAAGTGGCAGCTGTACAGGACTTTATGGATTACATCAACAACACCTTGAACTTGCGGTTTACACACATCTGGAATAGGGTGGAAATTACCTTTTTGGATCTTAAACTCAAAGTAAAGCTTAGCTCACACAGAAGTTTAACCCAAAATTATAGAAAGGAGATTTCTTGCAACAGAATCCTGCGAGTAACCTTGTCATTCTTTACACACTGTTAAAGTAGTACTTCGTACAAGGGCCTGTTTTAATATACGCCTAGGGATAGGTCACTGTTTGGGTGGGCGGGTCTGTAAGGTCACAACCCCAGGACCCAGAAGCGAACAGCGCAACAGATCGGTAAGATACCGACAGCACCACGGGAGCCAGGGAGGTAAATGCACCTAAGTTAGCACTTCGTTTTTAACAACCTATCCCTATCCTCCACAGACTGTAAGGTAGTTAGAAAAAAGGGAAAACAATAGTGTGATAGACTGAAAGCAAAATGATATTAAAAGTGAATGCTGGATCGTGCTGTCAAAAAAGTAGGTCCAAAAAAGATCTGATTTAGGTTGGTCAAAAAATAAATCTCAACTAAAACCTAATTTTGCAACCACTCATAGTTTAGAATCTGCGGAGATTAAGGCTGCATTCACATATTCTGTTAAGTTGTCTGTGCGCACAGGCAAATTTATAGCCCATTGCTTTGAATTGGGCTATTGAGATGTTCAGTTTTTTCACGTATCCCCAATCCGTTACGTGAAAGAATAGGACATGTCATAACTCGGAGCGGCAGCACGGCGCGTATTTCCCTATAGAAATCAATGAGATCCGTGTTTTTAAACTAGTACACTACAATTTTAACCAGTCTGTGAAAAACACGGACACAGATTAAAAACGGATGTAAACATGGACGGTTTTGCACGGATGATGGATGTAGCTAGCTGACTACAACCACGGACCAGGAAAACAATGAACGTGTGAATGCAGCCTTATTTTGGAGACTCGACACATGATGCAATTAACATTGTTCATTTACTAGAACTTACACACGTGCAATGGGAGACAGGACAGACTAGTGTGGTAACTTGCAGTAAATTCATTACGGAACAGGAATTAACGTTGTGGTATATGCATTGACCTAAGGAAGTGGTCATCTGTGAGACAACAATTTAGTTACAACATAGTTTGTCTAAAATAATTTGTTCTAAGCTAGCACAGTAAATATTTCAGAGGTAAGGTCAAATCCAAGAAAACAGATCCTAGTTATTATACAGGGATTTTTTGTAGAATTTTTTATTTAATTATTTGTCAGTAATGGAATAGATTGTCTTACCATGACAACCCTTTTAGGAATGAAGTTTGGAGTATGGACAAACTAGAAAGCATAAATGAACATATAAAATATCATACACATAGGGATTTATGGGATGCATTGGGGAGAAAAATGTTATGTAAATCCTGTCATTATGGAAGCTTCTTCCTGTGATGTTTTATATGGCTATATTAACAGAAAAAGGCTCTAAAAGGCCCTATCTACTTTATACTTTTGTCATCCGTACCCGCTGCTTGCTGTCATTATAAAGTGTATGGGATTCTCTCGACAGCCCCCCAACAGAGGATATCAGTGAAGAAAGAGGTTGGGCATGATAGAAAATCACTGCCTGACCCCTTTGTTCTAGGAGATTAAGCCACACCCAGAGCATTCTAGCTTTGACTTTCCCTCCCCTACTTATAGAGAACACAGGAACACTTGATTGTACCAAATGTTCCTGAGTATGGGGAGTACAGTGGAAGCAAAGAGGAGATAATTGTTCGGCTGACAATTATTGAAGGTTT
Source organism: Dendropsophus ebraccatus (assembly GCF_027789765.1). NCBI lineage: Eukaryota > Metazoa > Chordata > Amphibia > Anura > Hylidae > Dendropsophus > Dendropsophus ebraccatus. The sequence continues at coordinate 82,116,431 of NC_091458.1, forward strand.
ATGGCCGCCTTTAAAATACAACAGTGAAAAAAAAACAAATAAAGTTGGGAAAAATAATTGGGCGATTGTGCTGCAGTTAGAGACAGCTATGGTGTTGTAAAGGCATAGAATTTCACAGACATTTGACTTCATGTCATGTCAGTTGTGCTATTATTCTATTAAAGGGAACCAATCACCAGAAAAATGCCAATGAAGCTATATATAGTGTAATAAAGCCCCCAGCACGGATACCAAACTTAGCTGATGGCTATCTGCTTTCCACATTACCCACAAAAATAAACTTTGTAAGGGTGCATTCACACGTACAGGATCCACAGAAGATTTGATGACCCAGATTTGATTTACTTTGAATCTGCGCCATCAAATCTGCTGCAGATCTGCTGCTGATCCTGTAAGGGCCCTATTCCACCGGACGATTATCGTTTGCATGATCGTTAACGATTAACGATCTCAAACAACCGCTATTGAGAAAGACCTGAAAACGTTCACTTATTTCCATGGAACGATAATCGTTACTTATGATCGTAATTGCGATAGTTTTTCTTCGCTATTTATTCGCTAATACTAATGTTCGTATCTATTGTGAACGACTGAACAATGTCTTATTCAATGCGAACGATTTGCGAACGTTTTGCGAACGAGCAACGATAAAAATAGGTCCAGGTCTTATAACGCGATCAACGATTTCTCGTTCGGTCGTTAATCGTTAACTGCATTTCAACCGAACGATTATCGGTCAGATTCGAACGATTTAACGATAATCTGAACGATAATCGTCCAGTGGAATAGCGCCCTAAGAGTGAACGCACCCTAAGGCGTTACAGACTAATATTATTGATTCCCAGGCTTATAGAGGTTGTATCACCACATACCACATCTGGAATATAGTGTCCAGATCCAAAGACCTCACCTACAAAAAGATATTGATAAAATGGAATGGGTACAAAGACGAGCTACAAAAATGTTGAAGGGTATGAGGTATAAAACATATCAGGAAAGACTGACTTAGGGCTTATTCCCATGTTGCTTGAAACACGAATGGGGAAGACGGGGAAGCCCTATAGTAGGCTCTTTCCCTGTTCTGCATCATGTATCAATATGATGTTGGGAGTGGGCAAAGTGTTTGAATCTTCATGGCACTGTAATGACACAGCAGCAGAGTGCCACAGAGATTCAAACACTTTCCCCACTCCCAGCATCATATTGATACATGATGCAGGGAAACACTCCACTACAGGGCTTCCCAGTCTGTGGGAATAAGTCCCTTAAAGTGATTCTTAGTTATAACATGACTAATAGGAAGCAATAGGTCCAGTTCAACATGGCACAATTTAGTTTTTTTTGTTCTGTCTGAATGTATACACCTCACACTGGCCAACTCATTAAGATTATAAATGCCCTCAATAAAGGTACATTTTTGAGGGCTAAGAAAAAAACACAAAAAAAAACTATTTTTAACTTTTCCCCCCATGCAATTTAATGCCTTCTTTGTCAGTTTGAGTGGAGCAATAGTGCATATATACAATGGTGACGGCAAGGGCACTCAGAACCTCTGTTTCTGTGATGGGTGAGGTTCCAGCAAACAGATAACCACTGATCAGTTGTAGTCTTTGTCAGGGCTATATTACCCATTAGGCAATCTTGGTCCTGTGCCTAGGGCAGCAGTGTTAATGGGGGCCGCATTTCAGTGAGTTAGGGGGGGAAAAAAAGAGTATTAAAGTGGTACTCAAGCAAAAAATTATTATTATCTATCTATCTTCTTTTTTTTTTTTTTTTTAATCAACTGGTGCCAGAAAGTTATACAGATTTGTAAATTACTTATATTTAAAAATCTCAAGTCTTCCAGTACTTACCAGCTGCTGAATGCCCTACAGGAAGTGGTGTGTCTGACACAGTGCTCTCTGCTGCCACCTCTGTCCGTGACAGAAACTGTCCAGAGCAGTGGTAAACCTCATAAGAAACCTCTACTGTTCTGAACAGTTCCTGTCACAAACAGGTGGCAACAGAAAGCACTGTGTCAGACTCAAAAGAATACACCACATTCTGCAGGGCGTACAGCAGTTGATAAGTACTTGAGATTTTTAAATAGAAGAATACAAATCTGTATACCTTTTTAGCACCAGTTAATTTGAAAAAGATCATTTTCAGTAGGAGTACCCCTTTAAATCTGTGTGCCAAGGGCAGCACAAGTTGTAAATACAGCCCTGGTCTTGGAATAATGCCTTGCTGCATCCAGATGGCCAAAACATTTTTCAAAGATGCCTGAATCTATAGGATGTATGTCTCCAGAGGCACAAGCGGGACGCATTGAAATGGCATGTCTGTGGAAAAATTGCAACTCTCACTTTGTGGCATCTGATTTGTTTTAAGTTCTGGTAAATATCTGAGGATTTAGGTTCAAAATGCTCACTACACCCCTAAATGAATTCCTTAAGGGGTGCAGTTTACAGAATGGGGTCATTTGTGAAAGGTTCCCCCTGTACTGGTATCTCTGTGGCACCTTAAAACCAATCCAGGAAAATCTGCCCTAACAATGGTGCTCCTCCCCTCCTGAGCCCTGCAGCGTGTTCGAGAGTCACTTCTCTAGTCATGAGATAGTATGGTGTGGCCTGGATCTTTCAGTCATAAGTAGGGCTGGGCAATATGGGCAAAAATATATATATTTTTTTACATTATGGACAATCCTCAACTTAAATCTTATTTATTTATTTATGTGCTAAATAGAAAAATTTTCTCCCTACAAGCTGCCTCTGATACTATTTTAATGGGAAGGAAGGAAGGGAGGGAGGGAGGGAGGGAGGAAGGGAGGGAAGGACCTCATCTGGCACCAGCTTATCACCCAAGCTCTGTGAGGCCTCTCTCAGCACTCTGTAATGAAGTATAAGGGCTCCTTAAGAGCCCTTATAGTTATATGCATAAACGCATCACCCAGCAGGCTGACTCCCTTGGGTGTCCTGGTCTTTAACTCTTTTAGTGCTGCAGCGTGTGAGACACTTACATGCTACTGCACTGCAAGGGTTAAAGACCGGAACACAAGACATTTCTGACTTACTGACTTCCTGCCCCAACAAACCTCCAACCTGCCCACCAGAGTCCCACAACTTGCCGGCACCCTCAGAACGGAGGTCAGAGGTTATCAGTGCAGGGGTCAACAGGGTAAAGACCAGAACAAAGGACATTTGTGCCTTATCGGCTCCTGCACTTATAACCTTAGCAAGTTGCGCCGGTCGGAGGTTTAACAGTGCAGGAAGCCAGTAAGTCAGCAATGTCCTGTGTTCTAGTTTTTAGCTCTTGCAGTGCTGCTGCATGTAAGTGATGCACAGCTTAATTACTGTGTCACTTAGGGGCCTATTCCACGGAGCGATAATCAGCCGAATCGGCCTGATTATCTCCAATTAACGCTCGGTGAAATAGAGAAGATTATTAGCCGATGATCGTGTCATCGACTGATCGTTTATTTAGGCCCAAGCCTAAAATCATCGGTCACCCACCGCGCATTGCTTCATGGAATAGCGGTGCACGGGGGGCGACCAACGATTTAAGAAACAGCATACATTACCTAGCAGGGCTTCTCCTCCGCTCCGCTCTGTCTTCCCCCCCGGGTCCTGCGGTGCAGCATCAGTTTCGGTGCGGCCTGACTGAGCTGTCAGACAGCTCAGCCGATCACTGGCCGCGACCGCTGAAGCCAGTGATTGGCTGAGCACAGGGGCGTAGCTAATGTGTCCTGGGCCCTGGTGCGAGAGGCCAACTTGGGCCCCCCCCCCCTCCTTTCACGACCAAGTGATGCTATTAGTGTGTGTATATATATATATATGTATATATACACACACACCAAGACAGATATTACCACTAACACCAGCATATTGGAAGAGAAAGTATTATCACCGTACATATTACTGCCATACTGTTACCGACCAAATCCTGTATACTGAGACCTATATTACCAGTAATACCAGTATTTAGGAAGGAAACATTACTGCCACACCACAACCACTACCATCACCACCATATTGTTACTGACCAAATCCAGTACACTAAATCACCTCATCCAGTCATATAGAGGTGGCCCCAGCTCTACACAGGTTCTATACACCATATACATTACAGTGCAGATATATCAGGTGACTCACAGGGGGACGTCTTCTCTGATCGGAGTTCTTCCCTTTTCATCTTCTTCTCCATTTGCCCTGGGCCGTTATGAGAACTTCTCCGAGCCACGAATCCACAGAATCTGCCAGACAGACATATTAGTCTCCTCACTCTGGCACCATCCTCATCTCTATACACACTGCACATCTGTATTGTCCCCTTTACACACTCCTTTAGTGGGTAGCCCTGACTCTATGTGACCCCCTAATAATATATGCCCCCCTCTGTGTATTCCCTCTCCCCCTATGTTGCCCCCCCAAATAGATGGCCCCTCTCCCCCCATGTTGCCCTCCTTATAGATGGCCCCCTCTCCCCTCACCCTCCCTTATAGATGGCCTCCTCTCCCCCCTCCATATAGATGGCCCCCTTTACCCCCTCCCTTATAGATGGCCCCCTCTCTCCTCACCCTCCCTTATGGATGGCCCCCTCTCCCCCCACCCTCCCTTATGGATGGCCCCCTCTCCCCCCCTCCCTTATAGATTGTCCCCTTCCCCCCCCTCCCTTATAGATGGTCCCCTTCCCCCCCTCCCTTATAGATGGCCCCCTCTCCCCCCCCTCCCTTATAGATGGTCCCCTTCACACACACCCCTCCCTTATAGATGGTCCCCTTCACCCCCCCCCTCCCTTATAGATGGTCCCCTTCCCCCCCTCCCTTATAGATGGTCCCCTTCACCCCCCCCTCCCTTATAGATGGTCCCCTTCACCCCCCCTCCCTTATAGATGGCCCCCTTCACCCCCCCCCTCCCTTATAGATGGTCCCCTTCACCCCCCCCCCTCCCTTATAGATGGTCCCCTTCACACCCCTCCTCCCTTATAGAAGGCCCCCTTCACCCCCCTCCCTTATAGATGGTCCCCTTCACCCCCTCCCTTATAGATGGTCCTCTTCACCCCCCCTCCCTTAGGCGCGCAGGGAGCTCTGGGATGCGTGCGCTGCCGGGGATAAGACGCGACATCCCCGGCAGCTGCGCAGCAGCCGGGGGAAGACAGAGTCGGACTCTTGTGAACGCAAGCAAAACAATGCTTGCGGTCACAAGAGTGATTGAAAGGGAGGGCCTTGCGGGGCCCTGAGGGCCCCGCGGGCCCCCCTTTGTGGCGGGCTTGGTCGCGGCGGCGACCCCCGCGACCACGGTGGCTACGCCACTGGCTGAGCGGTCTGACAGCTCAGTCAGGCCACTCTGGAGTTGATGCTGCGCACAGGACCCGGGGAGGAAGACAGAGTGGAGGAGAAGCCCTGCTAGGTAATGTATGCTGCAAGGGCTGCAAGGACATCGGTAACGATGTCCCCGCAGCCCTCGCTAATGATTATCGGGCCGTGGAATAGGCCCAGTAAACGAGTGCCGATCTAGCAGATTGTTGATCGGGCCCTGCTCGGCCCGTGGAATAGGACCCTCACACTCTTTAGCATATAAGACATACAAGACTAATAATTGCAGTAGAAAAGCTCCAAAAACAGCTAAAACACATCACAATTGTGATGACATTGTCTGACCATGACAACAAACAAGAACCACTATTCTGTTTAATTCTTCCTACAGAAGAGGCACAAAGTAAATCACAGCATTGCAACATATGGTAATGCAAGAATTGCAAAACTGTAAAAAATGATTTCTTCACATTCTGTCACTAAGAGTCTATTATGGTCCCAAGTTACGCAGCAATTTTCTTCCAAATGAGACTATCACCCCATGTAACAGAGATAGCGATCAGCTGACAAGCAAGTAAATACTCACAGGTCAGCTGATCGGCCACTTTAATTCTGTCAAAAAATTATTTGCCATCGGCAGGACATCTCCGCATGTAATAGGAGACTTGTGACAAATGGCTGAACACTGGCAGCACTGGCTGCGTGGTCACTGAGCCACTATTATCATTGCACAATCATTGAGCTTTATTGATCTAGCAGCTCCGGTGCACAACTCACACCGCGCAATACAACCTTTAGGCTCGGAGCCCTGGCATTTAGGGAGGCAATTCCTATCACTATGATGAATAAAAACTAATATTGGGAGCATTGGGGACCACACCATAGTTTCAAGCACTGTTTATAATCACCTGCATGTGACCCAATAGTATTAGCTAGCAATGGAGAGAGATTTAATTTTAGGGTCATCTTTTTAGTTTAAAAGGCCATAAAATAACATGATAAATCTCTCCTCACCCTTCTGCCCTACTCACACAGCTAAACCATGTGCACGGTCTGAGAACCCTCCAGGAAATGGGCAGGCAGTTGGAAGTACAGAGGGTGGCCTACATACTACCATTGTTTGCTTCATTACAGATTATACCTGCCCTATCACTAGCTTTAAGAAGTTTGCACCATCTACTGCTGAGGCCAGTGACTGACTACAGGGTATACAGAAACATAGGGGGAGTGCAGTGTCCCAGAACAGAGGTTTTGTGGAAGTGTATATTGGTGTCAGGATTTGTCTGTATTCTATTGTTCCTGTTCTGGAAACTATAATGGCCACTGCAAACTGCTGGTATTATGTTGCCTCCCAGTGTTCAAGTCTAGTATTTCTCATGCATATGTATCTGCCTATGGTTTAATGGAGTGATAATGCAATAGGCTTGGTGACACGTGACTTTCCCCTGTTGCCATGGTAACGCCAATAGCCATCGAGCTTTGGCTGGGGATGCTATGTCACTTCTGTCACACTCCTGTGTGTGCCTTCTCTCCACCTTCAGGGGAGAAGGAGTTATTCTCTGCTGCTCCAGCGTTACCTCAAAAGTATTCCGGTCCAGTCGGGACCTTTCCCTGATCCTCAGGCTTCTCCTGTTCAGCAAGATCTGGGTGACGTTCTCAGTCATTACTCTCCTCCTCATTCGTCCTCATCAACAGCAAGTATTTCAGTCAGCTTATTCCGCCCAGTATCATATCTCCGGCATTACTACTCCCATCATTCAGTTTCTCCTTGCTCAAAGTAAAGCTACCATCACAGCCTATTGCAGCATCACCCATTTCACAGTTATATTCAAGTCTGCCTCAATCCTGGTTGCATCCAGAGAGACTGTGCTATTGGTTACCTCCGTTATAATAAACGCACAACTACCGTTGTTTCTGAACCCTGGCATTGGTCTAGTTATTGGTGCCTTCACTAGGGACAACGAAAAATTGCTCGGGCCCCGCATGGTCAGGTTCCCGTGGGTTAGTCAGCTCCCCTCGTGCCAATACCGTGACCTAACATCTGGCAACTGGCTACCCGGGTCCTACCCAGTACTACTACCTACTACTACCCTCAGCGGGAGGCCCCAGCACAGGAGATCTATCAAACTGGTGTAAAGTAGAATTGTCTTAGTTGCCCCTAGCAACCAATCAGATTCCACCTTTTATTTTTCAAAGAATCTGTGAGGAATGAAAAGTGGAATCTGATTGGTTGCTAGGGGCAACTAAGACAATTCTACTTTACACCAGTTTGATAAATCTCCCCCATATTCTCTGCAGGGAAGTGAACAAAGGTGGTGGGATGAAGCAGAGCTGCAGCAGAGATAAAACAAGTGAGTATAACATATTTTTTGTTTTCTGTTTGTTTTTTGTTTTAAGACAATTCAGCCAGTCCCTTTTAAGGGTTTATGGTGGCATAATTATTTAGATCAGGGAACATGCATTCAGCATTGTGTGACCATAGTAGGAAACAGTATAGAGAGTTAAAGGGGTTATCCAGCGCTACAAAAACATGGCCACTTTCCCCCTACTGTTGTATCCAGTTTGGGTGGGGTTGTGAAACTCAGTTCCATTGAAGTAAATGGAGCTTAATTGCAAACCGCACCTGAACTGGAGACAACAGTAGGGGGAAAGTGGCCATGTTTTTGCAGCGCTGGATAACCCCTTTAAAAGGGTTATCCAGCACTACAAAAAGATGGCCACTTTCTTTCAGAGACAGCACAACTCTTGTCTCGAGTTTGGGTGCAGGTTTTGCAACTCAGTTCCATTGAAGTGAATGGAACTTAATTGCAAACCACACCTGAACTGGAGACAAGAGCTGTGCTGTCTCTGAAAGAAAGTGGCCATGTTTCCCTAATGCTGGATAACCCATTTAAGGCTTTAGGCTATGTTCACACTACGTAAAATAACGGCCGTTGTCCGCGCCGCAAAACAATGGCCGTTGTTTTGAGGTTCCCTATAATGACTGCAATGCAATGTAACTACAGCCGCTGAATTCACACTACGTATCAGATAACAGCTGTTGTTTATACGGCCATGTGAAAAATGAACATGTCAATTATTTCCGGCCGGTAATACTGCAACAACGGCCTCGGATTTCAATGCGGCCGCGAACGTAAAATTTATAAGGTTTTCTTCAGTGGTCAGAAGAGATTTGTAGAGGCTGGGAGACCGGGCAGAATGCTGGCTGGGATACTGAAGGCCCAAAGGGAAAAAAACTGTATATCCGCTATATTAGATGGGCAGGGAAGGTTGTTAAATGAGAAAGAGGAAGTAAAAGAGGTGATTAGAGATTTTTATGCTACACTGTACACTTCTGAAAGTGAGGTGAGTGGAGAGGCTTTGAAGGTTTTTTTTGATGGCCTAGACCTGCCGTTGCCCTCAGAGGCGCAACAGGCTGCTTTGAATAGACAAATAGGGATAGAGGACCTTAAACTGGCATTATCAAGTTTTTCGGGTTCCACGGCTCCGGGCTCTGACGGCCTCCCTTTTGATGTATATAGAGAATTTGGCGAGTCTCTCCTGCCTAAGCTTTTGGAGGTGTTTCATGAATCCTGTATAGGGGGGACCCTGCCGAGTTCTATGAGGGAGGCTAATATTGTTTTGATACTGAAGAAGGGGAAAGATCCTAGAGTAGTGGGGTCGTATCGGCCGATCTCCCTTCTCAATACCGACTTCAAAATTATAGCAAAGGTTTTGGCAGGGAGATTGTCCAAGGTATTGCCGGACTTAGTTGGGAGGGAGCAGGCCGGGTTTGTGCCCGGGCGTTTGATTTTTGAGAATATTGAGAGGGTTTTTGCAAATGTACAGATTGGTACAGAGGCGCCCCACTCCATCCTGTCTTTGGATGCTATGAAGGCCTTTGATAGGGTGGAGTGGGGCTTCCTCTGGGGGACTTTGGAGGCTTTTGGCCTGGGTCCCAGATTTGTGGAATGGGTGAAGTTGTTGTACTCAGGAGCAGTTGCGAGAGTAATAGTTAATGACGAGAAAACTGTTGATTTCACCCTCGCTCGGGGAACTCGGCAGGGTTGCCCCCTTTCTCCGTTTCTTTATGATTTATACGTTGAGCCACTTGCGGAATTAATTCGGAAGGATAGTGAGATTGAAGGGTTTGGGATTGAAGGAGGGAAAGAAAGAATACTGCTTTATGCGGACGACATCTTGTTGTTTGTTAAATACCCCCGTGAGAACATTCCAAAAATTATCAGAATCGTGTCGGAGTTTGGCCATTTGGCGGGACTGAAAGTCAACTGGGCTAAGTCCGCTGTAATCCCCATTGGGTTAGAGAACTTGGAAGTAGGGCTAGGGGAGGCACAGCTCTCTACAGTTGATGTAATAGAGTATCTCGGAGTTAAGATTGCGGTGGATGTAAAGAAGTATATGGACCTTAATTTAAAACCATTAGAAAAAAAAGTGGAACAAAAAATAGATACATGGTTAAGGCTTCCTCTCGCGCTTGCGGATAGAGTGGCAGTTGTTAAGATGATTCTTCTCCCTCAGATTCTATACTATATCCAGGCATCCCCTATCTGGATTCCGGATTCCTGGTTTAAGAGGATTGAGGCCATGATTAATAGGTTACTTTGGGGAAGGAAAAAAGTAAGAATAAAATATACAGCATTGACCAAGCCGGAGGGATGGGGGGGTCTTTCCCTCCCCGACTTCGGGCTCTATTTTATTGCGGTGGGAGCCCGCGGTTTGGCGAGGGGGACCTCTTCACCCGTTTTGAACTACACAATGGGACTTATTGGGGAGGGCGGTAATGTGCTTGAAATAATGGAATCAGGGAGGACTTTATCGGGTGAAGGGTCTTCTTTTTCTTTTGTGCATTTGTATTTAAGGGTATGGGCCAGGATTAAGAAATTATGTGGGATTAAGGGAGGCTTAGCATGTACACCTATTTGGGGGAATATAGAGTATAGAGAATTTATGGGAGAAGAGATGGCTAGTTTTTGGAAGGTTAGGGGGGTTACACGAGTAGGTCAACTATTTAAAGAAGGGAAACCTATCCCGTTTGAAGTGTTAAAGGCTAATTTTGCACTAAATGATAGTCACAAGTTTTGGTATATTCAAGTTGTATATGCGTTTAATGCCACTCAGTGTAAACATAAGTTTGTTATTGAATCACATGAGGTGATAGAGAGTTTAGAAGGGGGGAGTAGATGTAAGATTCTCACTAAAGTTTATAAATTACTCATAAGGGAAACAAATGTGGTGCAACTTACTAGGGTGAGAACTAGGTGGGAGAAGGCATTTGGCTCAATTACAGACGAAACCTGGAGTCTGTGTGTTAAAAGTGCTGGCATTGCTTCAAGCAGTATGGCGCATAGGGTTATTTTTTTAAAAATGTTGTACTGGCTTTATTATACACCTGAATCCCTGTCTAGGTTTCAGGGTAATGGGATCATCTGCTGTAAGAAGTGTGGTGTTGAGAGGGCCGATTTTGTTCACTTGATCTGGGAGTGTCCAAGGGTGAAGGACTTCTGGAGGGGAATAATACTATATATGGAGAGATGCTTGAAAAGGGCTCTACACTTGACGGCTGTGGAGATTGTTTTGGGGGGAATCATGGATGATGGGGAGAATGGTACTTTATTGTTAAGGGCTTTCGGCTGTGCCAAAGTGCTGATCGCAAGGCACTGGGTGAATGATGATCCTCCTCAATTGAAAGAGTGGATTAATTTAGTGGGGAAAATTAAAAGATATGAGTATATATCCGCCCGGGCCTCAAGGAGAGCAAGCAGTAGACACAAGAAGATATGGGGAAAGTGGAGTGAGCAGCAAAGCTAGGTGGAATGCAACGTGATTGGAGTGGTTTCTTTTTTTTTTTTTTTTTTTTTTTTTACCTGTTGTGCCGAATGGGAGGGGGGGCGGGGGGTGAGGGGTAATTGTATCTATTTTGTACTGTACGTACTGTGTATATGGTATAAGTAGTTCACTGTTGAAAATTTAAAAATTAAATAAAAAGAGACACTACGTAAAATAACGGCCGTTGTCCGCGCCGCAAAACAATGGCCGTTGTTTTGAGGTTCCCTATAATGACTGCAATGCAATGTAACTACAGCCGCTGAATTCACACTACGTATCAGATAACAGCTGTTGTTTATACGGCCATGTGAAAAATGAACATGTCAATTATTTCCGGCCGGTAATACTGCAACAACGGCCGTGGATTTCAATGCGGCCGCGAACGTAAAATTTATATCTGCCGAATTAAACTTGATTTTGATGTAAAAAAAATTCTGAGTGGTTTCTCGGGCTGGGCACAGTATTTAAAGTAAATGGCCTGTTTCATCCTGTCTATAAACATGCTAGGAAACAAAATTAAACAACAGCCGTAGTTTCACAACTAGCCCGTACGATTGTAATTCTACGGCCGTAGTTTTGGTCGCAAAAGTCCCGCCGGTGAAAACAATGGCCGTTATTTTACATAGTGTGAACATAGCCTTCAGGTCCAAAGACACCTGGGTAAGAAACTCTGCACAGAGGGAAATGGAACTGTAAGAAATCTTCAGGGCAGTGCAAATTGGATGGAGAAGAATACAAAAATGAATGTCACCTGTGATATAACACTGATGGGGGCGGCAACCTGAAATTTTGTACCTGGGCCCACAAACTATTTTTCAAAAACTTCTGTAACATTCATAGGCTACGTACGTGACGAATGGAAAAGCTTCCACTAAAGCTGTGAGTCAGTGAAGGAAAAGGGGTGTCTACATTTGAGTAATCATTCGAAAACCAGCAGTGGGGCACCAGAGACCATTATTTTATTACTCTTTCTTTGACATAAATGTGTTTTACGCAATAACCCTTTTATTAACCTTATGAAATACAGTAAAAAAAAAATAATAATAAAGCACATAAACACAAATTGTACTGCACAACCGAGAACTGAAAACTGATGTGTGCTCACTTCACTATTTGTGTTCAGAGAACTCAAGCAGCTTCATTCTTGGAAAGATACGGTACAGCTATAATTATAAAACAGGGTTTCCTTTACTTAAAGAGGAAGTCCCACAAAAATGAAAAAAGTCAGGCAAGGGGTCTGCGAGAAAATAATAAATAAGTAAACTAAGGGTCCATTTACACAGAAAGATTATCTGACAGATTATGTGCCAAAGATTTGAAGCCAAAGCCAAAAACAGAGATCAGATCATAAAGGAAAGCCTGAGATTTCTTCTTTTTTTCAAATCCATCCAGCTCAGTGATCTATGTAATCTTCTGCGATTGCGGAAGATTTTACATAGGTAAAACTAAGAGAGTACTTCACACCCGTATCAGGAAAACTTTTATTCCTTAAAGGGATATTCCCCCCAAGAGCTAAAAAAAATAAAATGCTCCCAGACCTAGCTGGTCTTACTCACCAAGTCTCCCTGAGAATTTTGAGCCATCTCCCGCCTTTCTAGCTGCTTCCGTTCCATAGTTTTTTTTAAAAGCCGAACTATATCCAACATGGCACCGGCCATAAAACTACATCTCCCATCATGCAATGCTTATGCCTGATTGGTCCATGATGTAGCAGAGCTGAGGTAGCGACATAGCAAAGTTGAATGAGTTGCATAGCAGCGTTGAGTGAGTTGCAGAGTTAAATGAGTGACATAGAGTTAGGTGAGTGACATAGCAGAGTTGAATGAGTTGCATAGCAGAGTTAAGTAAGTTGCAGAGCAGAGTTGACTGAGTGACATAGCAGAGTTGAGTGAGTTGCATAGAAGAGTTGCATAGCAGAGGTGAGTGACATAGCAGAGTTGAATGAGTTGCATATTAGAGTTGACGGAGTTGCATAGCAGAGTTGACTGAGTTGCATAGCAGAGTCGACTGAGTGACATAGCAGAGTTGAGTGAGTTGCTTAGCAGAGTTGAGTGAGTTGCTTAGCAGAGTTGAGTGAGTGACAGCAGAGTTGAATGAGTGACAGCATAGTTGAATGAGTGAATGCAGAGTTGAGTGAGTTGCATAGCAGAGTTGAATGAGTGACATAGCAGAGTTGAATGAGTTGCATAGCATAGTTGGGTGAGTTGAATAGAGTTGAGTGAGTCGGGGGGGGGTGGGGGCGTGAGTCGCGGGGGTCTTGCCGCTTGTCAGTCGCGCGCGCGCGCGGGGGGTGCGGGCTGCAGGTGTGATTGGTGGGTGCGGGCCGATCTGTGGAGGGGGGGGGGATTGCGGGCCGCGATGGAGGCTGACCACGCTGGGAGCTCTAGTTTTGCCCCAGCAGAGCTGTCATCGGGGGTGCCGTTGCTGGTCATACCGTAGCTGCCTCTGAGAGGGGTCTTCTGCCCCAGCAAAGTCCCAGCAGAGCCGCCGCCGTTGAGTCATGGGGGGATTGGTGGGTGTGTGCCGCGGTCGTTCATCGGCCAAGATGTGGGCAGGGGGCGGGCGTTCATTGGCCAAGATGCGGGCGGGGGGGCGGGTGTTTATTGGCCAAGATGCGGGCGGGGGGGTACAGGAGTTCATCGGGGTGGGGGGTCTGAGATCTGAGATGCCAGGGGGGTTGCACTCGGGCATCGGGAGAGATGCGGGGCTGGCAGAGGAAGGAAGCCCGCAGTGCTGCCGGCATGTCTGCACCTCCGGCTTGTGCAGAACTACAACTCTCAGCATGCACGGAGGCTGAGCATGCTGGGAGCTCTTGGGGGGGGGGGCATCGGCCAAGATGCGGGGGGGGGGGTTAGGGGAGAGTCTGTGATCCGAGACTTGGGGGCGGCCATCGGGAGAGATGCAGGGCTGGCGGAGGATAGGAGCCCGCACTGCTGCCGGCATGTCTGCACCTACGGCTCGTGCAGAACTGCAACTCTCAGCATGCATGGAAGCTGAGCATGCTGGGAGCTCTAGTTCTTCCCTAGCTAAGCTGTCATGGGGGGGCGCCGGCCACGGGGTGATCGTGCTGCGGGGGGGCTGCACTCACAGGAGCGGCCACCGGGTGAGCTGCGGGGGTGGGGGAGATACAGAGTATGGGGCGGGTGAGCTCTGGAGCGAGGGGGAGCACACAGTCGGGGTGGGGGGGCTGCTGTCAGAGAGGGAGACAGTGAACAGCAGCAGCTGTCACTGTCTGTGTCCTCTCTCACTTCAGTGTGCTGGGTTAGAAGCCTAATCCAGCCCATGGAAGAGACTTAAGACTTGTGATTCCGTCTTGGAGGGTGCGAGCCAAGAGCAGGGAGCGTGTCGGGTTGGACTGAGATATAATGATTCTATGCATTCGGTGGGGGTGAGTGCATCTAGATAACAGCAAAACTGTGCAGAATCCATAATAACTTTATATTGGAAAGATGGAAAGCTAGGCATGGGCAATATATTAATGCAAAAATAATTTTTGGGGGAATACCCCTTTACGACCTGGCTCTGGTGCACATAAATGAAATACATGGTGGTAATTTGTCAATGATTAAGTTTGCAGGGATAGAGAGGGTAAAGGCCCGAGCAGGAGAGGAAAGCCATCGTTTTCTAATGAAGGCTGAGACAACATGGATCCTGCGTACTGAGGCTGAAGGTCCAGGTGGCCTCAATGATAGAATAGACCGTAGCTTTCCGATATGAGTCATGTGTCCAATTGTTTTTATATTGTTTTAATGCTCTTACTGATGTGACCACATGTTCACTTATGTCATTCTGTTTAGCATACTTAGATAGGCTGACGTAGAGAAGGGGGAGGGGTCCGTTGAGGTGCAGTAGTGCAAAACAAGCCTGTTACCTGCACCTAGCTGGCGTCTGCTCCACGATGTCCGCACACTTGTAAAGAATAATGAAGTTGTCATTGATGCCGGTGAGTGCAGCCTTTCATTTTTCTTTTTGTCACCATTCCTGGCTTTGGCTTCAAATCTTTGGCAGATAATCTGTCAGATAATCTTTCTGTGTAAATGGACCCTTAAGGACCTATTTCACGGGTGAGGGGCTGGGGGGAGCTGCGGGAGGGTGCCCGTGTGATCGCTGATTGTTCGGGCAGCCCATAGGATATAGCGGCGGTCTGCTGCCGCCGCTCCTACTCCGCAGAGCGGCGGCAGCAGATTACTGCTGTATAATGCCCCTATTCCACCGGTCGTTAAGAGGAGCAAACGAGCACTCTCAGCGCTCGTTTGCTACTCATTCCCTGCTCGCTGCCGCCGCTATTCAGCACGGCTGCCGCGAGCGGGTGAGTGTGGGAGGGGCGGCGGGGAGCTGCGGGGCTGCTCGGAGGATCGCTGATCGTCCGGGCAGCCCATAGGATACAGCAGCGTCTGCTGCCGATGCTTCTATTCAACGGAGCTACGGCAGCAGATCGTTGCAGTATCAGTCGCTTGTTTTTCAACATGTTGAAAAACAAGCGACTGCAACGGTCAGCCGACATGAACGATATCGGCTGATCGTTGCACTCTATTCCACGGGACGATTATCGTTCGTAGCGGCCGATATCGGCCGAATACGAACGACATTTGTTCCATGGAATAGGGCCTTTAGTCGTTTGTCTTTCAACATGTTGAAAGACAAACGACTTCAACGATCAGCCGACATGAACGATGTCGGCTGATCGTTGCCTCCTATTCCACGGGACAATTATCGGCTGTAACGGCCGATATCAGCCGATAATTGTTCAGCGGAATAGGACCTTTACTCCTCCTGGTGCCTCTGTTGCGCCGTGTACGTCATTTACCATACTCTTCTTGCAGCAATGTCAAGACCTAGCTAGACCTAGATTGATTGCCCTCTCAGCCAGTCAGTGTCCCACTGTGCAGATACAAAAAAGTGGTCAAACCAGTTAAAAACATTACAGTGCAGTGGAGATTCAAACTGTTTCCCCCACTCCCGGCATGATATTGATACATTATGCCATGTGGGAACCAGTCCAGGAAAGGCATTCACCGTCCGTGTTTCATGGACAGAACACGGAATATGTGAATGCAGCCTAATCTACCTCTCTCCAGCCACTCCCCCTGCCCTATACTCTTCTACGGGCAGATGTAACCTGATAATTTAGTGAGCGGATTCATCTTAAGGTTACAAACCCACTTGCTGGATCTGCAGCGAGTCTCCTTGCTGCGTTTTTGCAGGGAGACTCGCTGCAGATCCCGGCCCTATACTTTCAATAGCAGAGAAACTCGCAGCAGGGATGTACATCCCTGCTGCGATTTTGTCTGCAGCCCGCCCCATTAACCCCCCGGCCGCCGGACATTATACATTACCCAGATTTTTTTCAGTTATGACTCAAGCAATTTCTCCGGAGCCAATATGGGAAATCACCATGATTGTTCATCAGTTATTCACATTTGTACATCCTTAGATGTGAGGTGCCTGCATGCGTTATCCAAGCGTTTTGTTCGAGATGACTATAACCATCCTTTGGCCCCAACAACGGTGAAGAGTGAATGATTCAGGACACATCGCCCTATAGCCCCCACGGGAATCGGTGACTGGATTTGTATGTGGTTAAGTCCTCGTGAGTTGCAGTACACCGAAGATGGGTGTAACATCCTGTGTTAATTGGTGTGCTTTAGCGAATGTTCTCCTGGTGTAAATGTTGGAATATATGAGATATTGCCGTTATTCACTATTATGCTATTTCACTTACCGATGATTAGTGGGCCGATACACTATATACAAGTTCTATTATGACAGCTGCACATGGCCTCCTATTGGTCCACGTGACGCTGACGCTGTACACTTTGAGCCTAACGTGGGACACTTTGCGTTCCACGGTGGTCTCTGGTGCACATGTGCGGAAGATGTCTACGGTCCAGGGTGGCGTGTGCTGTACAGTGGCATGCGTTCCACGTGCGCTCCACAACGGCATCTCACTGACATGGCTGTTTAACAGTTGCTTCAACATTCTCTGATGATGTGTGGTGATAAAGACCCAGGTGCTCCGTATGAATTTATTAGGATAATTGAGTATTTTTTCACTGTAATTATGTAACACTATACAATGTATATATTTTCATGTTTATATTTGGGACATATTGATGGGTATGATGTACCCCTGAACATTTGCTGTGTAAACACATGACTTTTGATGTATGATTTAAAATTTTTTCACTAACTATGTATTTATTGAACAATGAGATTTTGGCTATATAATGCACGTATGTAATGATGTATTCACATGCTTGAGAAAAGTCTTGATTGTAAGACTGAAACGTTGCATACCCTGTACATGGATTGAATAAACCTCTGTTTACTTTTTCACTTAACCTGGAGTGCCGCAGCAATATTGTTCTTTTGCAGACGAAAAAAGATAACCTATCTGTAGACAGCTGTTTTGAGGGTTATTGCCCCCGCCACTACTAAGCAGGGTGCTGGGCAGGGGCGAAGCTAGGGGGTTCAGCCTAGGGGGGCGAGTGAGTCTCAGTGGGCCCCCAACTGATTAGGTTTCCCATAGGGAACCTCATCAGACAACACTGCTTTCCAAATAATAAAAGGAATATTATGCTACATTATTCATAGTGAATAAGGACTGAGAGCAGGAAAAATACTCTCTACATCTCACATATACAGTAGAACCACATACACTCACCGGCCACTTTATTAGGTACACCTGTCCAACTGCACGTTACCACTTAATTTCTAATCAGCCAATCACATGGCGGTAACTCAGTGCATTTAGGCATGTAGACATGGTCAAGACAATCTCCTGCAGTTCAAACCGAGCATCAGTATGGGGAAGAAAGGTGATTTGAGTGCCATTGAACGTGGCATGGTTGTTGGTGCCAGAAGGGCTGGTCTGAGTATTTCAGAAACTGCTGATCTACTGGGATTTTCACGCACAACCATCTCTAGGGTTTACAGAGAATGGTCCGAAAAAGAAAAAACATCCAGTGAGCGGCAGTTCTGTGGGTGGAAATGCCTTGTTGATGCCAGAGGTCAGAGGAGAATGGGCAGACTGGTTCGAGCTGATAGAAAGGCAACAGTGACTCAAATAGCCAACCGCAGATGGGCTACAGCAGCAGAAGACCACACCGGGTGCCACTCCTTTCAGCTAAGAACAGGAAACTGAGCTCATCGAAATTGGACAGTAGAAGATTGGAAAAACGCTGCCTGGTCTGATGAGTCTCGATTTCTGCTGTGACATTCGGATGGTAGGGTCAGAATTTGGCGTCAACAACATGAAAGCATGGATCCATCCTGCCTTGTATCAACGGTTCAGGCTGGTGGTGGTGGTGTCATGGTGTGGGGAATATTTTCTTGGCACTCTTTGGGCCCCTTGGTACCAATTGAGCATCGTTGCAATGCTACAGCCTACCTGAGTATTGTTGCTGACCATGTCCATCCCTTTATGACCACAATGTACCCAACATCTGATGGCTACTTTCAGCAGGATAATGCGCCATGTCATAAAGCTAGAATAATCTCAGAATGGTTTCTTGAACATGACAATGAGTTCACTGTACTCAAATGGCCTCCAGTCACCAGATCTCAATCCAATAGAGCATCTTTGGGATGTGGTGGAACGGGAGATTGGCATCATGGATGTGCAGCCGACAAATCTGCAGCAACTTTGTGATGCCATCATGTCAATATGGACCAAAATCTCTGAGGAATGCTTCCAGCACCTTGTTGTATCTATGCCACGAAGAATTGAGGCAGTTCTGAAGGCAAAAGGGGGTCCAACCCGTTACTAGCATGGTGTTCCTAATAAAGTGGCCGGTGAGTGTATATAAGAGTATAAGATACTGGAGGACCACACTATACTGAGTATAAGATACTGGAACACTGGAGGACCACACTATGAGATACTGGGACGCTGGAGGACCACACTATAAGATACTGGGACGCTGGAGGACCACACTATAAGATACTGGGACGCTGGAGGACCACACTATAAGATACTGGGACGCTGGAGGACCACACTATAAGATACTGAGACGCTGGAGGACCACACTATAAGATACTGGGACGCTGGAGGACCTCACTATAAGATACTGGGACGCTAGAGAACCACACTATAAGATACTGGGACGCTGGAGGACCACACTATAAGGTACTGGGACGCTGGAGGACCACACTATAAGATACTGGGACGCTGGAGGACCACACTATAAGATACTGGGACGCTGGAGGACCACACTATAAGATACTGGGACGCTGGAGGACCACACTATAACATACTGGGACGCTGGAGGACCACACTGTAACATACTGGGACGCTGGAGGACCACACTGTAACATACTGGAAAGCAGTGTGACCTCTTAATATCCCACTTGCTATAGAGCCCCTCTCTCCTCTTGCCCTGTAAAATCTGGAAGTAACAGGGTTAATAGCACACCAGCGGGCCGCATTGGGGGTGGGGCTTGTGAAAACGGGGCGGGGCTTATCGGCACATTATACGGCCCCTTCAAAACAGAGAATCTCCCCCCTCCCCTGTAGGCCCCCCCTGACCAGTATGTGCCCCCTCTGTGCTGTGCAAGATCCCCCCTCTCCTCTGTGCAGTGCCCCCTACTCTCCTCCGCTCCTAGAAGCTCTTCTCCTGGACCGTCCTCAGCTCGTCCTCTTCTAGCTTTCGGTGCAGGCAGACTGACATACAGAAAAAGGAACACTTTCAATCAGCTCACCATGCTTGCTCCAATGATGTGAGTGGCTCTCCTGATCCAGAGCACGGGAGACTCAGTATTGCGGGCCGTATCCCGTAGAGTCCAATGAAAGAAAGAAAAATCATCTCCAGCTCTTCAATAAAAGTATTTGATCTTTATTCTAAGGCATCATAAAATATCAAGCTTAAAAACACGCCTTTCTAAGCACTTTGTTGATTGCCATGGTGGCAACTTAGATACTTTATGTTTGAGTGCTATAGAAAGGGTCAATAATCCAAAAAGGGGAGGAGACAGAGAGAGTCTTTTGAGAAAACGGGAAGCCTTTTGGATTCTTAAGTTCAACACTAGGTTTCCAAATGGTTTAAATTATAAGAATGATTTGTTCTATGTTTATTAATTTCGTGTTTTTGCTTCACACTTTTTGTTTCTTTATATGTTTCATTTATATCATGTGAACAAGTCATGTGACTCCTCCATCTAGGTGGTTCCCACACCTGTGGGTATTTTCCCAGAGGAGGCGTCACTCCTTGTAGTATGCATTTATACTCTGTAAATTCTACTTACCTTTGCCATGATTAAGAGGTGCCTACCTCGCAACGCGTCGGCGTGTTTTTAAGCTTGATATTTTATGATGCCTTAGAATAAAGATCAAATACTTTTATTGAAGAGCTGGAGACGATTTTTCTTTCTTTCATTAGACTGACATACAGGCTGCCTGCACAGGAAGAATGGGTCTCTGTCCCAGCGTGCCGTCCTTTAGCTGTGCGTGCGTCTTAAAGGCGTACGCACAGCTAAAGCTCACTAGTCCAGGCAAATATCAACCTGCCACTCGGACCAACCCACCTCTATCAGTGGGCCCCCAGCCTTGGTGGGCCCAGGGGGCCGCCCCCTTTGCCCCCCCCCCCTATTTTCGCTACAGGTGCTGGGTGTTGAGAGGCCTCCAAGTCATGTCCTAAGACTCTGAACCGGAGTGAAACAATAACTTTAAGGGAAAGCTACGTGGAAAAGGTGGTGTGAAAGAGCTGCTTTGCATATCCTTTCTTCCCAGAATTCCGAGTGAAGAATGAATGGCCTGTAAGTCTGTATATGTCTTTATGACTCTCGTCTCAAAGAGTCCCACTTCATATGTCTCTCTACAGCCAGCTCCCTGTTATGTACTGCAAGGGACAAAGACCCCAAAATGGCTGAGAGAGCTGCATAGCAAACCCTTTCTTCTTCATTAATGTTATGAAAACACTTGGCCCTCCCCTATCTATCTTAGGACGCATACAATCAATTAAGATGATGTCTTTCGCTAAACTGCTCTACCCTAAGCAAATGATCCCATTCCTCATTACACATAAAAACGTCACAAAACTCAGATCCCTCTTTACCAACTTCATATGGAGATCTAAACGTCCCCGTATAGCCTATGATACCTTATGTATGTCATCAATTAAGGGGGGCGCCCAATTGTCTAATATACATCTATATAACCTAGGTGTCATGTGCAGACATATCAGAGACTGGCTCCACCAGACCTCCTATTTCTCTAACTACACCTTAGAATCCTCCCTGCTCCATCCCTGGTCCCTATCCGCTCTCTTACATTCTACAATCTTTGAGTTACCTCCTCTCCTGAAACAAAATATCCTTCTCCGAGACACTATAGCATCCTGGATGTACGTAAATTATACAATCTGCCTTTCCGCTTATCTAAATTCTTTCCTTTATGGTCTTCCCCTTCTTTTCCACAAGGATCTATTCCCTCTGACCTCTCCATATGGAAGCATAAACAGATCCACACTCTAGACCATTTATTAGACCTCGAAAACGGAACATTTCTGTCTTGGCCTGAGACCCAGGTAAAATACGACCTGCCCTCAGATCAACTTAGAAATTACACCCGAATACGAATTCTGAATCTTGTTTCCTCTATTGCATCCGCTGAAAAACCTGGACAATTCCATAACCTTAGTATTTCCCTACCTACACCCTTACCCCTATCACAACTCTACCACCTCCTTTGCTCGGTTTCCATTAACAAGTCTTCTCCTCCTTTTCTGAAGAAATGGTCCTCTGTCCTGACTTCAGAAGATTTGGAAAATAAACTACTTAAAAGTATTCATTCTGTCCGTACAGCAACTCCTAGTGTAAAACTAAGAGAATTTCATTTCCGAATATTACATAAAGCAGTATATGCCTTTGACCGTTCCTCTACTTACTCTCTGGAACACTATCTAAAAAAATGTCCCAAATGTGATGAGCCGCAGGCGGACCTCTTCCATTGTTTGTGGCTTTATAAATCAGTACAATCCTATTGGCTCCTAGTGAGATCTTTTATACGAGACGTGTGGTCGCTCACAGTTCCTCTAGATCCACTCATTTATATATTCCATGGTGACACTGGATGGTGCTACTGATACTTTTCTTCTGTACCAATGTTATATTATGTGAAAACTTAATAAAATGTTTGAACTACAGTAAAAAAAATAATAATAAATAAATAAATAAAAAACATTGGGCCCTGGGGCTGTGTGATTAGGAGTCTGGGGTGTGAATCATGCTGGGGGACTTATAATTATGAAGCACATCCCCTGAACCTAGAATTCACACACCAAGGGGGGGATTTATCAAACATGGTGTAAAGTGAAACTGGCTAAGTTGCCCCTAGCAACCAATCAGATTCCACCTTTTCATTCCTCACACTCTTTGGAAATGAAAGGTGGAATCTGATTGGTTGCTAGGGGCAACTGAGCCTACTTCACTTTACACCATATTTGATAAATCTCCCCCCAAGTTCCTATCCATCTGGCTATTCAGTGAAAAGTACAGATATTAAACCAAATAGTAAAAGCTCAAAAAAAAAATGTTTTTTTTTTGGAGACAGGAGAAAGAAGCCATGCTGGAGATTTAGAAGAGAGCTATGCTGAAGAGGAAGGAGTAGTCCTTCCCCATCGTTACTTTCAGCACTAGACGGTAGCGTATTTTTCTGACATCTACTGGCGAAAGTGAAAACTTTGCTATTTCATAATTTAATTTTATATATATTTAAAGTGAACCTGTCATGACATAAAAAATAAATCTCTCCAGCAAATTTATAAAAGGAGTTAAAGGAGAAGTCTGGAGAAAATGATAATTTTCCAGGAGGCAGTGAGGAACAGGCATCCCCATGTAGGGCTGGGCGATATGGGCAAAAAATAAAATCTCGATTTTTTTAAATTTTTTGACGATTCTCGATTTAAATCTCGATTTTTTTCCTTTTTTGCTAAATAAACAGAACATTTTCTCCCTGCAGCATCAGATACTATTTTA
The DNA here is from genome assembly GCF_027789765.1 of Dendropsophus ebraccatus. Classification (NCBI taxonomy): domain Eukaryota; kingdom Metazoa; phylum Chordata; class Amphibia; order Anura; family Hylidae; genus Dendropsophus; species Dendropsophus ebraccatus. Next base: position 82,139,523 of record NC_091458.1, read on the forward strand.
ATATTTTAGACAACAACTGTATTGATTTCCAGTGTAACAGAGGCCCCATATAGTATAGGAAATCATGTTTGTGCCTCCATCTACGTTGGGTGTAGGAGTGGAGGTATAGTGGATAAGGGGTGTAGTAGTACAGGTATAGATGAGGGGTGACTGGGGTAAAACTGAAGGGGACTGGGGTGACACTAAAGGGGACTGGGGTGACACTGGGGGACACTAAAGGGGACTGGGGGACACTAAAGGGGACTGGAGGGACAATGGGGGACACTAAAGGGGACTGGGGTGACACTGGGGGACACTAAAGGGGACTGGGGTGACACTAAAGGGGACTGGGGTGACACTAAAGGGGACTGGGGTGACACTAAAGGGGACTGGGGTGACACTGGGGGACTGGAGGGACAATGGGGGACACTAAAGGGGACTGGGGGGACACTGAGGGGACTGGGGGGACACTGAGGGGACTGGGGGGACACTGAGGGGACTGGGGGGACACTGAGGGGACTGGGGGGGACACTGAGGGAACACTGAGGGGATTGGGGGGGGACACTGAGGGAACAATGAGGGGACTGGGGGGGGACACACTGAAGGGGACTGGGGGGGGGACACTGAAGGGGACGGGGGGGGGACACACTGAAGGGGACGGGGGGGACACTGAGGGAACAATGAGGGGACGGGGGGGACACTGAAGGGGACTGGGGGGGGACACTGAAGGGGACTGGGGGGGGGACACTGAAGGGGACTGGGGGGGGGGGGACACTGAAGGGGACTGGGGGGGGGACACTGAAGGGGACTGGGGGGGGACACTGAGGGAACAATGAGGGGAGTGGGGGGACACTGAGGGGACGGGGGGGGGACACTGAAGGGGACTGGGGGGGGGACACTGAAGGGGACTGGGGGGGGGGACACTGAAGGGGACTGGGGGGGGACACTGAGGGAACAATGAGGGGATTGGGGGGACACTGAGGGGACTGGGGGGGGACACTGAAGGGGACTGGGGGGGGACACTGAGGGAACAATGAGGGGATTGGGGGGACACTGAGGGGACTGGGGGGGGACACTGAAGGGGACTGGGGGGGGACACTGAAGGGGACTGGGGGGGGGACACTGAAGGGGACTGGGGGGGACACTGAAGGGGACTGGGGGGGGACACTGAAGGGGACTGGGGGGGGCACTGAAGGGGACTGGGGGGGGACACTGAAGGGGACTGGGGGGGGACACTGAAGGGGACTGGGGGGGGACACTGAGGGAACAATGAGGGGATTGGGGGGACACTGAGGGGACTGGGGGGTGACTGGTGGAGCAGGAGGGCACATACATCTCCTCCTCCTCTCACCTCCACACACACGCTCCCCTCCCGGCCAGATATGGAGGTCCCGGGTCTGTGGAGGAGGAGGCCGCAGGGACTACAGTAGGTGGTGATCGCATAGCTGCGGGTCACGGAGCTATACAGCGGGAACGGGGGTCTGCACCGAGCCCCCCGATCCCGCTGTATAGCTCCAGGACGAGCAGCGCCGCGATCACCACCTACTGTAGTCCCTGCGGCCTCCTCCTCCACAGACCCGGGACCTCCATATCTGGCCGGGAGGGGAGTGGGACGCTCAGTGGAAGGGGCGGGGGCAGATCAGCGGCGGCGCTGTCAGTGGCTGGAGGCCGCCGGCACTGCACCGCCCCTCTCCAGCCTGGCCACCCAGCATCTTCTCCCCGCTCACCCACACCGCCCCTCTACGGCTCTCCCGCCGGCCTGCACCGCAACCCCCCTTCTCTCAGCTCCTCCCCGACACCGCAGCCTGAAATGATTTTTTGTGAAAATCGAATTTACGATTTTCACAAAAAATCAAATCGATTTCAACGTTCTGGACGATTAATCGAATTAATTCGATTAATCGCCCAGCCCTATCCCCATGTAAATTAAACCCTCTGGAATGAAATGAGTGGAATGAATGGGGAGTCCGATGCTCCATCATTCTCTATGGGCATCGGACTCTCCTGTGAGCGCGCGCGACGGGCTTCGGGCGCTCATATCTTCGTGACCCGACCGGACCAGGAAGCGGGACCCGGCGGGATCAGGTGAGTATAGGGGGCTGTAATGGGGGGTCGGGAGCCTGTCACCCCGGCACGGGGGGTGACAGGTCCTCTTTAAGAGCTCCTTGTACTGGGTAGGAGGGGAAGTGGGGGAGGGGCCTCACATTCCGAATCATAGCAGATTCACTTCAGGCTGGGGCTTGCATCAGGGGACAGGACTGTGGAGGTAATCTCTTTATATCTGTAACTTCTCTCTCCCTGGACAGAGAATGCTGCATGTATGTGCGCACATGTCCTGCTCATTCCTTCATGCTCCCTGCAGTCTCTGTCAGCCCTTGTGTTTCCCATCCTCTCAATTCCTGCTATATTGTGCCTGCACTTACTCTCAGCTATATCCACTGCTATAATGTGCCTGCATTTACACTCAGCTATACACACTTCTGGACGTAAATGGAAGGGATTAATCCCTTCCATTTACGTCCAGTAATCAGTGCCTGGCCAGCACCGGACATCCGTGCACCCTCCGCCCTACATGTTTGCTGCAAGCAAGGCTACGCCTAGGTGAGCTGAATTCCCTTCTATCTTTTTTGTATGTATACACACTTCTGCTATAACGTGCCTGCACTTACACTCAGCCATATAAACTGCTGTATATAAAGTCTCTGTCTCTGTCCTCCTGCACAGCTCTGTGATTCTCACTTCCTGGTCCATACTGAACATACACACCTTCCCTGTTGCTGTCATGTGACCACACAATCCTCTGACAGTAGCCCTGCTTCTCTATTCTATTCTCTGTTGTACTACACTACTGCATTGTGGGTATCTGCATCTCCTTTCTGTATCTGTGTTTTTTCAGATTTATGCACATAGTATACATTATACACCACATGCTGATTGCTATACTGTACAGTAACTTATAATTTGACATTCAGCGGTTCCTAAATGTTTGTTTCATTGGTTCTACATGTTATTAAGAATAAAAAAAAAATCATTATTTTTGGGGTGTGGAACAACTTTCCTGCATTTCAATGATTTATGGTAATTTTCCGGGGAAAAATTTTATTAAAGTATTGTATTGCTCCTTATATAAATCTCCAACATACACTTATTACGGGAAATGCTTATTAAGTGCTTTTTTTCCCTGCACTTACTACTGCATCAAGGCCTCACTTCCTGGATAACATGGTGATGTCACGACCCGACTACCAGAGCTGTGTGGGCTGTGGCTGCTGGAGAGGATGATGGCAGGGGGATGCTCAGTGTCCCTCCAGTGCCCTGTGTCTCTCAGTGTCCCCCCTGCCATCATCCTCTCCTTTAATAGTGGATTTGGATGATAAGCACGGTCCCGGAACGAATTATGCTTGTAATCTAAGGCACTACTGTATTCACCTAGCTGGTGACATCTGGCGCCTCCTTCCTTTTCCTGCTCTGAATGACATCTCACCTCACCTGCACCAGTGAGGTGGGGGAGGAAGCAGCCTTATGTGGCAGGAGGCAGAAAACTGCTTTCAGCCACAAGGGTGGTTGGTAGGGACAGTAGTGGATCATAATAGGGGCGTTTTGGGCGGCAGCCTGGGGCCCTGAGCTTCTGGGGGGCCCATGACCACCCAAAAAGACTTATACTTTCAGTGGTGTACTGTCTCCTGGCTACACTTCCGCCATGATTTGCAAAAAATCACTGTTTTTTTTTAATGGCAATTTTGCACAAATCAGGACATCATGACATTATCTGTCCTGTACTATGAATGCCAGGCTAGTGCTGCCATAGTTACTGTGGGGTGGGGGGGCCCAGGCTTGGTGAACAGCCCGGGGCCTATGGTAAAGTTAATCCGCCCCTGGGTAGGGAGCCAATGGCTCCTTGCCCTGTCAGTCAGAGCCCCCATTTATCTGCCAGCACTCATCAGGAGAGTATAGTTGGGAGCCTATTTGCAGCACCCTGTAGACCAACTGGGCTGCTACAAGTGATGTCAGCTCAGGGGGCCCAGACCATTAGGATATGTGCCCACTACAGATCCCGGCGGATCACCTGCAGCTCGCGCCCGAGCGCATCTCCACCTCTGCCATAGACTCCATTCTATGGCAGCAGACCTACCTGTGCATAGAATGGAGTCTATGACACAGGGGAAGATGCGCGTGGCCGCAAGCTGCGGGTGAGTTGGGTGATCCGCCGGATTCTGTAGTGTGCACATACCCTCACAGAACTGGGCCACCAAGCCTACTGATGCCTTGAACACTGTAGCAGCTCTTCCGCCCCTGTGTATACGCATAGTGTGGCGATTTGGTGCCATTCCTATGGATGTTGGGAGGTTCTGCCAGACTGATTTCTTTTAATAAGAATGTTTTAGAAGCTGGTGTGGTTAGCTTCCTTCATCACACTGCCATGGAAAATATATTGCTCCACCCAACATACAATCCCACCCTTACAAAAATAATAATACAAAATAAAAATATCACTTCTCTGATCTCAGCCCTGCACTTGCTTTCCTGTGCACCTAGGCAAGCACAACACTACAGTGTTTAGAATAGCGCTATAATTGGAGAGGCCACGCCCTTTCTAGGAGAAGTCCGCCCCATAACATGACATCACGGCAACATTCTAAACCCGACCCTTTCGAAATAGAGCAGATACGTGGCTCTGTGTCACGTGATGGTCACATTTATTAAATAATTATGCCAGGCATCTCTCTTTGCCCAGGCTTCACGTGGGGACAGTGCTTCTTGTCTTAATCCTTTGCAACTCACATGTAGGCGCTGGCGGTATATGAATGTAAGGCAGAGGTGTGGGCTGACCGTGGCCTTTGTCCTCAGTCGTGACTAAATCCCATACCACAAGAGGACCTGATACCTCCCAGTTATGGGAAATAGCCAGCTCTATGGACCTTTTTGCCTTTTGCATAGTCCTGCATAGGATTTAGTAATCTCTTGTGAATTGGCTATTTCCCATAACTGGTAAGGACTAGAGAAGAGCGAATAGTGAAATATTCGATTTGATCCGATTCGAATAGCTCCCGATATTCGACTATTTAAACTAATATCGAATCCCATTATAGTCACCTCTGGAATGCATCTGGGAAAGCAGGGAAGCAGTATTACTCCACTATAGTGGGCAGACATATAAAACAAAATGTTTCTTCTAATGTTGCTATTGTGATAAAAAAAATAGCACAATTAGAGCTATAGAGCCGGTTATTTCCCATAACTGGGTCGTCTTGCGGTATTGGATTTAGTCACAACTACCGTTAAGGGACCTGCTGACGGCACAAGGTCATGTGGCTTACTCAATTCACGTGACTGTACAGCAGGCATGGTTTATTCAGTTTAGTCTCGCTGGTCACGGCTGCCACAAGTTTGCATCTCTCTGCGCCTGCAATTGTGGCACTGTAGGTCCTTTCTACAGGTAATTTTTATGGGGGGGCACAACATTAAATATGATCGGCTCACTAACAGGTGGAAGGAGGCATAATGGTGGGCGCAGTAGTACATGGGGGAGGGGGTACAAGGAGGCATAATGGTGGGTGCAGCAGTACATGGGGAGGGGGTACAAGGAGGCACAATGGTGGGTGCAGCAGTACATGGGGGAGGGGGTACAAGGAGGCACAATGGTCGGTGCAGTAGTACATGGGGAGGAGGTACAAGGAGGCACAATGGTGGGTGCAGCAGTACATGGGGGAGGGGATACAAGGAGGCACAATGGTGGGTGCAGTAGTACATGGGGGGTACAAGGAGGCACAATGGTGGGTGCAGCAGTACATGGGGGGTACAAGGAGGCACAATGGTGGGTGCAGTAGTACATGGGGGAGGGGGTGCAGTAGTAGGCATAATGGTGGGTGCAGCAGTACATGGGGAGGGGGTACAAGGAGGCACAATGGTGGGTGCAGCAGTACATGGGGGAGGGGGTACAAGGAGGCACAATGGTGGGTGCAGCAGTACATGGGGGGGTACAAGGAGGCACAATGATGGGTGCAGTAGTACATGGGGAGGGGGTACAAGGAGGCACAATGGTGGGTGCAGTAGTACATGGGGGAGGAGGTACAAGGAGGCACAATGGTGGGTGCAGTAGTACATGGGGAGGGGGTGCAAGGTGGCACAATGGTGGGTGCAGTAGTACATGGGGAGGGGGTGCAAGGTGGCACAATGGTGTGTGCAGTAGTACATGGGGGAGGGGTACAAGGAGGCACAATGGTGGGTGCAGTAGTACATGGGGGAGGGGTACAATGAGGCACAATGGTGGGTGCAGTAGTACATGGGGAGGGGGTACAAGAAGGCACAATGGTGGGTGCAGTAGTACATGGCAGGGCTCCAGATGGCGACCAAAATGGTCGCCAATGCGACTAATATTTTGCAAATGGCGCCCAGATTTATTAATCTGGGCGCCATTTGCGACTGGCCCCGGCGGCGGCGCGCTGTCTCTTTAAGTCCGGTCCCCGGCTGATGCGCGGCTGCCGGGGGTGTCCCATCCTATCCCCGGCAGCGCGGCGCATCAGTGAGCTGCCTGGGGCCCTGACTTCCGGCACAGGAAGTGCACGTCAGAGACGCTTCCTGTGTCAGAAGTCCCAGCCCCGGCGTACAGGGAGCTCACTGATGCGCCGCGCTGCCGGGGATAGGACGGGACACCCCCGGCAGCCGCGCATCAGCCGGGGACAGCGTCCGAAGAAGAAGAGGATCGCCGGGGGAGCGGGTTGTCAGGTGAGTTTGTGTGTTTGTTTTTTTAAATACTGCTTAGCATAGAGGAGGAGGGGGGGGGAGGGGGGGGGCATCTATAATGGGGGGAAGAGAAGGGGGGGGCATCTATAATGGGGGGGAAGAGAAGGGGGGGGCATCTATAATGGGGGGAGAAGAGGGGCCATGTTCAAGGGGGGGAGAGGGGGCTATCTATAAGGGGAGGGGGTATCTATAAAGGGGGGAGAAGAGGGGGCATCTATAATGGGGGGGGGGAGAGGGGGCATCTATAATGGGGGGGGGGAGAGGGGGCATCTATAATGGGGGGGAGAGGGGGCTATCTATAAGGGGAGGGGGTATCTATAAAGGGGGGAGAAGAGGGGGCATCTATAATGGGGGGGGAGAGGGGGCATCTATAATGGGGGGGAGGAGGGGGGGTCATCTATAAGGGGAGGGGGGCCATCTATAAGTGTAGGGCAAACTGGCTGCAGACACTGGGAGATAGATATATGCACAATTATTATTATCAGGGCCCCTCAGGTGTCTGTATTGTAGGGGGGTCACTTGCATTAGTCACTAGGTGAGAGATATATCTATCTATATACTCATCTTGTGGGGGGGGCCACTATGGCTGCAGTCATAAGTCTAGCTCAGTATGTATAGACTGTTGCAAGCTTTTAAAGGGAACCTGTCACCCCCGGTGCCGGGGTGACAGGCTCCCAACCCCCCGTTAGAGCCCCCTATACTCACCTCATCGCGCCGGATCCCGCTTCTGAAGATGGTCGGGTCACGGAGATCTCAGCCGCTGCAGCCCGGCGCGCACACTGAGAGATGAGTCCAACGCTCATAGAGAATGACGGAGCGCTGGACTCTCCTGTCATTCTCTGAGCGTTGGACTCATCTCTCAGCGCACGCCGGGCTGCAGCGGCTGAGATCTCCGTGACCCGACCATCTTCAGAAGCGGGATCCGGCGCAATGAGGTGAGTATAGGGGGCTCTAACGGGGGGTTGGGAGCCTGTCACCCTGGCACGGGGGTCAACAGGTTCCCTTTAAGTTCAAGTTCAGAAGAGTAACCCTCATTAAAAGGCTAGCCAAGTGAAGCTGAAGTACTGAGTCAGACTGGATATGGTTGTCAGACTGGATATGGTTGTCAGACTGTATATGGTTGTCAGACTGTATATGGTTGTCAGGTTGCAAGTTTCCATGTTGAACATTTTCAAACTAAGAAAAGAGAGAATCTAAAGGAGGAGGAGGCTGCCGTGGCCTCTGCACACAGTAAGTCCCATTTAACATAACATTAATTTTACATGGTTTAAAATGTTGGCGACCAAATATTCTATTTGGCGCCTAAATTTTTCAGGTTAGGAGCCAATGGCTCCTAGGTAAATTTTTTAGTCTGGAGCCCTGCATGGGGGGGTACAAGGAGGCACAATGATGGGTGCAGCAGTACATGGGGGGGTACAAGGAGGCACAATGGTGGGTGCAGTAGTACATGGGGGAGGGAGTGCAGTAGTAGGCATAATGGTGGGTGCAGCAGTACATGGGGGAGGGGGGACAAGGAGGCACAATGGTCGGTGCAGTAGTACATGGGGAGGGGGTACAATGAGGCACAATGGTGGGTGCAGTAGTACATGGGGGGTACAAGGAGGCACAATGGTGGGTGCAGCAGTACATGGGGGGTACAAGGAGGCACAATGGTGGGTGCAGTAGTACATGGGGGAGGGGGTGCAGTAGTAGGCATAATGGTGGGTGCAGCAGTACATGGGGAGGGGGTACAAGGAGGCACAATGGTGGGTGCAGTAGTACAATGGGGGGAGGGGGTACAAGGAGGCACAATGGTGGGTGCAGCAGTACATGGGGGGGTACAAGGAGGCACAATGATGGGTGCAGTAGTACATGGGGGAGGGGTACAATGAGGCACAATGGTGGGTGCAGTAGTACATGGGGGAGGGGGTACAATGAGGCACAATGGTGGGTGCAGTAGTACATGGGGGAGGGGGTGCAGGGAGGCATAATAGTGGGTGCAGTAGTACATGGGGAGGGGGTGCAAGGAGGCACAATGGTGGGTGCAGTAGTACATGGGGAGGGGGTGCAAGGAGGCACAATGGTGGGTGCAGTAGTACATGGGGGAGGGGTACAATGAGGCACAATGGTGGGGGCAGTAGTACATGGGGGAGGGGGTACAAGGAGGCACAATGGTGGGTGCAGTAGTACATGGGGGAGGGGGTGCAGGGAGGCATAATAGTGGGTGCAGTAGTACATGGGGGCGGGGTGCATAATGGTGGGTGCACCCCTTCCCCCATGTACTGCACCCACCATTATGCCCCCTTGCACCCCCTCCCCATGTACTACAGCACCCAACATTATCATATTTACTGTTGTGCCCACCACATAAAAACTACCTGTAGAAAGGACCTGCAAAGAGAAGTATACTCATAGCAGCAGTGTAGACCAGCCAGGCGAAACTGAATAAGCCACGCCCACTGTACAGTCAGGTGACTTGAGGAAGTCATGTGACCTCGTGGTGTCAGCAGGTCCTTCTACAGTATGGCACTGAGCCATTGCCCTTGGCTTCCTGGTCATATGATAGGAAGACTAGTGGTGTGTGATGAGGAAGGAGCGGGGCAGGCGGCGGTACACTGAGCTCCGTGCTGTCATGGCTTACCGGCCAGTGAGGCGGCCGCAGCGTGCTCTGGTGGTATTGCTGCTAGCAGGGCTGTCAGTGTGGGGCACAGCTGCAGAGCGGCGGCAGTGGCCGGTACCGTACAAGTAAGTGACCCCTCACTGCCGGTGCTGCCAGATTAACCCCTCCGTGGCTGCACTCCTCATCACTATAGATGGGAGATAGAGGTCCAGGCTCTGCACAAGGGCTTGCTCATATGCGACAATGTAAAAGTCATGTTGCCCCCGCACACAGCTTTGTGTCAGCCATGTGGGGATCTTGTACCTCTACAGCAGGAGGAGGAGGAGGAGGGGGCAGGTGTGGCCCCTGTCATATAGAGTGAGGGCTCACTGATCACTGCTGCTAACGTGTCCTTATAAGAATCTGTCAATTCATGTTCTACACTGCTGGTACTGTTAGGTAGCTGTCAGGTGCTATATATATATATATATATATAGCTATATATATATATATATATATATATATATATATATATATATATATTCATGCTTCCAGAAACATAGAAAAATTCTTTGCTTTTCTAATATGACCCATACAAGCAGGGGTGATTCTAGCCTCTCTGCTGCCCGAGGCGAACTATAGAATGACGCCCCCCCCCCCCCCCCGTCAATCCGCCCACATTATAATCCACTACTGCCCCCCCCCCCCACTGCTGTCCCCAATAAACATAATGTTTGGTCCCTTTCTGCACAGAGGATGTCAGGAGAGGAGGGGGCTGACTTTATAGGAGAGGACACAGCACCACAGAGGATGTCAGGAGAGGAGGGGGCTGACTTTATAGGAGAGGTCCCAGCAGCACAGAGGATGTCAGGAGAGGAGGGGGCTAATCCTATAGGAGAGGTCCCAGCAGCACAGAGGATGTCAGGAGAGGAGGGGGCTAATCCTATAGGAGAGGTCCCAGCAGCACAGAGGATGTCAGGAGATGAGGGTGCTAATCCTATAGGAGAGGTCCCAGCAGCACAGAGGATGTCAGGAGAGGAGGGTGCTAATCCTATAGGAGAAGTCCCAGCAGCACAGAGGATGTCAGGAGAGGAGGGTGCTGATCTTTTAGGAGAGGTCACAGCAGCACAGAGGATGTCAGGAGAGGAGGGTGCTGATCTTTTAGGAGATGGTCCCCCTCTTCCCCCTTATAGATGGTCCCCCTCTTCCCCCCTTATAGATGGTCCCCCTCTTCCCCCCCTTATAGATGGTCCCCCTCTTCCCCCCCTTATAGATGGTCCCCCCCCTTATAGATGGTCCCCCTCTCCCCCCCCCCTTATAGATGGTCCCCCTCTCCCCCCTCCCTTATAGATGGTCCCCCTCTCCCCCCCTCCCTTATAGATGGTCCCCCTCTCCCCCCTCCCTTATAGATGGTCCCCCTTCTTTCCCCTCCCTTATAGATGGTCCCCCTCTCCCCCCCCCTTATAGATGGTCCCCCTCTCCCCCCCCTTATAGATGGTCCCCCCTCTCCCCCCCCCTTATAGATGGTCCCCCCTCTCCCCCCCCCTTATAGATGGTCCCCCCCCTCTTCCCCCCCCTTATAGATGGTCCCCTCTCCCTTATAGATGGTCCCCCTCTCCCCCCTCCCTTATAGATGCCCCCTTATAGATGGTCCCCCTCTTTCCCCCTCCCTTATAGATGGTCCCCCTCTTCCCCCCCCTTATAGATGGTCCCCCCTCTCCCCCCCCCCCTTATAGACAGTCCCCCCCCCCGCCCCTCCCTTATAGATGGTCCCCCCCTTATAGATGGTCGCCCTCTTTCCCCCCTCCCTTATAGATGGCCCCCCCTTATAGATGGTCCCCCTCTTTCCCCCCTCCCTTATAGATGGTCCCCTTCCCCCCCCCTATAGATGGTCCCCCTCTTCCCTCTCCCCCTCCCTTATAGATGGTCCCCCCTTATAGATGGTCCCCCTCTTCCCCCCCACCCTTATAGATGGTCCCCCTCTTCCCTCTCTCCCCCCCTTATAGATGGTCCCCCTCTCCCCCCCTTATAGATGGTCCCCCTCTTCCCTCTCTCCCCCCCTTATAGATGGTCCCCCTCTCCCCCCCTTATAGATGGTCCCCCTCTTCCCCCCCCTTATAGATGGTCCCCCTCTCCCCCTCCCTTATAGATGGTCCCCTCTCCCTTATAGATGGTCCCCCTCCCCCCCTTATACATGGTCCCCCTCTCCCCCCTCCCTTATAGATGCCCCCTTATAGATGGTCCCCCTCTTTCCCCCTCCCTTATAGATGGTCCCCCTCATAGATGGTCCCCCTCTTTCCCCCTCCCTTATAGATGGTCCCCCTCTTCCCCCCTTATAGATGGTCCCCCTCTCCCCCCTCCCTTATAGATGGTCCCCCTCTTTCCCCCCTCCCTTATAGATGGTCCCCCCCTTATAGATGGTCCCCCTCTTTCCCCCCTCCCTTATAGATGGTCCCCTTCCCCCCCCCCCTATAGATGGTCCCCCTCTTCCCTCTCCCCCTCCCTTATAGATGGTCCCCCCTTATAGATGGTCCCCCTCTTCCCCCCCTACCTTATAGATGGTCCCCCTCTCCCCCCCCCCCCTTATAGATCGTCCCCCTCTTTCCCCCCTCCCTTATAGATGGTCCCCTTCCCCCCCTACCTTATAGATGGTCCCCCTCTCCCCCCCCCCTGCACAGCAGATAAAACAAAAACAAAAAACAGCACACAACTCACCTGCCATCCGTTCCCCCGTCGAGCCTCTCTGGTCTGGTCCCGGCTGATGTGCGGCTGCCCGGGGTGTCCTGTCCTGTCCCCGGCAGCGCGCGCATCAGAGAGCTCCCCGTGCGCCTGTGGCTGTGACTTCCGGCGCACGGGGATCTCTCTGATGCGCGCGCTGCCGGAGACAGGATGGGACACCTCCGGCAGCCGCACATCAGCCGGGGGACTAAGGCTGCATTCCCACGTTCCGTGATCCTGACGGATCACGGACGTGGAATGCATTTACCGGAGTCCCCCCCGCGCCCGGACAGCATCTGTAATGAGATGCTGTGAGCGGGGGAGACTGTATTCATAAGCGCCGCGCTGTAGTAACAGTACCGCACGGCTGATTCATTACAGGCGGCGCTTATGAATACAGTCTCCCCCGCTCACAGCATCTCATTACAGATGCTGTCCGGGCGCGGGGGGACTCCGGTACATGGTACGATCAGTGGCGGATTATAATGTGGGCGGCCGCCCGAACCGCTCATATTATAATCTGCCACTGAATGCCGCCCCCATGAAGACAGCTGGTGGCGCCGCCTGAGGCAGACGACTCAGGTCGCCTCATGATTGCGGCGCCCCTGCATACAAGGGTCCTATTACACAAAACTATTATCGGCCATATTTGGCCGATAATCGTCTTGTCTAGTAGAGGACAACGCCTCTCCCTCCCCCCCTCGCCTGACTCTTACTTGCTTGCTACTGACGGGTGTAATAGCGGCAGCAGCAAGCGGGTAACGAGAAGCAAGCAAGCGTTGACAGCACTCGTTTGCTCCTCAGCATCGCCCCTGTATTAGGGGCATTAGTGTCAGAGAGGCTTTTCCAAGGTCCTAATGTGCTGCAAGCTGGAATACCTGCTCACTGACCCTCCCATACCTGACCCTGCTCCAAGCATGGTAGGGGAGGGGAGGTTACAGCCATCAGAAGCTTAGTAAAGCCTCTCTGACACTTTTCACTAAAGTAGGGGTGTCAAACTTAAAGGAGAAGTCCGGCCAAAATTAATTTTTGATATGTTGTTACTTATGAAAAGTTATACAAATGTCTAATGTACATTAATTATGGGAAATGCACATATAGGGCTATTTCCCTTAAAGGACAACTCCGGGGAAAAAAATTTTTGGCTTATTTAACACACATTACAAAGTTATATAACTTTGTAATGTGGTTAAATACCCGGTCTGGCCCCCTTCCCCCACTTTCCGACCCCCCACCCCAGAAGTTAAAGAATGTATACATTACCTATTACGGTCGTCACGGTCCTCTTCTCTGGTGTCGGGTGAAGTCAGAGCTGGGGGGCGGTCCGGGTCTTCTTCCTCTTCGGCGTCTTCATTGAGAGTGAATGGGAGAGAAAAGGCTGCTGGTGCACATGCGCACCAGCAGCCTTTTCATTGGCTGGAGCGCATCACATGGCTTCCAGCTTGCTCAGCCCTGATTGGCTGAGCTTGCTGGAAGCCATGTGATGCGCTCCAGCCAATGAAAAGGCTGCCGGTGCGCAAGCGCACTGGCAGCCTTTTCTCTCTCATGGACCCGGAAGCAAGAGACATCGCTGGACGGCGGACGCAGGTGACGGTGAGGCGGACGGCGGGCGAATGGAGTGGCGATCGTCACCGGAGGGATGGTGAGTATGGTGTCTGTGTGTGTCTGTGTTGTTTTTTTTGGGGGGGGGGTCCCGCCGGAGTTGTCCTTTAATTTAGTAGATCAGGAAGTGTTAGAATCCTCTCAGATCCAGTGACCTCACGACAAAAGGTGTAATTCCTATGGAGTGTCCAGCAGGGGGTGCTCTCTATATAGAAGTCTAAGGGACTTTATTGTTTCTATGGATTTCTATGTAATGTAATGTAATGTAGTGTAGTGTACAGTGCTTTATTGAATGAATACATCTATGGGATACTTTGGGGAGCAAGTGTCCCTGCTCCCCAAAGTATTGCATAAATGTATTTATTCAATACATTAGGATATCACAGTAAGCCCGCCGATCTGCCACATTCCCGCCGCACGCCGATCCGCCGAATTGCCTGGCGGGCCAAAAATAATGGCACCATGGGCCAGAGTTTGACATGACTGCACTAGAGCATCACTAGAGGAGGAAACTTCAAGCATGCTCAAGTTTGTCTGAACTTGAGCACTCTTCATTTGATTAACAGTGGCTGAAGAAGTTAGATGTAGCCCTAGGGCATGGGTCTCCAAACTGCGGCCCTCCAGCTGTTGCAAACCAGAATTCCCATCATGCCTGGACAGCTAAAGATTTGGATTTGGCTGTCCGGGCATGATGGGAAATGTAGTTTTGCAACAGCTGGAGGGCCGCAGTTTGGAGACCCATGCATAAGCCCTTCTAGATAACATGGATTTAAAAAAAGTGCTATCACTGCGTGCGGAATTGCCTGAACTATTAACCACTTCCCTCCCCGGGAAGTTTTTGTTTTTGTGCTTTCATTTTCTTCTCCTTCTGTTTAAAAGGCCATAGCGCTTACATTTTTTCAGCTACAGACCCACATAAACCCTTATTTTTTGCGACACCAATTATACTTTGCAGAGGCAGACTTCATTTTCCCACAAAAACTATTTGCGCAGTGAAATTGAATTTTTTTTATGTTTTTTTTTTTTTTGCCCTATTGTAAAACTAACATGTTATCTATGTTCTTTAACCCTTTAAGGACATGGCCCATTTTCGTTTTTACGTTTTCGGTTTTTCCTCCTTGTGTTTAAAAGGTCATAGCACTTGCATTTTTCCACCTAGAAACCCACATGACCCCTTATTTTTTGCGTCACTAATTGTACTTTGCAATTACAGGCTGAATTTTTGCATAAAGTACACTGCGAAACCAGAAAAAAATTCAAAGTGTGGTGAAATTGGAAAAAAAAACGCATTTCTTTTATTTGGGGGAAATGTGTTTTTACGCCATTCGCCCTGGGGTAAAACTGACTTGTTATGCATGTTCCTCAAGTCGTTACGATTACAACGATATATAACATGTATAACTTATATTGTATCTGATGGCCTGTAAAAAATTCAAACCGTTGTTAACCAATATACGTTCCTTAAAATCGCTCCATTCCCAGGCTTATAGCACTTTTATCCTTTGGTCCATGGGGCTGTGCGAGGTGTCATTTTTTGCGCCATGATGTGATCTTTCTATCGGTACCTTGATTGCGCATATACGACTTTTTGATCGCTTTATATTACATTTTTTCTGGATTTGATGCGACCAAAAATGCACAATTTTGCACTTTGGGATTTTTTTGCGCTGACGCCGTTTACCGTACGAGATCAGGAATGTGATTAATTAATAGTTTGGGCGATTACGCATGCGGCGATAGCAAACATGTTTATTTATTTATTTATTTGTTTACTTTTATTTAAAACCTGGGAAAAGGGGGGTGATTCAGACTTTTATTAGGGGAGGGGGCTTTTTACTATTAACAACACTTTTTTTTTTACACATATACTAGAAGCCCCCCTGGGGGACTTCTAGTATATACACTGTGATCTCTCATTGAGATCTCTGCAGCATAGATATGCTGCAGAGATCCATGAGATCGGCACTCGTTTGCTTTCGGCTGCTGCAGCCGAAAACGAACGAGTGCCGAGCCGAGGACGGCGCCATCTTGGACGCGTCCCCGGCCGGCATCAGTAACGGAGATCGCTCCTCCAGGACAAGGTCCCGGAGGAGCGATCTCCCCCACTAGACCCCAGGGAAACGTTGCCTCCGGTAATCGGAGGTAGCTGTCAACTTTGACAGCTGCCTCCGATTAGCTAATTAGCGGGCACGGCGATCAGACCGTGCCCGCTAATAGCAGCGGTCCCGGGCTACTCGCGGCACCCGGGATCGCGGCACTTCAAAGCGGGGCCCCCGCGCGGCCCCGCTTTGAAGTGCAAGTGAGGACATATGACGTACGCATACGTCCTATGTCCTTAAGAGGTTAAGTCAGTACAATTACAACAATATTTAACTTGTATAACTTTTCATTTTAATTTTGTATAACTTTAAAACCTTTTTAAAGGGAATGTACCATCACGCCTGGGCTGAAGCACTGGAGGCGGCCGACCCACCCCTCAGTGGGAGGAACCCCCCACCCCCCTATGACGTGGCTCCATTAGAATCAATAGAGCTGTATTATAGAGGGGCAGGGGTCTCCTCCCACTGGGGGTGGGTCGGCCGCCTCCAGTGCTTCAGCCTGGGACTGATGGTACATTCCCTTTAAAATAAGACTAAACGTTCTTTAAATTTCTCTATTACCATCCTTGGTCTGTTTATCCTTTGGTCTATGGGGCTGTGTGAGGTGTCATTTTTTGCGCCATGATCTGTACTTTTTATCGGCACCTTGATTGCATATATGCGACTTTTTGATCACATTTTATTAAAATTTTTCTGGATTTGATATGACAAAAAAAAAAACAGTTTTGCACTTTGGAGGTTTTTTTGTACTTTCTCTATTTACTGTGCGTTCAGGAATGTGATAATTTAATAGCTCGAATAGTGCAATTAATCACACAGTATTACAAAATATGTTTATTCTTAGTTATAAAATGGGAAAAGGGGGTGATTTTAACTTTTATTAGGGGAGGGGATTTTTATTAATGAAATAACTGTACTAGACTGTTACTTTTAGTCCCCCTGGGGGTTTTCTATTATTACTGCACAGATCTTTTAGAGATCCCTGCACTATACGTTTATCGATTAGATCAGTGCTGGATTACAGTGGGCTGAGGCCTGGTAAGAAGAAGGGATCGCCTAGGGCTGGGAAATATACCATATAAATACCGATGCTGTCTCTGCCGCCGATTAACCAACCTCAACTCTGCCAGGAGGTATTTGCAATATTTTTATTATGTCCCTGTCTAAGCCCTGAGCACTGCAAAGGTTGGAGGAGGTCTCCTATGTCCTGTTTGTGTAGGGACGCACCCCCTAACCCCCCACCCAGCACAGCGTGTCAAAGCGGTGACTAATAGAGATTACCACAGTGTCCTCACAGCTCCCCTTTAATGAGCCATCATGTGCCCTCATAACAGTGCCAGATACAGCCCCTATAAAGTGTTACCATGTATCCCCATAACAGTGCCAGCTAAAGACCCCTATAATGTGCCACCATGTGTCCCCATAACAGTGCCATCTATAGCTCCCTATAATGTGTTACTATGTGTCCCCATAACAGTGCCAGCTTCAGCCCCTTATAATGTGCCACCATGTGCCCTCATAACAGTGCCAGATACAGCCCCCTATAATGTGTTACCATGTATCCCCATAACAGTGCCAGCTACAGCCCCCTATAATGTTACCATGTGTCCCCCATAACAGTGCCAGCTACAGCCCCCTATAATGTACCACCATGTGATCCCATAACCATGCCAGCTACAGCCCCCTATAATGTGCCAGTTTTTTGTACGCAATACACATAAATAGATTAATAAATAAATAAATAGATTAATAAATAAATAATAAAAAAAAAATATATATATATATTAATACTGATCATTTTGATTAGAAATACTTAGTAGCTGGGTTCACAATGTTTTTGCAGTCCATTTAACGTATATGTTTTATGAAAAAAAAAAAGGAATGCAGTTGTGTGCAATCTGTTTGGATCCTTTTTTTTTTCTTTAAATTTTTAGCGTAGACAAAAACGTAGTTGACCACAATTTTGTGTACGTTAAAAGTAACCATTTAAAAACGCATTTGTTAAAGGGAACCATTCACCCCGTGGCCCCCGGCAGAAACTGACATACAGTGACATAAAGGTCAATATACTTACCACATCGCTCCCGGTCCCGTCCCGGATCCCGTTGTTGACACGGAGAAATCGCCGATTCTTCTTCTCCCGCCCATTATGGTAATGAGCTGAGATGAGTCCAACGTCCATAGGAAACGACGGACGAGTCCAACTTATTCATGAGGTCCTCTTCTCGTCGCCGCCCATCCACGCCTCCTGGAACTTGATTGACGTCTTCAGTCTTCTGACGAATTCCCGCGCAGGCGCCGCTGCGATGGTCTCGTCACCTCTTCTGCGCCTGCGCGGTAAACAGGACACGCGCAGTAAACAGTGAAGCTGCGGAGCAGCTTCAATTGTGAACTGCGCATGCGCCGAAAACTACTGTCACGGCGCCTGCGCGGGATCCGGCGAGAAGAAAGAAGACGAGGAGGAAGAGGACCTGGCGTCAATCAAGTGTCGGAGGCGGGGAGAAGGCTGGATTTCGGACCCGGAGGCGTTTATTACCATAATGGGCGCGAGAAGAAGAATCGTCGATTTCTCCGTGTCAACAACGGGCTTCGGGACGGGACCGGGAGCGATGTGGTAAGTATATTGACCTTTATGTCACTGTATGTCAGTTTCTGCCGGGGGCCACGGGGTGAATGGTTCCCTTTAAATGGACTGGGAAAATGCAGTGTGAACCTAGCCTAACCCATTGCAAACAATAGCAACATTTTTTTTCACTCCTTCTTCCCAAGTATCAAAAATATAGAAAAGCAAAAATTTGCACCTCTCAGTAAATCCAGCAGATCTGAGGCTGCCGTGCACCGGCTCTAGAGCTGGTGTACTATCCGCCCATCAGACAAGCAGAGCACCAGGAGCAAGTTTGATAAGTTCTCCCTCATGGTGTCTAGTGTGTTTAGAATTGCACTACAGACTGGCGGGGCAGTGGTAGTAATGCATGAACTTTGAGAATTGTAAAGTGTGTACATCACATATCACATGAGAGAACTAACACACTCTGTTCACACTGAAAGCCATAGCTTGTGTAGTTGGCACAGTGCTAGAATTGCGGTCTATGACACTACTTTGTTTCCCTTAGCTTTTAAGTCTTGTGCTGGTTGAAAAAAAGAGACTAAGCACATTTATCCCAGCCAGTACAGAGAGTCACCGCTCAATGTGTCCCATCAGTCACATGACTGCCAGTCACATGACTTCCTGTGTTTGGTCTCTTTTTTTTTTTTTTTTTTTTTTTTTTTTTTTTTTTTAAACAACACAAAACTAGAAAGCTCGTATAGCTTTGTTATAAAGCATGATAAATAAAAATAAATAGTGAATGCAAATTGCTTTATATCACATCCCCTGATGATTTAGATTTTGAAAGTTATAATAATGGCGACGCTTTAATAATAAGTTATTGTTGGACATAAAACTCCCCCTTAGTAAAAGGTTTGTAGCAGCTGAGGTTTTATATTATAAGGAATTATGTCACCTGTATTAATATTTATAGCGACCCATGAGTTCACACTAGGGATGGACCGAACCTGCCGAGGTTCGGGTTCGTAAGAACCCGAACTCTCGGCAATGATTCCCGCTGTCTGCCCTCTCCGTGGAGAGGGTGAATACAGCGGGAGGACCGCCTGGAAAACTGGGATACAGCCATAGCCATAGACTGTATCCTAGTTTTCCAGGTGGTCCTCCCGCTGTATCCACCCGCTGCTTTGGAGCGGCCAGACAGCGGGAATCTGATGCCGAGCGTTCGGGTTCATACGAACCCGAACCTCGGCAGGTTCAGACCATCCTTAGTTCAGACCTCAGTTCTCTTAGATTATATTTTTTTTTTTCTCCCTCCAGGCGTTTTGACCATCGTCCGAAGTCTGATCCATACTGTCAAGCCCAATACACATTTTGCCCTACTGGATATCCAGATGGATCCATTCCCCTTATGAAGAATGAAGATGTCATTGAGGTTTTCCGACTCCAAGCACCTGTCTGGGAATTTAAATATGGAGATCTTCTTGGGCACTTTGTATGTATGTTTTTATTGGGCTCAGATATTTTTAGAGATTTTCTTCACCTATATTTATTTTGACATTACTGTGATTCAAGTCAGCCATAATTGCAAAAGGATTAAGATAGTTGAAAGTAGGGCTGAGTGATATGGCCCATCTTATTTTTTTTCCCAAATTTAAGGGCAACTCTTGATTTATTTATTTTTTAAATATAAAAGAAAATTTTTTTGACACAAGATAATTGCATGCTCAGTTGAAGTCCAGGCATGGACTTTTTTTCCCCCCAAAACTGCTGGGGAGGAGGTGGGTGTACAAAACAACATTCACTTACCTCCTGCTGGGGTCCGCTTTCCTCTGTTCTGGTCTCCTTCCACTTCCTGGTCTAGAGAGGGGACTTGGGACGTGACGTGTCAGGCGCGTTTAGCCAGTCAGCGGCCGTAGTGGGGCCCCGCCGATGCTGATGACTGGCTGAGTAGGCCTCACATGTCACGTCCCAGATCCCACTCAGACCTAGAAGTGGCCAGGGATCAGGAACTGGACTGGAGGACAGCAGACGCTGCAGCCAGGGAGTTAAGTGCATGTTGTTTAGTTCACCCACCTCCTGCCCAGCAGTTTTGGAGGAAGAAAAGTCTATATGCTCAGACTTCTTCTTTTAATATATGCTGATCATAAGTATTCTGATAACTATATATTAACCCTATGCAGCTGTTTACATTGGCTGATGTAAAGAGGTGAATTGAGCTGTGCCAGCTCCATAGACAGCGGGGGTTGGCTGCTATGTGTTGCAGGCCCACAACCCTAATGAATAAAACCAGCAATGTTGCAGTCATTTAACCCTTTTAATGTCATAGTGAAAAACAATTGCGGTATTAAAATGGTTGAATGAGGGGTGTCGATGGATCACTTCAGCAACAAAAAGTCTATTCTCACCTTCTGTTGCTAACGAAGTGTCTTTGCTAATAGTCTGTCTCAGACAGGTTCTATTACAAGAGCAGTGGTCTTACTGATCTGTGATTATAAAAAGTTTCTTAGAAGGACTTAAAAAGGGTGTGTAAAAAAATAAATAATTTTTCATATAAATAATTGTAAATTATTTGGTATCACTGTGTATTCCAGTCTTTTAAAATATAATATTAAATGCCAAAATTGCTGATTTTTGGTCACATCAGGAATAAATTAATAAGAAGAGATTAAAAAGTCCCATCTAAACCAAAATGGGACTGATAAAAACTAGGGATTATGTTGCAAAAAATAAGGTAGCTCCATATATTGAAAAATGTAAAAGTTATAAAGCACTACAGTTAACTTTAAAAGTTTTTTTTATACTGTGTAAATGAGACTTTAGGTCAAGGATAAGGAACCTTTGTTCCTCCGGGTGCTACAAATCTACAGTTCCCTTCAAGCCTGGGCAGCCAAACTCCTAAGATGATTAGCCTAATAGCCCTATTTCACGGAACGATTATCGTTCATAGACTCGCTCCAACGACCGCTCGTTAACGAGCACTTAACGATTTTTTTTAAGCGAAAGATAACACATAATACGTGTGGGAACGTGAACGATATCTGTAGTGTAACAATTTTTTTGCGGTCGTTACATCGTTACATGGTCGTTTAAAACGTGGGGAAATGTAGGTAGACATTTCAAGAACGACTAAAAGATTTTTTATTCAACGAAAAGATTAGCGAATTATTGTTGAAAGACCAACGATTTTTTTCCGACATGTTGAAAAAAATTAGTGAACGACTCAACGACGATTTCGCTGTTGTCGTTCGCTCGTTTACAGCTATTCCACAGAATGAATATCGTTAACGAGCGGTGGTTTGAACGATTTTATGAACGATAATCAGTATCACCAGCTAGACTTATATATATATATATATATATATATATATATATATATATAAATGTCATTACATTGACTTATAGGGCCACTTAATATGGTGGTTTTGGTGGTTTCCTAACAGGTGCCACCCCTTGGCTGGGTCCTTCTTGGAGGGATATCTGGCTAGTCCTGTGTTTTGAGACTCTTCAATGAGGCTCCACGGGCTCCTCTTTTGCATAACCAGCAAGACTAGTAACTTGCTGTTTTTTTATCCAGTTTTTGAAACATCCACTCCCTTTGCTGTCCATGTATTGCTTTGGCTTCAAAAATGGCTTAAAGTGTAACAAATTTTGTTTCTTTATTTTAATGTTTGGGTAATTTCAAGACTTCTTAAAATTACTTTATTAAGCTATTAGATATTAAGATAATTCTGCTGTCAAAAGTACCACTAAGGATGTGTGCCTCCTCCCTAGTAAAAGCCATTGCTATGCAAAATCTGTTCACAGTAGCTGTGTACATAATCCAGCATCATAGCACTGCTAACTGTGCTTTCTATCTCTAAATAACAATGCCAGATGTGATGCCCGATGCCAGAAACAAAGCATTGGGTATGACAACCAGTTACTATTTTATAGATACACAACATTGTGCAGGCATGGCTCCCTCTTACCCTGCTGCTCTGTATGGATTATGCATAGCAACAGCACTTTACGATTGAGCTGATGGCGGAGCCACTCTTTCGCTGCACTTTTCACATAGCAAAATTGTTAATTGCTCAATGAAGTAATTAAAGGAAGAGTCCAGTCAAAGGTTATTTTTAACCCTTTGAGGACCAGGCCCAAAATGACCCAGTGGACCGCGTAAATGTTCATTTTTGTGTTTTCGTTTTCTCCTCCTCCCCTTCTAAGAGCTCTAGCACTTTCAGTTTTCTATCTACAGGGCCATGTGGGGGCTTGTTTTTTATAGGAGGAGTAGTTGTACTTTGTAATGGCGTCTTTCATTCTACCATAACATGTATGATGGAACCCCAAAATTATTATTTATGAAGATATAAATTGGTGAAATCGTAAAAAAGAATGCAATATGATAACTTTTGGGGGGTTCCTGTGTCTACGTGTAATGCACTATATCATGGGTCTCCAAACTGCGGCCCTCCAGCTGTTGCGAAACCACAACTCCCATCATGCCTGGAGGTGTCATTTTTTTTCTGCCATGATCTCTAGTTTTTATTAATACCTAATTTGTGAAGATCGGACATTTTGATCACTTTTTATAAATTTTTTTATATATAATGTAATAAAAAAATCGATAATTCTGGAACGTTTTTTTTCCTCTTTTCGTCTATGCCGTTCGCGATGACGTTTGTTATATTTTAATAGATCGGACAATTAAGCATGCTACGGTATATTATATGTTTATTTATTTATTTTTTTTATTTATATGATGGGAAAGGGGGGGGATTTTAACTTTTATTGGGGGAGGGGCTTTGGGGTATTTATAAAGACATTTTTACTTTATTTTTACACATTTTAAGTCCCCTTGGGGGACTTTTACATACAATAATTAGATTATACACACAGATCATTGCTATTCCATAGGCATAGCATTGATCAGTGTGATAGGCGCTTTGCTGATTAAGCCTGCCTGTGGTAGACTTAATCATCAGAGCGCCGATCAGACTGCACGGTGAAAGGTGAGAGACCTCCGGCGGTCCGTTAAAACGATTGGGACCCCTGCAGTCCCGGCCTTCTCCTCGCTGCTGGTGGCCCTTGGCACCACTCATCCAGCACCAGTCTGCTGATTCTCTCCTCTGGGCAGCACTGCTGCCGGGGGAGGGGAGGTGGAGGTGGGGGGGGGTAAGGATACCCAGCAGGTGGGTGCTGGATGCTTCAACCAAGCAAGTCAGTCATAAGCAACTTTATTCACAAGGGTGTTCATTTCCACTTTTGTCGGACCAGGAGAAGGTCCCAGGGTGTTGCAGCGTGTCATTAACCCCTTGATCACGCCGCAACCGCAGTGATTAAGTGTAAGTGACAGGGGCAGTCCCCTGCCATTTACTGTATCGGACCGCTGGAGGTCTCTTACCTTCCTCCGTGCGGTACGATCGGCTTTCTGCTCATTGAGCTCATATGATCAGTGTATGCAATCAAAGTATTGCATGTAAAAGTCCCCCAGGGGGACTTAAAATGTGTAAAAAATATAAATGTTTTTATAAGTACCCCAAAGTCCCTCCCCTATAAAAGTTAAAATCACCCCCCTTTCCCATTATATAAATAAAACATATAAAAATAAATAAACATATAATATACCATAGAGTGCATGATTGTCCGATCTATTAAAATATAACAATCGTCATCGCGAACAGCGTAAACAAAAAGTGAAAAAAGCGCCAGGATTGCCGATTTTTCTTTTTTTTTTTACATTACATAAAAAAAATGTATTAAAAAGTGATCAAAACGTCCGAGCTACACAAATATGGTATTAATAAAAACTAGATCATGGCGCTAAAAAAAATAACATCCCATACAGCCCTGTAGGTGAAACAATTAAAGGACAAGTGCCATGAAAAACTTTTTCCCAGTAATTGAAGCACATTACAAAGTTATATAACTCTGTAATATGCTTCAATCACCTATCTGACTCCCTTCCCTGTCTTTTCCCCCCTCCACCCCCCACCAGGAAGTGTCCTGACTCACACAGACCTGATTACTGTCGTCACTGTCACCAGGCAGCTCCTTCTTGTGAGGATGAGTCATCAGCAGGAGGGCTGCTCTAGGTCCTGTTACACCAGCCTTCCCCTCCCCCTCCTTGTCAGGTGACTCTGCTTGCTCAGCTTATCTTCTCTAGTGACATGACTCCTTCACTGAGTCCACGGCAGCAGGAGAGAGGGTATGAGGGGAGGGAGCTGCCTAAATGCCGGAGTCAGTCGGAGGGAAGATAAGCAGGTGAGATGTGACATATGATGGCTTGCAGTTGTTCAGCCAATGGGAGCTGAGCAAGCCTGTCACCTGACAAGGCAGGGGAGGGGGAGGCTAGTGTAACAGGAGAAGGAGCTGAGAGAAGAGCTTGGTGACGGTGACGACAGTAATTAGGTCTGTGTGAGTCAGGACACTTCCTGGTGAGGGTGGAGGGGGGAAAAGACAGGGAAGGGAGGCAGATAGGTGATTGAAGCATATTACACAGTTATATAACTTTGTAATGTGCTTCAATTACTGGAAAAAAGTTTTTCATGGCACTTGTCCTTTAAGTTATAAGCGTCACAATAGGCCCATAGGCAAGTAAACATTCAAGTAAACAGGAGCTGAGCAGCACCAAGTCATCAATGGTGACTTCAGGCCCCCATCAGCTGATCAGCAGGGGTGCTGGCTCTTGGTACCTCACCAAACTGATTAGCTATCCTGTGTCTATTTTGCCTAGAAAACCCCTTTAATAATTAGTGCCTGCTGTTTCAGTGATTATATACAAACTAAAGAGATTACAGAGAAAGTTTCCTTCAAGTTGGTTTGAATTCATAAGTTTTGGCTTACTATGTATACGTTGGCTTACTATCTATAAGTGGATGATAATAATATGTCTATAATATACAATATCTTTGTTTTTTTGCTCAGAAAATAATGCATGATGCCATTGGTTTCCGGAGTACATTAACTGGGAAGAATTACACAGCAGAATGGTATGAACTCTTCCAGCTGGGAAACTGCACATTCCCTCATCTGAGGCCTGGCATATCAGAACCATTCTGGTGCAATCAGGGGGCAGCTTGTTTCTTTGAAGGAATAGAGGATGAGCACTGGAAAAGTAATGGGACTTTAGTTCCAGTAGCAACAGTATCAGGTAAATGGAAAGACAAGGTTCTCTGCAACTTGGAATCTGGAATGGGTGGGGTGAGCGAAAGGACCCTATTATACAGAGCGATAATTGGCCCAATCAGAAGCTAGGAGCGTGAACCAGTAATGTATAAACAGTTTAGAGCAAGGGCTGCACAGATGTCGCTAACAATGTCCATGCATTCCCTGCTAAATGATAATCGAAACGTTTAATAGGCAGACCAGTGCTCTTTTACTTCTTGATCGTGCCGCCATCAGTGACTTACTAAAGCTTGAGTCCAACCACCCACATTCCAACAAGGACTTTTGTCAAAGGGTCATTTATGGCAAGATCTCTCTGATCAGAGAGAAAATCATTATTATCATTGACATGCATTGTAACAGTTGTGTGTCCTTTCTAAATGTCTGTTTGCTTCCATCCATCATAACGTTTTATACATAGGAACAATTTAGAACATGACCCAAACCAGTAACTAGTGGAAAATATTTCGAATGGTTAAAAGTGATTATTTTGTTGTTGTAAACAATTAAAATCATAAAAGCTTCAAGGGAGCTAATGGTGCATTTACACTGATAGATTTATCTGACAGATTTCTCCTCTTTCCAAATCCATTCCTGGCTTTGGCTTCCAAAATCTGTCAAATCTCTGTGTAAATGCACCATAAACGGTAGCTGTTACAATTTATACCTATATATCGGATCCTAGAATTACAGTCTCGTTGTGTCTCAGTGACTATAGATGAAGTGTCTGCAGCAGTCCATGGTAAGTGTAACAGTTCTTATTGATAGCTTTTTCACATTTGCTGTTTAACAGAAGGAGTGTCATAGATAGGACAGAGATCATAGGGGACATTATAGTAGTAGAATACAGTGGTTTGCTATTCGGCTGTTTTTGCCAATTTTGCTGTAATTTATGCAATCCCTGGACAAAGTTGTTTAAAGGAGAACTCCATTGATTAAAAAAAAAAATTGTCATCTGGCAGGGGGGAACATAAACAATCATTACTTACCTTTTCCGATGTTGGTGAATTGTCATGTGACAGGCTCTGAGGATCCCAGAGTGGCAATCCAGCGCATCAAAGGCACAGGGAGAGGTAAGTATTGATTGCTTATTATGTTCCCCCCTGCCCCTGCCATTTGATTTTTTTTTTTTAATTAATGGACTCCTCCTTTAATTCTTAATTAGGTCAAAGGTTATAACATGATATTATTATTTATTTATTTTACTTTAGGCTCCATCTTTAATCAGCTGGCGAAATGGATACAGGAGGATAACAACACTGGCATTTATTATGAGACCTGGACTGTGCAGGGATCATTGGGACCTAACTCATCTGTATGGTTTGATTCATATGACTGCAGCAAGTTTGTGCTCCGAACTTATGAAAAACTTTTTCAGCTTGGTGCCACATTTAGGAGAAATATACAAACCAACTACACACGGCTATTCTTGTTCAGTGGCGAACCAGTGTATCTAGGGAACGAAAGCTCAATCTTCAGCTCACCGGGAAATAAATCATTGGCTTCAGATATTCAGAAATTTTACTTCCCTTACAGACCACATCAATCATTTAAGGAACTTCTTTTAAGCATTTTAGATATATATGGGAAGGTTGTTTTACACAAGACATTTTATCTGTATTATAATTTTGAATACTGGTATTTACCTATGAAGCCTCCTTATGTGAAGATAACATATGAGGAAATTCCCCTCCCATCCAGATAGCATTGGTAAGTTTTCACTGTTAGAAAGTGCTTATCTTCAGTCATTATGGGGGTCCCCAATGGCTTTTCCCAACCCCACCAGTTTTTATTGTTAGATTAATCCCTCTTCCCAAATAGGTTAAAAACTATCAATGGTTGGGTGGGGGAAATCCGTCAGGGACCACCCCAGTAACCATTGGTCCGGGCAGCATGAAAGTGATGACGGGTCCCCTTATAGGGAAACTATCAGCAGGTTAGAAGCATCTAAGGATCTTACCTTAATCTTCATCGCTGTTTTGGGGATATTAGCAGTTTATTATTATATAATAATGAGGTGTTTGGATGCACAGGGGGCAGGGCTACAACCATCAATGCAACCATACACCCTGGGCAGCCCCTCCTAAGTAATATTGCACAAACACCTTATTAGCATATTAAATAAACAGCTAATATCTTCATCCTCAGCATCAGTCTGGCTCAGAAGTAACATTGGCTGTGATCCGTGGGGGAATCAGGGGGTACAGGAGGACACAGCGGGAGCTCAGATAGGTAAGCATAAGGGGGAATATTTACTATTAAGTCTAAAACGTGCAATTTTTCTACAGAGCATTTGTCTATTTTTACCAAGCCAAATAGGGCTAATTTAACAAAATATTCATACTTTTTTTAAATAAAATATTCACCTGATACTGACCTTGATCATTTTTGGGTAAATACTCAAAACAGGCAGATTGGATCGCAAAAAAAATTGCATCCAAAAAATATTTGTAATAGATTACTGGTTTATAATTGGAACCTAGACAAATAAAATGGGAGAAAAATCCAATTATTTGCCTAAAATAGCCGCAAAGTCCTTGATAAGTTTATCTTAAGATATTTATTATGTTTTAAAGGGCAGCAATATGACAGAGAACCACTTTAAGACCCAGCATTGGATTGTGCTCTGTACCCACAATCTAAACCCCAAACCGCTTGTACCTTCAGATAGCTGCTTTGGTTCCAAGATCTGTCCTGTGGTCCGTTTGGCAGGTGATGCGGTTATTGTCCTAAAAAGAACTTTTAAACTTGCAGCCCGTGCCAAACGGCAGTATCTGTGCCCTAGCTTTGCACCACCCCTTCGTCCCTCCTCCCCACCCTCTTCATTATTAGGAATGCTCCAGGCAGATTGCCTCCTATTCCCCACCTGTGTCAGCCCAGCACATGGGCTGGATCGTTAAGGCACCTGTGCAATGTTCAGCATGGAGAAAATGTTCCAGTGGCATTTCTAATGATGAAGAGGGTGGGGAGGAGGGACGGAGGGGTGGTGCAAAGTTAGGGCACAGATACTCCAATTTGGCACGGGCTGCAAGTTTAAAAGTTGTTTTTTAGGACAATAACTGCATCACCTGCCGAACGGACCGCAGGACAGATCTTGGATTAAAAGCAGCTATCCGAAGGTACAAGTGGTTTGGGGGGGGGGGGGGTCAGATTGTGGGTACAGAGTCACTTTAAAACAACTGCAACTAAATGGCATTTTCTCCTGTTATTTCATGGCTGTAATAGAAACTGAAAGATGAAAACCACCATTCTCTTTTGAAAATAAAAAAGAGAAGGATCTGTTCTGTCATTTAGAGATTAATGTGAAATGTCTTTTCAACTTCATTGGGAAGTTTCCATTGCTATAATCACTGAATTTCAGCCCTAAACAGCAGAAGTACTAGCCAGCTTATTCTATACATAACCAGAATTACTGCATTTTACTGGACTGGGAATGGGACTAGGCACTATTTCCCAATATTATTATGTGAGATTTTTGCCTTTGTTTTGTATACATAGTTATTGTACCAATACGTTTATGAAGCTGAAAACAAAGGTTGTTTTTAATGCTTCTATCTAATGTGTCATTTTGTTTACCTATAAAGTGGAGTAAGCTGCATTTGTTGAGTATATCAAGTATTACCCTGCGTATACAATACAAAACAACACAACAGCATTGCTTTATGTAAACACCGACATAAGAGGTATTTGGCACCTTGCCTGGAAACCTCTGCATGAAGTGGATAATCTGGTCATTATTAGATTTCCTTTTTACTTTCCTGTTTACATTTTTTGTTTAAAGGAGTTTGTATATATAATATCTGCTGGCGCCTTATAATGCTCCTTTGTTCATTAGAAACTTGTGCAAACCAGAGTGTTTATCACCAACGCCAAAGTTATTAACTGGCAGCTTGAATCCCTTTTGAATCTCAAAACTAAGTGAATACCACTTAGGATACTTGCACAAGGGGCCCTGTGAAAGCCCAAGCCCAAATATAGTGGAAAACACTGGGAAACTCCATCTTTTAAGACCATGTACAGATGCGCCTTTTTTTTTTTTTTTTTTTTTGAAAGAATGAATCCTGAAATCATAAAGTTGTTGGTCTTTGATAACTAGAAAAGGGCAACTAAATGTATTGTAATGTAAGAATGTGGTATTCATATTTTAGTGACAGATGTATATACACGATATAGAATTATTAGGTTGCTGAAATTATTCTCATGTTTCCCTGTTCTTTTTCTAAGACTTTCTGTCAGGCAGTTTTATGAATATAAATAAATATTAACCCTTCTATGTCAAAGGCAATTGGTGCCAGGAAGTTCAGGTCAAAGTGAGGCAATGTTCCTCCTCCTCTACTAAGAGCCATAATGCTTTTATTTTTCTACCTACAGGGCTTGTTGGGGTGTCATTTTTTGCATCATGATCTCTAATTTTTATTGGAATAATGTTGGTGTAAGAGAAAAATTTTGAATGTTTAGTATTTTTTACTAATATATAATTTTTTCGTTTACGCTGTTCACTGTGCAGGAATAATATTGTTATAGTTTAATAGATCGGACAATTCTTCACACTATGATATGTAATATATACATATTTTTTTATTTTACATGTAGAAAGAGAAAGCTTGCGCTCACCCCAGAGCTGCCGTCTGGGAATTTGGCTTTACTTGCTTTCAATGGTAATCATGGGGAGGGAGGGATAGAAGGAGCAGGCATACACCTGGATGCAATAGCTGTTTTGGACAGCTAGTCCATCTTCTGGTTTATTTATTTATTTTATACTTTTTAATATTTTTATTTAATTTCAACTTCTTTGAAAAGGAAAAAAAGGCCCTCTGACCTGCAGGGGGAGCAGTGGCGATCCGGGCAAGCTGCTCCTCCTGCAGGTCTGAGTGGGACCGCACGGCAACACCTAGAGAACTGCAAAAGCTGGAGGACTGACGCCACCCACCCCACCCACCTATAAGATCACACCTAGCACGCACCCGTTGGACCGCCCGGAGTGTCAGTGCTCCCCGAACCCCAACCACCCCCCCCCCCCCCCCCCCCAACGTGTCTGTGTGCCCCGCAGCCTGCCCGGAGTGTCAATGATATTCCCCACCCGGCACGGCTTGACAGAGCCACCCCTCCTGGCTGCTAGGAGTGTCAGTGCACACCGCTACACCCTCCCTGCACAGGGTCTCAGATCACCCCCCTCCCGTTCCTGCCGGGCATGGGTTCACAGTGCACCCGCCCTCCTGTTCCCGTCTAAAGTGCCAGTCCGCTGTGGAAGCCCCAGTCCCGTTCCCGCCCTCAGCATGGCCTGGCGTCAGTGTGTTATAGTTTGTGCCCACCCCTGTATAGTCATACACCTCTGTCCATAGTCTGTGCCCATCCCTGTATAGTCATACACCCCTGACCATAGTCTGTGCCCACCCCTGTATACTCATACACCCCTGTCCAGTCTGTGCCCACCCCTGTATAGTCATACACCCCTGTCCACAGTCTATGCCCACCCCTGTATAGTCATACACCCCTGTCCAGTCTGTGCCCACCCCTGTATAGCCATACACCCCTTTCCATAGTCCATAGCACAAACCCGGAGTACCACCGCCTGCCACCATCCACCTGTAAGCTCGCCACCCACAAAGTGCGTGTGAGTAGTGGTGTGAGTAGTGTGCCTGTTACTGTGTGCGTCCGGTGGGGCCATCTTTCTGGAAAACCTACTACTACTACCCAAATACTGCTTTATTACTTACCCAATACTGCTCTACTACTACTACCCAATACTGCTCTACTACTACCCTCAATACTTCTCTATTATTGCCCCAATACTGCTCTACTACTACCTCCAATACTACTCCTAATACTGCTCTACTACTACCACCCAATACTGTTCTACTACTACCCCCAATACTGCTATACTACTACCCCCAATACTACTCCTAATACTGCTCTACTACTACCCCCAATACTACTCCTAATACTGCTCTACTACTACCCCAATACTGCTCTACTACTACCCCCCAATACTACTCCTAATACTGCTCTACTACTACCCCAATACTGCTCTATTACTACCCCAATACTGCTCTATTACTACCCCAATACTGCTCTACTACTACTCCTAATACTGCTCTACTACTACCACCCCAATACTGCTCTATTACTACCCCAATACTGCTCTATTACTACCCCAATACTGCTCTACTACTACTCCTAATACTGCTCTACTACTACCCCAATACTGCTCTACTACTACCCCCAATACTACTTCTAATACTGCTCTACTACTACCCCCAATACTACTCCACTACTACCCCCAATACTGCTCCCACTACTATTACCCTCACTCCTGATATTACTACTACTACTCCCAAAACTACTACTCCCCTTATCTACTACTACACCCCTCATCTTCTATGCTTCTACTGTTACTACAACCCTTATCTACTATGCCTCTACTACTGCACCCATCATAATTAGCAAAAAATAAATAAAAAATTAAGATTTAAATCGAGAGTTGAGAAAAAAAAAATTTAAATCAAGATTTATTTTTTTTTGCCCATATTGCCCAGCCCTAATTGGGGCTTTTTTTTATTAGGGTTTTTATAAACAAAAATTAAAATTTTTTATTTTCTTACACATTTTATATTGCATATATAAGTCCCTTAGGGGACTTATATATGCAATGCTCTGGATGAAAATACTGATGAATGCTATGCCATAGTATAGCATTGATCATTATTATCGGCGATCTGTGCATAGAGTTTGTCTGAGAACAGATGCTATCCACAGATTGCTGATCCAACAGGATGGAGGTAAGTGTTTTACCCCTGCTTGTCAGTGTAAGTGATCAGGACCCCCACAGCCATGTGCTTATGCTGTCACTGACTCCCATAAACGCCACACTCACTATGAATCACAGCATTTAAAGGGGTTAGTGACAGGCACTTGCGGCTGCCTGTCATTAGCTCCGGTGACACTGATGTGTGGGGGACCGCTTGCATTGGAGCGGTCCCACACACGTTTAACCCCTTCACTACAGGAACATATATATTCATACCTACTGCATGGGACATGTGGACATGAAGGGGTTGAAATTAAAGTGTCATTTAAATAGCAGAAAAAAATTACATTTAAATAATTAAAAAATAAAATCTTAGAACATTAGATTTATTAATTTAAATGAGAAAAAAATGAGAAACAGCCATATACTGTCTTTCCAGACACTGAAAAACAAATACAGTGGTACCTCAGTTCTCGAACTTAATTGGTTCCGGAAGGCAGTTTGAGAACCGAACAGTTTGAAAACCAAGCAGTGTCTTCCCATAGGAAATAATGTAAATGTGATTAATTGGTTCCAGCAGCCACCAATAATTACCTACAATACTCATTTATTACACTGATAAGTGCTCAGTATAATCACTACAGTACAGAACAGCACTATACTGTACAGGACATTAAACATAAGAAATGTTCATCAGAACCAGCAATTATAGTACAGTAGTCACCAACTCCTCACCCATCCTTTACTGTATAGCGTCCCCCCCATCCAAGCACTGTAATGTATGGGAGATGGTGGTGCACTGCCTATACTACTACTGCACTGTATATGCACTCCAGCAGTCTTATACAGCACTGTACTGTATGTGAAGCCTCACCACTGCTTAACTCGCCAGGTACAACCCACCATCCACGCTCGCAAAAACGTTCGAAAACCGAGCAAAGTTCGAATTCCAAACACTACTTCTGGGTAAATTTCCGTTCGAATACCAAGCAGTTCGAATTCCAAAGCGTTCGAAAACCGAGGTATTACTGTATTATGAAAAAGCATACTTCCAACAGACAGTCTATGTGAAACTTATCTTGCCTTTTCTGGAAAAAAACCTTGCCCTTTTTTTTCTATTAGTGGCAGGGTTTTTTTTTTGTTTTTTTTAAAGCATCCACCATACCATACGCTGTGTTTTTTTTTTCCCTTTCTATAAGAAGGCAGGGAAAAAAATGCTACAAAAATATACACTAATACAACAAACACACTTTTTGGGGGGCGGGGGGAAGTACAACATAAATAGTACATTTTGAAGAACGTAACGTGTGATTAAAATTTTGATATTCATTATCCCATCTTAGTAAAGTTTGTATTGTTATTTATATGGATTGTCATTCAGTATTAGGGTGCGTTCACACATACAGGATCTGCAGCAGATTTGAAGTTGCAGATTCAAAGCAAATCAATTCTGGGCCATCAAATCTGCTGCGGATCTGCTGCAGATCCTGTACATGTGAACACACCCTTACTGTAATATACAATGTCAGTAATAATTTCCAGAAGAACAGAATAAGATTCCATATGCTTTCACATACTGGGATTTCCATATTTCTTGCTGGCCATTACTTTCTTGTGATCATATTTTGAAATGTATGTGGAGTACTGATGAATAAAATTGATGCTCCGTGGAAAAAAGAGCCATTCACCCACTCTCATCTTCTGCAAAACACAAAATAGCAATTGTTTAGTTTCTGTACATAAACAGACAATAGCAAACTACATTATCTATGTATTTTGTGGCCAAAATCCCCTCTATGATGAGCAATAATATGGTATTGCAATACAAATATTTTATTAAGAATGAGTTGGGTACCAACAGACAACTGAAAGATCTATGAACACAGTCTGGTATCGGGAGCAATATCACTCACCCAAGATTATACCTCACTGAAGCTTTCTGCCTAACTGTAGGCATTTTCAAAACCATGATCCCTGTCATTATTGTAGCCTACAGTGAGATTATTATATACAAGTTCCTGACAGTGACTCAAATGGGAGCAAACGTCTTCCATCAAAGTTGACATAAAATAAATTTTTTATTTTTGAAACCACATTATTAAACTGGAAATTATTGTAGTTTCTATGTAAAAAAACATGCGCCTGATGCCTAGGTTGTGCAAGTGTGAACCAGAACGGAACACCGGACCCAGGACAACTCCAGTCTGCAATTGGGCGCAGGTATACGATCTCAAGGTGAGGTAAGAATCCTCAATAGGTGGCTGAATAAAACCATTCGCACTCCAAGGGAGGAATGAATGATATTGCAAATATCATTCACACTTGCAGTACTACATACACCTCTTGGCTAGGTGACCTCCAGCAGGAGCTGCGGTATCTCTCTTCCCACACGCTGAATAGAGTTGTGCCTATTAATATTGCACAACTCGACCAGGTGAGCTCTTTTTATTATATATGCTAAGAGTATGTTGCCATACTTTATTACACCAGGAGACGCCACCATCCCTCTCTCTCTCTCTCTCTCTCTGATGCGTAGGTTGACATAACCAAGGTGGGAATTCATTCAGAAAACTAGTGTCAGACTATGTTCACACCACGTTAAAATGACCAGCATTTTTATTGACAATCCAACAAAACACATAAAGCGCTTGGCACTGTCTCTTGCAGGAATGGCAGGAATGGCAACTCGCCAACAAGTGCGGTTTATTCAAAGCACATACCGATCATCGGTTTACAGGCAAGGCAATCACGTCTCGTGTGTCCCACTGAAGCTTCCGCGCTTCAACTGGCCTCATAATAAGTATTATGAGGCCAGTTGAAGCGCGGAAGGGTCAAACGGCCGTAGCCTCCGTGGGACACACTTGAGACGTGATTGCCTTGCCTGTAAACCGATGATCGGTATGTGCTTTGAATACACCGCACTTGTTGGTGAGTTGCCGCTTCCTGCATTGGTTCTTATTTTGTTGTATTGGATGACCATTTTTATTGAACACACATAATTTAACAAAAAATAAAGGCCGTTATAACAATGTCCATTATCATAGTATAATAATCATAAAATGACAGAAGTTGATGTTAAATGACAACCATGCAATAAAAACGGACGTCATTTTGACAGTGAGAGAACATAGCCTAAAAATCTGCAAATTTGTGCACAACGTAAGGAAATAGGTAAGGGTTAGAGGGGAGGGGGAACCCCACTGATACTAAATAAGCGGTACCAGTGTATCAAATCTCATTATCCAGGTATAAGAGACAACACATTATATTAGTACAAAGTTTGATTTAGACCCAGAAGGAAAAGAACGAAGGGGGGGGGGGGGGGGGATAGTTTGAGGTATACAGCTTTCTTCATTGTATAATAAATAACACTATCATACCAGATTTCTGGTGATACTTTGATCCAGGGATTTATTCTGATTGCCATTGGAGCATTGAAGTCGGGAAGGAATTTTCTCCCTGTGATGGGGCAATTGTTATCTGCCTCATAGGGGTTTTCGCCTTCCCCTGGATCTACACAGTAGGGTTTCTCAAGGTTCAACCTGATGGACTCTTGTAGTCTTTCAACCTTATTAACTATGTTACATTGCCTTAAAAAGATCTCTGTTAAGTACCTTGCCTTTATAATACTGCAATTTGGTTCTCAATTTAGAGTCATACAGTATCAAAATAATACTGTAATGCCTAAATAATACTCTGATGTAGTGTCCACAAAATAATGGCATATGGTTTAGTGCATGTCATTATAAACAAGCACTCAGTATATTTTTACCACTTTTTTCACCCCCTAAAATCAGCATTATAACCAAAATTATTAACATGAAGTGTAACCTAACAATCTACAAATAATACAATGACTTACCTTTGCTCTGGATCTTAAAATCCTCTGGCAGCAAACTATCTTGCCTGTTTCCTAGTGTAAAGGCAAGGAAGGAGAGAATGAGAGCATCCATTATGGCTATGATAGCTAGAATGTAGGCCCAGCGCACAGTGCAGGCTCCCAGTGAGTATTTATCGGTCTTGTCTCCACACATTCGCTTCACTTCTGCCGAGTCCCATCCATCTGGATAAATCATGCATCCAATCATCAATCCAGCTGCTGCAAGGTGAGAAAAAAAAGTACCTGGGCTTTGATACAGGAAATTTCAGGAATAAAACCAAAAGGTGTAAAAGCACAAAAAGTGTCATGGAAAGTAAAGGATATAAATAGTAATTCAGTTATATAAAGGAAACAGTTATATAATACCTGAGGCCAGCTGCATCCATGCACAGACTTTGTACACTGTGGCTGAGTTGCAGAAAAAGAAAAGACTGAAGCACAGCATGGAACCAACCACCAAAAACATGGACACACCAATAAAAAACATGGCGGTCTTGAAGGCTCCTGAAGGTATGCTCTCAAAGTCTAATGCACTTCCTTTGCAGATTAGCTCTGATGTCAGTGCATTTCCTATGCAGTAGCTGAACAGACCAAAATAGCCTGCTTGAGGGGTGTTTAAGCTATCCCCAATCCAGTAAGGTTGGATGAAGACTTCCACCATGATGATAGAGAAACATATGGTGAACACTGCCCACAAGACACCAATGGCACGTGCGTTACGTACATAGTTGGTGTGGTATATTTTGGCTGCTTCTTGGGCTGGCAACAGTTGAACCATTTTGATCCAATGTGGGTATAATTCTTATCAACAGCAAAACCTGTAAATGTAGAAAAGCAACAGTAAGGCCATTTACATTAAAACACCTAAAAATCATTTGGCTATGTTCCCACACAGTATTTTGGTCAGTATTTTGCAACCAAAACCAGGAGTGGACTTAAGACACAGAAAGGCGATATAGTTGAAGAATCCAGGCACTGACAGATAGATAATGCTTCTTTATTAAAGTGATTTCAAGCAGGTACATGAGAGAGGACGTGTTCCGGCCTATAGCCTTCATCAGCATCGAGCTGATGAAGGCTATAGGGCAAAACGCGTCCTCTCTCATGTACCTGCTTGAAATCACTTTAATAAAGAAGCATTATCTATCTGTCAGTGCCTGGATTCTTCAACTATATTGCCTGGGATTTCTTCCTACTACGAGCACCACTACTGGACAGAGTGACGTCTTCTACCACAGAAAGGCTATAGTCACACACTGTTCAAATTAAGTGGATGGCCGTCATTTAATGGCAAATAAAAGCTATTTTAAAACAGCTATTATTTGCTATTAACCTCTTAATGACGCATGACGAGTATACCCGTCATGCACTGTTAAGGGTAAACAGAGAGTGCTCCCGGCGTGAGTCGCCCCAGGGGACTTCTAATTAAGATCTGTGAAAAAAGAATAGTGTTTTTATTATTAAAAATCCCCTCCCCTAATAAAAATTTAAATCACCCCCCTTTTCTCATTTTATAAATAAATAAAAATAAATAAAAAATTAAGATATTTGGTATCACCGCATGCATAATCACCTGAACTATTAAATGATCACATTCCTGATCTTGCACGGTAAACGGCATAAGCGCCGAAACCTGCCAAAGTGCAAAATTGTGCATTTTTGTTTACATCAAATCCAGAAAAAAATGTAATAAAAAGTGATCAAAAGGTCGCATATACACTAAAACAAGGTACCGAAAGAAAGAACAGATCATGGCGCAAAAATCCATTGAATAAAATAAAAGTTATAGAAGTTACATATCGTTGTAATAGTACTGAGGAACATAGATAATGTCATGATCGCGCCTGAAAAGGCATCAGTGCCACCCTCTGCTGCAAAGTTTCGACCTCTGCGCCAAAGACTGCGCTTTTGGCCATGATCCGTTCCTTGTTTTACTGTGTTCTCTGCTTATGTCATCTGTGTTCCGGTCCATGTTTTCTTAGTTCTCCCTGCACTTTCCTTGTTGTGGTCTGTTCACTAATTGTGTCTGCTGTGGTGTGATTGACAGGTCTCTTCTCCTCTGGTTTTCTTCAGCTCTCTTCAGCTTGGAGTCCGGGACTTCTGATCCCTTATACCTGTGCCTCTCCCTTCACTCAGGGCTCTTGATAGCTTTGTCCAGCTTGTCTGTTTCTGCTAGATCCAGCCTCTTGCCTTATTGTCTGTTTTCCTGATCCCTTGCTTGTTCCTTGCCTTGTCCTCTAGTTTCTTGGTTATTGTCTCTGGTTTCTGTTTCACCATGTACCTTGTTTACTGTCTGTTATTGCGTTTAGTTCCTTGTATCTCCGTTCCGAGTTTATTAGTGTTTGTGACCTGGATTTCGTGACCTCGACTTTGCTTGTGGATTCTGACTCTGTACTACTGCTGCTCGTTTGTTGCCAACCTTGCCTGCTGACTATTCTTTATTGTGTTAGTTTGTCTCGTCTTGTTTTGTGTTTCGCACTTACTGCAGCGTAGGGAACGCTGCCCAGTTGCGGACGGTCGTTTAGGGCCTGCTCTGCAAGCAGGTAGGGACAGTGTGGGGGGTCTTAGCCATAGGGCCCACTTGTCCTGTGTCTCTGTGTTCCCAGGGGCCCTGACAGATAACATGTCAGTTTTACCAAAGGGTGGACGGCGTAAACACGAAACCGCTCAAAATAAGAAGAATTCCACCTTTTTTAAATATTTCACTGCACAAATAATTTTTTTCCTGGTTTCGCAGCATATTTTATGGAAAAATGAAGTCTGTAATTGCAAAGTAATTATAGCCAAAATTGGGGCATGCACTACCCAAAAGTAATAAATTCACGGGTGCTACCTCACATACCTAAACAGATATACAACACCAAGAGAAAAAAAAAACAGGGGTATGTGATATCAAGGAGCACTCCAGAGAGAAAATTAATTAAATAATGCAAAAATATTTATTAGAAATACATAGAAAATTGACATGTACTGACACAAAGGCGGGCAGAGGAACAACACATCCCTACACATTAAAAACAATTAAAATTCCCAAAGGAAAAAACACACATGGTGGAAACCACACGGTATGGGGTACCCCCGGGGTAAAGCAAAGGTCCTATGTTATAGCTCAACTGACCCTCATAGGTAAAACACAATGCATATACAACCTAGTAATGAAAAAAGATAAGCACAAAAAATATATATGAATGAGCGTATGTGACTGTGTATGTGTCAAATAAATGGTGAAAAGGATTATTTCTAGGGCATACCATTGAGCCCGAAACATGGACAGGACACAGTTATTACAACCCAGGATCAGACAAACTTCCAATAAAATCCGGATGGTAACCACCTTCAACAATCAATGGCAGGATATATACGCCGAATATTGGAAAGAAATTGGAATATCCTGAGGGCGGAACCCAGACTGACCCCACACATAACTGACCGGCCGATGCTCACAGCAAGATGAGCACGTAATTTAAAAGATCTGGTAACCCGGAGCCATTTTACTA
This sequence comes from Dendropsophus ebraccatus, assembly GCF_027789765.1. Lineage (NCBI taxonomy): Eukaryota > Metazoa > Chordata > Amphibia > Anura > Hylidae > Dendropsophus > Dendropsophus ebraccatus. The sequence goes on from NC_091458.1 coordinate 82,179,062, forward strand.
GGCCTAACCGGAGAACAGGCACTGGCACACGGTTCAAGGGCTCACATTCATGTGGGGATTGCAGTGTCTGTCAATTTATGCCTTCAACCTATGAGTTCTGCAATCCAAAGGACAATAGTCGGTATGTATTGAGGGATTACATAAATTGCAGAAGCAGAAACGTGATCTATGCGATAGTGTGCCCATGCTCTCTAGTTTATGTTGGACAAACAACACAAGAATTGCGTAAACGGATTCAACAACATTTGTCAAACATTAGAAGAGCAGCTACAGTATCTCATGCAACCTTGGACCTTACCTCAGTGGCTTCGCACTTCAAGGATAAGCATGGCGGTAGGTGCAATGGATTGAGGGTATTTGGGCTGGAGAAAAGGTTCGTGGGTGTAAGGGGAGGCGATATCATTAAGTCTCTCCTCTGTACAGAGTCAAGATGGATTCATAAACTTGGGTGTCTTGTCCCGGAGGGAATGAATGAGGAACTCCTGTATACAGGCTTCTACAAGTAAGTGTTTGGTGGATAGGATTGTTATTATGTTGGATTATACTTATTTGTTTCATTCATTTATTTTTTGTTCCCCAGCTTTTTACTGACTTGTTTCCATGGATAGGCTCTTCCTATTCTCTTACAGGCTTTTCACATTACACTATACACTATTTGACACTATTGCTTCACACATTTTTGTACCTACATTGTTTTACATGCCCAATCAGCATCACACTATTGACATTCACATATATACACTTTTACGATTTCTTTCTTTCATTTTTCCCCCCTCCCCCCCTTTTTTTTTTCTTTGTCTTCTTATTTTTCTTTTCCTTTCTTTAATATTTCTTTTCCATTTCTATTTTTGTTTTTGCACCTATCACTTTCTTTTTTCTCTTTCTGTGTTTGTCTTCTTTTCCTCTTTTTTTTTTTTTTTTCTCAGTTCCTACACTTTCTTCTGGGGTGGTTGCACATTGTTGTTTCTGTATTCAGATCTTGTGTGTGTGTTTTTCACTCAGGTCAGCATTTATATGGTGGATATATACCATTCGTAATGTCTATACTACCAAACCGTACTACTGATGTGGAGTCCCACCATTAGGATCAGAGCCGGGCCCTGGAGTCCTTTTCGATCTGCCAAATGGATGCACTTCACTCCTGATGACAACAGTGAATGTATTTCTAGATATCCTTGAGTTCTCCTGGGAAGCCGTCCAGGAAATTTACTTTGTGACATCTATATTAAAGTACACCATTTTTCGTGATGATATTGAGAATAAGCGGATAAAACACCATCTAGGCTTGTTTTCCGTTTACAAGCCAACCCAGGACTATGGCCAGGTGTATTATGGACACTCTATCCTTGTGCCCCCTGCCCTTCGTCCTGACATTGATGTTGCAATCTGATGTAATATAACATAGGGATTTGGACATTGAGAATTCTTTGCCTGCCCCTATGATAAAATGATGTCCTCTGAATTATGAACCATTGCTGCCTCTCTGCCTTAGGCTGCTACTGATAGTACAGTTTGGGATATGGACACTCTTTCATATGTGCCTAATTTATATGGTCAAGTATTGAACAGGGATTGTGTAAATGTGACAGCTGTACTGATAAGTGATATTTAATTATTGATAAGGAATTAATTTTTATAAAGTAATTATTATAGCTGTACAGATATGTTCTTTCGGGGTATGTGTACCATGGCAAGGGTAATTTATTGTGTTGGTATTTAATGTTTCTTGTTTCTAATCTGCAATGGGCTTAATTCAGATATTCTGATATATACAATGGCCATTGCTGGTGCGGCTGGGCACTGACATCTATACGCTGATATATGTGGTGATGAATTTGTCTTCCTTTTTTTTTTTTTTTTTTCCGCTTTATTATAGATGTAGGGATAACTTAGTGCTAGAAGATATTCTCCGTAATTTGTAATGAGCGCATGCGCATGTTTTGCTTTTGCTGGCGTGGACTACTAACATTGTTAAATGGACCATCGGATGATGGACTAAAATATAATATATGTGTTGCTATGGTCTTCGTTATTATTGTTTCATTAATATTGGCATTTTCTATGGATGCTATAGCTATGCATTGCAAATGATACGATCACTCTCATATGTGCAAGCTGACTATGATGCTGTGCGCTTTATTTGATTGATTGACTTTCTCTTTTTACTTTATATATATATTTTTTTTATTTTATTGATATGCGCCAACATCATGTAGAGGTACTTATTGTTATGTCAGTGCATTAATGATAATAAGGTATATATTTCCTTACATATATTGGGATCATATCACTAAGGGTCTTGTTTGCGCATGCGCCGAAGGATTCAGCGATCTAGTGATTATATTAACTTGGTATTGTGCCTGGTGATTGCTGATTCTACAGGACGCTTTGATATTGCTCATTATTTGCATTATACTGAAGGATATCCATAGCGTGCTGGATAAACAGTCATTGCCTTCTTATTGGCTGAATGATATAACTAGTTGATGATGTCTGCCCACTTGATGCGGCTTCCGGCTGCGCTCTGTGCCAATACATTCTTGCGCAGGCGCAGTGTGATGACCATATGTTGTGACTTCCAGCGGCGCATTGCGTTCATACATCTTAGCGCAGGCGCAGTACGAATATCGGGACGCCGTAGGCGCCATTTTGCCATGGTTACACATGCCCTGAAAGCCGTATCAACAGAGATAGGTGAGTGTCTTGATGGAGTATTAAACACAGGTGTCTTCTGATATTAGTATATGTATAAATAGTATCCCTACACAGCATATCCTTCTCCTTGACGAAGTTCCGGTGGAACGTAACGCGTAGGGGCATCATGGGTAGCCACGGATCGCTCCCCTCCCTCTCCATTTGGTGATGTTCTTTGGATGGTTTTCAATTTTCGTTTGACACTTTTTATTGTTCATTAGAATATTTTATCCTATCACCATTTATTTGACACATACACAGTCACATACGCTCATTCATATAGATTTTTTGTGCTTATCTTTTTTCATTACTAGGTTGTATATGCATTGTGTTTTACCTATGAGGGTCAGTTGAGCTATAACATAGGACCGTAGCTTTACCCTGGGGGTACCCCATACCGTGTGGGTCCCACCATGTGTGTTTTTTCCTTTGAGAATTTTAATTGTTTTTAATGTGTAGGGATGTGTTGTTCCTCTGCCCGCCTTTGTGTCAGTACATGTCAATTTTCTATGTATTTCTAATAAATATTTTTGCATTATTTAATTAATTTTCTCTCTGGAGTGCTCCTTGATATCACATACCCCTGTTTTTTTCTCTTGGTGTTGTGTAATTGCAAAGTATAATTGGTGACGCAAAAAATAAGGGCTTATGTGGGTCTGTAGGTAAAAATATGCAAGCGCTATGGTCTTTTAAACACGAGGAGGAAAAAACGAGAACGCAAAAATGAAAACTGGCTCCATCCTTAAAGGGTTAAATGGTGGCCATCCACTCAATTTCAACAGCGTGTGGCTATAGCCTTTCTGTTTCCAATCCACTCCTGGTTTTGTTTGAAAAAGAGTGACCAAAATACTGTGTGTGAACATAGCCTTAAGAAGCAACCAGCTTGTTTTTTTTTTTTTTTTATTGGGGCCACAGCTGCAGGCTTGCCAAGATACCCACCTGGGATAATTGGTTTTCCATGTTGTGATGTTATTCCTGTGCCTCTTCCTGGCTGTCCTAAATCTAGAGACCAAAAGTCAGTGTCTTCTATTCATCTCTATGAAAGTGCTCTCATAGACATGTATTTAAAACAGTGATTTCTGGCTCTGCAGCAGAAGAAAATCAGAACAGAAGAGATTTAACATAGACTTCAGTAGGATCTGAAAGGCGTTGGAGCACCAGAATGACGTGCCATGGGAAACCAATCATCCTAGGTGAGTAAACAGGCAGCAAGGGTCCCAATAAATATAAAAAAGGAGAGAGTGATACTTTATACAGTCTTTTCCATGTCTCATGAATCGTTTTTCTATTTTCTGCCTTATTGTGGCTTATGTTACCAGCTATGGCCACGGTGCACTGGGAATTTATTTTGTTTGTTGCAAATTTTTAACATTTAATTATATATATATATATATATATATATATATATATATATATATATATATATACCCATATATTATCTGACATATTGTGAAAGTGCCAGTCAGTATTTTACAGTCATGACATCAAGGTGAAATGTTTTGTAAGACATGTATAAAAAAAATTTTGGCTAAAAGACTGGCCCAAGTAGGGCCTAAATACACAAGATGTGCAGAACCCAAACATGTCATGTATGCCCACGTTTACATGCATATACCATATCATGTATTCACTGTAACGAAATAGACCAGAAATGCAGGTAACCAGTGGCTCCACACATTTAAATCACAGAATCGTGATTAAGTGCAGGGTGATCAGATCTGCAGCTCATTATCTTTATTTTTCTGTGATAGAATATGAGGGTGCTTTTACACAGAGAGATTTATCTGACAGATTTGGAATGGATTTATGACCTGTTCTCTCTTTATAGTCTGTCTCTGGCTTTAAAGATCTGTCAGATAAATTTCTCTGTGTGGGGCAGCATGGTGGCTCAGTGGTTAGCACAGTAGCCTTGCAACACTTGGGTCCTGGGTTCAAATTCCACCAAGGGCAACATCTGCAAAGAGTTTGTATGTTCTCTCCGTGTTTGCGTGGGAGTACTCCGGTTTCCTCCCAAAACATACATATAGGTGGATTTAGATTGTGAGCCTTATTGGGGACAGGGAGCAATAATTGGCAAAACTATGTAAAGTGCTGCGCAATCTGTGTGCGCTATACAAATAAAAGCATTATTATCTGTGTAAATGCACCATAAAGTCAGTCAATCTAATAGCAAGCACATAAGCTCCTTGATTAGTAGGATCATGTACACACACAGTAAAATTGGTCACAGATATAAAAGAAACCCAGCATGCCTATGTGGATGGTGCTCCATTTATTCTCTATGCCCAGATGAGAGTGCTCCTTTAATACTGTTAATGTTGAAAATTAGACTGACTGGTGCATCAAATGGAGAACACTATTTTAAGGGCCCTTTCAGATGGGCCTGTAAATGAGCGCTGATCTAGTAGATCAATATTAGTTTAAGAAACTATTACATGGTTTAGTTGTTGTGCAGGCAGAGTTGCAGGAATGATAGCTGGATCATTTGTGGGACCTTTTATTTTATCTTTGTCGGCCATGTATCCCGGTTTACATGGGGTGATATGTGGCTGACGAATGAAGATTTTTCAGGCCCGCATATACGATCTGATCAGTCAACAAATGAGTGAAGAATTATCGAGAGTGATCCTTGTTAGGATATGTTTACACAGAGAGATGTATCTGACAGATTTTTTTAAGCCAAGAACAGACTATAAACAAAGAACAGGTCATAAATGAAAGACTGAGATTTCTCCTCTTTTCAAATTCATTGCTGGCTTTGGATTCAGAAATCTAACAGATAAATTTCTCTGCGTAAACACCCCATTACTTTCATTTATTTGGCCTATAACTGGCCCTTATATGAGGCCCTTTACATTGTTACCAGAATGTAGAGCCTGGGCAGGGAGGTTGTCATAGATGAGGTAGGAGGTGTAAGATGGTACAGCACTGTAAAGAGCTTTGTGGGTCATAATTAACAATATCTCTTGACCCCTGCCATCATCCCAGCTCTTTTTCACATTAGTATGCATCAATTTCTTACAATTTCTTACAATACAATACAGAATGCAAAGTTAATGCTTAAATTCAATATCATGTTTTTGTTGTTATCACTTTCACACATTTCCAACCATGAAATGTATTGGTTGCCGTGTTCTCATACTCCACCCTTGTCTTGCCTGCTTAGATTGTGTATAGTGTTTGCTGCCAAGAGATTTTTATGTGGAATTCTATTTTCATCATGACTAGAATTTTCCTGATTCATGCAAGTGGAAAAGGAAACTAGGAGAAATAGGAGTTTGCTCAGAGAAGCCAAGCACTTAATTTTTCCAATGTAATCCAGTGAACAGAACACATAAATATACCTTATGTTGTGCTGTACAATCACTACAAGATGGACCATTTTATTGGCAACGAACCTTTGAACTTCATGCCGCTCTGTGCCACTCTGCTCTGGATGCAGTCATGAGAGAAGTTTCCCAGGACTGTATCCAGGCACCCGGTGTGGAGCCGCACTTAGTTCAAAGGCAGCAGGCTGACAAGCCGATGGCCAAGCTTAGCAAAGCGCTTCGCTAGCACAGTAAATTCGCTCATCCCTAATAAAGACTAAGGTACACATATATTATATGTTCACATGTGAAATCTTTATAAACAGTCTATTATAAAGTTTAGGATGATAATGTAACAATTTCTGATGCTCTGAATAAGTATGAATATCCTTTGGAAATCTTTGGAATTGGCAGTTAGAGCAGCTGATGTAACTTATTACTATGTGTGTAAAAAAAAAGAATTTGTTCTCTATCTTGAGTAACTTTAATAACATGTAAAGTGCTTGTTTATGGAATGAAAGGACATATAAATACAGACATGGCTATAAAGAAGAGATAATAGAGGTAACTTACCTTACTGCATGTGGAAGATCCAAGCTGTCAAATGTATTTTTTTTCCTAGCAGAGCCATACAAAGATAAAATAGCAACCTAGAAACCCGACTGCTTGTAAGACTGGAGCAAAAGAATATGCCAGGTGATACTGAAACTTAAGGATGATTTTGCTGGTCCTGTGCAGTAATGTTATACCTTCTGTATTATTCATGTACAGCAGGTATACAGTGTCGCCTGTATGCTCTTTTAATCCTAGAGTGTTAGGTGTGAGTTTACTTGCATCCCCCGTCATCCTGGTGCACCATGGGAATGTGGGTAATCTTCTTACTATTGATTCTCTGTGTTTAATATCATCCCACTCTACAAGATTAGTGTGTGACAACAGCTCCTACAACAGTTATGTGAAATATATGCCTTTTGTAAGTCAGTGATATAACTAAGTACTCTCACATTCAACCTGTTGTGGGAAAAAATATTACATTTCATAATAAACCTTAAACTTAGAGATTAAATTACACATTCTGGGACATTGTCTGCATGCTTATTGAGACAGTCGTCCACCAGGTTAAAGTTCTTCCAGCACCTCCAGGTCAATAAGGTTATATTTTCTGCACTTCCATTTCTAAGTTGGTCCATCATATGTGGGATTTTTAAGGTGCGTGCCACATGGTCAGGCAGCACTTATATCCCATTGCAATGCCCTGTGAGACCCAGATTTAGCTGCAAGCCCAGTTCCATGGATGCACCTATACATGAAGCAGGCACTGAGATCAAGATTACACTACTTCAACTATAAGAAGTGTTAATTAACGTTGCTGCAGCCTATGCCTGATGCTGCAGTGGCATTAATTAACGATCCAGGATGACACAGGCACAAAAGCTGATGCAACTCTCGCCACCAGAGCCGCGCTCCAGTGCTGAGAGTTAACCCCATAGATACTGCGGTCAGCACGACCGCAGAATTTATAGGGCTCCTAACAGAGAATTCTCCCTGTCCATTGGGGCTCTGCGATCACCTTTCAATGGTAGCCATGGAAACCGGAAGCCTCAAGCTTCCGGTTTCTGATCTACGGAGGCTGGCGGTGGAAGGGAGGCATCGATGACCCCAGGTCATGAAAGAGTTAAAGGGGTTGTGTCATGAAGCAAAGATGGTAAAATCAGATGTGTTCCGTACCACACACTATATTTATAGCAGCCCCCCTGCCCAACCTGCTGCAGAACTAGCACACACACAGCCTACTGCAGTCATAGTGTACACATACACACATAGCCTGCTGCAGCCATAGCACACACATACACACATAGCCTGCTGCAGTCATAGCCCACACATACACACATAGCCTGCTGCAGTCATAGCCCACACACCGCCTGCTGCAGCCAGAGCGCGCACCCCCCCAGCCTGCTGCAGCCAGAGCACACACACAGCCTGCCTGCTTCAGCCATAGCACATACACAAAAACAGTCTTCTGCAGCCATAGCTGAGAGAGAAAAAGAAAACACATTGAGGACAGAGGTTATTGCTGCACTACCTTTGGCTTCTTCTCCATATTATACAGGATATCTTCATATTACACTGTTGCTCATATACAATCATCCAGGAAGAGAACAGCACAGATCTCCCCCCCCACACACACACACAATGGACTCTTCCAGCTCAGAAACAAACCACCATAAATTGACCACCAAGTTTTCCCCGACCACACTTATCTAGTAGGGCCAGTGCTTTATTACTGATATATGGAGGAAACTAAATGTATGGAAGAAAGGGTTTTTTTATATATATTTAAATAATGGGCTTAAATTCCTAGAACAAACTATATTGATAACGAACATTTATAGTATTCATATAAAAACTCAATTATTAAATTTTGAAAGATTTTTTAAAAGTTGGAGTCGGTACATTTTTTTCTGATTCCAACTACGACTCCAGCCAAAACTAGCTCGGACTCCACAGCCCTGCTAGACAAACCAGCAATGTACAGTGGTTTGCAATAATTAGATTATTAAAAAAAAAAAAAAAATAAAGATTTCCCAGTAATTCAATTCCAAAAGTGACCTCGTATATTCTATGGAGTCATTACATACAGAGTGAACTTTTTCTAGTGTTTATTTGTGTTAAAGTTAATGATTATGGATTACAGCCAAGAAAAACCCAGTCAGTATTTCAGAAAATTAGATTATTATATAAAACCAACTGAAAAAAAAAAATGTTAACACAGAAATGTCAACCAAATGAAAAGTCTGTACAGTAAATGCCCTCAATACTTGGTTGGGGCACCTTTTGCATGAATGACGGCATCAATGCGGCATGGCATGGAGATGATCAGCTCATGGCACTGCAGAGGTGTTATTGAAGCCCAGGTTGCTTTGATAGCGGCCTTCAGCTCTTCTGCATTATTGGGTCTGGTGTCTTTCATCTTCCTCTTGACAATACCCCATAAAAACAGACACACACAGACACCATACTCACCATCCCTCCGGTGACTATCCCCACTCCATTCGCCCGCCGTCCGCCTCACCGTCACCTGCGTCCGCCGTCTCTTGCTTCCGGGTCCATAAGAGAGAAAAGGCTGCCAGTGCGCTTGCCCACCGGCAGCCTTTTCATTGGCTGGAGCGCATCACATGGCTTCCAGCAAGCTCAGCCAATCAGGGCTGAGCAAGCTGGAAGCCATGTGATGCGCTCCAGCCAATGAAAACGCTGCTGGTGCGCATGTGCACCAGCAGCCTTTTCTCTCCCATTCACTCTCAATGAAGACGCCGAAGAGGAAGAAGACCCGGACCGCCCCCCAGCTCTGACGTCACCCGTCATCAGATGCCTCCCGGAAGAAGAGGTAATGTATACATTCTTTAACTTCCGGGGTGGGGGGACGGGAGTCGGAAAGTGGGGGAAGGGGGCCAGACCGGGTATTTAACCACATTACAAAGTTATATAACTTTGTAATGTATGTTAAATAAGCCAAAAAAAAATTTCGCCGGAGTTGTCCTTTAAGGTCTGGCGAGTTTGCTGGACAATCAAGCACAGTGATGCTGTGGTTAGTAAGCCAGGTATTGGTACTTTTGGCAGTGTGTACAGGTGCCAAATCCTGCTGGAAGATGAAAATTCCATGGGACCTTGATTTCCAAATGAAATGCAAAATTTATTGAGCCCAGTTCTTCTTTTAGTTGGCCCAGATAAGACACTTCTGGCAATATTTATTGGTCAGGAGTGGATTGACATATGGAATGCAACACTTGTAGCCCATGTCCTGCAGACGTCTGTATGTGGTGGTTTTTGAAGCACTAACTCCAGCAGCAGTCCACTCTTTGTGAATCTCTCCCAAATTTTTGAATGGCATTTTCGTTACAACCCTGTTAAGACTGTGGTTCTATTGGTTGCTTGTGCACCTTTTTCTACCACACTTTTTCCTTCCACTCAACCTTCCATTAATATGCTTTGATACAGCACTCTGAGAACAGCCAGCGTCTTTAGCAATGAACTTTTGTGGTTTACCCTCCTTGTGGAGTGTGTGAATAATTGCCTTCTGGACATCTGTCAAGTCAGCAGTCTTTCCTATGATTGAGTTGCATACTGAACCAGACTAAGGGGCCTTTTATAACACTTGAGAAGCCACTGCGGGCGTTTTGGGTTAATTATTCAAATTTTCTGAAATACTGACTTTTGGTTTTTTTCTTGGCTATAATCCATAATAATCAACTTTAACAGAAATAAACGCTTGAAAAAGTTCACTCTGTATGTAATGACTCTATAGAATATATGAGGTTACTTTTTGAATTGAAATACTGAAAAAATATAAAAATTTTATTGATATTCTAATTTATTGCAAACCACTGTATGTCAAGAGAAAATGCTAGTCCCATCTGTGATGTGGGTTAATGCACCAGTAAAAGTTTGTTTATTCCTAGTTAAAGTTGAGCAAATTTACAGTAATTTCAGGTTTGCAAAACCCAGAATGCTCGGCATGTGTCTCCCAATGTCTGATGATGATATATGCAGCTACTGCATCCATCTTCTCCAGCTACCTTGAGTCACATGCTGAGCGTTCTGGGTTTTGCAAACTTGAAATTACTGTAAATTTGCTCAACTCTTTGTTAGTGTTCAGAGAAGGTAAGTCCAAAATGTAGTGTATCTTTTAATACAAATGAACCCATGCAAGGAGGCTGTACCCAGGAACATCCCTCCAGTTTCAGATAGCCAGAGAATGCAATATGTTTTTACTAGAGATGAGCGAACCGGGTTCGGGTTTGAGTCCATCCGAACCTGAATGATCGGCATTTGATTAGCTGGGGCTGCTGAACTTGGATAAAGCTCTAAGGTTGTCTGGAAAACATGGATACAGCCAATGACTATATCCATGTTTTCCACATAGCCTTAGGGTGTTATCCAAGTTCAGCAGCCCCCGCTATTCAAATGCCGAAAGTTCGGGTTCGGATTGACTCGAACCCGAACTCGGTTTGCTCATCTCTAGTTTTTACCATCGTTCTCATGTGAGAATTTTTGTGAACTATAATCGTTTCCTTCCACATGAATATAGAAATTAATAATTGTAGCGTGGTATGGTAGGGGTATGGAGGCAATTACACTATATTTAAAGACTTTGTTCAGACAGTGTAGTTTAGGCCCACTTTTTTGCCAAAACTAATATTAATTCATGTCTTTATTTATATATAATCATTAACCAATAGGGATTTAACCTTTAGGCGAGGAGGAGCAGTTTTATCTTTCTTACCTACTAGTTCAATACAAATGGGGGTGTGGTCAGATACAGACCAAGGTTCAATTTTTATTATCCTAATGAATTCCAACGCTACACTATTACATAAAACTAAATCTATTCTAGATGCCGTGTCATGGGAGGAGTTGTAGCAAGTGAAACCAACCCTCCCCGGGTTCAACTCTCCAAGCATCCACCCATCCTAATTCTTCACATATCCTATATAACAGAGAACTGGACTGATCACAGGACCCCAGAGTACATCTTCTATCTTCAGAATGGTTCATAACACAGTTGAAATCACCCACCACGTAGCTAGGTACATAATTCCTATTTTTCATAAACGCGGCTAGGTTAAGTAAGATATCATTTTTAAAAGGGGGGGGGGGCAGTATAAATTGCTGCTAGAATAGTTTCTACCCCATCCAGCATACAATGTAAAAAAAACTACCATTTTCATCAATATTAACAGTTTTACTAACAAAATCAATTTTATTGTGAACAAAAAAATTAAACCCCAGGGCAGTATGCCGAGCAGACCGAATGATATTCCACCTGCGTCTTTTAGCTAAGGGAATGCAATCTTTGGTGGCATGAGTTTCCACCAATACCACTATGGCTGAAAGATGTTTACTTATGACATCCGCAATTCTTTTCAGTCTGTTCAACATTCCACTGACGTTCCACCCTAGTCAGCCAGCCAGCCAACCACCCTCCGCCCTTCCCTGACCCCCCCAATCACATGACCCCCCATCTGGACTATTCTCCACATAGGTAGACTCTCTCCTTGGTGTTACTCCTGCCGCATTTCTCCGGCCATGGTCCCCACCCCCCCTCCCTGCATAACACAGTTCGATTAATCACTGGCTCCCGATCATTAGCCGCTCATATTCCATGTGCTCATATTCCCACTCCATCCAGCCATTCCAGAGCCTCCTGGGAGCTCAGAAAGAATTTTGTTACTTCCTTATGAATTACTTTCAGCTTGGCTGGAAAGATGAGGGAAAAAGAGATTCCAGCGACATGCAATCTTTTCTTAATTTCTTTAAATGATGCACGCTTCCTTTGTGTCTGGAACGAAAAATCTGGGAATAAAGCAATTTTAACACCGTTATATACAATAGAGTCCTTCGTCCGAGCTAGCCTCAAAATTTTGTCCCGGTTGGCAGAGCTGGTGGTTTTAATAATCATAGTTCTCGGGGGGTGGGGTGGGGGGAACCCGGAGGGGGAGGCCTAAAAGGGACCCGATGGGCTCTTTCTAGGGCAAATAATTGAGACAGTTCCTCCTTACCGGATACCTCAATAATCCAGTCATAACAGAATTTAAGCAGATGCCTCCACCTCCTCAGGGAAGCCCAGCAATCTTATATTGGACCTCCTAGCTCGATCCTCAAGGTCAGTTACTTTAGATTGAACATCAGACAGCTGGTTCCCAACAAGCCGCAGCTTATCTTTCATCTCAGGCACATCTTTTTCCAATACTGGAACTGATTTTTCCATAGACACAATTTTCTCCCTCATTTTCCTCATGTCATCTCTCATTAGAGACACATCTGAGGTTAGGGAACCCACATTAACCGCCAGATCACTGATGGACTTTGTACAGTTTTTAACCTCCAGCAATATGGCATTTAAGGCATTTGATTCAGGTGGTTCTGCCAGGTTTCCCTCCTCAGGACCTTCCTCCTGGAGGGCTAGATACCTTGAACCAGCCACTTCCAGATTCCTTCCAACAGGGGAAGTCATAGGGGCCTGGCGAGTCCTGATAGGCCCTGCAGGAGATTTCATATACTTATTAATTTTTGAGGTTTTGGGCACTTCCTTCAGGGAACTGGCGTCGACAGATTTTCTGTTTTGTGCCTTTGGGGGCATAGTGAGTGGCACAGCAGAGGGTACTTATTGTTTGTTCTCAGGAGCTGATATCCAATTTCTCATGATGTAATGAAAAGCAAACAGGTAATCCCATGGCTTGGGAAGAATAGATATTCACTGTCACAGCACCATCTTCAAGGCAATGCGTATTAACTAGCTCTCTGTGCTCCTCCCAGAGATGGCAACACTATTTACTTATACGGTAGAGTTCACATTGTCTCTCCCTCATCAGCCCTATTATTATTCCAGGGCCTTACTCTCCCTTCCTCCTCCCCAGTACCTTCGAAGAAGGTCCCTTGGATTGAAATGTCCTCAAAGTGCATGCGGGCCCCTCTTGTCCACTTGGGGGTCTGTGGGTCAAAGAAGCATAGTTACTTCCCTCTTCCCACCATAAAGGCAATCAGTCCATGCTCCTCGACAAGAGGTATAGGCTCACTCCAATTGTCCTACCCCCAGGGCCAACCCAGCCACACACCGTGGACCCACACGGTCACCACCTGGGCAGACCCAGCACCAACCACGGGGGGACGGGAGCTCAATGAAGCGAGTTCGCATCCAGAGTCCTCATGTGGGCCCCTCTTGTCCACTTGGGGGTCTGTGGGTCAAAGAAGCATAGTTACTTCCCTCTTCCCACCATAAAGGCAATCAGTCCATGCTCCTCGACAAGAGGTATAGGCTCACTCCAATTGTCCTACCCCCAGGCCGAACCCAGCCACACACCGTGGACCCACACGGTCACCACCTGGGCAGACCCAGCACCAGCCACGGGGGGACGGGAGGGCAATGAAGCGAGTTTGCATCCAGAGTCCCCGCAGCCCCAGAAAGGGCCGCTGCCTCTCATAAGTCACTCTCCGGAGCAGCAGGGGGTTCCCACAAAAATCCATAATTCGCTCCATGCGAATTACTTACTTCCAAACTTCATGGGGAAGGAGAGTCAAGCCGTGACCGTTCAGCTGGGAGCGCCTCCGGCCAACTGCTCTCACCAGCAGTCAGGCGCTTCCTCTTCAACATGGACTCTGTGCCTTGATATCGCAGCACGGCCGGAACTACATGTTCGCTCCAATCACACCGCCCGGGAACTCTCCCCTGCTGCCATTGGATGCTTCGGCCAACGCCAACCCGCACAGTCACCATCAGTACGAAGCGCCCTCAGCGACTCAGCAATTTAACAACTCCGCTCCCGCCATTCCAATTCGTGCCGCCAGAACCACATCAGCGACATCCGTCCTCCAGGCCCCCCAAAGCCGCTGGTCGGCCACGGCCGGACCCGACATCATCCCGGAGCATCAGGGTAGGAGGAGACAGGGACGAGGAGAGCACACCGCGTGAATAGGAGTTTATAGTACTTATCTGTGGAGGAAACTGTGCTGTGATACAGGGTTTCTGTACATAAGCCCAAAGTGTTAAGGCCCTATTACACACATCGTCTCGTGTAATAGAAGACAACGATCAGCCGACATGAACGATGTCAGCTAATCGTTGTCTGTCAACATGTTAAAAAACAAACGACTAAGATAACAACGATCTGCTGCCGTTCCCCCGCCGCTATCTTCTATGGGCTGTCCAGATGATCTCGCGATTGCCCAGGCAGTCCCCCGACTCTTACCCACTAGATGCCGGCCAGTGTTATAGCGCCAGCAGCGAGCGGGGAACAAGGAGCAAGCGAGCGCTGACCTGACAGTTTGTCGCTTGTTTGCTCCTCTGCATCGCTCCATGTAGTAGGGGCTTTAGGACAGTAATAAACTATTCACCAACACTAGTAACAAATTAGGCCTGTAAAGCCATTCCTAAATACACCACTGCAGAAAAAGAAAAGACACACTCAGATGAACTTTTTAGAAATTCCTTTAGTGCATCACTTTTGTACAAATTAAAGCAAACTATATTGCTAATTATTATTGACAAATATCATCTATTACAAAAGGTCTAATAACAGCTCCGTCGGGACATAGCACAGAAGGATTTAACTGCCTAGGTAAAAAGAGTATTTATTGTGATACAATGAATAGAAATGTAGACCATCTCCATTGTAAACTGCACGTTTTTAGTTTAACTATAAAAATACATATACCAAACAAATTAATGCAAAATCAGTAGGCCAAAAGACATAATAAACAAGCAATAAAACATTACACTAGTAGCAAATGCCATCAAATTCAAAGTGCCAGAAGAATTACTAACAAAATGCCCAATACCTTGTTCAGTTCTGCAAAAATTATATGTAAAGTAGCAAATCCATTTGTATTCATTTATATTTTAGTATGTTTCCTACCAAATCTGAAAGCATTCAAAAGACTGTATTAATATATTTTTAGTGAATAAGGAACGAGCGTACTCCCACTGGCAAGATAATAATGCACAGGACTTTTTACAGGCACTTATGAACTCTCCTTTGCCGATTTGCAAAGATACCCTGATTACCATTGTTTTACTTAATTAAAAAAGCCAATAGTAATAATTTCCCATTTTTCATATTATGGACAACAGTGGTTAAAATTAGTATTGAATGGGTATTCTGATGCATATATGTTTAATCTATGTTAATATCCTACTGCTTCCCTTCATCCAGGAAAAGATGTGGGGACAGGACCTGCCCAATTAGCCAATCACAGGCTTAGGGTTTGTTTAGACAGATTTATCTGACAGATTTTTGAAGCCAAAGCCAGGAACAGACTATAAACAGAGAACATGTATGTATTTTTTAATTTTCCATTTTCTATGTATATTATATAATAATCCTGAAATCTTGCACTGTTCATTCTCACCACTGGGGCTAAAACTAAGCTGAGACTTCCTGTTCTGTCTGTGATGATAAGAGAAGGCTGTTGTAAAGTGATCTGTACAACATTGCAACATCAGGTGACACCAGTAGATAGAGGAGACAATATAAGTAGAGATGATTGAACATCGGAAAATCTTAGGTTCTATCGAACTCGAACCTTGTCGAACCTTCTGCAGGAGTGACTGCCTGCTCAGTCAATCAGTGGCTGAGGCAGGACAGCGCTGTGGCCACTGGTTGGCTAAGCGGGCTGTCACTCCCAAAACTAGTTTGTCTCAGAAATTGCAGACAGTCTTTGGGAAACACCGGAGAGGTTGCATTAGGGGAGCGTGGAGAGCTAAGCATAACAAGATTATGTTTACCAAAAGTGCAGCAAAATTTATATATAACACTGAATAACCCATTTAAGAACAGCCCATGCGGTAACCCTCATTACAAAAAGTGAAATAAAAAAAAAAGATAGATACATAGAAATGAAATAACATTTTTTTGGTATCTGTCTCAAATTAGTAAAGGGAAATGTAGGTGACACATTCCCTTTAAGTGACATTTTTGTATTTGTCACCTTCTCATCTCTTGCTTATGTAATTTAAAAGACTAACAATTTTGGACAACTCTATCTGTTATTGCTAGACTTTCTGAGCAGGTATAACTGGTTATTCTTAAAGACACCAAATTAGTTTTATCAACAGCTATGTAGAACATGGCACTGTGTTTTTCCTAATAAATTAGATGGTTCTGACCTGTTGATTCCAAACCTGTTAACCATATAACACCTTAAAGGGGTACTCCGGGCCGGGGCAGCTCTGCCATTCAGCAGCTGAGGCGGGACTCCGCTACGGCCGCTGATTGGCAGAGCTGCCTTGAAACGTCAAGTCTCATGCGGCAGCTCTGACCAGGAAGCGGTCGTGGGACGGGAGTACCAGGCGGCGCAATCCAGGCACCGGCACTGGAACGGGGGAGGTAAGTGACCTCCGGCTTAAATTTCCACCCCCTCCCCGGCGATCCTCCAAAATACCCCCTGGCCCGGAGTACCCCTTTAAAAGGACACAGGGCATATGGCAGCCAATCCCTTTATGTGGTAAATATACTAATAGCAATATAAATACTGCTACAAGAGTAAACATTAAAAAAGATACTATATGAAGAAGCATGCTACAAGACGTTCTAAGAAAAGGGTAAGCAATCTTGATTGTTAAGCTGGGTTCACACTGCGTTTTTGTAATCCGTTTTATGCATCCAATTTTCCACTGACTTCTATTATAAAAAAAAAAAAAAGGATCAAAACACTTTTTTTTGCGTACACAAGAAAGTCGTCAACCACGTTTTTGTGTATTATATATATACACGTGTTTTGATCCTTTTTTTAAATAATGGAAGTCAATAGAAAAATGGATGCACACAAATGCATCTGTTTTTCATCTCTTTTTTTGCATAAAACAGATGGAAAAAACAGATTAGTAAAAACGCAGCATTAGTTGGATAGAAGCACAAATTAAAAATAAAGTGAATAACATCCATAAGTCACTGGAATACTCCACTGTGGACTAAACATTAAAAGAGAAGTCCGGCAAAATTTTTTATTAAAGTATTGTGTATACAAATCGCCAATATACTTATTACAGGAAATGCTTATAAAGTGCTTTTTTCCCTGCACTTACTACTGCATCAAGGCTTCACTTCCTGGATAAAATGGTGATGTCACGACCGCCTCTCCGAGAGCTGTGCGGGCTGTGGATACTGGAGAGGATGATGGCAGGGGGATGCTAAGTGTCCCTCCAGTGCTCTGTGTCCCTCAGTGTCTCTCTGCCATCATCCTCTCCAGGAGCCACAGCCCGCACAGCTCTGGAGTCGGGTCGTGACATCACCATTTTATCCAGGAAGTAAAGCCTTGATGCAGTAGTAAGTGCAGGGAAAAAAGCACTTTATAAGCATTTCCCGTAATAAGTGTATATAGGTGATTTGTATAACTTTTGGGAGGTAGTACAATACTATAATAAAATTTTTCACCGGACTTCTTTAAACAAAGCAGAACTTGCTTTAAATGGGCAGTGTCCTAAAAAGAGACTTTTGACATGTCCTAAGACCTCCACCGATCAGGAGGACGAGCCAGTATAAACATGTGGTAGCACATTTCACTCCCTGGCTATGTTCACACAATGTCAAAAATAGAGAAAAGGGGTCCGCTTTTGTGATTTAAAAACATGTCCGTTATTGTTATGTCAAAACAATAATCATGACAATTATTTTCGTATGTTTTTTGCTAACAGTGGACGTTTATTATTAGGTGTTCAGTTTTTTTATCACCGTTCTTTCGCCGTTTTTACTATCAAATTCAATAGACTTTTTAATTTAGCCACACCCAAAGGCTAGTAACCACAAACTAGAACATACCAACACCTGTCATTGCACTAAAGGAAGGCTAGACAGCTAAATTACGTCCGTTATTTTAGACTCAAAATGACAATTTTAAATGGAGCTTAAAAAAAAAAAAAATCTTGTGTAAACATAATCCCTGACTTGAAGCAATCTCTGTTTAGGCAGTTTCATTTTAAAGGACAACTCCGGCGGGACCCCCCCCCAAAAAAAAACGAAAAAAAACAACCCAGACACACACGGACACCATACTCACCATCCCTCCGGTGACGATCGCCACTCGTTTTGCCTGCTGTCCGCCTCACCGTCACCTGCATCCGCCGTCCAGCG
Organism: Dendropsophus ebraccatus; assembly: GCF_027789765.1. Taxonomy (NCBI): domain Eukaryota; kingdom Metazoa; phylum Chordata; class Amphibia; order Anura; family Hylidae; genus Dendropsophus; species Dendropsophus ebraccatus. Next base: position 82,197,687 of record NC_091458.1, read on the forward strand.
ATGTCTCTCACTTCCGGGTCCGTGGGAGAGAAAAGGCTGCCAGTGCGCTTGCGCACCGGCAGCCTTTTCATTGGCTGGAGCGCATCACATGGCTTCCAGCAAGCACAGCCAATCAGGGCTGAGGAAGCTGGAAGCCATGTAATGCACTCCAGCCAATGAAAAGACTGCTGGTGCGCATGTGCACCAGCAGCCTTTTCTCTCACATTCACTTTCCATGAAGACGCCGAGGAGGAAAAAAGACCCGGACCGCCCCCCGGCTCTGACGTCGTCACCAGATGGCGCCCGGGAGAAGAGAACCGTGACGACCGTAATCGGTAATGTATACATTAACTTTAGGGGGGGGGATACAGGGGCCCGAAAAAGGGGGCTAGACCGGTTATTTAACCACATTACAAAGTTATATAACTTTGTAATGTGTGTTAAATAAGCCAAATTTTTTTTTGTGTGGGAGTTGTCCTTTGTCTATGAGGGCTGTCTAGATGGAGAAGAATGACAGTGGGGAAGAGCAGTGAGCTGCTGCTCCCCACTTGTTCTCCTGAACACTACTGAGACCCTGATCAAAACAGGTCCTTGAAAGGGAAGCTTAAAGGAGACCTGTCACCCCCGTGCCGGGGTGACAGGCTCCCGACCCCCCCGTTACAGCCCCCTATACTCACGTGATCCCGCCGGGTCCCGCTTCCTGAGCCGGTCGGGTCACGGAGATATCAGAGCCCGAAGCCCGTCACGCACACTGACAGCAGAGTCAGACGCCCATAGAGAATGAATGGGGAGTCCGATGCTCCGTCATTCTCTATGGGCATCGGAATCTCCTGTCAGCGCGCGCGCCGGGCTTCGGGCGCTGATATCTCCGTGACCCGACCGGCTCAGGAAGCGGGACCCGGCAGGATCACGTGAGTATAGGGGGCTCTAACGGGGGGTCGGGAGCCTGTCACCCCGGCACAGGGGGTGACAGCTCCTCTTTAAGGAATTGATCAATATACTTATTTTTCATAAGAATAAAGGCATGCTATGCATGCATAGGAGATACGATTCGTTTGTATACTTTATATTGGAAATGTAATACAGTGCTGGCTGTTTGGACGTTGTTAATAAGTGACAGATATACTTTACCTGGTGCAGCAGGGGCCCAATGAGCACTAGCTGCTTATGGTCACAACTAAAGGATGGTTCGAACCTGCCGAACGCTCGTCATCAGACTCCCGCTGTCTGGCCGCTCCATGCAGCGGGTGGATACAGCAGGAGGACCGCATGGAAAACTGGGATACAGCCTATGGCTATGGCTGTATCCCAGTTTTCCAGGCGGTCCTCCCGCTGTATCCACCCTCTCTACGGAGAGGGCAGATAGCGGGAATCATTGCCGAGAGTGCGGGTTTGTCAAACCCGAACCTCGGCAGGTTTGGACCATCCCTAGTCACAACAGATCAACACATCCTGATTTCCTTATAAAAATAATCACCAGAAAGATACAGAGGCATAAGATACCCAAGGGACCTTACTTTACTGTGTTCTTTGTGATAAAACTTAACATACTTATCAGATGAAGTGACAGCTTTTTCTGGTTTGATATCGTATGATTCTAATAGTGCTCTGTGCTTTTCAAGTATATCAATAAAACTTATCAAACTGAAGATACAATCTTCTTTGTTTTTTGTTTTTTTTTCCATGTCATTCTTCATATTGTTGGAATATTTTATTGTAATGAATGCAGTACACTCTCTAGTACAGCTGTAACACCCAGACATGTGCTGTTGGGGTTCAGATCAATATGATAGTTAACAAAGAACCTTTAAGGCTGAAATCTTCAACCTGAGGTTCTCCATTAGTGTTAAACAAAGCTTCCCATGCGGCTGCTGCCCTAGGGAGTCCTGAAAAATATGGATAAAGCCACAGGTGGTATCCATGTTTTTCCTGGAAGCCCTAGAGTGGCATCCATCTTCTGCAGCTGTGCAGAATCAAACACCAAGTGTTGGGTTTCGGATAACATTGCCCGACCACAACATTGTGAAAGGTTCACTCAACACTATTCTTTAGCTGTTGCAAACTCCCAGAACTCTCTATAAAAAGGTTTGTCGGAAATATGTGCAGACTGTTTCACAAGAACACAACTAGAAAATCTTATAATTAAAAAAATCCAGCATATTCTTTAATTTTATAGGATTTTTTGTATTAAAAATAACTGTGTGAGAATGTTAAACATTTTCCAATTAATTTGCACGTGGCTGCTTTGTTTATAACATACATAATGAACTAAATTTGCTAATAAAGTAAATCCAAGCTTTTGGGTCTACAGCTGCATGGTTAAGACTGATCAGGAAAACCAGCAGGGAGACCATCTCGTTGCTGTATGTTCCTTCCCCCGAACTAAGTCTGAGTGAGCAGGACAGCTCCATAGACTTAAATTCTGTGGCTGTCTTGGTCACATGACAGAAACCAGGGAGAGAATACACTGAGCATGGGCTCCCTGCTTGATCTCCTGATCGGTCATGGTCTGAACATTCAGACCCCAAATCGATCAAAACTTTTGAAATGTCTCTGTAGTTTAACATGGGCATATGTCTACAGATCCATAAGACTGTTCGTTAAGGTCATCTGACCTGCAGTAAGACTGTGTTACAAGGCAAAAATGTGCCCACTATATAAATATATTGATTTATAGGTGCCTACTATATAAATATACACTCACAAAAGCACAGTCATGCTATAAATGCTAACTATATTGTAATCTTCAATTTCTGATTATCTTCATCAGCATAGGCTGCAGATATAAATAGCAAGCTGTTTAATGTGGTGTACACATTTTTTATGCAAGATATGAAAATGAGGACAAATCTTAGTAAAGAGAAAAAGGAAAATGTGACCAAAAGGAAATGTCCCCTTGTGGTTGGCTCTATTCCCATCCAATCTGCAGAACTTTTTACTTCCCATTCCACACTTCCACTTTGGAATATGGCAAGGGCTTAGTGTGAAGGAACAAGGCCTACTCGGCCCAACAACTTTACTATAATTTATACCTAACCACTGGCATAAAATTATAGCTGAAGCTCCTGCACTTGGCTGGCATAGATTAGTTTGTAGAGCAAAGCCATATCTGCGCCAAATTTAAAATATTAGAAATTTAAATTCCAGAGAAGATGGTCTTAAGACCACTGTAAAATGCTGTTTAGTAAATCTGCCCCAATATTTGTATGTCCTTCCTTAAAGGGGTATTCCCCCCAAGAGCTAAAAAAATGTAATGCTCCCAAACCTAGCTGGCCTTACTCACCAAGTCCCCCTGAGTATTTTGAGACGTCTCCCATCTTTCTAGCTGCTGCCGTTCCTGAGTTACAACTTTTTCTAAAACATGGTCTATATCCAAGATAGGAAACTACATTTCCCATCATGCAATGCTTCTGCCTGATGATGGTGAAGTAGCAGAGCTGAGACAATGAAGGAGATGATGAGAGTGTAGCAGAGCTGAGTTGGCGGAGACGGTGTAGCAGAGCTGAGTTGGAAGTGACGGTGTAGCAGAGCTGAGTTGGAAGTGACGGTGTAGCAGAGCTGAGACAATGAAGGAGATGATGAGAGTGTAGTAGAGCTGCGTTGGCGGTGACATCGTAGCAGAGCTGAGTTGGCGGTGACGGCGTAGCAGAGCGGAGTTGGGGGTGACGGCGGAGCAGAGCTGAGATGGGGGGACGGCGTAGCAGAGCTGAGTTGGCGGGGACGGTGTAGCAGAGCTGAGACAACGAAGGAGATGATGAGAGTGTAGCAGAGCTGCGTTGGCGGTGATGTCGTAGCAGAGCCGAGTTGGCGGGGACGCCGGTGTAGGAGGGCTGAGTTGGCGGGGACGCCGGTGTAGCAGGGCTGAGTTGGCGGGGACGCCGGTGTAGCAGGGCTGAGTTGGCGGGGACGCCGGTGTAGCAGGGCTGAGTTGGTGGGGACGCCGGTGTAGCAGGGCTGAGTTGGCGGTGATGCGGGCGATTGCGGGGGGCGGAGCTTGCCGTCGGCGATTGCGGGGGGCGGAGCTTGCCGACGGCGATTGCAGGGGGCGGAGCTTGCCGCCGGCGATCGCAGGGGGGCGGAGCCGCGGGTGAGTGCGGAGGCTATGCTGCGGATGAGTGAGGGATGCCACGGGAGGCATCGGGAGGCTCTGGACACAGGGGGTGAGCTCTGGGCTGGGGGTGACCGGGTGGCTGCTGTTAGAGAGGGATGCAGTCACAGCTGCGCTGATCACTGTCTCCCTCTGTAACAGCAGCCACCCCATCAGTGTTCTCAGTCACTTCACTGTGCTGGAACTGAGGACACGTGATGCCGACACGGAGGGTGGGGGCCAGGAGCAGGGAGCGTGTCGGTGTGGACTGAAGTCTGATGATTCTCTGCAATCCGTGGAGGTGAATGCAGCTGGATAACAGCAAAGCTACGGGTGGGCAGCGTATTAATGCAAAAATAATTTTGGGGGGAATACCCCTTTAAATAAGCACATAAGTTGTTCTCATAAATAATTATGTACCTTACAGCATGTAAACTGCAATTTGATAATAGATAATGCAAAAACAGCAAGAGAACTGTCACAACTGTTACAAACTACATGTTTAAATAGTATTTTGCATGTTTGAAGCATTCGACTGTATGCAAAAAATAAATCTAGCACAATAAAACACTTATACATATTCAATGTTCATCATTTAATAACAAAAGATGGAAGTAAAAAGCAAACAAGGTCTGTTTATTGTGTAAATGCAAGAGCCTTGCCAGAGGCAAAATACATCCAAAATCAGATCTCTGCAAGATATAATGCGTATGTCTTTAACTTTAAATGGATTACGAGTGGCACAAAGCAAATGGCCTCTAGTTCAGCTTCCACACAAATCTATATTTGAAGAATAAACAAAAAATATAATTCTGTGTGATGGTCCCTAGACATCCCAAACAATGTGACCTTAATAAATTAGCTCCTGCACACATTTAAATAAAGCAAAAACAAAAGAAGGAAAACTGCAGATTAGTTTATTAGCTTGTCATGCAATTGTACTGATTTAAGGTGCTCTTCAATATAACCAGTGGTAGTAGACCAGCTTCAGATCCTACCAAGTGGGCATCATGTCTGGAAACCAGACTCTTCCAAGATGCTTTGAAACTTCCCAATGAATCTGCTCCAAGTTATACTTTTGATCAGGGATTAAAACTTCCTCCATGATAGAAAGCTGGGATAGACGACCACCACACATCTTTACAAACTCCACAAATGCAGAACATGAAACTTCACACTCCCCAAGTCCGATGGCTGTCAGGTTCTTGCATCGCTCTGCAATTCGAATCAGTTCTTCATCAAGAGGTCGAAGTCCATTAGCGCAAACAACCAACTCCACAAGCCGAGGGCATGTCATTCCAACACGGCCAAGCACTTCCTTGCTTACAGATCTTCCAAAGTACAGGTGTGTAACTGGCGTTTCATAGCGGAAAAAAGGATCAAACTCCTCTTCATAAAGAAAAAAGTACATGACCAAATTCACCTTAGGAGAATGCTTTATCAGGGCATCCCAGCTGCTTTTCTGAATGGTGTGAAAGTGTGTTTGTCCTGGATTCTCGCTGACAACATCAATACGCAGATGTTCCAATCGCACATGTTTTTCAGAGGAAAGAGCCAGAAGCAGCTCATCGCTCAGTAAATAGTAGTTCAAAGCCAGCTCCCGCAGACCATGACACTGATCTGCTACACATAAGATACCTGAAACAAATTTTCAAATATTTATGTTGCTGACAACAACAAAAAAAAACAACAACTTACATCTAAGTATTAAAAACTTTACAAGTTCTATTAAGTAGACTATAAAGAATACATCATAAGGGTACAAACCCACTTGACGTATTTGCTGCGTGAATCAGTCTTAAAAATAAGCAGGCAAAACGCAGGTTGGCTTTATACGATTGTTCTGCGTTAAAATACGCAATTGCGTATTTTTGAAGCGTGAAGCTTGTTGTTAGCAAAGCATCAGTTGTTAAAATACGCAATTGCATATTTTTGAAGCGTGAAGCTACATGCGGTTTTCGCACAGGTTGTTAACGACTGATGCTTTGCTAACAACAAGCTTCACGCTTCAAAAATACGCAATTGCGTATTTTAACGCAGAACAATCGTATAAAGCCAACCTGCGTTTTGCCTGCTTATTTTTAGGACTGATTCACGCAGCAAATACGTCAAGTGGGTTTGTACCCTTAAAGTGTTTAAAGGGGTTGTCCGTGGGCTGTGATTTCTGATCCCCAGTGTTCCACTTCTGCTCTCTGTGTGTTTCAGAAGTACCCCTTCTGTAACATGAGGGGGCAGGTTCCTTTTCTGCCCAGACAACCCCTTTAACTGCTTCTAAGTAAAACTGGAAAAGCCCTGTGATCTGAAGAACAGAAAGTCCTTTCAGGGAGCCAGTTAACTGGCTCCCAACAACCAGAAGCAATGCACTGGCAAGGAGGTAAATAAATGGGAAGTACACAACATATAAATTGAAGTATTTTACCTGCAGGGGAAACATGCGGACAACTGCTCATTTTCAAAAGCTTCAAGGTATCACTATTGTTGGCCACCAGCACTTTCAGGGATGGATCATCTACCGGAGTATCATCAATTTTAAGTGATGAGAGTGACTTTGAGTTGACGAACACAACAGTTAGAGCAGATATGAAGTGTGACTACAAAACAAAAAGCAAAATGTGTTATTTATGTTCAGTGAAATGTCCTATAATGTAGTCAAGCTAGTTATATACATATTACATAGTTGTTGGCCGACAGATCCTTCCAGACACATTCACACTTGACAAGTTTGTGTTTTTAATGGAGAAAGGAAGTTCCAGACACCTCTGGCAGCAGCTCATCAATCCTGAAAACAAAGGGGGCCAAATTTAACTACCCAATGCTTTATCTCACCAACATTCTGTGTTGGGGGAAAGTCGGGAGGTCACCATACATTTAAGATGGCCAGCCGGTCTAATATGTATGTCCAGCTATAGAGTTACTTGTTCCTCAAAGAGGATTTGATTACAGGTGTTCTTCATGCAGGAGCCCCCACAATACGCAATTATTTGGAATAGAACTACAGTATGATGTTTAAGGGGCTATTTACACAGAAAGATTATCTGACAGATTATCTGCCAAAGAGTTGAAGTCAAAGCCAGAAACAGACTATAAACAGAGAACAGGTAGTAAAGGAAAGCCTGAGATTTCTCCTCTTTTCAAATCCATTCCTGGCTTTGGCTTCAAATCTTTGTCAGATAATCTTTCTGTGCAAATGGACCCTAAAGGGAAACAATCAGAAGGTTAATATGTACCTGCAGCTGCAGAGTCCCTGATCCTGGCACTGATCTTCCTTGGTGCCATTTTTCTGTATTTTGATGAAAATCTAATTGCAAATTAACCCTTTTGTGCACTGGGGGCATTCCTCTGCCCCTCAGTGTATTACTCTTCCCGCTGGTTCCTACGTCCTCTCCTACTTATTCATATTAACATATGCATAATAGATATGTAACTCTGCTCTCATCTGGTAAAAATAGTGGTATGTGTCTACTTATGCATATATTAATATGCCTAAGTAGGAGGGGACGTAGGAGCTGGCAGGTGGGTGGAATGGTGCTGAGAGGCTAAGGAATGCCCCCAGTGCACCAAAGGGCTAATTTGAATATTTTCTTTTCATCAAAATACAGAAAAAAAAATCTTCTGAGGAGAAAAACAGAAGTTACTCACCGGGTAATGATGTTTCCTCGAGTACATGACAGCACCACGGAGAGAGGGACCCCACCCCCAGGGACAGGAAACCTGAAGCATAAAAGGATTAGGCCCTCCTCTCAACCTCAGTGTGTATTCCAGAGACCGAAGAGAGCCATGATTAGTATCAGGATTTGTTTAACTCTTTTTAAGAACCGTCACCAATATCAAATCAACAATTTTTTTTTTTTTTTTTTCTGCACACCCAAGAGAAACAAACAGTGAAGATAACCAATAGGGTGGGATGTAATGGTGCTGTCATGTACTCGAGGAAACATCATTACCCGGTGAGTAACTTCTGTTTTCCTCTTCGACATGACAGCACCACGGAGAGAATACCAGAGATGAGAAAAGAATTTAGGGAGGGACTATAGCCTGTAAGACCTTACGCCCAAAGGCCACACCAGAGGAATCAGAAAGATCCAACCTATAGTGTCGGAAAAAAGTGTGCGGTGAGGACCAAACAGCCGCCCTGCAGATCTGAGAGATTGAAGCATCACTTCTTTCAGCCCAAGAGGTCGCAACCGCACGGGTGGAATGAGCTTTGAGCCTAAGGGGAGGAGAAAGACCAGCAGAAGAGTAAGATGAGCAAATAGCCTGCCTTATCCATCTGGCTATGGAACTACTACTAGCCTTACAACCCTTATTGGCTCCTGAAAACTGAATAAACAGAGATCTAGATCGTCTAAATTGCTTAGTGACTTCCAGGTATTGTATAACTGAGCGTCTTACATCTAAACAATTAAATTCCTGTTCTCTCTTGTTAGCAGAATTATCACAGAAAGAGGGTAGTATTATTTCCTGTGAGCGATGGAAATCTGAAACAATTTTGGGCAAGAAAGCAGGGTCTGGCTTGATTATGATTCTGTCTGACAAGATCTTAGTATAGGGCTCGCAGCATGACAGGCTAGCTAACTCCCCTACTCGCCTGGCTGATGTTACTGCCACTAGAAGGGCCGTTTTAAGAGTAAGATTTTTTAGAGAGATTTCTGACAAAGGTTCAAAGGGAGCATCTGTTAAACTCTTAGGGTACAAACCCACTTGACGTATTTGCTGCGTGAATCAGTCTTAAAAATAAGCAGGCAAAACGCAGGTTGGCTTTATACGATTGTTCTGCATTAAAATACGCAATTGCGTATTTTTGAAGCGTGAAGCTTGTTGTTAGCAAAGCATCAGTTGTTAACAACCTGTGTGAAAAACGCATGTAGCTTCACGCTTCAAAAATACGCAATTGCATATTTTAATGCAGAACAATCGTATAAAGCCAACCTGCGTTTTGCCAGCTTATTTTTAAGACTGATTCACGCAGTAAATACGTCAAGTGGGTTTGCACCCTAAAGGACTATACTCAAGTCCCAAGAAGGAACTGAGGGAGACAGTCTTGGAGAGAGCCTGGAAGCTGCTCTAAAAAAATCTAACTACCCAAGGATGAGTAGCTATCTGATGGTTGTATAATGCTCCTAAAGCAGATGCCTGAACCTTTAAAGTGGCTGGCTTAAGGTCCTTCTCTAGGCCTTTTTGGAGGAAATCCAAGATTTGAGCAATATTAGGTTTATGAAGGTCTACTTTTTCTGCCCCCAAAAAAGAAAAAAAGGTCCTCCAAATTCTGAAGTAGATCTTAGAGGTTACCGGCTTCCTACTCCTCTGTAAGGTTGAAATTACAGCATCAGAGAGGTCATGACTTCCAAGGATTAGCCTTTCAAAAGCCAGGCCGTCAGGTGCAGCTGCTTCGCTTCTTGTTGAAAGATCGGGCCCTGAGAAAGTAAATCCGGTTGTTCCGGTAGAACCCAGGGATCCGTCACCGACATGGATCTCAGACCTGAGAACCAAGCTCTGCGTGGCCAAAATGGGGCTATAAGAATCACTCTTGCTGAGTCCTGACGTATCTTCCTTAGTACTCGAGGAATCAAGGCCAGTGGAGGAGGAGGAAAAGCGTACATTAGACTCCAAGACCACGTCTGACTTAGGGCATCTACGCCTAGGGGCCAGTCCGCTGGGGACAAGGAAAGAAACTGTCTCACCTGTCTGTTTGCTCTGGTTGCGAACAGATCTATGACCGCCTCCCCAAAAGTGAGTTATCATCTGAAAGATTGAGGGATTCAGGCGCCATTCCCCTTGTAGTAGCTGATGTCTGCTGAGGTAGTCTGCTCTTGTATTCAGTATTCCCTTGAGATGGACAGCTGATAGACTCAAAAGTTTTTTCTCTGCAAAAGAAAAAATTAGATAAGACATGTCCAATAACAGGGGGCTCCTGGTGGTACCCTGCCTATTGATAACGGAAACTGCTGTTGAATTATCTGAGAAGATTTTAACATTACAATTTTTTATGTGAGACTCCGCCTTACACAGGGCAAAATATACAGCTGCTAATTCTTTGAAGTTAGAAGACCTATTGCTGTATTCCTCATCCCAGGTACCCTGAAAGTTAAGATGTCTAATGTGAGCGCCCCAGCCCGAAGGGCTTGCATCTGTGGTTATTATTTCAGGTGAGGAAAAAGTCCAGCTAAGACCTTTAGAGAGATTATTCCTGGATAACCACCAGGTAAAACTTTGCAATGTAACCTGGGATAAGGTGACTTTTTTGTCCAAACCTGTGGGAGAACCATCCCATGCCTCGAGGAGCTGGGCCTGTAAGGGTCTTGAATGAATTTGGGCCCAAGGAACCGCTGGAATAGCTGCTGTAAACAGACCAAGAAGCGACATACCCCTCCTTATGGATGTTACTGGATTCTGAAGAAGATAGTTTGTTAAGTCTTGCAGCTTCTCTATCTTCTCCAAGGGCAGGAATGATTTTTGAGTCACTGAGTCCAGTGAAATTCCTAGGAACAGCTTTTCCCTTTCTGGAGTTAATGATGATTTTTTGTAATTTATTATCCAGCCGAGATTTTCTAGAATGGACAGGGTTCTCTTTAACATTGTTTGAAGTTTTTCTTCTGATTCTTCTATCAACAGAAAATCGTCCAAGTATGGAATGAAACCGCCTTCCTGCTCCCTTATATGAGCTGCCATTTCCGCCACTATCTTGGTGAAGATCCGTGGGGCACTGGAGATGCCAAAGGGCAGAGCTTGAAACTGTAGGTGAATCAGGGAGCTGTTGATCCAAATTGCTATCCTGAGATACTTTTGAAAATCCTTGTGGATTGGAAAGTGTAAGTATGCATCCTTTAGGTCTACTGACGCCATAAAACAATCTGGAAAGAGCAAGTTTACTGTACTTTTGATGGTTTCCATCTTGAATCTTTGGTAGCGAAGATGTTGATCCAGAGGTTTAAGATTTATTATGACTCTGTAACTTTCGTCTGTTATTTTTTTTTTTACCAGAAACAATGTGGAATAGAACCCCTGACCTTTTTCTGACTCCGGAACTGGAACCAGGACTTCCTTCTCCTGTAATGCCAGAACTTCCAATTTTAGGGACTCTAGCTCCCTTGAGTCCTGATGGCCCTTTGTTATAACAAACCGAGTGGGAGGAAGGGATGCAAAATCTAAGCGTACTCCATCTTGAATAGACTGAAGTACCCATCTGCTGCCGCAGATCTTTTCCCATTCTGGTGCGAAGTGTTTTAACCTTCCCCCCACTCGAAATCTGGCGTCATTGCGAGGAGGACTTCTTTGTTGAGTCAGATTTTTGGGAGAACATATAGCCTCTTGACTTGTTGTAGGCTCTTCCTCTACTGGATTTGTCCGTATTCTTTCTGTGAAACTTTTCCTTTCCTTGACCTCGAAAGGACTGGAATCGTTTCCCTTGAAAGGCTGCAGGAAAATTTCTCTTTTTGTCTGCGGCCTTATCCAGTAGATCATCTAAAACAGTCCCAAATATATATTCTCCTTCGCAGGGTATGGTGCACAATTTTGCCTGACCAGTTCTTTAACCACAGGGCTCGACGGGCCGAGTTGGACTATGCAGCTGAGCGAGCAGAAAACCTAAGTGCATCAGTGGATGAATCAGCTAGAAAGGAGGCATATTTTTTAAGCAAAGGTAAAGCTGTAGTGAACTTTTCCTTAAAATCCTCAGCCTGAAGATCTATCTCTAGCTGGGAAAGCCAAACCATCATTGACCTAGCCACACAAGTGCCTGCAATGTTTGGTTTGAAACTTCCTGTGGCGGCTTCCCAAGTTTTCTGTAGAAATCACTCCGCCTTTTTATCCATGAGGTCCTTGAGCACCCCTAGATCATCAAAAGGTAAGGACCCCTTGCGTGACATTTTAGAGATAGACACATCTATCTTTGGGGCTCTATCCCATGATGGATTATCCGTTTCCTCAAAAAGGGTATTTCCTCTTTACTGCCCTAGGAATGAAGCCTTTTTTCCCTGGCTTACTCCATTCTTTATTAATAAGAGCTGATATGCTCCTGTGCACTGGAAAAACCTTCTTTTTCTTTTCCTCTAAACTTCCAAACATGATGTCTTGAATGGACTTAGGTTCTTTGGGATCTTCAATCTCCATTGTGGAGCGAACCTCTTTAACTAAGGTACACACATCTTCTAATGAAAACAAGGCCTTAACTCCTGTCTCAGTGTCAGAATCTTCTGAGCCTGCTGCTTCTGCCTCTTCTTCTCTAGTTTCCCCTTCCTCATGGTCAGGTATAGATACCGTAGTAATTCTCTGGGAAGGTCCCGGAAAACTAACCGGAGTTGAAGCAGGTACACTTTTAAAGGAATTCTGAATTTCATCTCTTATAAACATTTTTACAGAGGAGAGAATAGAGTCCATGGATGGAACCTACGCAGCTACCAAACTTCCAATACATTGTTCACAAGTTGGCTTATCATAGCTTGGGCCAAGTCTGACTTTGCACACTCTGCATTCTTTATGTCTGGAGGATTTAGATTTCCTAGACGAATCCTAATAAATGATTTGTAGAAAAAATAAGAAAAAGAGAAATATACTATTAGGGAAAATAAAAAGTTGATCATCTTACCACCCCAACCAGGGGAGAAGTGATTTAGTACCCGGGAAGAGGCCTGAGCCCCAGAGGAATCCTTCCTAGCCTCGCTGCTGGAACTCATTGCAGCTTGTAGCTTGTGAGTATGCCGGCCGAGCTCACCACTGCGCACTCCACAGTGTTTTCTGAATTATCCGGCGTCTGACGTCACTACTTGTGCGCCGCGTGACTCCCACACCACGTCACCGCGCAACGTCAAACCGGAAGTCGCCGCGCGCCGGACCGGAAGTAGGCCGCAATGTGGAACGCACGCTCCGTACGGACGTGACTTACTGTCTCGGCCCACAACTGCCTCTGAATATCCCGCGGCTGCTACCAGGAGATCTCGGGGCTTCCGATCCGGCTCCTTTGCCATTCTGGAAATACGGCTGGTGGTGGTGAGTCGGGCTTGCAGTGCTACACCGGCGCTGTACAGAGCCATCCCCCCGGACATTCCACTAGAATAGGCTTCAGCAACTGGGGAAGCTCCGGCTTCTTTTTTTTAATCCTTTAGGAGACTCACAGAGCTTCCATACTCCAGGCTTCCCGCAGGGACAGGAAACCACACTGAGGTTGAGAGGAGGGCCTAATCCTTTTATGATTCAGGTTTCCTGTCCCAGGGGGCGGGGTCCCTCTCTCCGTGGTGCTGTCATGTCGAAGGGGAAAAAAAGAATACCAGTGCCAGGATCAGGAATCTTTAGCTACAGGTACCAATCAACAGGTTTACCTTAACTTACAGCAAAATAAACAGTTAACCCCTTAACAACGCATGATGAGTATACTAGTCATGCGGTCGTTAAAGGTAAACAGAGAGGGCTCCCAGCATGAGCCTTCTTTGCAACCTGCAGTCCCCGGTTGCTATGTGCAGCTAGGGACCACGGATATTAGCCGGCGTGGCCGATCGTGGCTCCCGGCTAATTAACTATTTAAATGCAGCTGTCAAAGCTAAGTACACTTATCATGAATAAACTACATAAAATGCCATGCGGCAGAAACAGTCCCATTCACATGTACAAAAGGACTGTCAATGAAGAAATTTCTGCAATAAACCTGTGATTTGTAACCTTAAGGGCAACAATGTAGTCAGAAAATGTTGAAAAACATTTTCCCTTCACTATCTTTGTTGTATGACAGATCCTTCACATAAAATGATGCAGGGGGTGTTATTATGGATGGTTCAGACTACAAGTCAATCCAATACTAAAGCCTTTACCTTTGGTAAATCCATAAAGCTTGGTCGAGCAGTTGAAATAAGTCCAAGTGTCTTCAAAGAGCAATTTACAAGTTGTGAAAGAATATCACATGCCGCTTCAGCCGATTCTTTACTACTATCAACCTGTATGGAAAGAAAATGACAAATCATGATATCTACAAACACATAACCATAACAATGCATTTCAAATAGTAACAACTCGTGTTTGTGTGCAGAGATTACAGTGTTCTGCAGATAATACTTTATGCAAGTCTAATAATAATATTGTCTAAACATATATAACATTTAGTCTGGACATCTGCAGAGCAACCCCTGACATCAACTTCAAATATTTTTTTTTCATGCAGATATAATGGCAAAAGACTAGCAAAAATATTAGCCCAAAAGATTTACTTGTCCAAATGTAAGAAAAGCAAAATATGCATGTTACATAGATTAGTACTACTAGCTGCAATAATAGAACAGTGGTGCCCTTTAAGTAGGATCAAATAATATATGCTCAGCAGTAAGTGTTGGCAAGACTGCTATGTATTTACCTTTAGGGTACGGTCACATGTACAGCTCTGTATCAGATTTGAAGCCATGTTCATTTAGTTACATTAATATATGTAGCATCAAAGCTGCAACTTTATAAGGAAAATTATCAACAGGTTAGACAAATATTACCTGCTGATAGCTATTGCTCACAGGGCGCTGAGGATGAACATAAGTATCTTACCTTCATCCTTGGTGCAGTTTCCAGTTCAAGGCTATGTTCACACCATGTACGTTTTGCATAAATCACAGCCGTTGTTGCAATTAGCAACAACAGCTGTGATTTATACAAAACGTACATTCTATTTGAATGAATGAAATCCCGACCGGAGCGTATACAGATAGTATACGCTCTGGTCAGGATTACATTCGGCCACACGAAAAACTGACATGTCACCGAAGGAGGGCCGCAGACAGGTCAGTTCACACAATGGAACGTGCGGCTCCCGCATCCCAATTCATTAGAAATTAAGATCATCCGGCCGGTACTGCAGTACTGGTCAGGGTTGATCTTCAGTAACACCGGCCCGGTGTTATACGTAGTGGGAAAGTAAGGAAGTTTGGAGCACTGTTTGGACCATTGCTTAAAAATGGCCTCAATAGACGCAGGATTAAACTACAAACTGCATGGAAATGGCGCTGAGATAAAGGTAGGAAACTTCCCTTCATCCTCAGCACCCTGAGCTACAAGCAGTTTAGATAACGTCTAACCTGCTGTTAAATTCCCTTTATATCTGCAGCAGATCCTGTATGGGGGCAGTCACATGTTTTGTGCACAGTCCGTGAATATGGATGAGTTGCTATGGAATAGATTTTTAAATTCCAGGCATCATCATTCATTGTTTAAATGTTCGTGCTACTGAACTGACACTGTATGGCAGTAAAGTAGCGCAAACATTTGAACAGTTTTGAAGGTCCCGGCATCATAATGAATGAATCATTCATGTTAACAGACTGCACGGATCATGTGAATACCCCATAAGTGTGAATGGACCCTTAGGGTACAAACACACGCAGCAGATTTGATGCTGTGTTCAGTTATTTAGATCTAATCTGCTGCGTATCGCAGCAGTAAATACGCAGCGTATATGCTGTGTGTGTTTGTACCCTTAAAGTGAATCCGTCAGCTAGTTTTGGAACTTTGGAACACTAAACCACCAGCATTTGTTTATAAAGCCAGGGGTTAGTGTTCCAAAACCACCAATATTAAGCCCAACTGTCCCACTATCCTGCACTGATATGGTTCCCAAAAAATAGGCCCACACACAGCTCTGTAGACAGAAAAACAACAAAAGTAGTAAAACAAAAACTATATAAGTGTGGTTAGAATCACACTGACCTGCAGAATAAATTTTTTACTGTACTACAAATTTAACGTTCACTACTTCTATTTAAAGCTATGTAAACACAACATTCTTTTTCGGTTGTCAATTTAAAACAAAATTAGGACAGGGGTTTTTTTATCATTTCAGATGTAATTATCAAAATGTGACTGTCCAAAATATGGCCTAAAACGATGATGATGATAATAATAATAATAATAATAATAATAATAATAATACAATCATTGCTACCTTGAAGCTGACATACTGTAGGTGTTTGGAGTGCCTCTTAATGATCTGTTTGATCAGGTCAGGATGTGTTGCCTTTAGATAAGAAGTAGCCGGCTGATTCAGCTCAAATTCAAAGCATCTCCAGAGATCAGGCATGTGAAACACATGATTCCAGTTTCTGCACACCTGAGAAGCATGTGCACGATCCAAAAGAGGCAAATACTGAAAAATCTGCAGAATTATGTCAGGAAGTAGATTACCCCAGTCATGAAACTTGGATGTTTTTGTGGGTTCGTCTTCTGGATTTTTTGTCTTTTTTGACAATTCCCCTAACTCTCCGACTGATAACCCAATGCTTGTGTCACTGGCCATTCTTCCTCTTTTCATCCTGCACATAAAATAAATGATACATTAGATAGCTGCAGAACAGAACTTTATGAAAGCAGATACTGATTATTATGGGGGTAGGAAGCCCTTTATAATGGAAAAGAAAGAGAATTTGAAATGTGAGGGCAATGTTACCTTGTATCATCATGCTAATCATTGGAAAGATAACACTTGCAGGAAAGAATTTACTGTAAAACACGTATGCCGAAAATAGTTCCTGATGTATTACATAAACCATCATCCTTCTTATACCGATATGCCCACGTTATCATACATGTCATATCACAGAGCATGAAACAAATATAGCAAGACTGGCTTCCACAACTCCTTAACATGCAAATATACCCTATCAAAAATAATGTGAAGCAATACCCCTCTGTAAGTGGCCTTTGCTTTTTTTTTTTTTTTATCTGATCTAGAAGACTCTCCTTTGAGAAGCCAGTGACTGCAATGAGAAGGTCTCCTTTCCCTACAGGTATATAAGCCTGTTCTTTCATGAAGACGATTCCATGAAACAGCCCCTTTACCTTACTTAACTTGCTATCTTATTACTAACAGTTACATTAGTTGCAGAACAAAGGCTTATTCGCACATCCTGTAGTTTTGGGATGCTCTGAATAGGCTCTGTCACTACAAGAGCCTATGCTGCAGAGATTCAAAGTTTCCCTGCTCCCAGCATCATATTGATACATCATGCCGGGCAAGGAAACACTCGACTACAGGGCTTCCCCGTTTTAGCATCTTTAAAATATGGGGCGTGGGAAAAAAAACCCTAAGGAGATAAGACAGCATGGCTTGTATTTTAAAGCAGTGATGATACTTTCGTAACATGACCCATTTCTAACATGCTTCATAATGAAACCAAATCCAACTAAAGCAGACCTAGATTGGCGAATAACCTTATTAAACCATTTCTGGTTGCTTCCCACTGTGTAGTATAAATAGCAATGGGCCTAGAGAATAGGAATAGAGAAAACAATCAGCCCTAAAATCATCGGTGCCCCACCGCGCATCGCTACGGTGGAATAGCAGTGCGCGGCGGGCGATAGACAATTTGAGAAGCAGCACCATACATTCCTCCCCGAGTCCCGCTCGCAGCAGCAGCTCCGGAGCGGCCGGACTGAGCTGTCAGACGCTAAGCCAATCACTGGCCGAGACCGCCGCGGCCTGTGATTGGCTGAGCTGTCTGACAGCTCAAGTCAGGCCGCACTGAAGCTGATGCTACGGCGCGGGACCTGGGGAGGAAGATGGAGCGCAGGAGAAGCCCGGACAGGTAATGTATGGTGCAAGGGCTGCAAGGACATCTATGTCCCTGCAGCTCTCGCTTAACGATCGTCGGGGCCGTGGAATAGGCCCAGTAAACGAGCGCCGATCTAGCAGCTCTAGCGTGGAGCCCTGGATACTTACTCTTTCCTGTAAGTTCCGCTCCTAGAGCCGATCCCGGAACGGAGATATCGCCGTTGGAAGCTGAGCGCGCGCTGTATGCCAATTACCAGAAATGAGTCCAACGTCCATAGAAAATGACTGGAGCAGTCATTTTCTATGGGCGTCGGACTCACCTCTGGTGAGCCGCGCGCACAGCTTCCGACGGTGATATCTCCGTCCCAGGATCGGGTCTAGGAGCGGGACTTCCAGGAAAGAGTAAGTATCCAGGGTGGGCGGGCTCTGGGAAACATGTTTTTCTTTCAGATCAACTGGTTTTAGAAAGTTATATAGATTTGTAATTTGCTTCTATAAAAAATCTCCGGTCTTCCAGTACTTATCAGCTCCTGCAGGAAGTGGCTATTCTTTCCAGTTTGACATTCTGATCTCTGCTGCTAACTTTGTCTGAGGCAAGAACTCTCCAAAGTGGAAGCAAAAAAAACTCTCCTGCTCTGAACAGTTCCTATCTCAGACAGAGGTGGCAGCAGAGAGCACTGTGTCAGACTGGAAAGAATATACCACTTCCTGCAGGACAAACTGCTAGAGATGAGCGAACCGGGTTCGGGTTCGAGTCGATCCGAACCCGAACGATCGGCATTTGATTAGCAGTGGCTGCTGAACTTGGATAAAGCTCTAAGGTTGTCTGGAAAACATGGATACAGCCAATGACTATATCCATGTTTTCCACATAGCCTTAGGGCTTTATCCAACTTCAGCAGCCACCGCTAATCAAATGCCGAAAGTTCGGGTTCGGATCGACTCAAGCATGCTCGAGGTTCGCTCATCTCTATAAACTGCAGCTGATAAGTACTGGAAGACTTGAGATTTATAGTACTGGAAGACTTTGAGATGAAATAGAAGTAAACTACATATCTAGGCAATTTCCTAACACCAATTGATTTGAAAGAAAACTTTTTTCTGCCGGAGTACCATTTTAAAAAGCATAGGCTCTTAAAGGTTTATAGATCACCCCAGCACTCAAATATACCTTCTATGTTTATTTTGATTATATATCTCGATTGGGACCTGCGTTTTCCTATTTGTTTAATGCTTCATTTTTGTCTGACCATTCTCAATAAATTATGTTTCGATAAAAAAGATACATGCAAAAAAACAAACGTGGTTTGAAGAGGATGTACCATGTACCAGTCGGGGGAAACCCCTGCTCCTCTATGATGCGGCTCCATTGATTCTAATAGAACCACATCATAGAGGGAAGGGAATTCCCTTCCACTGGGGGCGGGCCGGCCGACCTCCAGTGCTTCAGCTCCGGCCTGGAGCCCGTGGATAGAACGGCACCGTACACAGGAATCAGGCTGCGGTTCAAAGAACAGACTGCGGCACCAGGTTCCCTCGTGACGGCACAGTTTTATCCGTGGGTCAAATTAAATGTACCAGATGGTACATCCGCTTTAAGCCCAAAAGCTGCAACATCAAGCAGGACAGAAGTCTTTTAGATAGTTTAGATGAAGCCAAATGTGTGCCAAAAAGACATTTTTGTAAATAGATTTGGCTAACAGAAGCCTATGGGCATGCTATATGCCAAACTCAATGTAGGTCTAGCCTTGAAGTAGTATACTAATCTAATTAGAAACCTACATGTACTGCATTGTGCTTTAAGTGTAAAATAAACTAGAGCATACTCACATCTCCTGGTCCAGTGACAGCACTCTTTGGTCCTTCTGGTTACTAGAGGCCATCGTTCTGGGGACTGTTAGTGCTCAACTGCTTATGGCTCAAATATACAACGGGTATAATAGGTGTACACACCCCTGTTAATATGGCAGGTTTTTGTCATGTAAAAAAATCAGACCAAGACAAATTCAGACTTATTTCTTTCTTCACTGTAACTCCATATTCTGTGCAATTTATTAAAAAAAACTGAAGCAAGTTAGAGGGGGAAAATAACAGAACTAAAATAATGTGGTTGTATATCTGTGAATATCATGTTATAATTGGGAATGTGGTTGCGTTCAAATTATCCATTATCAGTGTGACGTTTTGCCCTCCCCTGGAGCTGCGTCACAGAGGGGAGGGGCTCGTCACATTGGGGGCAGATGGGCCCGCCTAGGACGCAGTTTAAAGAAAGGACCGTTGGACCGGCAGTCTATAGAAGTCTTTAAGCGATGTACCTGCTGGTACATTTGCCTTAAGGGTACAAACACACACGGCATATACGCTGCGTATTTACTGCTGCGATACGCCGCAGATTAGATCTAAATAACTGAACACAGTATCAAATCTGCTGCATATCTGCTGTGTGTGTTTGTACCCTAAAACTGTTCATAATCCCCTGTACTTTCACTAAAGCCTCAGTTCCAGCTGCAGAAGGCATTCTTTTGACAGAGTTGATGCAGGTTGTGGCAAAACATAGCCAGCTTGGGATGTTTTTCTGTAAGAAAAGGCTTCCACCTTGCCAACCTACCCCACAGGCCAGGCATATGAAGAATACAGTAGATTGTTGTCACATGCAGTACACAACCAGTACTTTCCAGAAATCCTTGCAGTTCAATCATCATCTTTAATCTTAATAGCCGGGTCGATGACCGGGAATAGACTAGCGCCGTGTAAAACAAAAGAACAGCTTTGCTAGAGGATGGCCAAAGTTTTGTAATGGCCTAGCCAGAGCCCAGACGTGAATCTGTGGTTTGACCTGAAGAAGCTGTAAACAGGAGATGCCCTCGCAATATGATACTTTCACAAGAAAGTATGGGCAAACACTACCAAGTCTATATTTGCTATGTTGTGGGTCTCTTACCCCAAAAACCTGAATGTTGTCATAAATTCAAAGGGTATGATTGCTGGGAGAATTACATTGCTATGCTATCTCTGCCTATACAGTGTTCCATTTAAGAGTGTTTCTATATAACCACGTGGTATCAAAAAAGAATCTTGGCATATGATCCGCCTATTGACCTGGGTTAAGGCGGAGTGCCCATGCATACGATGAGTGGGGCTTTCCGTGTAAGCTTTAACTGTATAAAGTTATTAATGTATATCCATCCAACTATTTTTGCAAGGAGAGGCAATTTCTGTTTTTTATTCTCGAATTGCACTGTGTGACAGCCTATCCAGAAGATCACCCACTATGCTTGCTGATCATACACCCGAGATTTTTAGCTGTAAATGACAAGTGACAAAATACACTTCATCCTATGATACTATGTGACATCTGTCTGTCCTTTGTAACTAGCTACACTGCTGTAAGCACATGACATTGCACAGCCCTTACTCACCACGTGACACATGAATAACATCAGCTCCTGACTATTTATTAAGCAATTATAGTGAAAAAAACAGGAAGTCGTTTAAGGTCTTGGTCCACACCCGATGCTCCTACTAACATATTGCTTGGTCGCCTATCTTTTAAATGATCAACTACATTGTAGAAATTACACAAGGATGCTTTTTTTTTTTTTTAGCAAAAATTTGTATAATGCAAAGACTCTTGTCTTGTAATGAGCAGCGATCCTAGGATAGTTTTACTGGCTTCTGATCTATACAATATTTTGTTCCTACGCTAAACTTACTAATAGTTTTAAGCCATTCTGTCAAAGTGTTTGGGTTCGGGAACATTATCAGAAACCGAGCGCTCAGCATTTATATATTGGTGGCTGCAGACATTGGATGCAGTCCTAGGGCTGCCAGGAAAACATCGAGCATTGGCTGTATCCATGTTTTCCAGGACTGCCCTAGGGTGGCATCCATTTCTGCAGCCACGGGAGATCAAACAAAGTGTTGAGAGATGCGCTCAACACTACTTACTAATACACAGGTGCAAGGTGGGTACTGAATATGGTCATTACATCCAGACAGACAAACTATATTGTCATGTATTAAGACAGAGCCATAAAAAAAGAAAAGTATAACAGTGTTAGTGTGAAAATAATAGTGCTGTAGAGGTGGAGTTTTCAGGTCTTACTAACGCCCAAATGATCGAGTTAAGGGAGCACAGGCTACCTGCAGACTCAAACAGTCAGATTCCCACTTGGGCTGTAAATACTCAGCACAGTATCCAACAGTGTTAGCAAATATGAAAAATGTATGTGTCTGATACAAAAAAGTTTAAGAATTCTAAGAAAACTCGGGTCATTTAAACTGTTCAGCTACTAAAGTTTACAGTAATGGGCTATGTTCACACCTAGTACCTTTGTCAGTCTTTTTTTCAACCAAAACCAGGAGTCTGTTAAAAACACAAAAACTGTGCAAATTTTTTCATTATAATTTTGTCCTGTCAGTTCCACTCCTGAATTTGGTTGAAAAAATACTGATGGAAATACTATTTGTGAACCTATACAGCTACACAACAAATACCTTCCAGCCCATATATAATCTTCAACCACAAAAGGCTGCGGCAGTCAGAATGCTACTGAAAGCTATAAACAGTTGACGTCAAGTAACCACAAGAAAGTCAAAACGCTTACAACCATATCGGCCAGTAAATTATTAATCTAATAAGACAGTCCACAAACAAGTCTCTGTGCCATATACCAAAGATCAATGTTTAGTCAACCAGGTTACGGCGGGTATAAACAAAGATCTGTCCATGATCAGGACAACAACCCAAAAAAAGGAACATTTATCATACTGCTGGATAATGCCAAGAAAGACATGACAAGGCACAGACAGGAGGGTCTGCCGCTTCTATGCTCCATGTCCTTGTGCAGGGAGTCCTTCTATGGTTCACAATGATCCATAGCTAAAGGGATGTGACCAACCTGGAGTAGACTCTCTCAGGGTCCCTTTACATACATACCATATGTTTTACCTTTATGGTAAATATACTCCCAAACCAATCATAATCCTTTATGGTTTGGAACGTCCCTTAACACTGGTAAATCAGTATAGTAGTGACTGACATACATGGCAGCATCCTCACCATACAGATGGGTGTGTACAGCAAGCAGGATAACATACAGGGTGTGCTCATGGGGATAACATACAGATAGGTGTGTACAGCAAGCGGGATAACATACAGGGTGTGCACATGGGGACATACAGATAGGTGTGTACAGCAAGCGGGATAACATACAGGGTGTGCACATGGGGATAACATACAGATAGGTGTGTACAGCAAGCGGGATAACATACAGATAGGTGTGCACATGGGGATAACATACAGATAGGTGTGTACAGCAAGCGGAATAACATACAGATAGGTGTGCACATGGGGATAACATACAGATAGGTGTGTACAGCAAGCAGGATAACAGAGGGTGTGCACATGGGGATAACATAGAGGGTGTGCACATGGGGATAACATACAGATAGGTGTGTACAGCAAGCAGGATAACAGAGGGTGTGCACATGGGGATAACATAGAGGGTGTGCACATGGGGAAAACATACAGATAGGTGTGTACAGCAAGCAGGATAACATAGAGGGTGTGCACATGGGGATAACATAGAGGGTGTGCACATGGGGAAAACATACAGATAGGTGTGTACAGCAAGCAGGATAACAGAGGGTGTGCACATGGGGATAACATAGAGGGTGTGCACATGGGGATAACATACAGATAGGTGTGCACATGGGGATAACATACACATAGGTGTGTACAGCAAGCAGGATAACATAGAGGGTGTGCACATGGCTTCACACTTCAAGTGCTAACATAAGGAGAACTGATCCTCAGCCAATACCAGTCATTGTTACACAGAAACCTGCACACTTGTCTCCCCTCTAATGCAGGGACACACTCTACTGAAATAGCAAACAAACCAGTACTATAAGCTACAGGTAGTCGTGAGACACAGTAGTTGTCTATGAGTGTAGTACATGACATGCACAGGCCTATACAGGTAATGGTGGCAGAATGGTCACATGACCAGAGGTGCTTAGTTCTACACACACAACCACCGGGGGGCGTGTCACATGATCCCAACAAATACAGCCGCCCCCCAACCCCGATAAGCACCACGTGACGTCTATGGTACAGACAGTATACGGTACCTGGGTGGCTTTAGCTGTACACGAGTGTAGTCGCTGTATGTTGTCGTCTCCTGGTCGCATTAGCCCGGGACCGCAGTGTTGTAGCTCAGCTCCCCGTCACAACGCAGCCCGCCCCCGGCACTCATTAGACAACCAGGCCCTGGCCGCTCACCACGGCCACACGGACACCGGCGTTAGGAAGCGAAAGAGCTGGAGAGCGATGCGGCCCGGTGCTCTGCTCTCTGTACGGCGCTTCCTCTCGGCCTCGTAGTATTATTATTATTGTTGTTCCGTCTGGTAAGATGGCGGCGGTGCTGCGCGCTCCCTCACGAGATGGCTGATGCCACTGAATGACGACGAGGAGGCGCCGGAGCGCGCACGGGGAGGGAGGCTCCGCTGCTGGTCATCAGCCTGACACACACGGACACCGCACATGCTTTCTGTTATGTGTTACTACTTATACAAGGTACAGGGGCAGCCCTCCCCATCTTGGTATCCTCTATCCATAAGCTATAACAAGCTGCTCGTTGGCGGCCTGGCTGCTGGGACCCCCCCACCAGTCCTGAGAACCAGAACCAATGGACTGAGCGCTCGCTCCATGACCAGGCTGGTTTCTTATTCAGAGGAATTTTGTTTTTCCTGTTTTAGCGATTATTCTTACAGAAAATTGATAATATTCATAATCTACCGTAAGTGAGGGGCCCTGAGGAGATTGGTGATAAACATGGCCATGACTTTGGCCCACTGATCTCACACTCATATTACACAGAGAGGAGCTCCAGTGCTCCTAAGGGTCTAACTGTACAGTGGAGCAAATGCCAAACTGCACCACAACGGCATCGAGGATGAAGATAAGAGACATCCCATCATCCATGGCGTCTCCGCTGCAATAGGGACGTATCAGCAGGTTAGATTACTCTCACCTCCAGGTAGTTTCCCCTTTAAGGCCAGTTCACACAGAGTAAATTCGGCAGAATTCTGCGTCGGAACTCTCCACTGCAGAATCCCGCCTGCCTTAGTGACAGTCTGTCTATGGAAGGGATCGCGCCTCTCCGCGTCTCTCTGCTCAACGAATCTTTGAGCGGAGAGATGTGGTGAACGGAGGCGCGCGATTCCTCCCAAAGACAGACTGTATGTCACTGAGGCAGGCGGGATTCGGCAGCGGAGAGTTCCGAAGCAGAATTACGCTGAATTTACTCTGTGTGAACTGGCCTTAAAGGGAAAAACTACCTGGAGGTGAGAGTAATCTAACCTGCTGATACGTCCCTATTGCAGCGGAGACGTCATGGATGAAGTGATGTCTCTTATCTTCATCCTCAATGCCGTTGTGGTGCAGTTTGGCATTTGCTCCACTGTACAGTTAGACCCTTAGGAGCACTGGAGCTCCTCTCTGTGTAATATGAGTGTGAGATCAGTGGGCCAAAATCATTTAACCCTTCTAAAACACCTGTTACTTATGGTGCATTTACACAGACAGATTTATCTGACAGATTCTTGAAGCCAAAACCAGGAATGGATCTAAAAAGAGGAGAAATCTCAGTCTTTCCTTTATAACCTGTTCTCTGTTTATAGTCTGTTCCTGGCTTTAGCTTCAGAAATCTGTCAGATAAATCTGGCTGTGTAAACGCACCATTATTCAAATCATGAAAAATGCCTATCTGCCCATTTTGATGCCAGTTTTTATACCCAGAACCACTTTGGGCCAGGCTGGACTCTCTTGGATATGATGTGGGTCATCCCTCTCTCTGTATTATCAGTGTGAGATCAGTGGCCCGAACGCATTTAACCCTTCGAAAACACCTGTTACTTATTCAAGTCGTGAAAAAATGCCTATCTGCCCACTTTGATATCAGTTTTAATACCCAGAACTACTTTGGGCCAGGCTGGACTCTCTAGGATATGATGCGGGGCATCCCTCTCTGTGTATTATCAGTGTGAGATCAGTGGCCTGAAATCATTTAAAGGGGTATTCCCCCCCAAATTATTTTTGCATTCATACATTGCCCACCCGTAGCTTTCCATCTTTCCAATATAAAGTTATTATGAATTCTGCACAGTTTTGCTGTTATCTAGTTGCATTCACCCCCACGGATTGCATCGAATCATCAAACCTCAGTCCAACCCGACACGCTCCCTGCTCCTGGCCCGCACCCTCCGAGATGGCATCACGTGTCCTTCATCCCTTCAATGACCCGGGTTAGTGCTTCTAACCCAGCACACTGAAGTGAGGGAGCACGCTGAGACAGTGACAGCTGCTGCTGCTGATCAATGTCACCCCTCTCTGAAAGCAGCCCCCCCCCCCAGTGTGTAACCCCAATTTGCCCCCCCCCCCCCCCCAACTCACCCGCATCAGAGACGGGCATCAGCGGCAACCCCCGGACCCCATCCCACCCCCCACCCCGCCTGGAACACCGGGACTAACAGAACAATCATCCCCCGGCAGCGCTCCCACTCCCCGGAACCCACCCTGCCACCAGCGGCACCCCTGGCCACAGAGACGGCTGTCAGCGGCACCCCCCCCCCCCCCCCCCCCCCCCCGGAACTCACCCGGCCTGGACACTCTGACAGCGGCTAGTGGCACCAAACCCCCCTCCCCCCCCGGAACGGACACTCTGCCGGCGTACGGCGGCACCACGACCCCCCGGCCCGGACTCTATGTTAGCGGCCAGCGGCACCACGACCCCCCCCTACCCCCCCCCCCCCCCCCCGGAACGGACACTGATGGTGGCCGGTGGCACCCCAACCCCCCCGGAACGGACACTCCGACGGCGGCCTGCGGCACCCCGACCCCCTCCCCCCCCCCCCGGACACTCCGACGGCGCCCAGTGGCACCCCGACCGCCCACCCCCGGCCCGGACACTGTGATAGTGGCCAGCGGCCCCCCGAATATCAGGTCACAGAGCTTCTGATGTGAATGGATAGCGGCTTGCTGGGATTTGTAGTTCTAAAGAAGTTCTGTGACTTGATATATTGTGTAGAACTACAGGTCCCAGCAAGCTGCTATCCATCCACATCACAATATATCAGGGCACAAAGCTTGTGTAGAACTACAGGTCCTAGGAAGCAGCGAGAAACATTGCATGCTGGGAAATGTAGTTTCCTGGCCGGCGTCATAGTGGATATAGTCTGCTTTTATGAAAAAAAAAATTCTCGGGAACGGCTGCAGCTAGAAAGACGGAGGGGGACTTGGTGAGTAAGAACAGCTAGGTTTGGGGGCATTTAATTTTTTTTAGCTCTTGGGGGGAATACCTCTTTAACCCTTTGAAAACACCTGTTACTTATTCAAATCATGAAAAATGACCATCTGCCCACTTTGATGCCAGTTTTTATACCCAGATCCACTTTGGGCCAGGCTGGACTCTCTTGCATATGATGTGAGGCATCCCTCTCTGTGTGTACGCAGTGTGAGATCAGTGGCCCAAAGTCAATTTTATTTTTAAATCATAATTTTGTGTTTGTACTTTGATGCCCATATTTATGCCAACCGTGGGGTCCTTTTGGCCATTTTTATCACCAATCCCCCCTTAGGGCACTCCACTTACGGTAGGTTATGAATATGATCAATTTTCTGTAAGAATAATAGCTAAAACAGGAAAAACAAAAATCCTCTGAATAAAGAAACTGGACGAATAAGAAACCAACTTCAGCCTCGTCGCTCCATGAGGTAATGTGGGGTTCAGCACACAGAAGCCATAGCAAGCCCTCCAGCTGCTGCAGCTCATCGTGCCTGGACAGTAGTATTCAGCAAACTTATCAAAATTTTCCGTTTTGGCAACATTCTCTAAACCGGACCACTCGGCATTTGATCCTGGTGGCTGCAAAAGTTGGATGCAACCCTAGTGATCCCTGGAAATATTGTTACAGCCATTGGCTGTAGCTGTGTTTTCCTGGCAGCTTTATAGCTCCCAACCGTCCCAGATCTCACGAGACAGTCCTGATTTCGCGGTGCTGTCCTGCCTTTCCGGAACGTCGCCCAGTGTTTCCCATTATACTGGGGGTAAAAGGAAAAACAACAAACCGGTAACTAACCTGTCAGCCAGTCCCAGCAGCTCCTCTTTCGGCAGAGCGCGCACTCCCGTCATCCTCCAGTGCAGGCAGCAGGGTATACAGACACTGCCTGTGCCGGGTGATAGGTGTTGTTGTAGGACAGGAGGAGGATGTGTTAAGAAAGGTGAAATGTCTCCCAGGTGCTACTGTCAGCAGGGATAGGAGATGGATTGCTAACATTGTGAAGGCTGCTAGTATAGGTAGCAAAGTTGATCTGGTGGTTCATCTTTGAACCAATGACTTGTCCCAAAGAGATGTGGATGTGGTTAAAAAGAAATTCCAAACTTTCAGCCTGGAGCTGGGCAAGATAGCAGATTCGGTGACATTTTCAGAGGTTTTGCCGGTCTGTAATCATTTTGTACAGGAAAGACAGAGCAGAGAGAAGGGGAGGCGGGGTAGCCATTTATGTTAGGGATAATCTTAAATCAACAGTCATCCAAAATACATATAAAGAGCTGGGGACTATCTGGGTTTGCATGCAGTCCAAAGAGGGAACTGTTATTAGAATAGGTGTTATCTATAGGCCTCTGGGGCAAAGTGAGAACGATGATAACATGCTAATGGATGAAATTACTTAAATGTCATTAAAGGGGGACATTGTAGTTATGGGTGACTTCAACATGCCAGATGAGGATTGGACTATCCCTTGTGCACTTACATGTAAAATCAAGAATGTAATAGAGACCCTTACAGGGGCAACTCTTAAACAGCTTGTGAGGACACCAACCAGAGGAGAGAACATTCTAGATTTAGTATTTACTAATGGGGATTGGGTGTCTGAACTCAGAGTGGAAGAAAATTTAGGTTTCAGTGACCACCAGTGTTTATGGCTTGATATACAAACTGCGTGCAATCCCATACTACAACAAGAGTATTGGAATTTAGGAAGACAGATTTTAAGATAATGGGGGAGTATTTAGATAAAGAATTAAAGGGGTAGTGTGGCGCTAAAAAATTATTCACAGAATAACACACATTACAAAGTTATACAACTTTGTAATGTATGTTATGTCTGTGAATCGCCCCCTTCCCCAAGTCCCACCACCCCCGCCAAACTTGTGCCAAACGTCATCTTCGGACGGACGGACGAATCGCTGCCGCCGCCCCCCCCCCCTCCGCGTCATATTCTCAGCCAATCGCGGCTGAGCAGCTGATGACGCGACCACGTCATCAGCCGCGATTGGCTGAGCATAACTGTGCTCAGCCAATCGCGGTTGAGCACAGTTATGGCGCGGCGGAGGGGGGACGGCGGCAGCGATTCGGCCGTCCGTCAGAAGATGACGTTTGGCACAAGATGGCGGACGTCCTCGACACGGATCAGGTAATGTATAATGCACCACACACTTCCGAGTACACGGGCGGGGGTGGTGGAACACGGGGAAGGGGGCGATTCAAAGACATAACATACATTACAAAGTTGTGTAACTTTGTAATGTGTGTTATTCTGTGAATAATTTTTTAGCGCCACACTACCCCTTTAAGAGGGTGGGATAAAACATCGGGAGTGAGGGCTCAGTGGGCAGCATTTAAAAATGCCATATTAACCCCTTAAGGACCGGGCCTGAAATGGCCTTAAGGACCGGAGCAAATTTTATGAATTTGACCAGTGTCACTTTATTCATTAATTACTTCGGGATGCTTTTACCTATCCGGCTGATTCTGAGATTGTTTTCTCGTGACATATTGTACTTCACATTTCTTGTAAATTGGAGTCGATACTTATAACGAATCTTTATGAAAAAACCCAAAATAGCGTGAAAAATTGTGAAAAAATGCATTTTTCCAACTTTAAAACTTTTCTGCTTATACAGAAAATGGTTATACCACATAAATTATATATTAAATAGCATTAGCAACATGTCTACTTTATGTTGGCGGCATTTATTAAACTATATTTCATTATTTTTAGACAATAGGAAGCTTAAAACATTAGCAGCAAATTTCCAAATTTTCAGTAAAATTTCAAAATCAGATATTTTTAGGGAACTGTTCAGGTTTAAAGTGTATTTGAGGGGACTGTGTGTTAGAAAGCCTCACGAAGCACCCCATTTCAGAAACTGCACCCCCTAAACTCTGCAAAAGCACATCCAGAAAGTTTTTTAACCCTTTAGGGGAGTCACAGAAATAAAAGCTAAGTGTGTAAGAAATTTGAAAATTTTAATTTTCTGTGCAGAGATTTTATTGTAATCCAATATTTTTCATAATTATAAACCTATTACCAGAGAAATGCACCCCAATATTGATTGCCCCGTTTCTGCAGTTTATAGAAATACCCCATATGTGGCCCTATTGCGCTATTTGACGCAACCACAAGCCTCAGATATAAGGGAGCGCCTAGTGAATTTCAATGGCTCCGTTATTTTTGGTCATTTTTGACTGTACCACTTCAGGTTGGCAGAGGCTCTGGGGTGCCAAAACCTAAAAAACACCCCTAAAGGGACACCATTTAGAAAACTACACCCCTCAAGGAATGTAACAAGGGGTGCGGTGAGCATCTGGACCCCACAGGTGCTTCACAGATTTTCCAAACAATATGGCTTGAAAAAAGACTAAAGTATTTTTTACACTAAAATGTTGTTCTAGCCTTCAATTTTTCATTTTCACAAAGGGATAAAAGGAAAAAAAAAAACACAAAACATGTAGCACAGTTTCTCCCGAGTACGGAAATACCCCACATGTGGACATAAAGTGCCAAGCGGGCGCAGGACGAGCCTCCAAAGGGAAGGAGCGCCAATTGGCTTTTGGAAGCTGGATTTCACTGGAATGGATTTCAAGGGCCATGTCGCATTTACAGAGCCCTCGTGCTGCCAAGACACTGGAAACCCCCCACAAGTGACCCCATTCTGGAAACTACACCCCTCAAGGAATCTAACAAGAGGTGCAGTGAGCATATGGACCCCACTCGTGACGGGCACAAATGTGGAAAAATGTGACGTGAAAGTGAAAATTTTCATTTTTTCACTTTCATGGCACAAATGTGCCCGTCATCCAGGGGTCCATATCCTCACTGCACCCCTTGTTAGATTCCTTGAGGGGTATAGTTTCCAGAATGGGGTCACTTGTGGGGGGTTTCCAGTGTTTTGGCAGCACGAGGGCTCTGTAAATGCGACATGGCTTTCATCATCCATTCTAGCCAAATCCAGCCTCTAAAATCCAAATGGCGCTCCTTCCCTTCGGAGGCTTGCCCTGCGCCCACATGGCGCTTTATGTCCAGATGTGGGGTATTTACGGACTCGGGGGAAATTGCTCTACACATTTTTTTTTTTTTTTCTCTTTTAACCCCTTGTGAAAATGATAAATTCAAGGCTAGACCAACATTATAGTGTAAAAAATTTAATATTTCATTTTCACGCCACATTGTTCCACATTTGTGCCCGTCACCAGTGGGGTCCATATGCTGACTACACCCCTTGTTACATTCCTTGAGGGGTGTAGTTTCCATAATAGGGTCACTTGTGGGGGGTTTAACTGTCTTGGCAACACAGGGGCCTTTTGAATGCAACATGGCCCCTCGAAATCCATTCCATCCAAATCCAGCCTTCAAATGGCGCACCTTCCCTTTGGAGGCTTACCCTGCACCCGCATGGCGCTTTATGTCCACATGTGGGGTATTTCCGTACTCAGGGGAAATTGCTCTACACATTGTGTTTTTTTTTATCTTTTAACCCCTTGTGAAAATGAAAAAATCAAGACAAGATCAATGATTTAGAGTAAAAATTAAAAAAAAATTACACTAAATGTTGGTCTAGCCTTGATTTTTTTCCATTTCCACAAGGGGTTAAAAAAGAAAATGAACACAAAACGTGTAGGGTAGTTTCCCCTGAGTACGAAAATACCCCACATGTGGACATAATTTGCCATATGGGCACAGGGCAAGTCACCAAAAGGACAGAGCGCCATTTAGAGGCTGGAATGGGGGATGGAGGCCATGTCGCAATTACAAAGCTCCTGTGCTGCCAGAACAGTAGAAACCCCCGACAAGTGACCCAATTCTGGAAACTACACCCCATAAGGAATCTAACAAGGGGTGCAGTGAGCATATGGACCCCACTAGTGATGGGCACATGTGTAGAACATGTGCCGTGAAAATAAAAAATACCATTTTTTTCATTTTCACGTCCCAAATGTGGCCGTCACCAGGGGGCCATATACCCGCTGCCCCACTTGTTAGATTCCTTATGGGGTGTAGTTTCCAGAATGGGGTCACTTGTGGGGGGTTTCTACTGTCCTGGCCGCACAGAGGCTTTGTAATTGCATCATGGCATTTTCTAATGGGAATGGCGGCCATACCTATTTAGCTGGGGAAAAGGGACAATTCTAATTTATTTGGGGGTATTAGGCCAATTATTAGTTTATAAGGTTGAAAATGACAGGTGTCCATCAAATTCAACCTGTGTTGATCCAGAGGAAGGCAAAAACCCCTCGTGAGGCAGACGACAGTAGCCTCATCACAGGGGAAAAATTCCTTCCCGACTCCATAATGGCGATCAGAATAATCCCTGGATCAACGTGACCCCTGAAATAGGAATAAGGGACGGAATTTAGATAATGTAGAACCCCAATGACGTGTAGTGCGCCTTGGAGCGATCCAGTATGCAGAGGCCGGGGTGATCAGGACAGGTGTCACACTGGTAAATGGTGTCCTTCCTGATCCCCCTGTTACGCCACACTCTGCACTTCTTCTGGGGTCTCCCTTTCTCCAGTGTGGGGGACGTCACCTGGAAAATGTTGTCCTGGTGCGATACGGGGTCCTTCATATCCAGAAGTGCTGGGTCCGCTCCATGGCTGCTAAATATTAGGGCGCTATTACTGCTTCTGATATGTTCGGATCGTGCCGCAAGCTACAGTAGCTCGGGCAGCGAGGGACCAGAAGAGGGGGTGCTGGTATAAAAGTTATCCCCGTACAGGTGATAACCTTTATCCAGCAGTGGGAAGATCAGTTCCCGGACGATGTCCCCACTAACTCCGAGGATGGGGGGGGAGGGGGCATCTGGGGGCTGGATTCGGGTGTCCCTTCCTTCATACACTCTAAGGGTACGTGCACACTGCGGAATCGCGAAGGATAACCCTTTGTGCATTCCGCAGTTGGCACCCGCCGGCGGACTGATGCAGGCGCACGTCTCCGTCCGTGTCGTAGACTCCATTCTATGCAGGGGCGGATTCCGCTCTGCGTCCAACGTGTTGATGGAATGACGGATGATGGAATCCGCCCATGCATAGGATAGAGTCTATGACACGGGCGGAGACGCGCCCCTGCATCAGTCCGCCGGCGGGTGCCAGCTGCGGAATGCACGAAGGGTTATCCTTCGCCATTCCGCAGTGTGCACGTACCCTAAATCTGTAAGTGTACCCTGAGGTACTCTCACAGAGTTTGTAGAATTTCACACCATACCGTCATCTCTTATTGGGACGGTACTGGCGGAAAAGACGTGTCTGGGGGGCAGCGTACGCTACGCTACTCCCAGACACGTCACTGGATGATGAGGAGGATGAGGATGAATGGAGGAACGAAGGACCCCCCCATTCATCCTCACTGGCTGTTTTGGTGTCGGAGGCAATAATAATGTATGCGTCCAATACCGAAAACACCCTGGGGGCCATCTTTATATGGGGATTGGTATATGGGGTATGTAGTGGTGTAGTGTAAAACTTTATTCAATGTAGTGTGGTGTTATGTAGTGTTTTTTTTACGTGTTTTTTACAGTAAGTATACAAAAAAAACCTACGCCAAAAATGGTGTTGCTGATGAATGCCGCACTTATGTTCGGCACTTATCAGCAGACCGTGGCAGTAGGATATAAAAAAAAACACCCTACGCCAAAAAGGAGGAGTTGCTGATTAGCAGCGCACTTTCGTGCGATGCTGATCAACACTCAGCGGCGATAGGGTGCGGAAAATAGAAAAAAAAAAAATTTTTTTTACTACATTCTGAACATCCCTGTAGTGGCTGATACGTGTATTACACTTATCAGCCGCTAGGGGGCAGCAGAGAGCAAGATCCGAAAATAGACGACGCTGGAGCCGGAAAAATACGAAAAAAGACGACGCTGGAGCCGGAAACAGACGATCGGGACTCACGGAAGAAGCCGAAGTCCCGACAAGATGAAGAGGACGCCGGGAACCCGGAAGACGCCGATCAGGACCCCGGGACAGGTGAGTAATGTACAAATACCTGCTCCGGACCCCTCAGCTACCTAGCTGAGGGGTCCGGAGCAGGTATTTATTACTTGTGGGGACTTTGATCGCCGTGAACGGCCGGCCGGCTGGCCGGCCGTTCACGGCGATCGGGACGGTGGTACCGTGACCACCATTACTTTTTACAGTAATGGCGGTCGGTGCCGTCCCCGGACAGCCCCGCCCGCCATTTTTTTCCGGGTCAGCGGGCCACCGATGGCCCGGAAAGGTTCCGATCGCCGCTATGGGCTTATCAGCCAATAGCGGCGATCGTCGGCATGGGGGGGGGTTAACAACCCTCCATGCCGACAGGGAGAGATGGCCTGCTATGTATTATAGCAGGCTATCTCCCCCGATCGGGACCCGGCCGGCCGCGGCGCCCGTTTAAAGGGCTGACGTACCGGTACGTCATGGGTCCTTAAGTGACAGTGATCCATGACGTGCCGGTACGTCATGGGTCCTTAAGAGGTTAAAGGCAACTGGACTACTGTAGGAGAAGTTAGCAAAAGTAAAAGATAGAAGAATCCGTTATGGTTTACTAGAGAGGTTAAGGCCATTGTAAAGGGAAAAAGGCAGCCTATAGGAAGTATAAAGAGACTTGAAATGTAGCTGACAGAGAGACGTATAAAATTATACAGAAGGAGGCAAAGCAGATTATAAATGCTACTAAAGCATTAAAAGAAGAATAAATGGCAAAATCTTTTAAGGAGGGGAATAAAACCTTCAGATATATAAGTGACAGGAAGAAGAAGAATAGCTGCAGCATAACTAAAATAAGTAATGGGGAGAATACATTTATTGATGAAGATGAGGCAGTGTTTTCAGAAGGAGGCCTTCACAATCACAGGCTGGTTGGGCACAACATTGGCTCCAGTTATATGGGTTCAGCTCCAGTATTTTCAGAGTCTGAAGTTGCAGAGGAACTTGCCTGTATAAAGTAGAATAAGGCGATGGGTCCAGATGGTGTACACCCCAGGGTTCTTAAAGAATTCGGATCTGTGATTGCTGCCCCCCCCTGACAGATCTGTATAACCAATCCCTGCTAACAGAAGTTCCTGATGATTGGAGAATGGCCAATGTTATACCCATCCACAAGAAGGGGAGTAGAGAAGATCCCAGTAACTACAGGCCAGTTAGCCTGACATTTGTAGAAGTAAAAATTATGGAAACTCTTCTAAAAAAGAAGATAATGGATCACCTAAGAATCAACAATTTGATGGATCCAAACCAGCATGGCTTTACTGCAGGCCGATCATGTCAGACTAATCTCATTGATTTCTTTGATTATGTCACAAAAGTGTTGGATGAAGGTGGTGCCATGGATATTGCCTATCTGGACTTCAGCAAAGCCTTTGATACAGTTCCCCATAAAGAGCTGATAGAGAAGTTAGAGAAAACTAGACTTAATCCCTGGATAGTTCAGTGGATTTGTGGATGGCTGAAGGATAGATATCAGAGGGTTGTTGTTAATGGTGAATATTCCGAGCAGAGACTGGTTACAAGTGGTGTGCCACAAGGGTCTGTTCTGGCTCCTATTCTTTTTAATATGTTCGTAAGTGACTTAGGAGAAGGTTTGGTAGGTAAAGTTTGTCTATTTGCTGACGACACAAAAGTTTGCAACAGGGTTGATATTTCTGGAGGTGTCAGTAATGTGAAAAATGATTTAGCTTTGATAAGTGGTCCAAACATTGGAAATTGAAGTTCAATGTTTCCAAATTTAAAATAATGCACTTGGGGAGGAGGAATCCTCTGTCCGAGTATCACATTGGCAGTACTGTGTTGGCAAAGACTTCAGAAAAGAAGCATTTAGGGGTAGTGATTTCTGACAGCCTTAAAATGAGTAACCAGTGCAACCAGGCAGTGGGGAAAGCAAATCACATGCTGGGCTGTATAGCTAGAGGTATAACCAGTAGGAAGAGGGAGACTGTGATCCCGCTGTATAGTGCTCTGGTGAGACCACATCTGGAGTACTGTGTTCAGTTCTGGAGACCTCACCTAAAAAAGGATATTAATAAAATAGAACAGGTCAAAGAGAGGCCACAAAAATGGTGGAGGGTGTGAAGCATAAACCATATCAGGAAAGAGTTAAGGATTTGAATCTGTATAGTCTGGAGAAAAGAAGGGGGGACATGATTGAAACCTTTAAAGGGGAACTTCGGATAAGGAAAAACTTGTTTTCTATTAAAAGTACATTAAAAGTTATATAGATGTGTCTATACAATGTATTACCATACCTGTGAGGTTCTGCCACACTGGTAGCTGATAGAAATCTATGAAGTGAAGAAAAAAGGCCTCTGTGCCAATTCACATTGTCTCCTGCTCCCTCTGCTCTCCCACCTTAGGGCAGGTTCACACTACGGAATTCTCGCGGACAATGTCCGCGGAATTCTGGCAGCTGTCCGGCCGCACATCTGGGCGCCTTTCCGCCGGCCCCATAGACACCATTCTATGGGCCGGCGTATTCCGCTATACGCTGAAAGAAGTGTCATGTCACTTCTTTTAGCGGATCGCGGAATACGCCGGCCCATAGAATGGTGTCTATGGAGCCGGTGGAAAGGCGCGTGCCCGTGCGGGCGGACAGCTGACGGAATTCCGCGGACATTGTCCACGATAATTCCGTAGTGTGAACCCGCCCTTAGGAGACAAATATTACATGCCTCTGTCTCACATTTTGTGTGTTTGCTGAGTACAAGCTGATGATGCAGACAGGGGGCAGGGTGTGATGTCCCAGGAGACTTGGCTGGATCCCCCAATCCCCTGAGTGATTCACCATCTGTGACCGGCCAGAAGCAGGTGCAGCACTAATTTTACTGATTGTGATGGGTGGGGGACTGTGATGATCAGCTGAGGGAAAGCATTGCATTCTGGGAACTGCTCAACCAGGAAGGTTTTGGTAGTTTCAAAACTGACATAGACAGGTAAGTAATGCTATATGCTTTCATTTTTTATAACCTCTACCTGGAGTTCCCCTTTAAGCATGTTAAAGGACTAAGGCTGCATTCCCACGTTCCCCATCCAGGCTTCTACTCACCTCCTCATAGAAACATATTAGGTTGGTTTGACAGCTTCTGTCCTTAGTAAAACCATGCTGGTTATCACTTATTATACTATTAGCCACTACATATTCCTGGATGTAGTCACTTATAAGCCCCTCAAATAGTTTCCCCACAATGGACGTTAAGCTTACAGGTCTATAGTTACCTGAGGAAGTTCAAGAGCCCTTTTTGAAGATCGGCACTACATTTGCCTTACGCCAGTCCCTCGGCGCAATACCAGTAAGCAAAGAATCACTGAATATTTCATACAAGGGTAGAGAAATTACAAAACTGAGCTCCCTAAGAACTCGGGTGTAATCCATCAGGCCCTGGAGCTTTGGTTACATTGAGTTTATTTAATTTGTCTTGGACCATATATATAGTAAACCAGTTCAGTACATTACATGTGTTAGCAGCACTGGCCCCACCCACAACAGCTCCATCCTCTTTTGTATATACAGAACTGAAGAAGCCATTAAGTAACTCAGCTTTCTCCTGATCCCCAGTTATTAACTCTCCGTCACCATTATTTAGGGGTCCTACATGCTCTGACCTTGGTTTTTTTGCATTAATATATTTGAAGAATTTTTGGGGGTTTCTTTTGCTTTCTATAGCTACCTGCCTTTCATTATGAATTTTTGCTGCTTTAATTACATTTTTACAGGTTTTGTTGACTTCTTTGTAATGTTTAAAGGCTACAGCTGACCCCTCTGATTTGTATTTTTTGAATGCCCCTTTTTTTTCATTTATAGCCCTTCTAACCTGTAAGTTGTAAGCCATGTGGGATTGGATTTTAGCCGTTTATATTTGTTACCCATAGGAATATGTTTGGCCGTACAGTTATTTAATGTGGATTTGAAGATTTCCCATTTATTAGCTGCATCAGTATGTGCCAGCAGCCGCTCCCAGTCTATGCCCTAAAGTTCAGCCCTTAACCCAGGAAAATTGGCCCTTTTAAAATTAATAAGAGTTTTTCCCCTTCCAACCTGTCTTTGTTTTCTACACTTTAATCTAAAAGTCACTATATTGTGGTCACTATTACCCAGATGTCCATGGACAGTGACATCCCCAACCAGCTCAGCGTTGTTAGAAATAACCAGATCCAACAAGGCATCACTTCTAGTTGGCTCCTCCACAAAGAAGCTCTCTATCAGCAGATGATAATTTAGGAAGAGTAAGATTGAAAAGGAACAACTATGTGGCTGCAGAGTCATACATATTGGATTTATAGAAATCAGAAGTAGGTGGTAAAGGTGTCTTGGATATTGTAGTGATGCACAGTGTCAATTTTTGGCACATCAAAATGTGTTTCTAAGGCGGGGATGGGGAACCTTCAGCCCTCCAGCTGTTAAAAAAAATTACAATTCCCATCATGCACGATGTCGGCTAATCGTTGTCCATCAACATGTTGAAAGACAAATGACCTTGATAGCAACAATCTGCTGCTCTTACTCTATGTAATAGGAGTGGTGGCAAAAGACCGCCGTTATCTCTTATGTGCTCCCCTCGACCCCACCCACACACACACACACACACACACCCACCCACACACACACACACACTTACCTGCTCGCTGTCAGCACATGTAATAGCGCCAGTGGCGAGCAGGGAAAGAGGAGCAAGCAAGCGCTGACCTGACAAGTCGGTGCTCGCTTGTTGCCAGAGATCACCCAGTGTAATAGGGGCTTCCTACTACTGCTGCTTTTCAACAGAAGTTGATGTGTAAACTAAAATGTATAATAGTTATATTACAAAGTAATATTACTTTTTGTTAAAGCACAAAAAAAACACCTTTTGGGTATATTCACACGGGCGGGCTCGCAGCGAGATTCTCGCTGCGAGCCCGGCAGGTCCTGTCAGTTCCCATAAACTACATACTTGCTGCGGTCTAAACGACCGCAGCGAGTATGTAATTATACCGCCCTTAACCCCTTCTACTCCCGGCCGGCTCCCCCGCTGTAAGCAGCATACATTACCTGTCCTCGCTGCACGGGTCCGGCGTCCTGCTCTCCCGCCCGGCCAATCAGTGGCTGCGGCTGGGCAACACACTAATTGGCCGGACGGGAGAGCAGGACGCCGGACCCGTGCAGCGAGGACAGGTAATGTATGCTGCTTACAGCGGGGGAGCCGGCGGGAGTAGAAGGGGTTAAGCGCGGTATAATTACATACTCGCTGCGGTCGTTTAGACCGCAGCAAGTATGTAGTTTATGGGAACTGACAGGACCTGCCGGGCTCGCAGCGAGAATCTCGCTGCGAGCCCGCCCGTGTGAATATACCCTTTGGGTATAAACCCACACACCGTATACGCAGCAGATTTGTTGGTACAGATTTGATGCTGTGTTCAATTATTTAGATCTAATCTGCTGCAAGTTTGCTGCGTATCGCAGCAGTAAATACGCTGCATATACGGTGTGTGGGTTTATACCCAGCTCTCCGGAATACCCCTTCAACAAACCACTACATATTAAAGGTACTCTGTCAGCTGTAATTCATGTTCCAAATATCATTCATATGGCGTTGATTGCATCTTTTGAGCTGACCATAAAATCATTGCTATTGTTTTGGTGTATGTACAAATCGTTTTTTTGTTTGCAGTAATCGCAGGAATGATTATCATTCTGTGTGTTATGGTGAACAATAGTTTATAGTTAATTGTTGAAAATGAAAAATTGCTTTGTCTAATAGGACCCTTAGCTGATAGGACAAGGAAAAGGAAACATAAGTCTATCTGGACTTCGAGGATGTGGAAAAAAAAACTTTTATTCTGTATGGGTGTGTTTACACAGAGAGATTTATATGATTTTTAAATGCAAAGCCAGGAATGGATTTGAAAAATTTTCTGCTGGCTGTGGCTTCAAAAATCTGTCAGATAAATATCTGTGTAAATGCACCTGAAAAGCTGCGAGCTGGTATGTCTTCTTTCTCCCCCCTCCCTGCTTGATTGACATCTAGAAGCCAAGCACGGTCAGGTATGGGAAGGGGAGTAAAGAGGTGTTACTGTTTGCTGCACTTCAAGAGTTTGGGAAAGCCTCTTTGACTCTTTGTTCTATAAAATAAAAGCATTTTACTATGTTTTGAGGCACAAGCTGATATTTAAAAAAGGTATCATGTGTCTTCTTATCGTAACCACTATATACATTGATTGGAATTGAATTGTAGCTGACGGATTACCTTAAACTAACAAAGGTTGTGTTTCCACATTTCTGCTTTTCTTACATACTCAGAATCTAAATTGCCTGTGCTCTACCATGTGAGCAGTATTACCAGGCATATGACATTGTTATAAGAAAGAAAGACTGGTACTAAATCATGTTGAAAACCACGTATTTCAATGCATTTTCTCTGCTGTCCTCAAATGCATGCTTTTCCACGTTTCTTCCCCAATAGCTGCGAAATGCTGCCAGAATTATCAGCAATATCACATGGCTATTTGGGAAGAAATGGGGACGTGTGTTCAAAATGGATTCTGAAAAGACCATAAATGTAGGACACATGTAAAGGCAAGACTGAGGTGGTTTGTATCATTTGTTTTGCACCATTATTTTGGTGGAAAAGGTGCTTTTGCCGAACAATTTTTTTTTTTTAAGCAGTTTTTGCTATTTTTGACCAGTTTATGAAGACTGTGCCATTTTTTTTTTATTTGCTCGGAGAGGGTGTGGTTTTGTTAGCTACTTTTTTAAGCCAGATTTATCATGTGTGATTTTTTTTTTACGTAAACAAAATCCACAGTACTCCAATCAGTTCCAGGCATAGTTTATTAACCTTATTTATTTTTGTCTAAAAAAATTAAAATAAAATTACACAATATTTTTCAAGGCCTATGCTCCTAATCATAATTTGTGTGCATGAACTGGAGATGCACAAATGATACATACCCCTCTGAGACTTTGTTTCAATAATTGCAATTAAAAACCTGAACATGTGAACACACACTATGGGTGTTTCTGGTCTAAATGCCAAACACATGAAAGTAATTAAGATTCACAAGCGTAAAGCCTAATCATTATAGGTGTGTTTAGGGCGTAGCCTATGATTCCCACTCTTAATTAATGGTATTTATCCTTTCTGCTGCTGAATGCTTAGGATCTGAATGCCTTTGGAATAAACTCAGTTTGGAAAATATTGTGCAAGGTTTAACCTGCCTGTTTTACAGTTTAACCCATTATCTGCCTTCTGAATACTGGCATCAAACAGTAATTCAGGCATTTTAGTAAATGATGATGATGATGCAGGGAGTTCCGAAGTCCAGTACGTAGCACATTGTCCATATATATGGACTGTGCACATAATGCGAGAATAAGGCCTTACTGTTCAATGCAAGTATGTCACAGCCTAAAATGTAATATTTATAGCTACTTTTACCAGCATATGCCTCCTATTATGTGTGACTTTTCAATTTTGGTAGAGTTTTTTGAGATAATTTACCCAAGTTCGGAGCAGTCTAACGTTAAAGTTTTTACCAACAAACAGAGTAAGGCTACACATGTGCTTTCCGTCATAAGCAAATTGGTACATATTGTATATTGCAGAGGATGATTCCCCCTAAGGGTATAAACCCACACACCGTATAAGCAGCGTATTTACTGCTGCGATACGCAGCAAACACGCAGCAAATACGCAGCAAAAACGCAGCAGATTATATCTAAATAACTGAACATTCTATGCACAGGCGGATTCCGCCAAAAGAATTGACACGAAAAAAGACGACGCTGGAGCCGGAAACAGACGATCGGGACTCACGGAAGAAGCCGAAGTCCCGACAAGATGAAGAGGACGCCGGGAACCCGGAAGACGCCGATCAGGACCCCGGGACAGGTGAGTAATGTACAAATACCTGCTCCGGACCCCTCAGCTACCTAGCTGAGGGGTCCGGAGCAGGTATTTATTACTTGTGGGGACTTTGATCGCCGTGAACGGCCGGCCGGCTGGCCGGCCGTTCACGGCGATCGGGACGGTGGTACCGTGACCACCATTACTTTTTACAGTAATGGCGGTCGGTGCCGTCCTCGGACAGCCCCGACCGCCATTTTTTTCCGGGTCATCGGGCCACCGATGGCCCGGAAAGGTTCCGATCGCCGCTATGGGCTTATCAGCCAATAGCGGCGATCGTCGGCATGGGGGGGGGTTAACAACCCTCCATGCCGACAGGGAGAGATGGCCTGCTATGTATTATAGCAGGCTATCTCCCCCGATCGGGACCCGGCCGGCCGCGGCGCCCGTTTAAAGGGCTGACGTACCGGTACGTCATGGGTCCTTAAGTGACAGTGATCCATGACGTGCCGGTACGTCATGGGTCCTTAAGAGGTTAAAGGCAACTGGACTACTGTAGGAGAAGTTAGCAAAAGTAAAAGATAGAAGAATCCGTTATGGTTTACTAGAGAGGTTAAGGCCATTGTAAAGGGAAAAAGGCAGCCTATAGGAAGTATAAAGAGACTTGAAATGTAGCTGACAGAGAGACGTATAAAATTATACAGAAGGAGGCAAAGCAGATTATAAATGCTACTAAAGCATTAAAAGAAGAATAAATGGCAAAATCTTTTAAGGAGGGGAATAAAACCTTCAGATATATAAGTGACAGGAAGAAGAAGAATAGCTGCAGCATAACTAAAATAAGTAATGGGGAGAATACATTTATTGATGAAGATGAGGCAGTGTTTTCAGAAGGAGGCCTTCACAATCACAGGCTGGTTGGGCACAACATTGGCTCCAGTTATATGGGTTCAGCTCCAGTATTTTCAGAGTCTGAAGTTGCAGAGGAACTTGCCTGTATAAAGTAGAATAAGGCGATGGGTCCAGATGGTGTACACCCCAGGGTTCTTAAAGAATTCGGATCTGTGATTGCTGCCCCCCCCTGACAGATCTGTATAACCAATCCCTGCTAACAGAAGTTCCTGATGATTGGAGAATGGCCAATGTTATACCCATCCACAAGAAGGGGAGTAGAGAAGATCCCAGTAACTACAGGCCAGTTAGCCTGACATTTGTAGAAGTAAAAATTATGGAAACTCTTCTAAAAAAGAAGATAATGGATCACCTAAGAATCAACAATTTGATGGATCCAAACCAGCATGGCTTTACTGCAGGCCGATCATGTCAGACTAATCTCATTGATTTCTTTGATTATGTCACAAAAGTGTTGGATGAAGGTGGTGCCATGGATATTGCCTATCTGGACTTCAGCAAAGCCTTTGATACAGTTCCCCATAAAGAGCTGATAGAGAAGTTAGAGAAAACTAGACTTAATCCCTGGATAGTTCAGTGGATTTGTGGATGGCTGAAGGATAGATATCAGAGGGTTGTTGTTAATGGTGAATATTCCGAGCAGAGACTGGTTACAAGTGGTGTGCCACAAGGGTCTGTTCTGGCTCCTATTCTTTTTAATATGTTCGTAAGTGACTTAGGAGAAGGTTTGGTAGGTAAAGTTTGTCTATTTGCTGACGACACAAAAGTTTGCAACAGGGTTGATATTTCTGGAGGTGTCAGTAATGTGAAAAATGATTTAGCTTTGATAAGTGGTCCAAACATTGGAAATTGAAGTTCAATGTTTCCAAATTTAAAATAATGCACTTGGGGAGGAGGAATCCTCTGTCCGAGTATCACATTGGCAGTACTGTGTTGGCAAAGACTTCAGAAAAGAAGCATTTAGGGGTAGTGATTTCTGACAGCCTTAAAATGAGTAACCAGTGCAACCAGGCAGTGGGGAAAGCAAATCACATGCTGGGCTGTATAGCTAGAGGTATAACCAGTAGGAAGAGGGAGACTGTGATCCCGCTGTATAGTGCTCTGGTGAGACCACATCTGGAGTACTGTGTTCAGTTCTGGAGACCTCACCTAAAAAAGGATATTAATAAAATAGA
The DNA here is from genome assembly GCF_027789765.1 of Dendropsophus ebraccatus. Taxonomy (NCBI): domain Eukaryota; kingdom Metazoa; phylum Chordata; class Amphibia; order Anura; family Hylidae; genus Dendropsophus; species Dendropsophus ebraccatus. Next base: position 82,241,493 of record NC_091458.1, read on the forward strand.
ACAGGTCAAAGAGAGGCCACAAAAATGGTGGAGGGTGTGAAGCATAAACCATATCAGGAAAGAGTTAAGGATTTGAATCTGTATAGTCTGGAGAAAAGAAGGGGGGACATGATTGAAACCTTTAAAGGGGAACTTCGGATAAGGAAAAACTTGTTTTCTATTAAAAGTACATTAAAAGTTATATAGATGTGTCTATACAATGTATTACCATACCTGTGAGGTTCTGCCACACTGGTAGCTGATAGAAATCTATGAAGTGAAGAAAAAAGGCCTCTGTGCCAATTCACATTGTCTCCTGCTCCCTCTGCTCTCCCACCTTAGGGCAGGTTCACACTACGGAATTCTCGCGGACAATGTCCGCGGAATTCTGGCAGCTGTCCGGCCGCACATCTGGGCGCCTTTCCGCCGGCCCCATAGACACCATTCTATGGGCCGGCGTATTCCGCTATACGCTGAAAGAAGTGTCATGTCACTTCTTTTAGCGGATCGCGGAATACGCCGGCCCATAGAATGGTGTCTATGGAGCCGGTGGAAAGGCGCGTGCCCGTGCGGGCGGACAGCTGACGGAATTCCGCGGACATTGTCCACGATAATTCCGTAGTGTGAACCCGCCCTTAGGAGACAAATATTACATGCCTCTGTCTCACATTTTGTGTGTTTGCTGAGTACAAGCTGATGATGCAGACAGGGGGCAGGGTGTGATGTCCCAGGAGACTTGGCTGGATCCCCCAATCCCCTGAGTGATTCACCATCTGTGACCGGCCAGAAGCAGGTGCAGCACTAATTTTACTGATTGTGATGGGTGGGGGACTGTGATGATCAGCTGAGGGAAAGCATTGCATTCTGGGAACTGCTCAACCAGGAAGGTTTTGGTAGTTTCAAAACTGACATAGACAGGTAAGTAATGCTATATGCTTTCATTTTTTATAACCTCTACCTGGAGTTCCCCTTTAAGCATGTTAAAGGACTAAGGCTGCATTCCCACGTTCCCCATCCAGGCTTCTACTCACCTCCTCATAGAAACATATTAGGTTGGTTTGACAGCTTCTGTCCTTAGTAAAACCATGCTGGTTATCACTTATTATACTATTAGCCACTACATATTCCTGGATGTAGTCACTTATAAGCCCCTCAAATAGTTTCCCCACAATGGACGTTAAGCTTACAGGTCTATAGTTACCTGAGGAAGTTCAAGAGCCCTTTTTGAAGATCGGCACTACATTTGCCTTACGCCAGTCCCTCGGCGCAATACCAGTAAGCAAAGAATCACTGAATATTTCATACAAGGGTAGAGAAATTACAAAACTGAGCTCCCTAAGAACTCGGGTGTAATCCATCAGGCCCTGGAGCTTTGGTTACATTGAGTTTATTTAATTTGTCTTGGACCATATATATAGTAAACCAGTTCAGTACATTACATGTGTTAGCAGCACTGGCCCCACCCACAACAGCTCCATCCTCTTTTGTATATACAGAACTGAAGAAGCCATTAAGTAACTCAGCTTTCTCCTGATCCCCAGTTATTAACTCTCCGTCACCATTATTTAGGGGTCCTACATGCTCTGACCTTGGTTTTTTTGCATTAATATATTTGAAGAATTTTTGGGGGTTTCTTTTGCTTTCTATAGCTACCTGCCTTTCATTATGAATTTTTGCTGCTTTAATTACATTTTTACAGGTTTTGTTGACTTCTTTGTAATGTTTAAAGGCTACAGCTGACCCCTCTGATTTGTATTTTTTGAATGCCCCTTTTTTTTCATTTATAGCCCTTCTAACCTGTAAGTTGTAAGCCATGTGGGATTGGATTTTAGCCGTTTATATTTGTTACCCATAGGAATATGTTTGGCCGTACAGTTATTTAATGTGGATTTGAAGATTTCCCATTTATTAGCTGCATCAGTATGTGCCAGCAGCCGCTCCCAGTCTATGCCCTAAAGTTCAGCCCTTAACCCAGGAAAATTGGCCCTTTTAAAATTAATAAGAGTTTTTCCCCTTCCAACCTGTCTTTGTTTTCTACACTTTAATCTAAAAGTCACTATATTGTGGTCACTATTACCCAGATGTCCATGGACAGTGACATCCCCAACCAGCTCAGCGTTGTTAGAAATAACCAGATCCAACAAGGCATCACTTCTAGTTGGCTCCTCCACAAAGAAGCTCTCTATCAGCAGATGATAATTTAGGAAGAGTAAGATTGAAAAGGAACAACTATGTGGCTGCAGAGTCATACATATTGGATTTATAGAAATCAGAAGTAGGTGGTAAAGGTGTCTTGGATATTGTAGTGATGCACAGTGTCAATTTTTGGCACATCAAAATGTGTTTCTAAGGCGGGGATGGGGAACCTTCAGCCCTCCAGCTGTTAAAAAAAATTACAATTCCCATCATGCACGATGTCGGCTAATCGTTGTCCATCAACATGTTGAAAGACAAATGACCTTGATAGCAACAATCTGCTGCTCTTACTCTATGTAATAGGAGTGGTGGCAAAAGACCGCCGTTATCTCTTATGTGCTCCCCTCGACCCCACCCACACACACACACACACACACACACCCACACTTACCTGCTCGCTGTCAGCACATGTAATAGCGCCAGTGGCGAGCAGGGAAAGAGGAGCAAGCAAGCGCTGACCTGACAAGTCGGTGCTCGCTTGTTGCCAGAGATCACCCAGTGTAATAGGGGCTTCCTACTACTGCTGCTTTTCAACAGAAGTTGATGTGTAAACTAAAATGTATAATAGTTATATTACAAAGTAATATTACTTTTTGTTAAAGCACAAAAAAAACACCTTTTGGGTATATTCACACGGGCGGGCTCGCAGCGAGATTCTCGCTGCGAGCCCGGCAGGTCCTGTCAGTTCCCATAAACTACATACTTGCTGCGGTCTAAACGACCGCAGCGAGTATGTAATTATACCGCCCTTAACCCCTTCTACTCCCGGCCGGCTCCCCCGCTGTAAGCAGCATACATTACCTGTCCTCGCTGCACGGGTCCGGCGTCCTGCTCTCCCGCCCGGCCAATCAGTGGCTGCGGCTGGGCAACACACTAATTGGCCGGACGGGAGAGCAGGACGCCGGACCCGTGCAGCGAGGACAGGTAATGTATGCTGCTTACAGCGGGGGAGCCGGCGGGAGTAGAAGGGGTTAAGCGCGGTATAATTACATACTCGCTGCGGTCGTTTAGACCGCAGCAAGTATGTAGTTTATGGGAACTGACAGGACCTGCCGGGCTCGCAGCGAGAATCTCGCTGCGAGCCCGCCCGTGTGAATATACCCTTTGGGTATAAACCCACACACCGTATACGCAGCAGATTTGTTGGTACAGATTTGATGCTGTGTTCAATTATTTAGATCTAATCTGCTGCAAGTTTGCTGCGTATCGCAGCAGTAAATACGCTGCATATACGGTGTGTGGGTTTATACCCAGCTCTCCGGAATACCCCTTCAACAAACCACTACATATTAAAGGTACTCTGTCAGCTGTAATTCATGTTCCAAATATCATTCATATGGCGTTGATTGCATCTTTTGAGCTGACCATAAAATCATTGCTATTGTTTTGGTGTATGTACAAATCGTTTTTTTGTTTGCAGTAATCGCAGGAATGATTATCATTCTGTGTGTTATGGTGAACAATAGTTTATAGTTAATTGTTGAAAATGAAAAATTGCTTTGTCTAATAGGACCCTTAGCTGATAGGACAAGGAAAAGGAAACATAAGTCTATCTGGACTTCGAGGATGTGGAAAAAAAAACTTTTATTCTGTATGGGTGTGTTTACACAGAGAGATTTATATGATTTTTAAATGCAAAGCCAGGAATGGATTTGAAAAATTTTCTGCTGGCTGTGGCTTCAAAAATCTGTCAGATAAATATCTGTGTAAATGCACCTGAAAAGCTGCGAGCTGGTATGTCTTCTTTCTCCCCCCTCCCTGCTTGATTGACATCTAGAAGCCAAGCACGGTCAGGTATGGGAAGGGGAGTAAAGAGGTGTTACTGTTTGCTGCACTTCAAGAGTTTGGGAAAGCCTCTTTGACTCTTTGTTCTATAAAATAAAAGCATTTTACTATGTTTTGAGGCACAAGCTGATATTTAAAAAAGGTATCATGTGTCTTCTTATCGTAACCACTATATACATTGATTGGAATTGAATTGTAGCTGACGGATTACCTTAAACTAACAAAGGTTGTGTTTCCACATTTCTGCTTTTCTTACATACTCAGAATCTAAATTGCCTGTGCTCTACCATGTGAGCAGTATTACCAGGCATATGACATTGTTATAAGAAAGAAAGACTGGTACTAAATCATGTTGAAAACCACGTATTTCAATGCATTTTCTCTGCTGTCCTCAAATGCATGCTTTTCCACGTTTCTTCCCCAATAGCTGCGAAATGCTGCCAGAATTATCAGCAATATCACATGGCTATTTGGGAAGAAATGGGGACGTGTGTTCAAAATGGATTCTGAAAAGACCATAAATGTAGGACACATGTAAAGGCAAGACTGAGGTGGTTTGTATCATTTGTTTTGCACCATTATTTTGGTGGAAAAGGTGCTTTTGCCGAACAATTTTTTTTTTCAAGCAGTTTTTGCTATTTTTGACCAGTTTATGAAGACTGTGCCATTTTTTTTTTATTTGCTCGGAGAGGGTGTGGTTTTGTTAGCTACTTTTTTAAGCCAGATTTATCATGTGTGATTTTTTTTTTACGTAAACAAAATCCACAGTACTCCAATCAGTTCCAGGCATAGTTTATTAACCTTATTTATTTTTGTCTAAAAAAATTAAAATAAAATTACACAATATTTTTCAAGGCCTATGCTCCTAATCATAATTTGTGTGCATGAACTGGAGATGCACAAATGATACATACCCCTCTGAGACTTTGTTTCAATAATTGCAATTAAAAACCTGAACATGTGAACACACACTATGGGTGTTTCTGGTCTAAATGCCAAACACATGAAAGTAATTAAGATTCACAAGCGTAAAGCCTAATCATTATAGGTGTGTTTAGGGCGTAGCCTTTGATTCCCACTCTTAATTAATGGTATTTATCCTTTCTGCTGCTGAATGCTTAGGATCTGAATGCCTTTGGAATAAACTCAGTTTGGAAAATATTGTGCAAGGTTTAACCTGCCTGTTTTACAGTTTAACCCATTATCTGCCTTCTGAATACTGGCATCAAACAGTAATTCAGGCATTTTAGTAAATGATGATGATGATGCAGGGAGTTCCGAAGTCCAGTACGTAGCACATTGTCCATATATATGGACTGTGCACATAATGCGAGAATAAGGCCTTACTGTTCAATGCAAGTATGTCACAGCCTAAAATGTAATATTTATAGCTACTTTTACCAGCATATGCCTCCTATTATGTGTGACTTTTCAATTTTGGTAGAGTTTTTTGAGATAATTTACCCAAGTTCGGAGCAGTCTAACGTTAAAGTTTTTACCAACAAACAGAGTAAGGCTACACATGTGCTTTCCGTCATAAGCAAATTGGTACATATTGTATATTGCAGAGGATGATTCCCCCTAAGGGTATAAACCCACACACCGTATAAGCAGCGTATTTACTGCTGCGATACGCAGCAAATACGCAGCAAAAACGCAGCAGATTATATCTAAATAACTGAACACAGCATCAAATCTGTACCAACAAATCTGCTGCGTATTTGCTGCGTATTTGTTGCGTATCTGCTGTGTATACGGTGTGTGGGTTTGTACCCTAAGGCTAGATTCACAGGTAACATATCCACAGCGGATTTCACAGCAAAATCCACTCCGGATGCCTCTCCTGTCAGCGTCAATGTGATTACATACTCGCAGCGAGATTGACATCCCGATACGAGTATGTAAGCGCCGGCCCCATTAACCCTGTCGTTGGGAAAATATTTTACCTGCTCAACGCTCCGGCCGCATGTGAGGTTCCTGGTGGTCCCGCGCATCCAATCACTGATGTGACTATGTAATTAAATTGACACTGACAGGAGAGGTATCTGCAGCGAATTTCGCTGCGTGAAATCCACTGTGGATACGTTACGTGTGAAACTAGCCTAAAAAGTTTTTAAAGTTAATCTGTCAGCTGTAATTCACGCACCAAACTGCTGACATTGTTAGATTGCAGTTAGATTAAGGAGACACATGGTACCTTTCATATATCTAGTTGTGCTTCCAGGATGTAGGAAAAAATCTTTTATTCTCTCTTTCCCAAGCTCCTGAATAGCTGAAAGCTGGAATGCCTCCTCTTCCTGCTTAATTGACACCTGGAGTCCCAAGCTGGGTCAGGTATGGGAGAGTGAGGGCGGGTTCAGACTACAGAATTCGCCCGATAAAATCTTTCGGATTCAGTTGCCATTCTATGCACAGGCGGATTCCGCCAAAAGAATTGACACGGATAGCGGAATTGGCCGGCCCGTAGAATGGTGTCTATGGAGCTGGAGGAAAGGCGCGTGGCAGTGAGCGCGTAGGAGCAACAGAATCCGACGGATTTTTTCTGCGCGAATTTCGTAGTCTGAACCCACCCTAAGGCTGCATTCTCACGTCCGTAATTTTGCAGACTGTGAATGCCTGTAATGGAGAGTTCCCCCACCAGGCATGATGTATCAATCTTATGCCGGGAGCGAGGAAAATGTTTGAATTTGCATGATTCAATCTATAATGACAGAGCTTTGGAGATTCAGTCTCCCCGCTTTCGGCATGGTGTTGATACATCATGGCAGAAGGGGAAACAATCAAGGACATGCATTCACCGTCCATAAGTAGAGTTGATCGAACCTCGGAAAATCCTAGGTTCGATCAAACTCAAACATTCCCGAACCTTCCGCAGTAGATTACTGATGTCTTTACGGTCTGTGCAGAAGGAGGAGAGTGCCCGGGCGCCACCTGGAATTCCAGGGTTCATCCTTTTACCTAGGCTGAATCCCTGAATTCCAGGCAATCCCTGGGCACATTCCTCCTTCTGCACGGACTGTGAAGACATCAGAAATCTACTGCGAGAGGTTCGGGAATGTTCAAGTTCGATCGAAAATAGGATTTTCCTAGGTTCGATCAACTGTATCCATAAGGTCTGAAAAATATATATGGATGTGTGACTGCAGCTTTAGCAACTCAGGTAAGGCTCAGTCTCAGCGTCTGACTTTTTTTTTTTACTATAGAATAAAAGCATTTTTCTACATTATAGAAGCACAGAGGGATATATAAAAGATACCATGCATCTCTTAGCACAAACAGCATCAGCAGTATGGATTTGCAGCTGACAGATTCCATATAAATACAAGTACATCACATTCTAGCACCGTGGCCATGGAATTTAATTCTGTATATCCCTGGAACATCCTTTTAAAGCAACTCTGTACCCACAATCTGTCCCCTTACTAAGCACTGGTGATGCAGTTATTGTCCTAAAAAAAATGCTTTAAGGGTATAAACACACACACCGTATACGCAGCGCATTTACTGCTGCGATACGCAGCAGATTACATCTAAATAACTGAACACAGCATCAAATCTGCTGCGTATACTGTGTGTGTGTGTTTGTACCCTTAAACTTGCAGCCCTGTGTCAAATTGGCGTGGTCTAGAGTGTCTGTGCCCAAGCATGCACCGCCTCTCCGTCCCTCCTCCCCACCCTCTTTACCATTAGTAATGCCCCTGGACAGGTTTTTTTTTCTATTCATCACTTGTCTGAAAACTGCATAGGTGCCTTAACGATCCAGCACATGTGCAGTGTTCACACAGGTGATGAATAGGAAAATACCTGTCTGGTGCATTCCTAATGATGAAGAGGGCGGGGAGGAGGGAGGACTGGTGCAAGTCTAATGCACAGACACTGTAGACCACGCCATTTTGACACAGGGCTGCAAGTTTAAAGAAGCAGTTCACCCCAAAAAAATTTTGGCCCTCCCCCGGTACCCACTGGCATGTATACTCGCGGAAGATGATCGATGTCCTGCGGCGCAGCTCCATTCCCATCCCGCGGTGCCACTCAGAGAAGAGTCCTCTTCTCTGAGCTGTCATTATAGGCCGGAAGTCACTCGCTTCCATGCATTCTCTATGGAAGCGCGTGACTTCCGGCGTTCGAATTACAAGGGAGAGAAGAGGAGTCACAGCGCCGGCGGAAGTGAGCGCGTGCCAGATTTGAACAGCACCGCGGGACATCGACCATCTTCCGTGAGTATACATGCCAGCGGCTACCCGGTGGGGGTCAAATATTTTTTGGGTGAGCTGCTTCTTTAAAAGTTGTTTTTTTAGGACAATAACTGCATCACCTGTCGAGCGGACAGATCTTGGATTAAAAGCAGCTATAAGAAGGTACAAGCGGTTTTTGGGGGGCAGGTTGTGGGTACAGAGTCGCTTTAAGGGTGGGGTCACACGTAACTGATCCGCAGGGGATTTTGCTGCGAACTTGCAGCGTGAAATCCGTTGCAGATCCCTTAACTGTCATTCTGAATAGGTTTACATACTCGCAGCGGAATTTTTTTATCCCACTGCGAGTATGTAAGCAGCAGCCCGGTGTATACAATACCATACTCTCCAAATTGTTTAGGGGTCTCCCATTCAGCTGATCGTGATGAATTGCCTGTTAAATAAAGTTTTTGTTTTAGGGTACAAACCCACTTGCCGGATCTGCAGCGAGTCTCCTTGCTGCGTTTTTGCAGCGAGACTCGCTGCAGATCCCAGCCCTATACTTTCATTAGCAGAGAAACTCGCAGCAGGGCCGGGGGCTGCGGGGGGCGATCATGCGGCCGGGGGGTGCGGGGGGGCTATCGTACGGCCGGGGGGTGCGATCGTGCGGCCGGGGGGTGCGAGGGGCTATCGTACGGCCGGGGGGTGCGGGGGGGCGATCATGCGGCCGGGGGGGTGCGGGGGGCTATCGTACGGCCGGGTGGTGCGGGGGGGCTATCGTACGGCCGGGTGGTGCGGGGGGCTATCGTACGGCCGGGGGTTGCGGGGGGCATCATGCGGCCGGGGGGTGCGGGGGGCGATCATGCGGCCGGGGGCGATCGGGGCTGCAGGGGAGGCGGGCAGGATATACATTACCAGGTCCCCGCTCCTGCTTGCTTCGGCGGCTCCCGCCACGTTCCGCCCGGCCAATCAGTGCGCTGCCCCGCCACAGCGCACTGATTGGCCGGGCGGGCCGTGAAGACACTGGGAGCCTCGAAGCAAGCAGGAACGGGGACCCGGTAATATATAATGTCCGGCGGCTAGGGGGTTAATGGGGAGGGCTGCAGACAAAATCGCAGCAGGGATGTACATCCCTGCTGCGAGTTTCTCTGCTAATGAAAGTATAGGGCTGGGATCTGCAGCGAGTCTCGCTGCAAAAACGCAGCAAGGGGACTCACTGCAGATCCGGCAAGTGGGTTTGTACCCTTAAAGTATTTATACAGCGCAATGACTACTATAAAAACAAGCCTCCCTACAATTCGTCATAAAATTGCCATTTTTTTACCTGCTCCACAAATTTCAATTGCGTTACTGCATCATTTTATTGCAGTACTCTATCATATTTGGCGCAGTATCGTGAGTGCTGCAATGAAACTGTGTGTGAACTTAGCCATAAAAAAGCATGCAACTGTGATTTCCTCGTCTCAAACAATTTATTGAAATAAAAGCCAACACCAGTGGTGGATATACCCCAACAAAAATGTTACTCTCTCAATAACCTTGTGCATTGATTATAGCTTAACAAAGACGTACTGCTGTTCACAAGTTGACTGCTAAAGCATGGCATCCCGCTTTTCTTGAAAGGACCTCAGGTCATTGAGGCTCCTGGGTACAGAGTTATGAGCCTTTACACAGTGACTCAACTGATTCAGGTCTGGTGAAAGTGCAGGCCACTCCATTTGTGGTACCCCGGTCTCCAGCAGCCATTCCCTAATGATGCAACCTCGATGAGCTGGAGCATTGTTGTCCATGATGATGATACTAAGTCTGTGTTGTTCTTGCTGAGGCACAATGACTGGATTAATGTTTTTATTCAAGTAGTATGGACTGGTCACTGTACCATTCACAAAGTGTAGGGCAGTTCTGTATTGACTAAACACATCTGCCCACACTGTAACACCACCACCAAGCATAACCTAACAAGCTCCTTGAATAGCAAGTACTGAAACATTGAACAGGTAGACATGTGCATTCAAAAGTTTAGAGACGGTCACATTAACCCTTAGGGGACACAGTTAGTTTTGGTGTTTATGACACGGCCAAATTTTTCAAATATGACGTGTCATTTTATATCTTAACTCTGGAATGCTTTTACCGATCCTTGTGGTTCCAAGATTGTTTTTTCGTGACATGTTCTACTTTATGTTAGTGGTACATTTGGGCCGATACCTTTAACTTTTTTTTGTAAAAAAAACTCCAAAATGTTGTGAAAAATTGAAAAAAAATTGCATTTCTCTAAATTTGAAAGTCTCTGCCAATAAGGAAGATAGTTATGCCACAAAGGTTATTGATTAATTCACATCTATAACATGTCTACTTTATGTTGCCAGCATTTGGTGAACATGCTTTAACTTTTTTAGGATTTTAGAGGCCATAATTGTTTAGTAGCAATTTTCTAAATTTTTGTGAAAATTTAAACTCAGAATTTTTTTAGGGACCAGTTCAGTTTTGAAGCATATTCCAGAGGCCTGTATACTAGAAACCCCCATAATTCCCCCCATTTTGAACTCTTCACCCTTTGAAGTATTCAAATTGATATTTAAAAAAGTTTTTAACCCTTTAGGCATTTCACAGAAATAACTGCGAAATAATTGTGAAAAGTAAAAATTTCCATTTTCTTTGCAGACATTCTAATTCAATCCTATTTTTTTCATACCAAACTTGCTATAAAAAGTGAAATGCAAGAAAACATTTATTCCTCTGAATCTGCAGTTTTTATTAATACCCCATTTGTGGACGTAAAGTGTTGTGCAGGCGCACAACATGGCTCAGAAGAGAAGGAGCACCCTTTAAATTTTGGAGTGTGGATTTGGCTGGAATAAATGTAGGAGACCATGTTACAGTTACAGAGCCCCCCTAGTGCCGAGACAGCGGAACCCCCCCCACATTTTGAAAACTACACCCCTTAAGAAATGTAACAAGGGGTACAGTGGGCATTTGGACCCTACAGGTTGTTCACAGTTTTTTGCAAAAGTGGGCCGTGAAAATGAAAAATCACATTTTTCACACTTAGAAAAATTTGGGGTTTCACCAATGTATAATTTCCAAAAGCTTAGAGAAAAAGCCCCCCAATATTTGTAAAGCAATTTTTCCTGAGTACGGAAATACCCCATTTGTGAACGTAAATTATTGTACAGGTGCACAACAGGGCTCAGAAGAGAAGGAGCACCTATGTCTATGTGTGCACTACTGCTGTAGCAGTAAATGCACGGACATTTACTGACACTAACGGACACTGACTGACGCTTACTCGCACTTACCAATGGATGCCGACTGACAATAACTGACACTGATTGATGCTCAGTAACGGACACTGACGGACTGTTACTAATGGACGCTGGCTGACACTTACAGAAGGTGACTGACGCTTGCTGACACCTGCTAATGGACGCTGACTGACTCTTACTAACGGACATTGACTGATACCTACGCTTACTAACGGACACTTAAGGCCCTATTACACCAAAAGATGTCTGACAGATTATTTTACAGATTTTTTCAGCCAAAGCCCGGAATGGATCTGAAAAGAGAAGAAATTGCAGTATTTTCTCTACGACGTGTTCTCTGCTTATAGTCTGTTCCTGACTTTGACAGATTATCTGACAGGTTTTTTCAGCCAGACATCTTTTGGTGTAATAGGGCCCTTACCGACACTTACTAACGGACATTGACTGATACTGACGGACGCTGACTGACGCTTACAAACGGATGCTGCCTGACGCTTACTAACGAACGCTGCCCGATGCTTACTAACGGACGCTGACTTACGCTTACTAACGGATGCTGACTGACGGACACTAACTAACTGATCTCCCTTATTACTGGGAGATCACAGGGGAGGGGGTACTTTTTATTATATGTGTGTGTGTGTGTGTGTTTTTTACACTTTATGGATGCAGGCTCTGATTTTCTCACAAAGTGAAGGATCAGAGCCTGCATCCATGATCAGATACTGTGATTGACAGCTCTGATCACAGAGCTGCCAACCACAGTATATAGCAGCATGTACCAGCATCATTACACAGATGCTGGTACATGCTGCTGCAGCAGGAGAAGGTCACAGCAGAGATCGCTCCTTCCACCTCCTACTCGCAGCACTGGCTCCCCGGTCCCAGAACCCACTCTGAGCTCCGGGATCCGGCGAGCTAGTGCTGCCAGGAGGAGGGGGATGGAGTGACCTCAGCTGTGGCCCTCCGGTGAGCAGCAGCGGCGGCAGGTGGGTGGGATGGATGGTGGGGGGGATGGATGGTGGGGGGGCGGGATGGCGCAGCAGGGGGAGGACATGACATCAGGGAAGGGGGCGGAACGGAGGACACGGATCAGGGGAGGATGGAGGACACATCACGGGAGGGGGTGTGGTACGCAGGACATGGGGGGGGGGGTACAGAGGACACAGGACACGGCATCGTGGGGGGGGGGGAGATCAGGAACACACGGCAGCAGGGGGCGGGGACGGTGCGGCAGCAGCTTCCCCCGGAGACCGGGACCGGGGGTTTACTGCTTATTTCACTACATCCGTGGATTCTTTCACCCGCAAGCCAAACATTTAAACATTTGGAACCGCTAGACACCCCTCCCCCCCTCACTGTGCACTTCATGGGAATGGAAGGGTACAACTGTATTTCCCTGAAGAATCAAATGGCAGATAGAATGGGAGACAAAAGAATAATTTAAAGAAATAAGTAATCATAAAACGAGTTTATCATTTATGATTTCCCTCTGAAAACCGATCACCCTGGGGTGGGAGCGAAGTATTGATGCAAATGGTTCTACGGCTGATGAGAATAATAAGTGGCTAAGTATAGGATTTTAAGATAAGACAGCCCGACCCAACTGCATCCTCTCCAGCACTGACCAGAGGAAAGAGCATTCAATGCTGTCAAAAGCTTTGACAGTGTCCAATGAGCAAATTACACATGTCCCTTAAATATCCAGAGGAATTTGCAGATTGAGATACAATCAGCAAATATTAAAGTGCTGTAGACCTGGCAGGGATGAACCTAGTCTAATCTGGGTACACTAAAGAAGCAATTACACCTGACAGTCGTGTAGCCAAGGCTTTGGCTACTGTTTTAATGTCAACCAGCAATAAAGAAATAGGTCTGTATGAGCAGGAGACAAGGTGTCCCTGTCAGGTTTGGGCAACACAACAATCACTGCTTCCTGCATGGATGTCGCTAGGTGGGCAACTGGCCTCCAATGACGCCTGCGAAACCGCTTATAATTTAGGAAGCAAAACCTCTCCCACTTGTTTTTAGAGATCGGCTGGAAATCCATCCAGTCCTGGGGCTTTAAAAGGTGGGCAACAAGGCAGCTGCCCTCGATTGTCAATGGGGCACCCAGAAACTCCTGCTGGTCAGTTGGATAAGGATGGTAAGGAGATTCCCTCTACTAATTGAGCAAGTTGATTCTGTGTAATCTCTAACTGGAAAGTATACATAGTATATAGCATAGTTTCTCTAAGAGTCACTGAAAGCCCCAAGGATATCCACTTAAGGCGGTACCTACCTACCCCTAACGAGTTTTGAATACCCGTAATATAGGATCTCTGTGTGGTTTAGCTGCCATTGTTGAAATATGACCTGCCTTCTCCCCCTCAACAAAAAAAGGTTTGGCAAAGCTACACTTGCCGTCCCTCTCTGCTATTTCACCTTTGGATAACGTTACCACAGAAATGCCTTTATAGCATTCCATTCCACCTGGAGAGATGCAGAGCCCTCATAAAGCCAAAAATATTCCTCAACAGCAGCCACATCATCGAGGGTTCTAAGGGCCCATCCACACTACGGAATCAGCGCAGAGATTCTTTGCGGAACCCCCTCCGCAAGGACATGTCAATTCTTTGAATCGAAGGCCTCTCTCTGCCTCTCTATTGAAACTGACAGAAGGCAGGATACGATTCTGTAGTGTGATTGGCTGAGTGGCCTGTCAGCTGAGACAGGCAGGCCTATATTTAGAGTTCATGCTGCCCTAGGCACTTTGCATGCCCCCAGCACCCAGTACTACTGAGCGGCTGTCAGCGCAGTAGGCCTCTGCTCAGTAATGCTGGGTACTGGGGTGCCGCTCTGCTTGATGCCCGCTGTTCTCATCAAACAGACGTGATGGAGGAAGGAAGCAGGCCGGGGACATCTTAGTTTGGGGACTGCTTCTGTCCAGTGTCGGACTGGGGTATCTGGGGCCTTCCAGAGGAAATGATCCTTGGGGCCACCAATATAGAACCAGTGACACGACAGGCTGACCCCGTCCTTTCCTGGATTCATCTGTATCTGTGAACTAAAACTCTCAGAATACCCTCCATTTATACAGCTCTCAGAGTATGCTGGGAGTTTCTGAGTGGATTTATTAAATCACTGTGTGCAGAGTCTCCTGGTGGCTGAAATCTGTGGGTGACAACCATCAGCCCTGAAGGTCCAGAAATACATCTGTCTACACTGTACTACAATTCCCAGCATATCCTGAGGACTGCAGACGGTCAGTACATGCTAAGAGTTGTAGTGCCTGCAGCTGTTGTAGTTGGGTCCTATACACTGGATGCTTTGTGACATATAAGAATACATACTGTAGATCTGTGGGGGCGCAGTGTAGGGAAGTAACCCCAAAACATCACTAATAGGGATAGGGGTAGATGTTTTTGTTCTATCCCCTATTAGTAATGTTCTGGGGTCACTTCTCTACACTGAGCCCCCACAGATCTATGTATTCTTATATGCCACAAAGCATCCAGTGTATAATGCACCTAAGACCCAACTACAACAGCTGCAGGCACTACAACTCCCAGCATGTACTGACAGTCTGCAGCCCTCAGGATATGCTGGGAGTTGTAGTGCCTGCAGCTGTAGTAGTTGGATTCTAGTTTAAAAGTTTGCGCTAGTGTACTGTAGTGACCACAGGGCTGTGTCAGTACACTACCGCAAACAATACACTGACCCTTATAGACCCCAATGGTACACAGACAAGGACACTGTAGAAGTGATTACAGTGCAGTTACTAATGACTCACAAGTGATGTCTTCTCCCATTGCCGTTGCTCACTTTTTGCTGTCTTCTCCATCTGGTGCAGCATCATGAAGACTTGTCTGACCACAGACTTCTCTGACCACAGTCTTCTCTGCAGACAGGCAAGCTGGGGTGACGGGGAGGGGGAGCAGCTAGGGGTGGCAGGGGCAGAATCTGGGGAGGCAGAGGGAGCAGCTGGGTGTGACTGGGGAGGGGAGGCAGCTGGGGGTGGCAGGGGGAGCAGCTGGGGTGACGGGCAAACAGCTGGGGGTGGCAGGGGAAGGGAAAGAAGCTGGGGAGCAGCTGGGGTGACGGGGGAACAGCTGGGGGTGGCAGGGGGAGGGAAAGAAGCTGTGGAGCAGCTGGGGTGACGGGGAACAGTTGGGGTGACAGGCGAGGGGGAGCAGCTGGGGCGACAGGGGGAGCAGCTGGGGCGACAGGGGGAGCAGCTGGGGCGACGGGGAGCAGCTGGGGCGACAGGGGGAGCAGCTGGGGCGAAAGGGGGAGCAGCTGGGGCGACAGGGGGAGCAGCTGGGGCGACAGGGGGACCAGCTGGGGCGAAAGGGGGAGCAGCTGGGGCGAAAGGGGGAGCAGCTGGGGCGAAAGGGGGAGAAGATGGAAGGGCAGGGGGAGAAGATGGAACGGCAGGGGGAGCAGCTGGAGAAGATGGGAGGCAGTGGGGAGATGATGGGGTGGCAGCTGAGGTGACAGGCAGAGACAATGAGGGGCAGAGGGAGCAGCCGGGGGGGGGGGGCAGAGGAAGTCCCCCTCCCCCCAATGCAGGGCCGCGGTGAGCTTCCAGCAGAGACAGCCTGTGTCACACAGGCCGGAAGCTCACAGTGCAGCCCCGCGGCGCCCGAACTTCCTCCCTGCTTGGTGCGGCGCACATGATGTGACGTCATTGCGCTGCCGCTAGGGAAGAAGTGCGGGGCTGCACTGTGAGCTTTTGGCCTGTGTGACACAGGCTCTCTTTGCCGGAAGCTCACCCTGGCCGATCTATCTACACCACCACCCCTCCCCCCCCACCTCCAGGCACGGACGTCGGCGGCACGGCGGACCACTGGTGCCTAGTGGCAAATACGGCCATGGAGACAGGCCGCTCTGAACCACGTAACCTGGTAACTTCCTGTCTTTTGTAAAAAAAAAAAAAAAAAAAAATTGCATCTACTAAATTTCAGAATGTCTGCATAAACAGTTTTTTAATTTGTTCTGTTATTGAAAAGAGCAGTGCTAATTAGAATGCAGCATGCACATTAGGCACCCTAAGCCTCACACATACCTGAAAGTACATTTTTTCAAGGCTATTTATAAAATGTTTTAAACTTTTTTTTTTACATGCATTAACATTAGAAATGAGTGAACCTTGACCATTACCCAAACCCGAACATTCAGCATTGTTTAGCAGTGGTTGAAGAAGGTTGATGAAGTCTACGGCTATATCTATATTTTCCAGGCAGCATCCGACTTCTTAAGCCACAGATAATCAAATGGCGAATGTTCGGGTTTGGACAAACTCAAGCATGCTCAAGATTTGCTCTAATGAACATGCATTTTACAATGGCACAAAAAAACAAAAACAAATAAGGCCTGCTTTACATGTTTTTCAGCTTTTTTGTGGACTTGATTTATTGATAGTTGTATGCATGAGCATTATGTAAAAATGTTATGCATCACCTCCTATTGTAGTAATTATGGCAAATAAGTCCATAGCATTACGCTTAAAGGGGTAGTGCAGCGCTAAACAATTATTCACAAAATAACACACATTTCAAAGTTATACAACTAACTTTGTAATGTATGTAATGTTAGTGAATGGCCCCCTTCCCTGTGTTCCCCCCCACCCACGCCAGACCCGGAAGTGTAGTGCTCTATACTCACCTGATTCGTGTCGACCCCCTGTGCGCCATCTTGGGACAATGTCATCTTCGGGCAGCTGGCCGAACAGCTCCATCCGTCCCTCATGCCGCATCATCAGCTGCTCAGCCGCGATTGGCTGAGCATAACTGTACTCAGCCAATTGCGTCTGAGCACAGCTATGACGCGGCAGAGGGGGGGCGGCATGAGGAACAGATGGAGCAGTTCAGACGCCCGCCCGAAGATGACATCATTGTCCCAAGATGGCGGACGGGGGTCGACACGAATCAGGTGAGTAAAGTGCATCACAATTCCGGGTCTGACGTGGGTGGGTGGGGGGAACACGGGGAAGGGGGCCATTCACATACATAACATACATTAGAAAGTTGTATAAGTTTGTAATGTTTGTTTTGTGAATAATTGTTTAGTAGTAGTAGGTAGTAGTGTTGAGCGAACTTGCCCAAAGTTCGACATTCATCTGAACCTGAACACTCAGCTTTTGACTCCTGGTGACTGCAGAGGTTGGCAGCACCCAACTTTTCCAGAGTTATATGCAAAGTGTCTGGGTTTAGACGAATGTTACTGAACCTGAAAAAGTTCACTCAACTCTAGTTGGTAGAATTGCCACCCTCAAAATGTTTTTGCTACCTAAAGTACTATTTATTCAAGACTTTCCCCATTTCTCTCCCCAGTTGCTTTTTCTCTAAACTTCACAACAGTCTCCATAAATTTGGGGAATCTGTTTTCGGCCGGGGTCTGCGCCGTAATGGCGCTGATCCCGACTCGGCACTCTGCCGAAAGCAATAGAACAGATCTCATGGATCTCATATATCTCAATAAGAGATCAGAGCAGTCATACTAGAAGTCCCCAGGGGGACTTCTAGTATGTGTGTAAAAAAAAAAATATATATATATTTTTTTTCTATTAGTAACCCCCCCCCCAAATCAATCAAAGTTAGAATCACCCCCCCCCCCTTTCCCAATTTTATAAATAAAAATAAACATACATGTTTGGTATTGCAGCGTGCGTAATCGCTTGAACTATTAATTTATCACATTCCTGATCTTGCACGCTAAGTCCAAAGTGCAAAATTGTGCATTTCTGGCTGCATCAAATCTAGGAAATTTGTAATAAAAAGCGATCAAAAAGTCACATATACGCAAACAAGGTACCGATAGAAAGTACAGATCACAATGACACCTCAGACAGCCCCACAGACCAAAGGATAAAGGCGTTATAAGCATGGGAATAGAGCAATTTTAAGGAACATATATATTTTTTAAAAAGGTTTTAATTTTTTTAAATGCCATCAAATAAAATAAAAGTTACATATCGTTGTAATCGTACTACTATCTTGAGGAACATGTATAACAAGTCAGTTTTACCTAGGGCGAAGGGCAAACAGCGTAATCCCACCTAAATAAAAAAAAAATAGCTTTTTTCACCACACAATTTTTTTTCTGATTTCACGGCATATTTTAGGCAAAAATTACATCTGCCATTGCAAAGTACAATTAGTGGTGCAAAAATTAGGGGCTCATCTAGGTGGAAAAATGCACACGCTATAGCCTTGTATACATTATATGCACGAGGAAAAACAAAAGCGCAAAATGAAAACTGGCTTTATCCCGTAAGGGTTAAAGGGAAATAATCAGCACAATTGTGCTCATTAAGCTCCCAGCAGCGCCACATTGCTGTTCTAACACAAACTGTATGCCAGGATGTACTCCCATGACTGCTTTACAAAAAATGTATTTGCTGAGAATATGGGAACGGGACTAAAACTCTTCAGAATTAGATCGGAGTATCGAATTCTGTAATATACATTAACACTAGAGATGAGCGAACCTCGAGCATGCTCGAGTCCATCCGAACCCGATCGTTTGGCATTTGATTAGCGGTGGCTGCTGAAGTTGGATAAAGCCCTAAGGCTATGTGAAAAATATGGATATAGTCATTGGCTGTATCCATGTTTTCCAGACAAACAGAGCTTTATCCAACCTCAGCAGCCACCGCTAATCAAATGCCGAACGATCGGGTTCGGATGGACTTGAGCATGCTCATCTCTAACACCTAAATGCAGCTCCCATTGTAGAGTCTGCTTCAAAAACTATTTTGCGGTGGTAATACTCCTTAGCTAAACTGGAACAGATGTATCCAGATTCATCAGATCTCTGCTGGAGGAAATGCAACAATAAAGGAACATTGTTCTATGTGCTGTGGTCGCGCATTCTTGTCTAGATGTAAACCTTTGTTACCCCCTTTGTTCTACTTATTGGCTTACATACCATTATACCCAAGTTCAGGCCTTTTTGTTGTAATTTCTTTTATAATTGCTAAAATTCATAACAAGTCACTGAAAGTCCCAAGTGATCCCAGACCTTCACCCTTTCAAATGATTATCAATGGAGTGGGTCGCCCGGGGCGGGATGGATCATCGCAGTGCCCCTAACGCTCTTAACAGACCGAGGAGTTAATGGGAGCGGCGCAGGGGGATGAAGGTAAGAGACATACCTCCATCCTTGGCCCCTCCTGCGCAGTAAGGACATACCAGCAGGTTTGATTCAGGTTGTTCAGGCACAGGCACCCATGCCGTATCTGTACATCATGGGTCATCTAGGGCAGTGTTTTTCCACCTGCGGTATGTGTACCACAGGGGTACATGCCGCAGGTTGAGGGGGTACAGCAGAGTGTAAAAAAATAAAACTGGCTTTAGGTGTCGGGACACTGCTATCATTCAGCAATGTCCCGGCACCAGTCAACACGGCAGCTCTCTCCTTCATTCCCCCAAGAGCAGCTCACCAACGTTCTGTGGGGGACAGGGCTTGGAGATGCTGACGGGGGAATGATGGAGAGAGTCAGGGTGATCACATGGGGAGCAGGGCACCAGCAGCGTCTGCTGCACGCTGTCCCCCTGTGGCTGCTGGATCTGGGAGCAGCGGCGTGAGGAAGGTCAGCAGCGGGATAGTGATGGGAGCAGAGAGGAGATGAGGGGGTTGATTTAGCGTTGGGGGTACAATTGGGATGGTAGGGTCCTATATCTGAGAGGGGTCCGGTCAGTTCCCACAGAACCGGGCCGGCGATGAGCTGTGGTGCGCGGGGCTACCCCGCCCTCTGACAGGAGTGGGATGTGTACCGGAAGATGGGGCAGCCCCCACGTCCACTGGCCGCTGCTTCTACCTTGTGGCCCTGGACGTCAGGGCTGCACCATCTCCCGGGCCACATGAGTGGAATAGTGGGTATTACTATGGGGGCATTATTACTATATGGGGGGGTCATAGAAGGGGATATTTTTAAATGGAGGACCATAAATACGGGGACAACCCACACACCTACTCACTTTACAGCGCATGACACCAAGCGGCAAAATTATTACTGTATGGGGGCCTATAGGTAGGTAAAAGGGAGGGAAATTAAAGTAAAACTGTGGTGCCTAAGATGTTTTGCAGGTTCTCTGGCAAGAGATAAATTGTAGCTGCAAGAAATGAAAAATGTTGAGAAACACTGGTCCAGGGGTTATAAACTATTGAAACGAAAATGTTATGTGCAACATCACTGCCTGGTCTCACTAATAGTTTTGTAACAAAATGGATAGATAACCCTAAAATAAAACATATCTTTAGTGGAAAGCCTTATTGATGCTTTTTTCTTTTTCACTGCTGCTATTATACTCGTTTTTGGTCATTGAGCATTATTAGATCAGATATTTTCTTAGATAGAAACACAGAAACATAGAAGTGTCAACAAAAAAAAGACCATCTGGTCAATGTGGTCTGACCTTTTAGTATTTCCTCAGGATAAATGTGTGTTTATTCCAGGTATGTTTCCATTCAGTTATTGTAAATTAATCTACTGGAACCTCTGTTGGAAGTTTATTTTAAGCATAAGTACAGTAATATTTTGCCATGTTACTTCTAATCATTCCCCCAACTAACCTGATTTTTTTTTTTTTATTAAAACCAATTCACTCTTGAAGTGTGTGTATTGCATATAGTCAAATTTCAGTGAAGCCCAACCCAACAGTTAGTTCTAATGCTGCGTTTACACAGAATGATTATCTTTCATATTTTCGAAGAAACAATCGCATTTGAACGATAATCGTACCGTGTAAACACAGCAAGCGATCAAACGATCTTTCAACATGCTCTTAAATCGTCGTTCATCATTCACTGAAAATGTAACTTCGTGTAAACAGTCTTTCACCGATTTACCCTATGTAAAAGATGGGCTTAAGCGATCTTAAAAACGATCGCAATAACAATTTTTCTTACGAATTTTAAAACAATTTTTCTAACAATTTATTTGTCTAAACGCTCATCGTTATAAAAACCAAATCGTTGCTTCAAAATTGTTAAACGATCGATTGGGCAAATTATCGCTCTGTGTAAACATTACTGTTCTCACTTGAATCCAGAGCAATGCAAAGGAGACAACACTTGAAGAAATAGTGGAGTTTATTCAGGTTTATACAGATGCGTGATGTTTCAGCTCAAACGTGCAGCCTTTCTCAAGCAGAAAGGCTACTTGTTTCAGTCAAAATGTTGTGCACCTGTGGGAATGAACTCCACTATTTTAAGTGTTGTCTCCTTTGCATTGCTCTGGATTTAATTCAGACCTTGTCTGGTTTGGTTAGGCGTGAACTACTAAACACATGCATTACTATGCCCTGCTCCTGATTTCCTTTTTTGTGTTTCCACTTAAATCAACTTGTCTTCGTAGAAGAGATTTTCTGTCAACGGACTACAAAAACTTGAGCAAAGATAAGTACAATATGGCATGATTAAAACTTAATAATAATAAATTTCAGAAAAGCCTTCACATATGATTTAAGTCTTTATTTTTCTTTTTAAAAGCCATTCCTCTTAAATAAGATCCTAAACATTCACCAGACTGTCACTGTATAAAAATGTACAGTGGCTTTATTGACATGTACATTCCATAAAGTTTACATCTGCAAAGATATGAGGCACACTCAGTATTGCACTTCATTAAAATTTCAGGCTCGAACATAACCCAGAAAGTTAAATGAAACTGCCTTTGTAATGTAGTAAATCTTATACGGGACAAACATTGATATCTTTATGTACTATGTACAGCACTTGTTACAACTTTTATACCTTGTTATGTTTATGTGCCCTCTGAACGCAATGTCTCTTTCTTCTCGGCTGAGCACACTGCAGAGCTCTCCAGCAACCAGAGAGTTATATTAACAGTCTAGAAGATAAACATATATACTCCTCTTTTTTCCACAAGATGCAGGTATACATGTACAGGGCTATTGGAAAGTCAGTGCTCATTACTGTAACTTTTCTTCTGATCATACATATACTGTATACATATATTTATATATCCTTGATATGGAGAGCCTTTTCTATGCTGTGATCCAAGCATTTTATACACATCTGGTGTCTTGTCAGTGGTGCTTTATGTAATGACCACATGCAAGCACCTCACAAGTAGCTATCAGTTTAAGAAATACAAAACATTGAGTTTGGTATGAAGAATATGAATTGAGAATACACAGCTGTATCTGGTGCCCTCTTCCTGTTTAACCTTGTTCGTAGACTCATAAATGGTCCCATCCTGACCGGATGCTGTCGTCCAGAACCTGCCTGGCGTGACGGACTGCTGTAGTCCATCTCAAAAATTCACAAAGAATTAAAAACAAAATATAAACTGGAAAAGCAGTATGGGCTCATTTAAAAAGTGTGGGCATTTCTGCACACACCACAGCCCAAGGCAAACTCTTCTCCGGTGGGTGGGTGGACCACATGAAGAGGGCACTCGGTCCCTTCAAGTTGTTTGCCTTTTGGACCTAAAAACGGGGGAAAAAAATACATAAGTGATAAAACTATCACTAACAAAATGTGAATGTTCCATATACAATTACAATGTGGAGCAATGACAAAGCTTGAGTCTATTAGATGAGCACAACCTATTTATACTGTGCAGGAACCCATCCTGTCAGGTAAAAGGAAAAGATTCCCAATTAAAAACCTTTATAAAAAGGTTTACCTGTCTGGCTCTGGAAAGATACAATTGGCACAAAATAAACATCTACCATTATCTATAAGTAAACGGTGTAAGCAACTTTTCTCCCTTCCATCTCCCCCATAGTGTATTAACTATATTTAAAAGAAACAACACTGTATATGCAGAGATCCTACCTAATCTGACATTTTCACGTACCTGCAGGACAATGTGGAAGTTCTTCTTTAAGTATGCTGGTCATTCTCTGGAAGTCATCATGGCAAGCATTACAAAAATGTGTTGTTCCAAAACAGAAAAATACAGCCACTGAGCAGCAGTATCGACACTTGTATTCTAGGAAATCTGTACCATGTTTCGGACACATCTGTCAAAAAACAAAACAGCAACGGGAGTTAAATACAGTTTGCACACAACACTGTGCATCTACATAGCTATAATGATCTGAAATAAGTAGCAACTTTTAAATAAACTGATAGTATAGACCTCCCCTTGTGTTACAACATAGTAACCAAGATATGACACTAGACATTTTTTAGAATTTGTATCAAACTGCAACAATACAGAGTATATAGGCTGCAAACCTATGCTTCTAGGACCAACTCATACCTGAGCCCTGGACACATCTGAGCATGCTCCACATATCAGCTCTCTTGGATCATAGTCATCTCCTTGGCCAGCCTCAGCATCACAGCGTGCCTCCCCACCAAAATATGCCTTAAAGTAAAAGGGACAGTAATAATTTCTTAATTGTTGCTTTTATTTACTGGAATATGTATAGATATTGTAAGAAAATAAACAATGTATAGAAAAAAAATTATAATTAAGACAATTTTCCCCATAAAAAACAAAAACTCATTTTCCCATGAAAAACAGGTTCAATGTCCAACTCTACAAATACACTTTACAGCCAAAGTCGGGGGAGCTTATGTGTTTTCAGAAGCAACACCCCATATATTTTAGCCTGATTTTTACATTGTGAAGCAAATACAAACCACATTCGCTATGAGTGTTGTGTTTAGCAGTTCTTCTAATTAAAAAATTAAGCTAAAATATCATAAAAAAGTCCGAACTTATTTTTTACTTGCTAATGATCTGTTAATAACCAGCTGGAAGTCAGTTATTATAAAAAGGTACACGTAATACAGGACCTGTCCCCTACAGGATGACTTGGCTAATGTACCATTAGAAAAAAGTTACCTAACAGTTAGGAACTCCAAATACCAAAAATCTTTACTAAGTACTATTTAAGGGCCAATTAACAGGCCTCACGCCTTCTCTCTCCACTCAAACATGTAAATTTTTTAAACTGAGGCACGCCAAACCTCCCATAGACAAGACGGGACTCCGCTGTGGAGTGTTCCGCCGCTTGTGAACTGTCCCTAACAGACCACAGGCAGACTGCAACAACCAAAGATATGACTATGAATGGACAAAAGAAGAACAAGTCCCAGCAGCACCAGAAAAAAAGAAAAAAAATAGTCTCACCGAACCGGACCCAGGTACGTATAGCAATCCAGAAAAAAGCAATGTTGAGGCAGCACATCCAAGAAAATAACAACAAAGGGACAAGGTCACTACTCTTAACAGGCCAGACCTATTGAAACCTAAGACGACACAACAAAAAACTCCCAGATTGGCTTTTGTATCAACATTTGGTCATCAGAGCAAGAAAATGGCACAGATCATCTGCCGGGAATAGGGCATACTCTCTAGGGCCTTTCCTAGCATACCAGAACTCTGCACACCACCGATCATGGCATACAGACGTTCTAAAAACTTGAGGGACAAACTGGTTAAAGCAGACCTAGGCACACCTTTCGACCCTGGTAACACTGAAACACTGACTGGCAGACCAAGAACAGGTTCTCATGTTTGGGATGTGGTAACTGCAATCTGATGTTGAAGGGTGAAGCATTTATACACCCGAGTACGGGCAAGAGATTTCCAATTAAACACTTTTTGACGTGCAGATCTGATTATGTTATATATGTTCTCCAATGTCCATGTAAATTGCTATACGTAGGTGAGACAACTGGACAATGTAGGGTATGCCTCAATCAGCACAAGTCGACC
The DNA here is from genome assembly GCF_027789765.1 of Dendropsophus ebraccatus. NCBI lineage: Eukaryota > Metazoa > Chordata > Amphibia > Anura > Hylidae > Dendropsophus > Dendropsophus ebraccatus. The sequence goes on from NC_091458.1 coordinate 82,266,578, forward strand.
ATACGAACAGGTAAAGTGGAACTGCCTATCTCGGATCTTAAATTCACCATCATTGACCATGTCCCTAGACCAAGAAGGGGTGGTGATAGGGTAACTATTAAAAAGACACGAACTGGAGTGGATCCATAAATTGGGGACATTGACCCCCATTAGGGTTGAATATTGACTTTAAGTTGGGACCAGCTACAGGTTTCTGAATACGCTCACTCTTTCTCTTTATTCTTTTTCTTTGTCTTTTTTCTTTCTATTCTACTCTCCTTCCTCTGGACAAGGGATTTCTACCTCCCATCTGCTAGTGGGAACTATCTCATACGATACACTTCACCCGCTACTTATATATTCTTATCATTAAAGCCATAATGTACATTACATGTATCTTGAAAAAGTGGAGCTTGTTTTAGCTCTCTTTCTATATACTTTCTATTGCATTTTTTACGTTGTCATGTATATAATTGTAATATTGTACCTTCTCTCGCATTTTTTTCAGAATGGAAGCTATTCTTAATAAGATTTCGGATTAACACCCCTAAAGAACCTCTACACACATTCGTCGGAATCTACATGGACCTTGTTCTGATCTTTTGGGTGCCTCCTAGCTGTGTCATTTTATTTTCTATGTTCCATTTTTGATTTTTTAACAACAGCATTAGTATGGATATACATTGATGAACATATTTTTTTAATAAATGCGGTACACCCCTTTACTCATATTCTATGCCTCATATCTGAGCTTTAGGTCCAAACTTTTGGGGGGCGAGTACCACGCCTGTACGTTTAGGTGATAGGACTAATGTAACCATTTTACCGTCTTGGTTTACGTGCACTTTGTGTGGTTGGTCCGATTCTGGTACCTGGGTTGTTGTGGTCTGTGGTCCCTTTCAGGGAATCAAAGGACCACATATCTTCCCAGGATGGTGTTCCGGTCCATTCCCTGATTTGCTCAATGTAGCCGTACTTTGTTGCGTTTAATTCTTCCACCCTAGGACTTGCTCTATTTAACATTGTATATACATTATGTTATATTTCGGTTATATTTAATTTCTGCTGTGGGCCGCATAAAGTAACAATAATATCATTATCCGTAATATTATATAGACTCCATACTTACTGATAGCCATTTTACTAGTTATGTTGCTCCATTCCTGTTGCTAAATATGTTCATTTATGTACAGCATACTTAACATCGGATGTGGGCATGGGTGCCCTAATCCAATATGGCGCCGTTACCAGGACAGTGGAGAGAGGCCGGCCCCTGCCCTGGCCCACAGTGCGCATGCGCGGGTGAGAGACGCAATCACGTGACGCAGGCTGGATCATGTGACCACTCGAGACGGCCTCCCCGGCCCGGAGCGTGTGACATCAGTTCTAGGAGCCGGAGTCTTCTCCATCTGACCATCTACCATGTGATTCCCCTGCACGACGCTTTGTATGCATATTCATCAAGGTTACTTTTATCTTTTGTTTGTTTTCACCTGTGTGCTTATTAACACTTATGTAAAAAACTCATAAGGCATTAATAGCATACCTGGACATCTACTGGTATGAGATGATTTGTTGCACTTTATGATTTGAATTGTGTGATCATGAGTTTTGAGATTTATTTCACTTATTTTTTCACTGTATTTGATTATTGAGATATTATTGTGCAATTACCTGTATATTGAACACTAGCACATATATACTGAGACTTGGAAGTGTATGGTATCACTGCTTGAGAAAGGCTACTTTATGAGTCGAAAGGTTGCACTGGTGTGAATAAAAGTGTAATTTTCTTGGATGTGCTGCCTCAACATTGCTTTTATCTACTATGAATGGACAAGCACCCAGAAATACCTTTTTGCACTTGTAGCAGACATAATAAGCATATCTGTTCATGGCATAACTGGCTGGGTCATTGTAAAATCGCACTCCTGGTGTGGTGATTGCATCACTTTTGTGTAGTCCTTCATACTCCAGCCTCATCAAAGCCTTTCTTCTCACATCTTCATACAGGTCTCGTATTGGATCAAGATGATCTTTTAACACTGAATGATTTATTTTGTTCTAGAAAAAGATAGAAAGGAAGAACAATTACTTTTCACTTTGACTACATTAGATGTAGTTCATAATGAAAAGCTATTAAGAGGGAGATGATGTGACTAAAAGTTGGCAATATATAAGGATTACATTATGTCATAAGAGTATGGGTCAAATGCAAGGGACAAAGCAGCAATTGTGCAGAAAATTATTTGTATTTTGGGTAGAATATAATATATATATATATTATATATACACACACACATTAATATATATATATATATATATACATATATATATATTACACACACACACACACACACACACACACATACAGTACACACACACTTTGCATGGGGTTGTCCAGTAGTAGATAAATCTCGCTGTTTTCTTACATAAAAAGCACTACTTCTGTATGATACAACAGCTTTATTCTATTCAGTACAATGAAAGATAGCTGCAGTACAGGACAGAGACTGAGGAGTGGCGCAATACCTGGAATAAATGGCTACGTTTTCTAATCTTGCATAACCCATTTAAGACCTTGTTTGAGGGCACTGAAGGTGGTGGGGAAGCCAAAAACAGCCTAAGTGCAGAAGGTATGCAATTTAATGGGTAGTGTGCATGTGATGTAGCACTATGAGCTCAGCTGTTTATATATAAATTGTGGGAGTTATATAAAGCATAGCTCATAGGGCTATGCCTTTTTTTTTTTTTTTGCAACTCCCATTATTTACTGGGAGGTACACAAATTAATTTCCACGCTGTACCTCCTTGGTGGCTGTTTTTGGATTGAATGGGGCCAGGAAGCCATCTTTAAGAGAATCAACAGAAAGTACACCATGTGTGAACATCTGCACTGGAAAACAGTTATGAGTGATGTGCTGCTTGCAGAAATAGTTTGAAGTTAAACAGTATACTAAAAATCCATTCAAATGAAGTACCTTGCAGATAGGACAGGACATAAAACCAAAGGTTATCCGTGGCCCCAGCCATCTGTTTTCTAAGACACGTCGACAACATTGCAAGTGGAACACATGGCTGCAGTCCAGCTATAAATGAAAACACTCACCTTTATTAGTTAAAACAATTACAGAAAAGTACCATATTAGAGACTAGTGGACAGATTTTAGCAGTAAACATAAGCTTATGTCCTCTCTTTTGCACTAATATTTATAATTGTTTACCACAGAAAGGAAATTAAAGTGTACCTTTTGTTTCGCAGGGAAAAAAAACACTTTACACATTCTTACCTATACCAGAATTTGTGCTTTCTTTACATTTTCACAAAAATCTGTCCTCCATTGCCTGGATATCACTCCCAAAGTGTTGTTCAAACACTTTCAATTCATTCAAGCATTGGGGGGGGTGACAGGCTGTAGCTGACAGGCTACATCATTTGATGAACAGGCTACGTCTAGCACCCCGGAAGGGTGCATGGAGTACCCACCCATACACCAGCCCCTACATTCCTAGTAACCAATCAGCAGCTTCACATGCTGCCTAGCCAACCCCTGTGTGCCTCATTGCTGGCCATATAACAAACGATTCACTGCACTCACCAGAGCTTACTTGCAATGGGAATTCATTCCAATATGAAGTGCACACAAATAGACAGCAGCTGCTGTCTGTATTTGTGTGCACCTTGTATTGGAATGAAGTAAGCTCTGGTGAGTGTAGGGAATGTTTAAGTGTTTCACCTGAAATCTTCAGTATTTCTAGACAATTTAACCACTTGGGAAGAGGCTACCCCTGAAGGCTATTAAATACAGTCTTATCTTACAATGTATTGACTATATTTATGTAAAATAAAAATATATAAAATAAATATAAAAGAGGAAGGTCAGAAACAGTTGTGTGCAGTATTATTGAAGAGCATAAGACACAACATTTACCTGAATAGCAGGAGCTGCTGAAAGTGCTTCAGTAAAGCAGATCATGCACATGTCATCTGCATCCTGTTTCAGATTTGTTGTATTTTTATCACAGCCATGTAAGCAAGGTAAACAGTGGTCTTCATTCTTCACACCACCACATGGATGCCCACATGGGTGAGTCTTGCTACAAGCTGTTTTTGCATATTCCTGCAAACAGGAAAAACATTGTTAGGGTAGTGTTACGCATACTGTATCACAGTGGATTTTCTGCTGCAGATCCGCAGCAGATTTGACAGTGCGGATTTAATGCGGTGTTCATTCTTTTAGTCAAATCTGCTGCGATACAGTAGGTGTGAAGCTACCGTTATAGGTATATAGGACACTGTATGACTACAACAGCAAAAAATAAATAAATAAGATCATCCATTGAATATTTTCACCAACCTGACAGTCTGCATCAGAGCATACACTGCCCACAGCTGATAACTCTGTCCCATTTCTGGACCCACAAAACCGGCATGTTTCAGAGCTACTGCTAGCAGGCTTTCCTAAAATATTTAAGAACAACAAATATGTATTGTAGCACGCTGTACATCTTATTGTATCTTAGGCAGAATGTGAAAGGTATGGACAGATTACATCACAATTAGAGATGAGCGAACAGGGTTTGGGTTCGAGTCGATCCGAACCCCAACGTTCAGTATTTGATTAGTGGCGGCTGCTGAACTTGGATAAAGCTCTAAGGTTGTCTGGAAAACATGGATACAGCCAATGACTATATCCATGTTTTCCACATAGCCTTAGGGCTTTATCCAACCTCAGCAGCCACCGCTAATCAAATGCCGAAAGTTCGGGTTCGGATGGACTCGAGCATGCTCGAGGTTCACTCATCTCTAATCACAATCCTAATGAACACTGAATCATCTAGAATTTTACCTGTTTGTTCTCTGAATTCAACCATTGCTTTCATAGTTTTGGAGTCTGCCAGTGCCATCAGCCAGAATAACTTGGTTCTTCCACAGCCCTCGTGGAGGTCAACCTTAATTGCTTCTTCTTCCTCTTTGAACACCTGCACATAGTATCACAGAAGAATGTTGATCATTAACTGATCCATCCAGAAATTACTAAAATGTAAAATGCTAGTTTAGGGTGCCTTCACACGTACCAGATCCGCAGCGGATTTTACGCTAAAAATTTGCAGCAAAATTCACTGTGGATCCAGTGCCTTTCATCCCTATGAGAGCACATACTCGCAGCGGGATTAACATCCAGCTGTAATTGAGTTAATCCCCTGCAGCCGAGAGCATACATTAACTGCTTGGCGCCGCGGCTGCATTTAAAGCTCACAGCTCCGGTCCCACTCAGCCAATCAGTGCTGCCGTGCCACTGATTGGCTGAGCAGGACTGATGGGACCTGGGAAAATGACATTCAGCCATGACGCAGAGCAGGTAATGTATGCTCTCGGCAGCGGGCTGGGGTGGGTGGGGGATAGCGCACATACTCACAGCGTAATGTTAATCCTACTGCGAGTATGTGCTCTCATAGGGATGAATGGTACTGGATCGGCAGTGGATTTCGCTGCATATTCGCAGCATGAAATCCGCTGCAGATTCGGTACGTGTGAAGGCATCCTTAAAAGGATTGTTAAGAAACAAGGTCTAAACTGATTATGTGAAAATAAACGTATTTCACATGTACAATCTTCATGACACAAGCCAGTTAATGATAACATGACACAGCCAGAGTCACTGTAAAATTGTGAATTACCACAATGCAACCTTTTGCACTACTGGGAAAATATTAATATTAACATATAATGTAACTAGAGTAATGAAAAGCTAATCTGGTGAATAAAGATGTGCTGCGAATTGCACCGTCAATTCACTTTTTTCTGCTAAATGAATTCCTGCTGATTCGTTAAGGAAATTCACAAAAAAATAAAGCTGCAACCGTACATGCTCTCTGGAGCGTCACTGGGCGGGAGAAAGGGATTAAAGGACAAGTGCCATGAAAAACTTTTTTCCAGTAATTGAAGCACATTACAAAGTTATATAACTCTGTAATATGCTTCAATCACCTATCTGCCTCCCCTTCCCTGTCTTTTCCCCCCTCCACCCCCCACCAGGAAGTGTCCTGACTCACACAGACCTGATTACTGTCGTCACCGTCACCAAGCTCTTCTCTCAGCTCCTTCTCCTGTTACACTAGCCTCCCCCCTCCCCTGCCTTGTCAGGTGACAGGCTTGCTCAGCTCCCATTGGCTGAACAACTGCAAGCCATCACTTGTCACATCTCACTTGCTTATCTTCCCTCAGACTGACTCCGGCACATAGGCAGCTCCCCCCTCCCCTCATACCCTCTCTCCTGCTGCCTGGACTCAGTGAAGGAGTCATGTCACTACAGAAGATAAGCTGAGGTAGCAGAGTCACCTGACAAGGATGGGGAGGGGGAGGCTGGTGTAACAGGACCTAGAGCAGCCCTCCTGCTGATGACTCATCCTCACAAGAAGGAGCTGCCTGGTGACAGTGAGGACAGTAATCAGGTCTGTGTGAGTCAGGACACTTCCTGGTGGGGGGTGGAGGGGGGAAAAGACAGGGAAGGGAGGGCAGATAGGTGATTGAAGCATATTACACAGTTATATAACTTTGTAATGTGCTTCAATTACTGGGAAAAAGTTTTTCATGGCACTTGTCCTTTAACCATAATTCCTTGCGCCCATCCAATCAGCTGCAGGCCCTTCTGTGATGTCACTACCTCCCCCTCTATATAAGGTGGTTCATTAACAGAGGTGGCCAGTTGGCTGTGTGTGGAGGAGAGAGCAGGACGGCAGCAGGCAGAGCATAGCAGGGAGAGACTAAGGGTATGTGCATGCAAAGGAATTCAGATGGCTCACCCGCAGCGGATTCCGCAGCTCGTGGCCGTGCCATAGACTCATTCTTTGGACGGTGGAATCTGCCTGACCATAGAATGGAAACTGTGCATTCTTTAAGTGGACGTCAGAATCTGCCTGACTATAGAATGGAGTCTATGGAACCTGCAGAGATGCGCGCAGACGCAGAGTTCTCATTTTACTGTTTTGTGAATAGCCTACGTATTTATTACTTCTGCAATCATAAGGAAGCAAGTTTACTGTTTATAAACTTTTGAAATATATTCATAGGAAACTTAGTTCTATCTCAAATCAACTACAATTTACAGGCATATTTAAGAATATTTACATATTAATTATGTTTATTGAACTCTGGAATTGCTTCTCGGTGCATTTACACGTCTTTTGTATTCATACATGGGATTGTCTCTGATAACTGTCCAATAATCTGCAAGCATTGATGGGTTCCATTAAGGCTAGGTTCATACTGCGTTTCTGCAATCCGTTTTTTTTTTTTTTTTTTAAACGGATGCATTTGTGTGCATCCGTTTTTCCATTGACTTCCATTATTAAAAAAAGGGCTCAAAACAGATCCGTTGTTTTTTTTGACGAACACAAAAACGTAGCTGACACTACTTGTGTCTGTTAAAAAAAACAGATCAGTTTTGATCCTTTTTTTGTTTTTTATAATGGAAATCAATGGAAAAACCGATCAAAACGGATGCACACAAATGCATCAGTTTTTTGCAAAAAATGGATGAAAAAAACGGATTGCAAAACCGCAGTGTGAACCTAGCCTTACCCTGATACCTTTTTTCCATATTGGTCATTCTAAGATAATGCAATATACCAGTTGATGATGCAATACTGATGATGCAAACTTTTCCCAGTATTGTATCACAGGCTGTGAGAAATATAGAAAGTACGTCTATATATTTTGAAAATTAGAGCCAATTTCAAAATTTGATCATCATTTTCGATTTCAGCACCCCAAAATTAGTTATGATCAACTCTTTTCATGTCAGAACCTTTTTGGCTGTTGACCAGGGTAATGAGAGAGAGGAGGGAGGAAGGGGGGGCTGGGGAAATGCTTTTTTAATGCAGATAATGGCATATTTGCCTAAAAAACCCAATTACAAAGTTTCTTAAAAACCACCTGTTTATGCAAAAAAGAAAAAAAAAAGGACAGTGACCTGTCAATGTTTCGGGGGCATGAATGCCCATCTAGTAGGGGAAGTTCAGGGAACTATGGATACGACCACACCAAGCCATTTCTGTACTTAAGCCCTATTAGATCAAAATAGGGCTCATGCACAGGACCAACCAGCGTAGCTATATTCATAGTTACCTGAACTTCCGGCAGCAGGAAACCTTTAAAAATAAAATATTCTCCAGAGCCACCATGTGTGGTCTATTTTACCTGTCTTTGATGGGATTTTGTTCGTCGATGGAGGTGAAGAAAGCGGTCACAGTCTGTACAAAGATTGCCACAAGCATTGCACAAAATAATTGCTGCAGTTTCTCCATCATCATGATTATCACACATTGGCTGAAAGAAACAAAAATACATAACATGGGATATTTATTAACGCTTAAGGCAAACTACATGTGTTCTAGAAAGAATGTACATGTAAACTTCTATTCAACAATTAAAATCATTCCATAGTGTAAATGGACACAAAACTCTGTTTAAGCAGTCTACTGTATGTTTCATACACGTTAGATTTATGGCAGATCTTATCAAATCCAGCCAAATGTAGGTACGGTTTCACTTTAAGAGAAAACTTTAGAAGCATAACAGCACCTTCAGTCAAAGAAACTTATCTATATTAGTAAACAAAAGGATTCACAAGGAAACTGAAAACATACAACAAAAATTAATTTGGAAGTGAACGGAAATACTGAATAACTATTCTCAATATATAACTGTATTTACACTAGTAATTAGCAAGAACATCAAAAACAGCTAATTCTGCCTGTGTGAGGGTGCCCACAGGTTATTTGTGGCGCCTGGTATCCACAAAAACGGCAATGCTGTGTGTACTGTTTTGTTTTAAGCATTTTTGGGATTTTGTTTTTTGTGTGTCTATTGCGTGAGACTTTTTTTTGGGGTTGGCGTTCCAATCCGAACACAGACTTCATTGATAAATGAAAGGAAGGGGCTAACAGCCCCTGGGCGGACAGCAGACCCAGCACACTGAGCTAACAACCCCTGGGGCAAGACTGTGCTCCGTTTTGAGGAAGGGATTGAACTTACCCTCCTGGTGTGTTCTGTTCTTCTATTGATTTTCCAATCAGCGGCTGAGGCAGGACACCACTGCAGCCACTGATTGTAAAATCGATAGAACAGTGCCGGACACTAGGAGGGTAAACTTAAAGAGGATGTACCACCAGGTACATCCTCTTTAAGCTGAACCCACGGATCGAACGGCGCCGTCAAGGGGAAGCCGGTGCCGCGGTTCGTTTTTCGGACAACGGCACGGTTCCCGTGCACGGCGCCGGCCTATGCACCGGAACCGGCCAGGCTGCCCTTAATGGGAGGGAATTTCCTCCCCTGTGTTACGTGGCTCCATTCATTCTAACAAACCGCGTCATACAGGGGAGGGAATTCCCTCCCACTAGGGCCGGGCCACGGTCAGAAAAATGGACCGCGGCACCGGCTTCCCCGTGACAGCGCTGTTCGATCCGTGAGTTCAGCTTAAAGAGGATGTAACTGGTGGTACATCCTCTTTAAGTCCTCCCCTGCCCCCCAACGGAGCGCAGTCTGGCCCACAGGGGGTCACCTTGGCCAAACTCCCTTTTTGGGCCCCCAAAAAAAAAAAAAAACTCTACTAAAAAAAAAAAAAAAAAAAAAAAACACAAGTTATGGCTTTTTTTTAGGCAAGCAGAAGAACTTCCATTAAACTCTATGAGAGTGAAACGCTACAGTTTGCAGGGAAAAAAAAAGCCACAGCCAAAACACTGCTGAAAAGTACGTAAGACATGTCATAAACTTTCAGTGGCTTACAGCTAACATCTGTCCACTGATTTTTTTTTTTTTTTGCAAAATTTTAAGCCAGTGTGAGACCAGTCTGAAAAAGGTTTACTAGTAAACAGTTTTCTCTCTGAAACTTAACAAAAAACCTAGAATAGGTTACCATTTGTTTCTGCTGTCCATCTTTTCCCATCCACCTTCCAGAAGATAACCGGTCAACGTGATCTTGATCAAGTACACATAATGATGCTACAGCTAACCATAGCTAAAATTATATAAAACATAAATATTTGTTTTATCATCATGAAGAGCACTGTAAACAGTCAATAGAGAAGAATAAGTTAATGAAAAGTCTTGTGATAAAGTAAATGTCCTTTAGTCATGTGCTCCGTAAATCCTGAAATTCCAGCAATACTCCACTTTCTATATGACGTGCCCAATAATCCCAAAACAGTCTAAGCAGAGATAAGAAAAATACTATTAAATGTAGTTTTCTTAATCAGATGAACTTTTAAATCACTGTATTTGCCTTGTGTGCCATGATTTTAATGGCATTTTTAGTTTCTTGCTATACCCCACCCCTCTTTTTTTCCTATTTAGTTGCCTATTTTTCGCAGAATAGCCATCTGGAAGCTGGAAATGCTGCACCGCAGGGATCAGAGCTCTGCTATACTGGTGGGGGATCAGGGAATGTAAATTAGACTTTGTTATTTCTCAATCCCCCTCCTGCACTTTGGTGCGTTTTGGCTTACACCAACTTTCATGCAAGATCAGGAAAGTGATAATTAAATAGTTTGGGCGGTTGCGCATGCAAATGTTTCTTTTATTTTATTTTAAAAATAGGAAAGGGGGGCGATTTAAACTTTTTATGGGATGGATTTATTTATATTTAAAAACAAAATTATTATTTTCACATATGCACTGCATTGATCCATAGAATCTGCACTTGATTGCTAGGAGCTTCTGAAGGCTAAGTAGCCGGCATGGAGGATCACTCCATGCCAGCTACTAGCAGGTGTCCCAAGCTACTGATAGCAGCCGGGTGCTGCCCACTATAGAGAGGGGTCACATTGTGACCCTTCTTCTACACACCCTTACTGGCAGCTCGACGTAATAGTACACTGTAGTTCATCTTATATTATACTTTAAGGGACCTGCACAGTGCCCAGAAAGCAAATAGCGTTAAAATTTCTAAGTGGTTAACCCACTTTTTCAATATATAGCTGCTGTTAAATAGAAAACAAAAAAAGAGCATATGTTTACCTCTCCATCCTTCCCTGGTGTCCTCCCTTTAGGACTAGTGTCGCTGCTGACCATAGCCATCGCCACTTCTAAAGGCCCTATTCCACCAACAGATCTGACAACAGATTATCTGCCAAAGATTTGAAGCCAAACCCAGGAGTGGATTTGAAAAGGAGAAATCCTTTTAAGTCTTTCCTTTATGACCTGTTCTCTGTTTACAGTCTGTTCCTGGGTTTGGCTTCAAATCTCTGGCAGATAGGGCCCTATTCCACCGGACGATTATCGTTCAGATTATCGTTAAATCGTTCGAATCTGAACGATAATCGTTCGGTTGAAATGCAGTTAACGATTAACGACCGAACGAGAAATCGTTGATCGCTTTATAAGACCTGGACCTATTTTTATCGTTGCTCGTTCGCAAATCGTTCGCATTGAATAAGACATCGTTCGGTCGTTCGCAATAGATACGAACGCAATAGCGAATAAATAGCGAAGAGAAACGATCGCAATTACGATCATAAGTAACGATTATCGTTCCATGGAAATGACTGAACGTTTTCAGGTCTTTCGCAATAGCGGTCGTTTGAGATCGCTAATCGTTTACGATTATGCAAACGATAATCGTCCGGTGGAATAGGGCCCTTATGCCCCTATTCCACGGGTCGTTTTAGAGGAGCAAACGAGCGCTATTAGCGCTCGTTTGCTCCTCGTTCCCCGCTCGCTGCCGCCGCTATTCAGCGCGGCTGCAGCGAGCGGGTGAGTGCGGGAGGGGCGGCGGGGAGCTGCGGGGGGGCTGCCCGGGGGATCGCTGATCGTCCGGGCAGCCCATAGGATATAGCAGCGTCTGCTGCCGATGCTCCTATTCAACGCAGCGACGGCAGCAGATCGCTGCTATATCAGTCGCTTGTTTTTCAACATGTTGAAAAACAAGCGACTGCAACGATCAGCCGACATGAACGATGTCGGCTGATCGTTGCACTCTATTCCACGGAACGACGAACGATAATCGTTCCGTGGAATAGGGCCATTACTAGTCTTGCAAATGAAAGCTCACTCAGTCAGTGACTGGAAAAAGACAGCAATGCGGCCACTGAAGGCCTGAGCGGACTGTCACTTATGAGACAAGATCTTCTTGTAAGTGGCGGCTGCAATGAGAAAGGGACACTGGAGACTCGTAGAACACCGGGAGCGACGCAAGTATATGCTCTTTCTTGGTTTCTATATAACAGCAGAAATATATTAAAAGTTGTATAACTGCAGATACCCCCTTTAAAGCTTTGTTGTCTACTGTAATCTTAGCAGTCAAAGCAACAAACTTTATAGTAATGTTAGGAAGTTTATTGCAGAATGGAACATTTGTGAAAGTTAACTTTTTATGTCCAGTCAGGAGGTAAAACTTTCATGGGCTGCTTTTTTCTTCTTCTTATACAAACATTACTTGCCACATGTATGCACTATATACAGACACAAGGATGTCCTGATCTATATTACATAAACCTATCACTTACGAGAACATAGAAAGGTTAAAAAAAAACAAAAACAAACAAAAAAAACTTACCCTGGTAGTTGCGATACATCTCACTGGAGAACGATACTCCTCCTCCATCTTTGTCAGTGCAATGATTGTCTCTGCAATTGCATTTTTTGTGACACGGGACCAGGCCTCAGAAAGGTGCCCCTGTAGTAATGTTAAGAAGCACAAGTCAGAGGAGAAAACATATAACAGGCATTGTGCATGATGTTAGAACCTCGACCACATTCCAAATGTACAATGAATCAGTCTATCTGTATGAGGTGAACATGTGTGGTCTGATTAAATACATAGCTCTTTTTCATATGAGTGTAAATTATTGAAAGGGGAGAGTGCATTTTAGTAGACTTTTAGCTGCTGTGTTTTCAAAACATCTGATGATGTCCTGTTCCCATAGGAAATGGTCGTTCGGCATAGACTCTATGCTGAGCTGCCATTTCTAGTGGGGGCGGGACGTCATTGGATGTTTTCAAAACACTGACAGCTGCATACAGTGGGACGCCTAGGAACCGGCAACTGTGGCAGAGCGGGACAGGCAAGTACACATTACTGACATGTCCCATGCAACTCGGCAGTATAGCTTATTATACATTTTTCCCCAGACAACCCTTTTAAAAAGCTAGACGGCAACAAACCAAAACAGAATATAGCCTGTTTGTGCTTTGTGAAACAAAAGGAGATTCTGGTGATCAAAAATTCCTATAGTGTTATGTACCAAAATTATTTAAAACTTACAGCTGCCATGTCTTTGATTAATTTAATGATGATTTCTGCAATCTGAGTTGGAGTAGAACCCTTCATCCACCAGTGACTTTCACCTCTCCTTAGGTAACTGCATAAAAAAAAACCATGGACAACACATTTTCCTTAAGAGGTATTTCACTGGAAACACACTTTATCATCATTTTTAGCACATCAACCAAGGGATGGGAAAGAAAATGGACAAATTAAAGGGGTAGTGCAGCGCTAAAAAATTATTCACAGAATAACACACATTACAAAGTTATACAACTATTATTATTATTTATTCCCCGTGTCCCACCACCCCCACCCATGTACCCGGAAGTGTGATGTGCATTATACATCAGCTGATCCGTGTCAAGGGCTGTCCGCCATTTTGTGCCAAACGTCATCTTTGGACGCACGGCCGAATCCCTGCCGCCGTCCCCCCTCCGCCGCGTCACAACTGTGCTCAGCCGCGATTGGCTGAGCACAGTTAGGCGATTCACAGACATAACATACATTACAAAGTTGTATAACTTTGTAATGTGTGTTATTCTGTGAATAATTTTTTAGCACCGCACTACCCCTTTAATGGGCATATGTCTTTGTTCAACCATAGTACGTAATCACATCTAAAATTTCTCATGGCACACTCCTCTTTTAAATTGGCGCAAACTGCACAAGATCATTAAAACAATTCACTAATGCGTATTTAAAATTATCTCTAAATGTTGGTCCTCACCTTAAAGAGGTAGTTCAGCAAAAAAAAAAATAAAAAAAAATAAAATGATATTTAAAATTTTCAATATCAACTGGTATTTCCAAATCAACTGGTGCCAAAAAGTGCCAGGAGATTTGTAATTTACTATTAAAAAAAAAAAAAAGTCTTTCAGTACTTATCAGCTGTTGAATGTCTTCCAGGAAGTGGTGTATTCTTTCCAGCCTTGAGAGCACGAGAGGTTTTCTGTCGGGATTTGTTAATGATCTGAACAGTTCCTTTCACAAACAGAGGTATCAGCAGAGAGAACTGGGTCAGAATGGAAAGAATACACCACTTCCTGTAGAACAAACAGCAGCTGATAAGTACTGGAGGATTTGAGATTATCTAATAGAAGTAAATTAGAAGTCTCTGGCACTAGTTGATTTGAAAGACTTTTTGGGGTGTTAACTACCCCCTTTAACATGTCATTTCAATAAAAAAAAAAGGTTTGTCAGATTTTACCTGGAGTTAAATATCATTGGCAAAGTGACAGTCGTGACCCCTTTACCAGCACTCATTCCTGTGGTGCCAGTGATTGGCGTCCCTTTAGCTTTTAGCTGAACTGTAAGTGCCTTCGCAATGCAACCTAAGAACATATCCAAGATACCAAGCTTATTCCAGTCTCCTTTCTCTGTTGAGTGGATAATATCACTGATGTCAGCTGGTGGTAGAGACTTTACTCCAATGATACTAGCAAGACGAGATGGAGTCACTTCAGGTAAGACACGACGAAGCAATGAGGTTACCTGTACATAACAGAAAGAAAAGTGCAAATTAACAAATATTACTAGCAGCCATATTATATGCCACTAGTTACTCCACAGGAGAGCTCATAAAACACTAGTAAAGGCACCGATCAGCCGTTCACTGCCCACATTACATAGTGTATAGTGGTGGTGACCTATAACTGCAACTGAACTCCTATCTACTTAAACAGGAGCGGAGCTGCGGTTACAGGTCGCAACCGCTATACGATCAACATGGACAAAGTGCTTCTGGTCCCACTGTTTAGTGTGGGTGTTGATCAGTGACTGATAGCAATCATCGATTCAGGGATTTCTTTTTATTGCCATATTTGTTGCATTAGAACATGAAAAATTCACAACTACTTTCTTGCTAAAACCGCACCACGTAAAGTGTCGCTGATGGAGAACCATCTGGGTGTGCTCATAGACTACAGAAAAGCACATAATGTCAGTCAGCTGCTTGTAAGGCCAGCAGGATGTTGTCATGCATTAAAACAGGCATGGACTCTCAGGACAGGGATAGAATAGTTCTGCTTTATAAAGCTTTGGTGCAGCCAAAGTTCTGGGCATCGATTCATAGGAAGCATGTCCTAGAGCTGGAAAAGGTACAAAGGCGGGCAACTAAACTAATAAGGGGAATGAAGAATCTTAGTCTTAAGAGACGTCTTAAGGGAAATATGATTAATTTATTTAAAAATATAAATGGCCTCTACAAAAAATATGGGGAAAAGATGTTCCAGGTAAAACCCCCTCAAAGGACAAGAGGGCACTGCCTCCGCCTGGAGAAAAAAAGGTTCAATCTCTGGAGGCAACAAGCCTTCTTTACCATGAGAACAGTGAATCTGCGGAACAGTCTACCACAGGATCTGGTCACAGCAAAAACAGTAGAGGGCTTTAAAACAGGGCTAGACAAGTTCTTAGACCAAAATAACATTAATGCATATGTATAGAACCTATCCATTATCCCCCCCCCCACCTTCATCCACCTCCTCCTTGGTTGAACTTGATGGACATGTGCCTTTTTTTAATCGTACCATGTAACCATATATGTTTTTATAAGGCGGAATAGCTCCCGTTAAAAGGTTGAACTCGGACGGTTGTCTTTTCTTGATGTTGTAAACTAGGTTACTGTATACATGGACACATGCAGCGCCAATCCTAACCTAGAATACCATGGAGTGCACAAAACCACAACTTGAAAAGGCACCATCACAATTTGCCCAGATAGCAAACACTCACTTGTCGCTGCACTCTTGGGGATGCAGTGTGTAAAAGATGAAAAAGATCTTGTAGCAATGTCAGCTGCTGAGCCAAATACTGCCTGCCAACATTAGAGCCACTTAATGCAAGCACCATGGAAAGCAGCTCAAAACAGTATGCATCAGAGGAGGCATCCTCATCATTTGGTTGAGAGTTTGCATTTTCTTTGCTGGAGATGGCGTGCTCCCACTCTTCACGTACACGTGTTGCTTCCATTCTGATAGCTTGTACTATGTGGGCACATACCTTGAAACAGAAAGACAAAAAGATAAAAACTATTACTGAACACACTGTAAGAAACTAGACAAGCTCTATGCATTAGCTTTTCTTCTCAAGAACTCAGTCCAAAGTCCACTAAGAGACTACTCTTGTTCATTTGCTGAATTCTACCCTAGCTTTGACTTTAAGCGACTCTGTACCCACAATCCGACCCCCGGCACAGACATGTGGATCGCTCCTCAGAGTTGCTTTAAACAGACACTGTTTCCACCAACACACTAGTACCATCCGTTTGATGAAAGTAAATCCTTACCGGTCATGTCTTTTAAAATGTGCCCAGTGCCTTGGTTAGAGCAAAAAATGATCTTTAAGGCAATGTGCACACTACGTTAAGTTTCCGGCCGTAGCGTGCTCCGTGAATAAGCGGCCAGAGATTTACGTAGTTTGCGTACAATGGAAAGTATTCGATCTACGGCTGCACAGTTCACACTACGCACAAACTTACGCCCGGATCGTATGCGGCGCCGTAAAAAGTGAACCAGACCATTGTTTTGGGACGGAAATGCTGTAACATGCGGTCCCGTACGGAGTGGTGATTTCTTCTTTTTTCCACTTTGATTTGCCGATCCAAAAGGTTCTGTGGGGCGTCCGGGGCTAGCCGAAGATATCCCAGTAAAATACCGCTGTCAGATCGCTACGTACGCCGCTCGGGAAGCGTACGTAGCTTGCGGGCGTAAGTTCGCGGACTATACGTAGCCGGCGGCAACTTGCGTAAATTCCGGCCGGAGTTTTACACGTATATGTCCGGCCGCGAAAAATATGTGTGGCTTTGCAGAGTGTCTTTGCGAAGGTCTGCAACGCCTCTTCTTCCTTCCCATCCTCATCATTAGAAAAACCCCAGGTAGGATTTCTGATATTCATCACTTGTCTAAACTGCACCTGTGCTGTAGCAATGCGGGTGCAGTTTAGAGTGATGAATAGAAATCCTACCTGGGGGTGTTCCTAATGATGAGGAGGGTGGAAAGGAAGAAAGGAGAGGCGTCGCAGACCTGAGGCAAAGACACTATAGGCCACACAAGTTTGATTTGCCTGCTACAGATTAAAAGACCATTTTTTGCTCTAACCAATGCACCAGGGTGCATTTTAACCTCTTACCTCCTGGGCTAATTTTCGCTTTTGCACTTACTTCCCAGGTTTAAAAGGCCATAGCGCTTGCATTTTTTCACCTACAGTCCCTTTTTTTGTCACACCAGTTGTACTTTACATTGACAATTAAAATTTTCCTATAAAATATGCTGCGAAACTGGAAAAAAAATATTTGCGTGGTAAAATGTTTTCATTTTAGAGGGTTTCGTGTTTACGCCGTTTGCCCTATGGTAAAACTGACATGTTAGCTATGTTCCTCAAGTCAGTACAATTACATTATTTTTGTAACTTGTGTAACTTATTTTATTTGACTGCTTTAAAAAAAATGTAAACCTTTTAAAAAAAAAAAAACTAAATGTGTTTAAAATTGCTCTATTACTATCCTCTTATCGTTTTTATTCTTTGGTCTATGGGGCTGTGTGGGGTGTCATTTTTTGCGCCAAGATCGGTACTTTCTATCGTTACCTTCCATGCGCATATGAGACTTTTTGATCAATTATGACATTTTTTCTGGTATTAATGTGACCAAAAAACCCCACAAAAACAGCAATTTTGCACTATGGTGGGTTTTTGCGCCTACGCCAATTACAGCGCGAGATCAAGAATCAAGGTAATTTAATTGTTTGGGTGATTACACACGCGGTGATACCAAATGTGTTTTTTATTTATACAATGGGAAAAGGAGGGTGATTTAAACTTATTAGGGGAGGGAATTTTTTATTTATATTTTTTACTACAACACTAACTTTTAGTCTTTATTAGTCTTTAGAACGCTCATAGAGATCACTGCAGTATACTTAGTACAGCACTAATCGATTAGATCGGTGTTGCATTACTAAGGGCTGCTGCAGCCTGATCTGTGGACTACTGGACCAGGTAAGTAGAAGGGATCTCCCCTCTGCGAGCAAGAGCGTTGATTGGCCAGGCCAGACAACTGCTGCGGTCCCGGGCTGCAGATATCAGCCGGGAGTGCGGCAGTTCAGAGCGGGGTCGCTGTGCGGCACCCCTCTAAACTCCCCTACCAGCAGCAGGACACGACCAGTAAGGATTTACTCTCATCAAACGGATAGTACTAACAGTTTGGTGGGGTGGGTTGCTGGATACAGAGTTGCTTTAAGACTACCATATGAAACCACAAAATTAGTAAATTGCCTCTGTTTCTATGAACAAAACCACCTATCAACCAATAAAATTAGTCAAAGTCATACCTCTGTTTTCAAACTTGATCTGTTCTGGAAGGCTATTCCAGAACAAAGCAGGCTGTTCCAGTTAAGAGTTTTTCAATAGGAAATCATATTTGGTTTTTACACTCCATGGGTCCGATGCAGAGAGCCTGGCCCACAGAGTGTAAACAGTTAAGTAGTGTTGCAATAGCATCACCACTTACCGCTGGGCATACAGTACGTAGCAGCGCATTGTACACTGCTCCTTACTGTAGGAGGGCGGAATGCCAGCTATACACAGGTTTTCCCAGTCTAGAGCAAAAAAACATTCGGTCCGGTCTGTACTGCTGCGCCGGCTCAGTTTGCCAGCCAGGCAGGAGTTGTGATGCTTCACGCAAAATCACCTCTTAATCCCCTAGGAGGAGTATAACAGCAAAATGATGGGTGTTTTGCTCCTCTTTGAAAAGGATTTACAGGTGGTCCTCGGGTTACAATGGTCTCGAGTCACGTCGTTTCTTGGTTAGGCTAGGTTCACACTGCGTTTTCAGCATCCGTTTAACGGATCCGTTTTTTTTAACGTCCAGAAAAATAGGGTCAGCAACGTTTTTTGGTCCGTTTTGGTCCGCCAAAAAAAACGGATCCGTTTTTTTTATAATGGAAGTCAACGGAAAAACGGATGCACACAAATGAATCCGTTTTTTGCAATCCGTTTTTCATGCGTTTTTTTAAAAAAACGGATGCGTTAAACGGATGCTGAAAACGCAGTGTGAACCTAGCCTTACAACGCTTTATCCCGACACCTTATTCAGACCACTGTACCAGTTCTCTACATATTATAAAACATATACATAAACATGTTTACATTTGTTTGTATACATAATGTATACACACTTCTTTATAAAATTGAGGACGAGACGAAACAAATACATACAAAGTCCTATGAAAGTTATATATACCTGCTTTTGTAAGTTGGTGAGTTTACTTCTACTGAAGATAATGCCAACCATATGTTCTTTAAGGTCAGCATCGGATGTTGCCTAAAAACAAAAAAAATGTGAAAACACAACATTAAGGTAGTCACATGTAAGAAAACTATCTGGTATGGCAAGTGTCTAAATACAATAGGTATTGTACTGTATTGTGCTGAAGGTCTTTTACAAAACTACAATACAAATGTAGTACATAAAACACGTATGTTTAACATAACTGCAGGGGCGGTCTTTGCATTTCTGGGGCCCCAAGCGAAGTTATGTCTGCCCCCCCCCCCTCGACACGCATTCCAAAACAATAAACCGCTCTGTGTTGCCCCCAGTAGTATATACCCCTTGTGTGCTACTGCCAGTAATATATACTCCTTGTGTGCTGCCCCCAATAGTATATACCACTTTTGTCCTGCCCCCAGTAGTATATACCCCTTGTTTGCTTCCCCCAGTAGTATATAGACCCCTGTGTGTTCCCCCAGTTATATATAGCCCCCCCCCCGTGTGCTCCCCCAGAAGTATATAGACCCCCTGTGTTCTCCCCCACTAGTATATAGGCCCCCTGTGTGCTCCCTCAGGGGAATTTAGCCCCCCTGTGTGCTCCCCCACTTTGATATAGACCTCCTGTGTGCTCCCCCACTTGGATATAGACCCCTGTGTGCTCCTCCAGTAGTATATAAAACCCCTGTGTGGTTCCCCCAGTAGTATATAGACCCCCTGTGTGCCCCACCAGTATTATATAGACCCCTTGTGTGCTGCCCCAGTAGTATACAGACCCCTGTGTGCTCCCCCAGTAGTATATAGACCACCTGTGTGCCTCACAAGTAGTATATAAACCACCTGTATGTTCCCCCAGTAGTATATAGACCCCCTGTGTGCCCCACCAGTAGTATATAGCCCCCTGTGTGCTCCCCCAGTAGTATATAGCCCCTCTGTGTGCTCCCCCACTTGGATATAGACCTCCTGTGTGCTCTCCAAGTTGTATATAGACCCCATTCTGCTGCCCCAAGTAGTATATAGACCCCGTGTGTGCTTCCCCCAGTAGTATATAGACCCCTCTGTGAAGCCCCAGTAGTCTATAGCCCCCCTGTGTGCTCCCCCTATTATATAGCCCCCCCCCCCGTGTGCTCCCCAAATTTATATAAACCCCCGATGTGCGCTCCCCCAGTTAAACAGACCCTGTGTGCTCCCCCTCCCATATATTATATAACACAATAAAACACATACTCACCTGGGTCCGGGCGTCTCCTCTTCTCTTCACTCTTGTGGCCGCAGGAAGGGTTTTCACTGCGATCACAAGAGGCCGCACTCCTTGTCCTGGCGCCGATGCTCCAGTGATGTCACTGGAGCGCCGGCACCACAAGGACAAAGCTGCCACTTGTGACCACAGGGAAAACCCTTCTTGCGGTCACAAGAGTGACTGACAGGAAGGGGGCCAATGTCTCCCGCCCTGTCAGTGCTGCTGCATGTAACTATGAGCGCTCATTACGAGTGCTCATAGTTACAGTTCAGATGGCAGCAGCGAGCGGGGCAGCGGCCCTGTCCAGCAGTCTTGAGCACAAGAGCGGAGCGTGGGGGCCCCCCTGGATGTTGGGGGCCCCAAGCGATCGCTTGGAGTGCTTGGTGCCAAAGACCGCCACTGCATAACTGAGGGTAATAAGTAAAAATATAATGTGTAAACTAATGTGCGACTTATTTCAATCATTACAAATTTGCAGGAACCATACAATAGTCTTTACTCATAGGGAACTGCTGCTGTTTTAGAAACATAAAAGATTGGCAGAAAAAGACCACTTTGTCCATCTAGTCTGCCCTTTTAGTATTTCCTTTCTTATTATTGTAGATTTACCTACCACATCTGCTGGAAGTTTGTTCAAAGCAACTACTATTCTTTCAGTAATTTTCTCATGTTGTTCCTGATCTTTCCCTCAACTACCTCAGATTTTGTCCCTCTTATTCTAGTGTTGTTTTTTTTTCTTCTCCAAAAAACCTTGGAGAAAAAAAATGTAAAAACATAACAGTCTCTGTACCTTTTCTTCCCCTTCGGGTGATGACAAAAGAGCTTTTTCTTCTTGCTCAGGTGTGGGCTCAGCATCTCCAGAAATCAGTTTACCAAATACCTGTAGAAGGGGAAAACATGTTAATATATATACACAAGCAAGATTCTTAATTATAAATGCAGATTTGCAGACACTTAA
Source organism: Dendropsophus ebraccatus (assembly GCF_027789765.1). Taxonomy (NCBI): domain Eukaryota; kingdom Metazoa; phylum Chordata; class Amphibia; order Anura; family Hylidae; genus Dendropsophus; species Dendropsophus ebraccatus. The sequence continues at coordinate 82,288,282 of NC_091458.1, forward strand.
ATCTGTGTATTTTCAAGCTATACATGATGGATGTTTACTGTAAACATGCAACCCTCATTCTCCTGTGTGAATTACGTAGTCACTTACTGTGTAAGCTAGATGTTAGATATGTTTTTATAATCCAAATAGGTAAAAGAAAGCATTGTGCTTTGTTCATAACACACACCTGTGAAGTTATAAGTCTAAACACCCGCAGTGTCTCAGATTCACAGTTCCTTTGCTGAGCCACACTAGCAGAAATCTGCCCAGCTATTTTGATGGTTTCACCATCTTTCCAGCCAAGCACTTTGACTTGCCGCACTCTCAGTGTGTTCTCAGGGCCTTTCATCTCAATCTTCAGAATGTGATTATCTCCTCCCGGCAGCTCACTTGTCACCCATCCAATATGTCTAGAATCTAAATCAGCCTTATAGTGGGGGGGGGAAAAAGGAAAGTCACTACATGACATCTTTATCTTGCACTTGCCTGTAGTCTTCAGATTTACGTACTCTACACTTAGAATTTCCCAACAGGAAATTATTAATGAAAATGTACCTGTTTAATCCTACACAGGTCTTCCACACTCTTGCCACACAAAAATGTCATTGATGTGACTTTATTCTGAAAAATGAAGTAAAAATACATTAGCATACAGTAATTTCCCACACAGCCAGGAGAGTTCACAGTGCAGGGTAAAACCTAGAAGGGTAAGATGAAAGATTTAGTAAACTTATAGTTACCCCTAAGTCACGAGAGTTGTCCACATGTACTGACACATAACGTGCATTTATGCCTTTGACACAGTTTATTGTGATGCTCTTTGTTTTATTTTTATCTTCATCTCCTGACTCCCAAAAAGTCTCTGTAGACCCATCTGTTAAGCTTCCAATCATTGCTGGTCTGCTCGAAGTCTTAATGTCCACAATACTAGTCATGTCTTTAAGAGCAGTAACTAAGCAAAGCTCCTGTGTAGAAAAACAAACATTAAGATGCATAAAGACAATGCTACAACAATGTTTCTAAGAGAGTTTTCAATCAATCAAGCCAAACGTCAATAGTGGTATATAACTTTTAGGGGGTACAAAGATTGTAAATAAGAACTAGTGTTGAGTGAACCTGTCAAAATGTTTGCATTCAGCAACGATATCCGAACCTGATCACTCGACATGATGTGATGCTGCCCTAGGGCTGCCAGGAAAACATGGATACAGCCTGTGGCTGTATTCATGTTTTCTGGGACTTCCCTAAGGCGGCATCCAACTTCTGCAACTGTAGGGAATCAAACACCAAGCGTTCAGGTTTGAATAATGTTGCCAAACCCGAACATTTTGACAGGTTCATCCAACACTACTCACAACACCATGTTAAACAGAATTAAAAAGTAACCTGGTTCATTGCTTCAAAGCCAGACTGCACACTGATGTTGAAACTCTCCTCACTATCTCCATCATCAGACTTGGAAAGGATGTTGTTAATGTGGTGAAATACATTGCTCTGGTGAAGAAACTGGTGATCAGACTGCTTAAACTTAAGACTCCAGCATCTGGAATAAAATGAGTATGTTCAGTTTTCGATACCTCATTGTGGATGATTCAATTCACTATACCATATATGTGACAACATGCAACTTCGATGAGAATAGGTTTAAAGGGGTAATCACACATCACATTTCTGGCATATGTACAGATGAGAATACCCTCTAAACATTTATAAAATTTATCAAACTGCTTTACAAAAGGTAAAATAAGTAAATATGTTGCCCGCCCAGTTCCTCACTGTTTAAAATTCCTGGTGATGTGTAAACAAAAAACACCCACTAAGCCAATCACTGGCTGCAGCCGTGACCTGCCTTAGGGTGCCTTTACACATACACTGATTATCTGACAGATTTTTGAAGCCAAAGCCAGGAATGGATTTGAAAACAGGAGAAATCTCAGTCTTTCCTTTACAGTCCTTCTGACCTATTCCCTGTATATAGTCTATTCCTGGCTTTGGCCTCAAAAATCTGTCAGATAAATCTCTGTATAAAGGCACTCTTAGGGTACGTGCTCACTATGGAATGCAGGCAGATCATGTTCCGCAGATTCCGTCGCTCGCACTCCCTGTTTAAATAGGTTATCCAGAGCAAGAGGCTGCAGTCTTCTAGAAACCGTGCCTCTTGTTACCCATTTGTGTGTGATATTACAGTTCAATTGCAGTGAATAGAGTGGAGTTCACATATCAAAAACCACATGTTTTTCTAATCCTGTTCAAAATAATCCTTTATAAAATATTTATGATTCTCCTGTTCTTTATTTGCTTCTTACAAGTATGGAACAACGTCCGGGTCAAATAGACTTAATGGGACTTTGCACCAGGTTCTGCATACTATCTGGAATTATTATTATTATTAATAGAACTGTTCTGTATTCACCTTAGTGCCATCTGCTGTAAAGCACTTCCTCCGGGAAGAGACATCATTAAATCAGAAATGGTTTGAAGAAGGCGATGAAATGTGTCAGGCAATGGGTGAGCAGCTTCTCCAGCAATCACTATGTCTGAAAGTGGGTGTTCACATACCCTTGTATCTTTTTCCTTAAATAAAGAAATTTTGAAAATGTCTCAGGCTGGGTTTACACAGTGTTTTTGCACTGCATTTAAATGTATCAGTTTTTAAATAGTTACTTTTAACGTGGTCAACCATGTTTTTACGTTTGGTTAAAAAAATTTTTTTTAAAAGGCAGTGTGAACCCAGCCTTAATTGCATTCGCAAACTAGTTAATAAAATCAAAATCAGACAGTAGTCATTTTTAAATGTCAATATACACACACACTTCCTCCTGCTGAGAATTGAAATGCCACGTAAGGACCACCGATGCACAGATTTTCTCCACAAACTAATGACACCACTGGAAACAATGTCACAGCATAATCATCATAATTCTTGATAAAGTGGTGTCATCAGTGGGTGGGAATAGTGTTGTACTATTTTGTATATAAGGTTTTGGCTCATATCTTGGAAACGGTGCAACTAATTTAAAAACAGAGAACATCGTTAAGCTCAACGTCACCATGCTTATCTGCAGGGGGTTGGTATGGGTCATGTTATTGCTAGATTTCGTTTAAACCCAGAGGTTTGCAAGGAGGAAAACAGTTAAGCTGGGGATGGTGACACTGTCAGTAACACACCTGTTCTGCATTTTCCTTGTTTGCTTTATTTTCCTCATCCTCCTCTTCTTCTGGCTCCACAGGGGCAGGGGTGAGAGATGCCACAAAATGCCATAATATATCATGGAGGGATGTTGTCTGGATTACATTGCAAAGCAGCCAATTGAAAGCCTAAGACACAAGCATGAAAGTTCATTTTGCTGACTGACTATTTTCATCGGCATAATGCAAATGATATAAATATATCTTTTTACCACATACAAAAACATATTTACAATTATACACAATAGTCCCCCATGACAATAAGAGATCTATATTTTATAAATGTCAACACCAGTGTTTTATTATATATCATTGCCAATAATGGAAAACACACAAACACATTTTATACCAAAGAAACATAGGAATCTCCATAAAATCAATTTTACTGGTAATTCAAGAAAAGTCAGCCCTGGCACTTATTCTGAGATCACATACCTCCATTGCGAAAACCCGACAAGCAGATTTCCTTAGTGCCTGCTTCATGGCAATTTCAAGGCCTTCAAGATCATGGTGCTGGATAACAAAAGCCAAGACTGGCCACTGGAAATTCCTCTCTCCTTTTGAAAGTGAACTGTGGGCAGAGATCAAGCGGGATAGCTCTGGCGAAGGGTGTCTCAACAATGAGGAACCAACTTCTATGACAAAATAAACACAGAGGGCCCATAATGTAGATTTAAAAGGTCTATCTTTATTTCCCCCATACATTTCTCCAAAATCCGAAATCAAAAGCACCAATCAAATCAACTTCTCAGGCCCGGTTCAAATATGTACAATGTTTAGACAAGTATGTGGGATCAGTGAAGATCTGTGTGAAAATGCCATTGATTTATGATTAAGGGCCTGAACTAACACCAGTCTTTTCCTGTCCAGATGTGTAGTATAGATGCATACAAATGAATGGGTCTAATTTCAGTTCTGTGAACAGCTGGGACAGCAGCTATGCAGGGACAAACAGTAAGGAGACTAGAGCTATGTGTGTTGCATCCACCTAATTTTTTAGGATCAATAAGGGTCCCAAGGGTCAGCCCAGCAATACTCAAAGTGACAGCATATCCTAGTAGTATGCCACTAATTTTCAACATGTGTCATAAAGCCAGAAATTTTATTCTTAAGAAAGAAGAAATGTGATTTTACCAGCATCACCACTGTTCACTCTGCGTCTGGGTATAGCCTTCACCCTCGGTTGCAGGACAGAATGCTGTTTATCATATTCTGAGGCCACAACAGAGTAGGATCTTTGGAAGACTGTACGTTTAGCAGAGTCCGTATCAGTAATAGGGCTTGTTTCCAGGCTATAAAAATAAAATATTTGGAACAAAAAGTTTTAAGAGATTATAAATGCATGTATAAGCATAGGTATGATGCATAAGCACTCTTCCAGTTTAGAGTTTATACATTGCCCCAAGGAAAGGATCCAAAACATGCTATATTGCAGTCAATAGCTACACAAGCTGTAAGAATTGTTTCTCTTTAAAAGGCAACTGGCAAAGTTTGGGACCCTGTGCGATCTCAAAAACAAGAGGCCAAAGTCTCCCAAGAATAAAGTAGCAGGTTGAGCATGTGTGTAGACACTCTAATAATTCTGTATGGCAGCTGCCAGAGAACCCCCCCCCCCCCCCCCCCCCCGATCAGATAGTTATCCTCTATTCTGCAGATAGGGCATAACTTTGCCAGTTGAGAACAGCCCTTTGAAAAATAAAACTTGATTCTACATTTTATGCATACCTAGGGGGCATTGATTTCATGTTGTTTTCTGGTTCCTCAAAAACATTTGGGCAGGCATCAGGGGTTACAGATATGTAGGGTGCAGGTACTGAAGTAGACCGAAGATATCGCATTTCATCCTGGAAGAGATTGTCATCCTGATAGCCACCAAAGTTCTCATGGTGATGTCTACATGATATAGGAAAGAAGAAAAGTATTTTTCTCTTGCGAATAAATACCTCTTACAGAAGACATTTAATTATTTTCACAGTTATAGGCCTAATAAGCTCTAGTTAATACATGCAGACAATTAACCCAAAAAGGTCTTATTTCAGGAAAATAACTGATGAATTTTTGGTTTCTTACCACTCTTTATAAGGTGCAAAGTTCTTAGTACTTAAAAGTTCTGCATTTACCTTGCTAGTGTCTGCAAATACAGGCACTGCATTTTGGGAGGCAAGTCCTCAGAAATCCCCTCTTTTACACTTGGGAGCTGGGACAATAAAGGCTTTGGTGGGTGGTAACACAGAATACTTGGTTCAGCTGCACTACTTAAAGACAGTAGAAAAAGTGCATTGGCCTTTATCACTTGATGTGCCTCCATGGTGGGCAAAGCACGGGGAGTTTTCACCTGCACTGGTTTCCGTCTAGATTGTTTCACCTGTTAATAGAAATAAAAATCTGATATGATTCACAGAATTATAACTAGGAGATGAGCGAGCCGAGCCACCCAAATCCAGATTCGTTCTGAACTCTGCAAAAAGTTTTGTTTGCTAAAGAACTGAACTTTTTGTAAAGTTCGGACAGGTTTGAGAAGAGTGGCCCCTCATCTCAAAAAGCAAAAAAAAGAAGTTTCTCCCTTGTCCGTACTCCCCCCGTTTTCTTGTGGCTCCTGGTCTTCTCTGGTGAGGGCCCGCTCAGCCAATCTTGTTTCTAGAGTGACAATCCGCTCAGCCAATCACAAGCTGCAGCGCTGTCCTGTCCCGGTAAGTCTATGATTGGCTCAGCAGGCTGTCTTGTTTTAGGAGTGACAGCCCACACAGCCAATCACAAGCTGACTCGCAAGGGTCACTCGAGACAAGAGTAACAGCCCACTCCACCAATCACAGGCAGTGGTGCGGTCCCATCCCAGTCAGCCTGTGATTGGCTGATTGGGCCCTCACCAGAGAAGACGACAGGGCCAGAGAGGAAGGACCCTGGGGGAGCGTGGGCATGTAAGTATAATAAGCGTCTCACTAAAGTTCGGTTTGGCACGAACCCGAACTTTACGTTAACGTTTGGCAAACCTACCGAACCAGGTTTGCTGATCTCTAATTATAGACCACATTAAGGCTGTATTCCCACGTTCCGTTACAGGTATGCCTGTAACGGAGTCTCCCCCACCCGGACAGCCTCTGTGATAAGATGCTGGGAACTGTACACATATGCGCCGCGCTGTAATAAATCAGTGGCACGCGGTGCTGTCAGTACAGTTTCCCCGCTCTCACCATCTTATCACAGATGCTGTCCGGGCGGGGGAGAGTCTGTTACAGGCATTCCTCGTCCGTGTTCCGTGAGGAACACAGGACGTGGGAATACAGCCTAAGGTGTAAATTTAAGTTAAAGGACAAGTGCCATGAAAAACTTTTTTCCAGTAATTGAAGCACATTACAAAGTTATATAACTATGTAATATGCTTCAATCACCTATCTGCCTCCCTTCCCTGTCTTTTCCCCCCTCCACCCCCCACCAGGAAGTGTCCTAACTCAGACCTGATTACTGTCATCACCGTCACCAGGCAGCTCCTTCTTGTGAGGATGAGTCATCAGCAGGAGGGCTGCTCTAGGTCCTGTTACACCAGCCTCCCCCTCCCCAGTCCAAGTGATGGCTTGCAGTTGTTCAGCCAATGGGAACTAAGCAAGCTGAGTCACCTGACAAGGCAGGGGAGGGGGGAGGCTGGTGTAACAGGAGAAGGAGCTGAGAGAAGAGCTTGGTGACGGTGACGACAGTAATTAGGTCTGTGTGAGTTAGGACACTTCCTGGTGGGGGGTGGAGGGGGGAAAAGACAGGGAAGGGAGGCAGATAGGAGATTGAAGCACATTACAGAGTTATATAACTGTGCTTCAATTACTGGGAAAAAGTTTTTCATGGCACTTGTCCTTTAAATATTGTATTTATTTAGGGGCATGTGGAAAACTGTATTACCTTCTCCCTTACCGCTGCTTGCTTTTCCCGGAGATACTTCTCTCTGCAGCGATCACAGACTAAGTACCAAGTACTTCCACCAACTCCGCCATCACCACAGTTCCCTGCCCAGCCTCCACAAAAGTGCCCAATGCTATTATATCCTTGACCACCAGCATATCGTCCACATCCTTGTGCAAGGGGAGAAAAAAATAATAAACTTCATTTTTATTTTAAGACATATTTACATGAAGGTGAAAACTAAAAAAAGGTAAGATACATTTAAACTACAGCCTATATTTGAGTAAAAAAATAGAATTATTTTGAACCATTAGCCTTTAGATAAGAATTTCTCATTTTTTAAATTCACATCAGAATTACAGGTATACAATAGACTTGGTATTTTACAATTGCATTGTAATAACATGTGTCTTATACTATTTTATTCTTTAAAATAATGGGGGGGGGGGGGGGGGCACTTATTTTCAAGCTAGGTGTTTTTTGTCCATGAACAATCACACATTCCTTGATTCTAATGGCTTTCTTGTACTCCATGAAGTAGCCTTTTCCCTTTGGAGGGCAAGTTAGGGCTTATTTTAGGGGTAGGGCTTTTTTGGGGTATTTTTTGGAGAAACAGGGTATTTGGCCCTGGCGTGTACACACTGTGAAGTATTTTTCTATATTAATATGACAAGACATGCAAGAACTGCATTTTTAGATTACTATACTACACACTAGGCATTGCTAGACATACCTGGATGTGCCTGGCGCATGTGATAGGTTACTGGATATGGGTGCGATTCACCACACAGCTCACAAATTGTGTCTTTCTCAGGCCCTCCAACAGCCAGTTGGGCCATTTCTCCAAAGAGATTACCACGTGGCCTAGATTCTGCCTTGTCTTTCTTCTTTTTCTCCTTCTTGGCTTTTTTGCTGTCTTTCTCACCTTCCCTTTTCTTTAAAACAGCACATGACCCAGGGCTTGGAAAGATCATATTCTGGGATGCAGCTTTTATGGTTGCTAATGAAATATCCTCCCAAAAGGCTACAAGATGCTGAAGTGTTAGTGGAAGTGGGGGCCTGGATTTAGTAGAATGATGGTTTGAGACTTCAAACTGAGAAGCCTCTTGCTTGCCATCCTCACACTTCTCATGAAGAGTCCGTTCTGTAAGCATGGACAATACTTTGTTCTTATTAATACTGACCATTTTTGATATATCAGGGCCATGGGGAGAAATATGAAACATGTTAAGAGCAGATGAAATTTCGATGGAATGCCTATTCTTTAACTTGACTTCTTTTTCCTCTGTAGGTTGCTGACTGTTAAGACTGCTTCTTATAGGTGCATGTTCTTTGGACAGTTCTGGATTAAATTTTAGGAAAGAAGAACAAGCCATTGCATCATGAACTATGCCTTCATGCCAGAGAAAAGCTGCAAAAACCGCTCTGGCACATTCTGCCACAGATGGAGACATTGCTTCCTTTGCAGGTTCAGCAGATCTTGATGCTTCTTTAAACAGAAAGTTGGTTTTCTCTTTTTTGGGTCGGACATGCCTGCCTGCACTTTTGCGGCTAACTTTAGGAGATGCTCTAGTATCTTGCTCTTCTTTTAGCGGAGCTTTTCCGATACTGAAATGGACTTTGGACGCACCATCATCAACACTTTTTACCTCCGTGTTATCCTCACAAGTACTGTCTATAATGGTGTTGGTCTTTAAAGTACTGGAAGAGCATACTTCTACAACCTCACTATGCAAATTTTCTTGAACAACATGAGGAGAAGGAGCTCTGTTTTCACTGCCACTTGCTGGTTTACCATCTTTTTGTGATATTTTTGGTTTGGGTGAAGTGGATCGCCCTCTTAATGGTTCTGTAAAAGGTACTTTCTTTTTCCTCAGTGTGTCAGGATCCAAAGTGTAGGAATCAGACTTGGACCGTTCACGTGGTGGTTCAAGTTTGGTCTTTGCAGGACCTGTGGCTTTTTGAGGTAGATTTTTCTCTTGTGGAGATGCAGAACGTGTTGCACCCGCACTAGACATAGGCTTTCCTGCAGGCACAGTCTTTGGCTTTGGTGATGTAGAACGTGAGCCAGGTCCGGGAGATTCTGATCTGAGACCAGATGGCTTTCCATCAGAGCTCTTCAGAATTTGAAGAGTATTGTGGTTTGGTGACAAAGATCGGCTGTGAGAATCAGATCTCAGTTTTGCAGCATCAGACTTCAACAGAAGAGATTCGCTTGCAGTCAGTCCTTCATTATTTCGAGGTTTCTTCTGATCAGCATTAGAACGACTGACTCGTCCATCTTGTTTGGGGGATTTGCTGTCAACTCTGTGTTTTGAAGGCAAGTCCGATTTGTTCACAGTAGCAGGCGGCTTGGCAGCAGCATTAAACTGACCCCTTTCATCTATGTAATACAATTAGACAAAAACATCATTACTTTTAGAAGAAAAAAATATCCCCTTAATGAATTTTATTGGATTAAATTTTCTAACATTTGACACAATTACAATCAAACCAGGAAAAACACAAGAATAACACACAGAGTTTACAGAATTCTATGCACTTATTATTTAACGTTTACATTAAAGTTCTACAATTTTGTTATTTATTTTTATTACTTGAGCAGAGATCATTTGGAATGAAACCATATGAGGAGTGATTTGCTGAACATGTTTGCCCAACAAGCTTACTGTAGGAATTAGACAAGTACACAGATGCACTGCATGCTGCTGCGGGTTGAATGAACTTATCTATGAACACTGATTTATGTACACAGCAAGCAGTCGGCAAGAGCCTGGCTCAAGGGTTGAAATTTTTATAAACTTCGATTGCTTAAAGTGGATAACATTTATTGTTCATTGAAATAAACATGACATATTAAGACCATAAGAACCTTTAAACAACATGATAGAATAACTAAAGTAGACTAAATGCATAGCTGAAAGGACATGGGGGGGCATTTATTAAGTCCGGCGTTTTTTACGCTGGACTTATAAATGCCCCCGCAGCTCCGGAGATTTATGTAGAGGCGGACTGCCTCTACATAAATCCCGTGCGCACCGTCGAAAACCTACGCCAGCTGAGGACTGGAGTAGGTTTTCGGCGTACATTTGGGCGGAACGGATGGTAAATCGCGCGGACTGAGTCCGCGCCCTCCGTTCCACCCACTACACGCCTCTTTCCGTCCCCCTGGCGTACTCGGCGGAAAGTGCCGATTTGCGAATATTTTATTCGCAAATCGGCCATTTGTGATAAAAAAAATACGCAAATCGGCACTTTCCGCCGAAAATCATCCGTTCGCTGGATGATACATGTGGCCCATGGGGTTCATTTCATAGCTTGCATTTTTTTTTAGATTGTTTATGATATAACCTACTAAGCCATTAAATGGTCAGACATCTCCCTGTCTATACAGGGGATGTGCAGCAGATAATGCATTTAAGCAGCCTTGTAAAGGCTATGCAAACAAGTGCCAATCACTGCTGCCTCACATTGGCACATGTAAAAGGGTCTTAAGTGCAGAGAGAAGCTCTGCATTCAGCCTGTCAATAAAGCTGGCCAGGGTGGAAAGGGGCAGAGAGAGCACAACTAGAGCTGCACAGACTACCCTGTATCACCATGTGTGCGCCTTTCTAAGTCTTTTTAGCTCTATGAGACATGGGATAGAGCAAAGTAGAACAGTGTCAAATGCGGTTCTCCTCACCTGTCAGGTCCTGGGGCTTACGTGTGACCTAAAAAGTTCTCTTAAAGAGGATGTACCATCAGGTACATCCTCTTTAATCTGACCCACGGATCGAACGATGCTGGGCCGGTGCTGAAGCACATGAGGCGGGCCGGCCCGCCACCACTGGGAGGGAATTTCCTCCCCTCTATGATGCGGCTCCTTTAGAATCAATGGAGCCGCGTCAGAGGGAATTCCCTGCCAGTGGGCGCAGGCCGGCCCGCCTCCTGTGCTTCAGCACCGGCCCGGGACCTGTAGATAGAATGGTGCCGTACACGGGAACCGGGCCGCAGTTCCAAAAACAGACAGCGGCACCGGCTTCGATCCGTGGGTCAGATTAAGGGCACGTTCACACCTACCAGATCCGCAGCGAATTTGATGCTGCGATTTAGCAGCGAAATCCGCTGCGGATCCATTACTGTGAATTTGAATGGGTCCCATACATGCAGCGGATCTGCTTGTGTATGGGACCCAGCCCCTTTAACCCCTGCGCTGCTGGCTGAAATCCTGCCCGCTTGCAGCCCCGGCCCCCCACCCCGAGCATACATTACCAGCTCGGTGACGCGGCTTGATTCAGGCTCCTGGCTCCCCTCGCTCCTCTTTAGCCAATCAGGGCTGCCGTGCTGCCGGGAGCTTCACACAGCCGCGGCACCGAGTTGGTACTGTATGCTCGGGGCGGCCGGGCAGGCTTTCGGCCGGTGGCGCGGGGGTTAAAGGGGCCGGGTCCCATACACACAGCGGATCCCCACTTGGACAATTTTGAAAGTACTATTGTTACAAGGAAGTTGGGTTATGGCCACATGTGCAGCATTTCATGAAATTGCTATAACAAAAGCAAATGAAATGGCTAAAGCTGAAATGATTATTTTTTACAAAATCATTCTGATCAAAGGCAGAAACTTTGTACTAGATTCCCTAGGTACCAGCAGTTTCGCTTTAATGGGTAGCTCATAGCCGATTAAAAATTCTGATATGAGGTTAACACATAAAAAGTAAAACAGGCAAAATCTTTGCAATTTACAGGCTTATATACGGATATATACATATACTTAATTCTCAATTGTCTCATACAAGTAAAAATAAGCCCATGTCACAGCTTTTTAAGCATACACCTTGAAGTATATGTATACAAAACAAATTAGAATCTCCATGTATATGGCCAAAAGGACACTTTGTATAAGTTCAACCATACTAATCTATGGGTATGTGGAGGTCATCTGAATTATCTATGCCACGTTCTTAAAAGTGAGCTTATCTGAATAGCATCACAGAAGTAGCAGAAAATGTGTCCAATGTGCTGATTCCTGAAGATATGAGACACGAATTAAAGGGATTATCCATGTTAACAAAGTTTTAATGCATTGAACCAACAAACGAGCAGGTGAGTACCAGCTTGTTTGGTATTTAAGGGCCCAATTATAAAAAAAAAAAAATACTTTGTTAGAATTATGGACAATGCCTTAAACAATCTGAAACAAATATATGTTATAGCTGCTTTTCTAAAGATATGTTCCTGCATATTACATTGGCATTCAATGCCATTTAATGGTCCTAGCCCTAATAATTAAAAAAACAAAACAAACACAAACAGCAGTTAGCAGGCAAGAAACCACGTACATTTTAGTATGATGTAAAATGAAGTGGGTTTAGAAGCATGCATACCCACCCTTTGATTTGACAGACAGAGGTGAGAAAGCAGATGACGGAGCACCTTTACTTTTATTACAAGGTTCGCGAGAAGCAGCGTTGGATGGTGCGAGTTCTACAGTTGAGAACAGATGCACAGAAGCAGCAAAGATATAAGCAAACACAAGACATTATACAGAGCATCTAAGAAATGACAGAATACAGGAAAATAATTTTTTTTTATATTTAGTTCCTGATATATGTTAGGCCATGCAAAGCTGAAATCACAGAAATGCTATGCTCAGGTCTAAGTACAGAATTGTATATTAAAAACTTCCTTTGGACTCCTGGTTTCTGCATATAGTGCTGGAGAATCAACATTTCAGAAGGTTACCAGCCATTTCAGATGCTCATTACTAAAAAGAATTTTCCTGTGAAATATGTGGAAAAGCTTTCATAGAGAAACGGACAAATGGCAATTAGTCAAACAATAAATGCATGTTTTATCACTGCCCAAGTGTTTCTGGAATCATCATTTGCTTTTCATTTTAGTTTCTTTCCATTTTTCATCTATAACATTGTTCTGTTCAGACATGATCCTGAAATTTGTCGCATTCTACAAATAGGAATAATTTTTGATTGGCTTTTATTATATGCGCAACAAAAGACGCCTGCACTTGTGTTGTTACCAAGGCACGTTGAACAAATGTTGAAAACACACCAAACTACTGACAGAAAAAGGAGGTATTGTATACTTAGAGGGCTGTGAATTATGCAATCAAGGATGGTCTGAGACGAACTTTAAATGTTAGTCCCAAGTTAAAGGAGTAATCTGACCCTTTAAGTTATTTTTTTATAAATTGCTGAACTTATACAGAACATAAGAGCTTATTCTTCCCTAACCCAGGTCCACCGGGGTCCTCCCCTGAACGCTCCTGCCGCCTTTTCCGTTAAGAGCTAGTCTTGGCCGTCTAAGCAGTGACAGCCCACCCAGCCAATCACTAGCCATGGCACTGCCCTGCTTAAGTTAACGACTGGCTGAGTGGGCTGTCACTGTCGAGCCACACAGGTGGGAGCATTCAGCAGGGGACCTGTAGACACTGCAGGAGAAGCTTGGGGGAAGTGTGGCTGGGCAAGAATAGGCTCTTCATTGTGTTCTATATAAGTGTAGCATTCATAAGATTTGGGTCAGGCATGGTTGTGCTAGACAATGAAGCTGTGCTCACTATTCTCAAGGATCAAGGATGTTGATGGGTTATCAATCTTTAAAAAACAGATAGTCTTCTTTGAGGCATTACAACCTGTTTTTCATCTGACACTACTCCTCATCTTTGTGTCCATTATCCCAGCTTATTGCCTAATAACTATGCGCTTTGCTGCATGGACTACTGAGTAATGACTGCATGGATATATTACACTTAAAGTTCCACATGATTCTGTACAATTCTGTATTTAGCAGCAATAATAATCTGACCCATGTGAACTTTTCCTAAAATTAGCACGATATACTTTGAATAAATCTAATCCAAGCTTAGACCAACTATTCGTAAGAACCTTATAATTAAGATATTATTAAACACCAAAAGCCTGCAAAAACACTATAAATGCTTCAAAATGTGTAAAGGAGGTGTGAAACAGTCCTAGGAGCAATAATGGTCATAACCATGCACTAGAGGTCTGGGGCATTTTTTGCACCCAGCAATGCATCTTACAACACAACCTTTTTGTCAGACACTGAAAAAAAGTCTAAACTCAAAATAAAGTAGGTCATTTAATGCAGCATTTTGCACAGATGCAAAGATTCTGGTGTATTTGCAATAGGAAATCTGTCCCATGATGTGTTACACGGTCTGTTCTCCAGAAAGCAAACCAATGTAGGAAGCATATAACTGTAAAGCGTACATTTTTACACACCCAACATTTGATCAATGAGCACTGCAAACAGAATTCTACTAATCTGCAGGATAGAAGAGGAGTATGAGAAGATTTCGGAGATGAAGATGAAAGGGGGGAATCTAAGTAAGATTGTGTTCTTCCTAAAGACTACTATAAAAGACTTTCATGATTAATCACTCGGCACAACATAACTATGCAACACATTAATTTGTGGCCAACCATCTTTGCCTTGTTAAACAAAGGTTTAAAAAAGGGGAAAAACATTTCAAAATAATTTCCAACCTTTACTGATAGAGCATGCAGTTTATAACAGAACAAACCTATATACTGCATTTCTAGTCAACCAATACCACAATCTATTCATTCATGATCGTATAGAACACTTCCTTACACTAGCATAGTAGCTTTGATGAAAAACACATAGAAAACCATACACTATAAGCAAATGTAAATGTGTACAAACAAAAAACATATATTACAATGATATGAAGATATCGAGGAATTCTGGCAACTACCTGGCCTTCGGGTAACTACGGATTAAAGGGAATGTGTCGTCTGAAAATGACCTACTGTTTAAATGACTTTTTACTTTGAACATTCCTCCCCCTAATTTTTTTTATTTTACCATATACAGGGTAAATGTAATTAAACGTCTCCGACAAGAAATCAGACAACGGGCACCTCAGATGACGTGCTCGCTATTCAGTAATAAAAAAAAAACTGAAACTGGCTCAGTTGCCAAGTTTCATTTTCCAAAGAGTCTGTGAGGAATGGAAAGTGGAATTTGATTGGTTGCTAGGGGCAACTGAGCCAGTTTCACTATACACCATGTTTGATAAATCTCCCCCATTGTCCAAAAAGTTAATGGTTGTGCTGTAAGCTATGCAAATCATGCTACAGATGTTTACTATGTCCCTCTTGGTTTTCAACAACGCTCTGCATGTTTTATACTGCTAAACACAGTGAATCAGCTTTAATTACTACAACATGCCAACAAATGCGGTCCTTCAGATCCAATACTGATGCAGGTCTGCCACAGTGGACCTTGTGCTTGAACACCATAAGTCACACAGGGCGAGGTCAGGTGAGTAAGGAAATCACACTATTCGGAAATAATAGCCGATCACAAGTGCATCTGCCAAAGCCTCAATTTATGCAAATAAAATTCCATTACTAATACAGCCCCACTGTGACTTTTAGGGTTAATAATAAGCAGACAATCGCTGCTCTAGCTTTCCAGCAATCTCCTTACTACCAAATGCAGGAATGAAATAAAGGGAAAGACCAGTAGAAAGATAATATAGAATGAGCCATTCACTAAAAACAGTTGTCACAGCTCACCCACATCCCCCCCTCCCGGCACCCCTCCTTGCACAATGATTTCTACACAGGTTACAGATCATACCTAGAAAACATTCTAGTGTATGATCCATGGGAGTGCTGTGAAACAAATCTAAATGCTGTTAAAGCAGAAGATCTCCCACTAGGGCTGCTGCCCCATGGCGTTAAAAGAACATGTTCTATACCTGGCTCTATTAACAAAAAATTAACAAGTGACACATTCCCTTTAATAAACTAGCGTTCATATTGAAGAGCTAGCTACGCTTATCAACTGAAACCATTTCTTAGACTAGATTTTCTCCTTACCATAACCACCGAGGTATGAAAAATTATTATCAGGAATAATGGCATATGGCTATTGAATCTTTGACTGGCAAATGACTATCACTATTTGTTAACATTACCAATTAAATGCTAAGCGCATTTAATATCAACAGAACTAAAATCTAGACAACTATACAAAGAGGTTATTATTCTGCCAGGAAAGGAACATGATACAAGACATTTTTTTCTTCAGTAGACAACCATGCATGCTTACAAATGGAGGTCCCTGAAGAACTGATGACATTGCCTCAGAAAGAATGGCTGGATGAGCATGTAAGACGGACAGACTTACTCTGAAGCGGAGGCTGAGGCTGCTGGAAGGAGGGGGATTGTCCGAACACAAATGGACTGTGGACTAGGGAAGAGGGAGGTTTTGCAGCTTGATCAAAGATGGAAGGAGCTGGCAAACTAGGCCGTGACTGAATGGAATTCAGTATGGCACTCAGCTGATCACCTGCAATGGGCAAAACAGTCAAAACTACAACCCGTTATTGAATGAATTAAATAACAAATTTATTAAAAAGTCAGAACTTCTGATCTACCTGATCAAAAAATAAATAAATAAAAGCCTGGTATTTATGAAAAATACCAGAGCATGGCATGCAATGGCGTTATAACATGCAATATAATTAATAAGTCAACCAAAGTACAATAAAACTTTTGAGGAGACAACCTCACCATAATCACAACAAGCCAGCAGAGTATAACCTGTAATTTAACTATGTAATGGTCCCCTCAAGTTACAATGGCCACATTCAAAATACAATGCCATAGACACTGAGGTGTCTGTCAGAGGCACAGCCCTGCCAATCAGCACCGGCTTTTCACTGGTAAAACCACTATTCCTGAAGTGCATGCATGGATTAGCTGTCTAGTACCACCTTACTACAGTACAGTGTTGTGCTACATGTCCTGTACTGCTGTGTCAGCATGAGCTGCTCTTTTGTGCAACAGGTCCTGTCCCCTAAACAGAAAGTGATTTACAACCTCCAGCAACTGACTTAAATAGGTTTGCTGACAAACTACATTAACGTTTAAAAGGGAAACGATCAGCAGGTTAGATGCTTCTAAATGGCTCATAGTTTTCTTTTAAACGTGAATGTAGTCTAAAGGCCCTATTCCACGGGCCGACAGTGAGGAGCAAACAAGCGCCATCAGCGCTCATTTGCTCCTCGCTCACTGCCACCGCTATTCCACGCGGCTGCAGCGAGCGGATGAGTGCAGAAGGGGCCGCAGGGAGCTGCCCCGGTGATCGCTAGATTGTCCATGCAGCCCATGGGCATAGTGGCGGTCTGCTGCCGCTGCTCCTATTCCATGGAGCGATGGCAACAGATCGCTGCTATCCTGGTCGTTTGTTTTCAAACATGTTTGAAAGACAAACGACGCAACGATTATCCGACATGAACGATGTCGGATGATCGTTGCCTTTTATTCCACAGGACGATTATCGTCCGTAACGTCCGAATACGCCCGATGATCGTTCCGAGGAATAGGGTCTTAAGGCTATTTTCACGCACACAGTAAAATAATCAAAATACGGCTGTAACTTTATTATTATAACCTGCTTTTGCTAAAAACAGACGGTTTTTCCCCCATCCGTTCACAGATTGTTTTAATTTTACTGAAAACTACAGCTATATTTTTATTTTATTTGACTGAGTGAAAAGAATGGAAACAAAATAAATCTAAAATTTTCATAAAGATTGACAACACT
Source organism: Dendropsophus ebraccatus (assembly GCF_027789765.1). Classification (NCBI taxonomy): domain Eukaryota; kingdom Metazoa; phylum Chordata; class Amphibia; order Anura; family Hylidae; genus Dendropsophus; species Dendropsophus ebraccatus. Next base: position 82,305,939 of record NC_091458.1, read on the forward strand.
TCAGTTATGTGACTAGAGACTGATGAAATTTACTTTAAGGGTCGAGTGTTACATTGTACTAAACAGTGCTGGGGGACAAGAGTCCCAAATACCTATGTTTCCTTGGGGGCTTAAAACTAAACCTTTAACATCTAAAATATCAAACAGACTCCAAACAACACACGACAAACACACAGTGCATAAGTGATTTAAAAGTGTGGTGAGGTATATACACTTTCTGAATGTATCCTGGTGTCTGGGAATACAAGTGGGGTCTATGAAGATGCGGTCACTAACAGTGTCCCGGCCTTGGATACTTACTAACAAACGTATAGTTCTATCAACCTGACAATACTAGGCTGGTGGTGATAAGCTCAAAACACACCAACAGGCTAAACCGCACTATATTCTATAGCCAGTCACCTATAATATGGCACCGTGACCACTGTATCAGATGCTGACTGAAGCCCCGTAATTAATGTCGGCTTCTAAATGCGATTTTGTATACGCATGTTCCCATTGTACTGACTAATCCAGGTAACAAACATCCTACACATTAAAACCTTATCTTGCCTTTTAATGTGTGGGATGCTTGTTACCTGGATTAGTCAGTACAATGGGAACATGCGTATAGAAAATTGCATTTAGAAGCCAACATTAATTACAGGGCTTTAGTCAGCATCTGATAGACAGTGGTCACGGTGCCATATAATAGGTGACGGGCTATGGAATATAGTGCGGTTTAGCCTGTTGGTGTGTTTTGAGCTTATCACCACCAGCCTAGTATTGTCAGGTTGATAGAACTATACGTTCATTAGTCAAGTATCCAAGGCCAGGACACTGTGAATGACCGCATCTTCATAGACCCCACTTGTATTCCCAGACACCAGGATACATTCAGAAAGTGTATATACCTCACCACACTTTTAAATCACTTATGCACTGTGTGTTTATGTCGTGTTGTTTGGAGTCTGTTTGATATTTTAGATGTTAATTAAAAGGTTAAGTTTTAAGCCGCCAAGGAAACATAGGTATTTGGGACTCTTGTCCCCCAGCACTTTAAGATAATTGTACTTCTTGGACCTGGCTACCAAGTACATTGTACTAAACACGCTTATTCCTACTCGTGGTAGCTAATGCAGTCTACAGTCACTAGTGCATTACATTTGTTCCATTCAAGCCTACAGGCCTGCCACAGTTTACTCTTTTAATAAGTATAGATAAAAAAAAGGAAATATTGTAACTATTCCCACATATTGTCAATAAGCAGCACATACCAACATAGTTTTTCCCTTTTATAAAGCACAACAGATCACTATCCCAGAGGTTTTCTGGGATAAAACTACTAGCCTATCCACACGATGGGAAAATAATAGGTGATCGGTGGGGTGCCAACACCTATCCTATCTCCCCTGCCGATCAGCTGTTCAGTACCATCTTTACAGTAGGAGCAAAGCTAGAAACAATTGGCTCTGTTCCCTGAGTAGCAGTGTCGCTGATGTACTGCAGTCTCTGCTTTCCACTTCAATAGATGCATAGACTGAACTACCCTTGTGCTGCCACTACACATGGAACAGCTAAGGGTGTCTGGAGAGGCTATTAATTGTTTTATCCTGGAAAACCTCTTTAATTGAAGTTTTATTGTTATTTTTTAAGCATTAGGACTGCCAATGTAAACAGGCCATTCTACTCTACAATAATAAGACAACTGCTAAAAGGTAAAGTCTATTGATGGGGCTCGAAGGTCTGTATGAAAATTACAAAATGTAAAGAATCGGTCAGCTGAAAACCAAACTGCTGACACTGTCAGGCCAAGATATCTTTCATATATCTATCTTCCAGAACATAGAAACGTGCTTTTATTCACCTGTGCAAAATGCTTAAGAGGCATTCTCAACCCCCTGAATTGCTGAGGGCTGGAATACCTCCTCACTCCCCCTCCCATTACTACCCCTACTTGGGACTCCAGCCAATGGACATAAAGATGGGAATGGGAGAGGGAAAGGAGGCATTTCAGTATGCAGCACTAAAATCAGCTTTGGAATGCCTCTAACACGGGCAAATGAAAGGATTTTGTGTTATGGAGGCACAGATAAATAAATAAACAGTGTCAGCAGTTTGTAGTATGAACTGCAGCTGACCGATTTATTGTAATATTGAGGGGTCTATACAAGAATAAAAAGGTGCTGGGTCATTAAAACATTTTAAGCAATGTAAATATATGTTGATTTTAAATTGCAAAAGTCAAAAGGATAAAGAGGAAGATGGAGGGAATCCAGCAAAAATGGAGGGGCACAAGTACAATATAATAGATTTTTGCCTAGCCACTGCATTTCACTGCCTTTGTATAAGTGGATCATTGTAAATATATATGCATAGCCTAAGTATACAACTGTAGAAGCATTTCACAGTTTACAAAAGCAAAAGCAATTCTCGCTACATATACAAACTCCAGCGTGAAGCAGCTTCACTAACTAGCTCAGTTTGGGGCATTTGTTGCACATTCCACTGACTAATGTGGCCTGTCAGTGTGAGACAGAAAAATGATGCATGCAGCAGTTTTTTCTTCTGTTGCCTGACAGAGGGCCCAAACAGATCCTAAGGATGCCTTTACATAGAAAGAACTGAAAGATTTTTTTAAGCCAAAACCAGGGTTATAAAGGAAAGAGAGATTTCTCCTATTTTCAAATCCTTTCCTAACTTTGACTTCAAAAATCTGTCAGATTAATTGTGTGTAAAAGGCACCCTTAGACGTAGTGTGAACCAAGCATTAAGAATAGGTTTTCTTGAGTATAACATTTAAATTCCTTGAATGGTTTATGAAAAGGCGATACAAGTATATGCCAAACGTTTGAGGAGGATGCCCTGAAGTCATCCACCATAACAAAAGCTCGCCAGATTGTTATCAGCTGCCAAAAAAAGAATGTGGCAAATGTTTGAAGATTGTTACGGCGAGTTAAAAAAGCATGTTACAGTCAACAATGCTGAGGTTTATGGTTGCTTGTTAACATAAAATTTGGCCAGCTCTTTCACCAGAGCAAGACACAACTAAAAGGAAAAATTGTGGTCCATGATCTAACAGAAATATTTCTGGCAGCATTCCTCTATCCATACCAGGGGGAGCTAATGACAACTGTGACATCAGTTTCTCTTCCCTGAAATTTTTGGAAGGGGTGGGGTGGGGGTGATGGAATTAATGGACAATACACAGCATGGTGTGTACAATCTGGTAACATGTACAACTACAGCTGTACAGCTATAGTCCTAGGTCCTGCATGGCAGGTGAGTTGTTCCTAAGACTATGGACAACGATCAAAATTAAACCAGAATCACCAAATTGCATTACTTACCTTTTAGTCACATTCATTCATTGCGCTGTGTAGTGAAGCAAAGGGATTTGTTGGATACTACAACTTACCTTTGTTATTTCCAAGACCATAATCAAATCCTGGCACAATGGTTCCACTTGGAGTACGGCGAAATATCTGAAGAGAAAACGGGCTAGAAGGTGGAGATACCGGATCAGAAACTTGCTCTGTATAATGAAAATCAGACAAACAATTCAGTCACTTCTACAATTCAGCAGCCTCTCTTACCCTGTCTTGGAAAGTTAACTCTGTCATTACATCATACTAGCCCTCAAGGATTTAAAAAAATAAAAAGTAAAATTGGATGCTTTAGAATTTTCAGACACAAGACCAAAGTACTGTACTAAGCATTTTTGTTTGGTCGGTGTGGTGATGAATCTGCATCTATATATAATGTAGCAGAAGCTAAAAAAAAAAAAAAAAAAAAAAAAATTATTTTTATCACCATGTAGGGTAGATGACAACCTTATAGTTTTGTTGGCAGACCTGGGTATCCTTATTCAGCTGCTTATTGTCATGACAACCCATTGACGTTCAGATTAAATCTGCAGCCACTATTGACAACAGCACCTCCAATTCTAGAAGTTGCATCAGGAGTGTGTATTGGTTGCATCATGTGTATTAGTGCCAGTACCCATTAGTTTAGTATGCCATACTAAGTAACCCTTGTTCTTGACAGCTACAATACATCATAGAGTGTTACATAGAAACAAAGAGGCTTGTCCACAGAAAAAGAGCACTGGGTCCACCTAGTCTGTGCTTTGAGTATTTCGCTTCTATATGTTCATCCCAGGCATGTTTAAATTTTGTTATTGTAGATTTACTAACCACATCTGCTGGAAGTTTGTGCCATGCATCTACTACTCTTCCAGTAAAGTAATATTTTCTCATGTTGCTTCTGATCTATCCTCCAACTAACCTCACACTGGCCTCAGTTAAGCGACCTGATCTTTGTCAGGTCTATTTTTCAGTATTTACCCTCCCTCCCACCAGTCTTCCCAGCTCCTGAGGGTAGGGGAGGGATGAATGTCCTAACAGCATGCGCTCCCGAGTGCCCACTGTGCTTGGCCAGCAATCCCCCCACCTCAAAGCTCCTTGAGAATCTCTCGTGTGCAGGCAGTGGTGATCTCCCAACGTGCAGATGCTGCAGCCTAGATCCAGCAGGGGGCGCTCAGAGCCTTACTGTGCCTGGAGTGTTCCTCCTGCAAGTAACTGCGCCCCCTGCTGGTTTGCAACTGCCGCATCCACACACTGGAGATCTCCGTCGCCTGCATGCAAAAGACTCTCCAGTAGCAGCAGGGCACTGTGGAGTCCCCTGGACAGAAGAGACTCAGAATGCCCTTAACTGAGTGAGGATGAGGACCCAGGATGACGCCCTGCCCCTCCTCCTTCCTGTTTACCAAGTAACAAACTATTACTCCCAACTACTGCTACTACTACAAACACCATTACCGATACTACTTCCACTAATGATACGCCCCATTTCTACCAATACACCCCTCAAGTACTGTACCTCTACTACTAAATACACCCCTCATCCACTATAACTCTTAAACTACACCCATTATAATTAACAAAAAAAATAAATAAAAAATAAATCAACATTTAAGTCAGGGGTGATGGTCATGAGTGGGGTGGTGGGTGTTGTGAACGCTGTAGCATTTAGCACACTGTCATTATTATGGGGTCTCAGCGGGGTGGGGGCTTAGAGCCTCTGCTGAGACCCTCTAATAATTACAACAGACTAAATGCCACAACCTTGGATTGCTGCTCAGTGAGTTACTTTTTTTTTCCTTTTTGACACAAAATATCATCAGTTTGGCACGCCAAGTGGGTTGGCATGTGAAAGGGGTGTGGCTTTCACAAGGGGCATGTCATTGTTATCAAGGTTACATGTTTAACCCCTTCAAGACCAAGCCTATTTGCACCTAGAAGACCAGGCATTTTTCAAAATCTGACCTGTCTCACTTTATGCTCTTATAGCTCAGTGATGCTTTAACGTATGCTAGCGATTCTGAGATTGTTTTTTCGTCACATATGGCACTTTATATTAGTGGCAAAATTTGGTCACTACTTTGTGTGTTTTTTGTAAAAAACATCAAAATATCATGAAAAATTGAAAAAAATAGCATTTTATGAACTTTGAAATTCTCTGCTTCTAAAAAAGAAAGTCGTATCACATAAATTAGTTACTAAGTCACATTACCGATATGTCCTCTTTATTCTGGCTTCATTTCATAAACATATTTTACTTTTTTAGGGTGTTACGGGGCTTAGAAATTTATCAGCAAATTACCACATTTTCGTAAAAGTTTCTAAAACTGATTTTTTTGGGGACCAGTTCTTTTCTTAAGTTGATTTAGGAGGCTTGTATACTGGAAACCCCCATAAGTGACCCCATTTTGGAAACTAGACACCTTAAAGAATTAATCTAGGGGTATAATGAGCATTTTAACCCTACAGGGGCTTGAGGAAAGTATTCACCATTAGGCCGTAAAAAAATGAAAAATTAAAATTTTCCAATAATATATACGTTTAGATTAAAGTTTCTCATTTTCAAAAGAAACATGAGAGATAACGCACCCCAAAATTTGTAACGCAGGTTCTCTTGAGTACTACGGTACCCCATATGTGGGCGTAAACCACTGTATGGGCACACAGCGGGGCTCAGAAGGAAGGGAGAGCCATCTAGCTTTTCCATTGCAGATTTTGCTGAAGAAGTTTCCGAGCGCCAGGTGCATTTGCAGTGCCCCTGTAGTGTCAGCAGAGAGAAAACCCCCCATAAGTCACCCCATTTTGAAAAGTACACCCCTCAAAGAATTCATCTTGGGGTAGGATGAGCATTTTGACCCCACAGGTGTTAGAGGAAAGTATTCAAAATTAGACAGTAAAAATGAAAAACTCGAATTTTTCCAATAATATGTTCCTTTAGTTTGAATTTTCTCCATTTCACGAGGAACAGAAGAGAAAATTCACCCCAAAATCTGTAACGCAGGTTCTCCTGAGTAAAAAGGTACCTCATATGTGGGCATAAACCACTGTATGGGCACACAGCAGGGCTCAGAAGGGAAGGAGTGCCAATTAGCTTTTTCAATGCAGATTTTGCTGAAGAAGTTTGAGCGCCAGGTGCGTTTGCAGTGCCCCTGTAGTGCCAGCGGAGTAAAATCTCGCCATAAGTCACCCCATTTTGGAAAGTGCACCCCTCAAAGAATTCATTTTGGGGTGTGGTGAGCATTTTGACCCCACCGGTATAAGAGGAAAGTATTCAAAAGTAGACAGTAAAAATGAAAAACTCGAATTTTTCCAATAATTTGTTCCTTTAGTTTGAAATTTCTCAATTTCACAAGGAACAGGAGAGAAAATTCACCCCAAAATCTGTAACGCAGGTTCTCCTGAGTAGAACGGTACCGCATATGTGGGCATAAACCACTGTATGGGCACACAGCAGGGCTCAGAACGGAAGCAGCACCAATTAGCATTTTCCGTGCAGATTTTTCTGAAGAAGTTTCTGAGCGCCAGGTGCATTTGCAGCGCCCCTGTAATGTCTACAGAATAGACCCCCCCAAAAGTCACCCCATTTTGGAAAGTACACCCCTCAAAGAATTCATCTTGGGGTAGGATGAGCATTTTGGCCCCACAGGTATTAGAGGAAAGTATTCAAAATTGGACAGTAAAAATTAAAAACTTGAATTTTTCCAATAATATGTTGGTTTAGTTTGAAATTTCTAAATTTCACAAGGAACATGAGAGAAAACGTACCCCAAAATCTGTAACGCAGGTTCTCCCGAGTACAACGGTACCCCATATGTGGGCATAAACCACTGTATGGGCACACAGCAGGGCTCAGAAGGGAAGGAGTGCCAATTTGCTGGAGCAAAACAGTAGCTAGTAATAGTTATTAGAATAGCGCAGTTACTAAAATAAAATAAAAAAATTAGATTACAGGTAATGTGGAGTGGTTCCGGGTAATTTGGAGGTGGTTACGGGCAGTCTGGGGTGGTTACGGGCAGTCTGAGGTGGTTACGGGTAATCTGGGGTGGATACCGTCAACATGGGGTGGTTACGGGTAATCTGGGGTGGATACCGTCAACATGGGGTGGTTACGGGTAATCTGGGGTGGATACCGTCAACATGGGGTGGTTACGGGCAACCTGGGGTGAATACGGACAACCTGCTGTGGTTACAGACAATCTAGGGTGGTTACAGGCAACCTGCTGTGGTTACGGGCAACGTGGGGTGGTTACAGACAGTCTGGGGTGGTTACAGGCAACCTGCTGTGGTTACGGATAAACTGAAGAGCTAATAGGTAATCTGAGGTGGGTACCTGTAATCTGGCGTGGTCACTGGCAATTTGGGGTGGTCAGACGCGACGTGCGGTGGTCAGACGCGACGTGCGGTGGTTGCGTGCAATCTGGGGGATTACGGGCAACCTGGGGTGGTTACGGGCAACCTGGGGTGGTTATGCGCAAACTGCGGTGGTTACGGGCAACCTGGAGGGGTTACAGACAATCTAGAATTGTTACGGATAGACTGAAGTGCTTATAGGTAATCTGGGGTGATTACGGACAATCTGGAGGGGGTCGCGGGCAACGTGCGGTGGTTGCGGGCAACGTGCGGTGGTTGCGGGCAACGTGCGGTGGTTGCGGGCAACGTGCGGTGGTTGCGGGCAATCTGGGGGGTTACGTGCAATCTGACGTGATTACGGACAACCTGGGGTGGTTACGGGCTAGCTGCGGTAGTTACGGGTAATCTGGGGGGGGTTAGGGGTAATCTGGGGGGGGGGGGGGTAGGGGTAATTTGGGAGTAAACTGCAATTATTACTATAATAGAAAGTGTGTGTTTTATTTTTTTGTATGTTTGTCACTTTTTGTACTTTTCACATTCTTTTTCACTGTATTACTATGATTACTGTGATATTTTCTATCACAGTAATCATAGTTTAGTGACAGAGACCAAATTGGTCTCTGTCACTTTAAATTTTCAGAGCTGGCTGGTTGTGGAGCGCATGCGCACTTCATAACCAGCCAGGACACCGAGGAGGAAGGAGCTCCAGGATCAGGTGAGTATATGGGGTAGGGGAGGGTGACTCGGGGACGGGGGTGACTGGGGGGGTGGGGGGCGACTGGGGGGGTGGGGGGACATCACTTTTTGATAAAATGTTCCGGCGGCACATGGCACAAGCGATCAGCGGTATATAGTATATACCGCTGATCGCTTGTACCGGGACCCCACAGGGGGGGTCCCCGATGACTGCCCCATGCTCTCCGCTACCTCCGATGGCGGAGAGCATGGGGTTTTCATTCATTTTTACAAAGAGATCACTGTGAACAGACATTAGTCTGTTCACAGTGATCGCGGCGGCCATCTTGGATCTGATGGCCGCTGCGGGGAGGGGGGGGTTAGATACCGGGGCACTAGGGGGGCTGGTCTGGGGTCTGATTTTAACTATTTCATCTCCCCCCATCGTGGATTCACGGTGGGGGGAGATGAAATATAGCGGCGGCACCGGCCCATTAGTGACCGCCGTTTCCGCGGTCACTAAGGGGTTAATGGGGGTCAGCTGCGGGATCGCAGCTGATTCTCATTATCTCCGGTGCCTCACTCAGATGAGAGCGGGATCGATGTCCCTGCAGCGATCCCGTTCTCATCACAAACCCCCGTCAAAGCAGGAACGTATATGTACATTCCTACTGCACGGGGCATGTGCAATAGGAACGTGTATATACAGATGGCTGACGTGAAGGGGTTAATTAACAGTGATAATGTTTTAGGCTATTATCGGCCAGCCCTACTCTGTACTTAATCTATAATTACAATGCATAATCAGAACGTTATAGATCATGAACTGGAGAGAAAGAAACGGCTGCACATCCCAACTATGGCTGATACTAATGCCGCTAGGCCTATATTAAAAATCAAAGCGTGCATGTGCAGGGAAGGGGGGCCATGGAACGACCCTGCAACCCCCATGTCACAGGACCAGACCAGGCTTTTTGGATCTGGTCCTGTGACATGGGGGTTGCAGGGCCGTTCCATGGCCCCCCTTCCCTGCATGTGCACGCTTTGCGGGGGGGGGGCGGTCACTGACCAACACGGTGTGGAGTTAGCGTAGGGACCCGTGTGAACCAGAGGACCTGCACGTTGGTACACGGGGCTATTATGGCTTGATCAAATCATATACAGACACTCTGGTGTTGATTTTTAATATAGGCCTAGCGGCATTAGTATCAGCCATAGATGGAATGTGCAGCCGTTCCTTTCTCTCCACTCCGAGAATGTTATAGATCTTTGCTAATTTATTCAAAAGGAAAAATACTGAATTTACATAATATTCAGACCCTTTATTTATTAGGCTAGGTTTATACTGCGTTTTTGATGTCTATTTAATGTGTCTCCTATTATAAAATTTGTTTTACCATGACTTTTTTTTTTTTTTTATGTACAAACGCAGCATGAACCTAGCTTTACTTGGTTGAAGCACTTTTGGCACTGATTACAGCCTCCAGTCTTTCAGGATATGAGGTCACGTGGTTTGTCAACCTGGATTTGGGGGATTTTCTGCTTATTTTCTCTGCAGGTCCTCTCAAATTGGGCAGACATTTTATGGCCTCTTCAGAGATGTTCAAATGGGTTCAAAACCAGGACACTTATGTGCTTTGCTCCATTAAACTTTTCTTAAACCCTGATTAGTCTTCTGAAAAACACCACCACGCTTCACTGTAAGTATGGTATTGGGCAGATGATAAACAGCAACTGTTTTCCTCTAAACATACTTAGAATTTACACCAAAAAGTGCAATCTTGGTTTCATTACACCAGACAATCTTGTCTGAGTACTGGAGAGTACTTATTTGTGCCAACTCCAGGTGGGCCTTTATGAGCCTTTTTTTTCCTTGAACTTAAGAAGAGGCTGCTTTCTGGCCACTCTGCCATAAAGTCCGGGTTGGTAGAGCTCATCCACTGTGACGAGTCCTGGTTGTTCCAAATGTCTTCTAATTGAGAGTTATAGCCACTGTATTCTTAGAAACTTTCAGTACAGATTTTTTTTGTGCCCTTTTTTCCCCTTACTCATGGCTTGGTTTTTGCTCTGATATGCAGTGTCAGCTGTCAGACAAAAACATATATACAGACTGGTATGTCTTTCCAAACCATGTCCAATCAAATGAAGTTACCACAGGTAGAAACATCTCAACATCTTTGGATTTGGAAAACATACCTTTGTTATTTCCAAGATAACAAGCATATCCTGGCACAATGGTTCCATTTGGAGTACGGCGAAATAGCTGATAAGGTAATAGGCTAGCAGGTATATTGTCCGGATCAAAAACTTGCTCTGTATAACAAAAATCAGACAAATTCAGTCACTTCTACCATATAGCAGCCTATTTTAGCATAAGTCTTGCTAACCCCACTATGCTTTATTGTGGTATGGTGTTGTGCAGATGATGAACACAGCCTGTTTTCCTCCAGACATACTTAGAACTGACATCAAAAAGTTCAATCTTGATTTCATTTCACCAGAGAATCTTGTCTCTCACAGTTGGAGAGTCCATTAGGCTTTTTTTTTTTTTTTTTTTTAACTTCATGTGGGCCTTCGTAAGTCTTTACCTAAATGAGAGGCTACTCTCCGGTCATTCTGCCATAAAGTCCAGATTGGTAGAGCTCATCCACTGTGATAAGTCCTGGTTGTTGCAAATGTCTTCCAATTGAGAGTTATAGCCACTGTGTTCTTGGGAACTTTCAGTACAGATTTTTGCGGCCCTTTTTTCCCTTACTCATGGCTTGGTTTTTGCTCTGTTATGCAGTGTCAGTAGTCAAACAAAGATACAGACTGTAATATCTTTCCAAACCATGCCCAGTCAAATGAAGTTACCACATGTAGAAACATCTCAACATCTTTGGCTACTAAGACATACCTTTGTTATTTTCAAGTTTATAATCATATCTTGGCATATCCTGGCGAAATAACTGAAGAGAAAATGGGCTAGATGGTGGAGAAGCCGGATCAGAAACTTGCTCTGTATAATGAAAATCAGACAAATTCAGTCACTTCTACCATACAGCAGCCTATATTAGCCTAAAGGCCCTATTACACGGAGTGATTATGGGCCATTACGCCCAATGCATAATGTCGGCTGATTGTGTTTCAGCCTGTTGAAGGACAACGAACGAACGATCAGCCTAGCAATGATCTGCTGCCATCGTCCTGTGTAATAAGGAGTGGCAGCAGACCGCCTCTATCCCCTTCTCCTATGGGCTCCTTGGATGATCTACAAATCATCCGCGGAGCCCCTGCACATCTCCCCCCCCCCCCACCCCACTTACTGGTTTGCTGTTGGCTGACAGTGAGCGGGAAATAAGGGACAAGCGAACTCTGACCTTAAAGGTCGGCACTCACTTTCTCCTCTGAATTGGCCCGTATATTAGAGCCTTAAGTCTGGCTAACCCCACCATGCTTCATTGTAGTATGGTATTGGGCAAATGATAAACAGAGCCTGTTTTCCTCCAGACATACTTAGAACCGAGGTCAAAAAGCTCAATCTTTGTTTCATTTCACCAGAGAATCTTGTCTCTCACAGTTATTGTGTCCATTAGTTGTTGGTTTTTTTTTTTGTTTTTTTTTGCAAACTTCACGTGGGCCTTCATAATTCTTTTACTAAAAGGAAGTGCTACTCTCTGGTCATTCTGCCATAAAGTCCAGATTGGTAGAGCTTAGCCACTCTGATAAGTCCTGGTTGTTCCAAATGTCTTCCAATTGAGAGTTATAGCCACTGTGTTCTTGGGAACTTTCAGTACAGAGTTTTTGTACCCTTTTTCCCCCTTACTCATGGCTTGGTTTTTGCTCCGATATGCAGTGTCAGTTGTCAAACAAATATACAGACTGGTATGTCTTTTCAAAACATGTCCAATCAAATGAAGTTACCACAGGTAGAAACATCTCAACATCTCTGGATACTAAGACATACCTTTGTTATTTCCAAGATTATAATCATATCCTGGCACAATGGTTCCATTTGGAGTACGGCGAAATAGCTGATATGATGATGGGCTAGAAGGTGGAGATGACGAATCAGAAACTTGCTCTGTATAACGAAAATCAGACAAATAATTCAGTCACTTCTACCATACAGCAACCCATCTTAGCCTAAGTCTTGCTAACCCCACCATGCTTTATTGTTGTATGGTATTGGACAGATGATAAACAGTGCCCATTTTCCTCCAGACATACTTAGAACTGAGGACGAAAAATTCAATCTTGGGTTTCATTTCACTAAAGAATCTTGTATCAAAGTTGGAGAGTCCTTTAGGTTTTTTTTTGTAAACTTCATGTGGGCCTTCATAAAGTCTTTTACCGAAGAGAAAATATTTTCTGGCCACTCAGCCATTAAGTCCAGATTTATGGAGCTCATCCACTGTGATTCTAGGAAGAGTCCTGGTTGTTCCAAATGTCTTCTATTTAAAAGTTATAGCCACTGTGCTCTTAGGAACCGTCAGCGCAGAATTTTGTGCCCTTTTTTCCCTTACTCATGGCTTGGTTTTTGCTCTGATACGCAGTGTCAGCTGTCAGACAGATATACAGGCCGGTATGTCTTTCAAAACCATGCCCAATCAGCTGAAGTGACTCCAGGTAGAAACATCTCAACATCTTTGGTAACTAAGACATACCTTTGTTATTTCCAAGATTATACTCATATCCTGGCACAATGGTTCCACTTGATGTACGGCGAAATAACTGAAGAGAAAATGGGCTAGAAAGTGGAGATACCTGATCCGAAACTTGCTCTGTATAATGAAAATCAGACAAATATTTCAGTCACTTCCACCATATATCAGCCTCTCTTAGCCTTAGTCTAGCCAAGTGAAACTTATTACACCATAATTGTTCTGGAGTATCAAATGTTAAAGGGGTACTCAAACCATTTTTTCAGATAAACTTGTACTAGAAATCTATACAGATTGTATATAAAATTTCAAGTATTTCAGTACTTATCTGCTGTTTGTCCTGCAGGAAGTGATGTTTTCTTTTCAGTCTGACACAGTGCTCTCTGCTGCCACTTCTGTCTGTGATAAGAACTGTCAAAAGCAGGAAAGGTTTTCTATGGAAATTTGCTGTTGCTCTGGGCAGTTCCAGACAGGAACAGAGGTGGAAGCAGAGAGCATTGTGTCAGACTGGAAAGAAAACACCATTTCCTGCAGGACATACAGCAGCTGATAAGTACTGGAAGGCTTAAGATTTTTAAATAGAAATGAGATACAAATCTGTCTAACTTTCTGGAAGCAGCCAATTTGAAAAAAACGATGGGAAAAAAATGATATATATATATTACACACACATACACACATTATACATACACATACACATATATATATATATATATATATATATATATATATATATATATACACACACACATACACACATATATATATATATATATATACACACACACACACACATATATATATATATACACACACATATATATATACACACACATATATATATATATATACACATACATATATACACATACATATACACACATATATATATATACATATATACATATATACACATATATACACATACATACATACATACACCAACAAAACAAAAATCGCTGAACTCAAGGAGTACAGCGAAAAAAATCCAATGGACTCATTTACGATTCTCCACTGATTGCCCCCTACAAAATTTGAATATGTAAAGAAGGGGTCCGTGGAGACTGTTTTGTTGGTCTATTTTTCATTGCCCCTGGTAGCAAGAATCCTACTCCACACTGACGAGGGGCAAATACCCCGAAACTGCAGTCTGTGGATGGATGCCTAGCCTTGGTAACCCTTGTCTTAAGTCGTTATACTCGTCACAGAGTTAGACTTTGACTAACAGGGGCCACCCTGGTGTTTCCCTATTTAGGTCCCAAAGCTCGCAAAAGAGTGAGGACCTGAGGGACTACGTGTCAGGGTGGTTTGGTGCTCTCCCCACTAGGAGGCACTCCTTGGCGATGGGCTTCCTTCTCTGAAGAGAGGGATATCTGGCTATTCCCATGTTTTGAGACTCGTAACTGAGGCTCCACAGACCCCTTCTTTGCATGTAATATATATTATATACACACACACACATACATATATATATATATATATATATATATATATATATATATATATATACTCCTTTAAAATAAAAACCCAAACTAGATGCTTTTGATTTTTTGAACACAAGACCAAAGTATTGTACATCGCCTTTCTGTTTGGTCAGTGTGGTGAAGTACTACTGCATCTGTATATAATGTAGCATGTGCCAGGAAGGTACCAGATTTTGGAATAAAATATTTACCTCACGGAAAAAAATATAAAGTGTAACCCATTTAAGATGCAGCTGGGGAGCCACTGATTTTTTTTCCTTTACATTTCTTTTATCATTGTGTAGATCAGTTGTGTTTTCTTTCAGGCATGATGCTAAGAATTGAGAACATTGTTTTCTCTTAGTTTGAGATTCCTTTAGGTAGGCTTTCCCCCCACAAACTCCTGGTGGCCTTTCATGTGTTTTTTTTTTCTTTTACTAAGGAACAGCTTCTTTCTGGCCACTCTACCAAAGTCCAGATTAAAAGAGCTCAGCCACAGTGACTTTTGGCCAGTTTCACTGCAGAAGTATTTTGTCATATTCATAGTTTGGCTCTTCTCAAATACACAGTCAGCTGTGAGACAACATACAGAGGAGTGTGTCTTTCCAAATGACGTTCAATCGACTGAATTTACCACAGGTGACTCTGATCATGGCATAGAAACATCT
This sequence comes from Dendropsophus ebraccatus, assembly GCF_027789765.1. NCBI lineage: Eukaryota > Metazoa > Chordata > Amphibia > Anura > Hylidae > Dendropsophus > Dendropsophus ebraccatus. The sequence continues at coordinate 82,321,079 of NC_091458.1, forward strand.
CAAAGATGATCAAGTGAAAGTGAAGGCTCCAGAGCTAAATTTCAAGTGCTATAGCAAAGAATCCAAATACCAAAATTCTAGTTTTTAGGGTCTGAAGATTATACAAATACATTGTATGTTTGGCAGATACCTGATATCCATCTTTTTCTCCCTGGTGGTTTAGTTCACGTTTTATATTTATTTTGCCCTTACGATAATAGTTATCATGTCTCCATGCACTTCCTGGTGAGCCTGTGATAGGCTGTTTTTCCCTTTGGACAGCAGCCCCCTTAACCACCCATGGCCTGGTGCATACATTACAGAGTCCATGGTCCGACTTGATTTGTGTGTTCCCGGTGTCTGCACATCCCGCTCAACCAACCAGTGGCTGCAGCAGGGCAGCGCACTAATTGGCTGAGTGGGACGTCCAGACGCCAGGAGCCCCGGAAGAAACCCGGAGCGTGGACCTGGTCATGTATGCACTGGGCTGTGGGTGGTTAAGGGGGCTGCCTTTTACATGCTCGCAGCGGGATGACAATTCCACTGCAAGTATGTAATCTCATTGAAAGTTACAGTGAAGGGATCTGCAGCGGATTTTGCAGTGAAGCTGCAGTGTGAAATCCGCTGCGGCTACGTTATGTGTGCATAAAAAACCTGGGTGCATGAGCTAAGGAAAGTAAATGACAGGTAAGCATTCTCTATTTCTTTTCAAAATTAGCTGATTTACTAGCATCTCTATTCCTTTTTAAAACAGAGTAAGAAAAAGAGTCAAGTGGCAGCGCCTTGTGTAATGGTTGATGGTGAACAAAGTGGAGGCTCACCTTTATGCCCCTTGGACTTTGTGCATATTACCCACTGCGGGGTACTGGATACCGACGTAAGGAGGATTCCTGTTCATCCGTCAGGGCTGCAGGCTGGATGGGGCAATGTTAAACGGGACACTCCCTTGGTAGGGGCCCGTGTGGCAGAAATAACATTATAGAAAAAAAAAGTAACCCACTGGATCAGCGCTGCCCTTAGAGGCCAAGCAATCTCAAGTAAAATAAAAGGGTTTATGTAATTAAAGTAGAAATTTGATGCATTTCAAGAATAGTTCCTCAGAAAAAGTGCTAACAAAAAGCAGGATTGCAAGGAGACTGCTGAAATGGGAGAGAGGTTTAGTAGACTCCTGTAGTACTTTGAAGCTAAAAGCTCAAATAAAAACTTACCGTAGGCTACTAGGACACACATCATAAGTATTACAAAAGGTTGTCACCATGGTCACAAAACCTTTGTTTCATTGAATTGCAACGGTTGTTTACTGCCAAAGGATAAAATCTGCCTTCTGATAATCACATAGGTACATTGATCACAATGAGGCTGGTTTCACACTAGGGTTTGGAGAATATGAAGTTCAGGATTGTAGATGCTGGCCATCGTTAAAGGGGTTGCTTTAGAATAGATTCTTGGTCCAGTAAAAAAAATGCTTTTTATTGTTGGTGGATTGTGCCCCATAGGTGGGGCTTCATGGCCCCTGCTGAGCTTTGCCCCGCCCACATTGACACTTAAGACCCCGCCCCTCTGTGATGTCACCCAGGTGGCACAATCCACCAACAATAGAAAGCATTTTTCACTGCACCTAGCACCAAGAAATCTATTATAAAGTAAGGTATGAAAACTGCAGAATTTAGGCTTTACAGCTGTGTAGAGAAGTCCTCATACAGAAAGGGGGTGACCGTATCACTTTAAATTACATGCAAGCCCCCCCCCGTCCTGTAAAGCATTCTTCTAAAATGAGTGAAGAGAAAGTGAGTGCTGGGGGTAAGAATCTTCTGCTGTCCAGAAAACCTCCTTAATGACTTCTTTTTGCTATCGGTCCTGCTGTTTTTGAGTAAATTGATTAAAGGACAAGTGCCATGAAAACCTTTTTCCCAGTAATTGAAGCACATTACAAAGTTATATAACTCTGTAATGTGCTTCAATCACCTATCTGCCTCCCTTCCCTGTCTTTTCCCCCCTCCACCCCCCACCTGGAAGTGTCCTATCTCACACAGACCTGATTACTGTCGTCACCGTCACCAGGCAGCTCCTTCTTGTGAGGATGAGTCATCAGCAGGAGGGCTGCTCTAGGTCCCGTTACACCAGCCTTCCCCTCCCCTCCTTGTCAGGTGACTCTGCTTGCTCAGCTTATCTTCTCTAGTGACATGACTCCTTCACTGAGTCCACGGCAGCAGGAGAGAGGGTATGAGGGGAGGGGGAGAGAAGGTATGAGGGGAGGGAGAGCTGCCTAAGTGCCGGAGTCAGTCGGAGGGAAGATAAGCAAGTGAGATGTGACAAGTGATGGCTTGCAGTTGTTCAGCCAATGGGAGCTGAGCAAGCCTGTCACCTGACAAGGCAGGGGAGGGGGGAGGCTAGTGTAACAGGAGAAGGAGCTGAGAGAAGAGCTTGGTGACGGTGACGACAGTAATCAGGTCTGTGTGAGATAGGACACTTCCTGGTGGGGGGTGGAGGGGGGAAAAGGCAGGGAAGGGAGGCAGATAGGAGATTGAAGCATATTACAGAGTTATATAACTTTGTAATGTGCTTCAATTACTGGGAAAAAGTTTTTCATGGCACTTGTCCTTTAAGATTAAATATACTAATCAGCTCCTTAAGAGCACTGGGGGCATTCATGGGACAACAGCAAAAACATCAGGTACACAGCAGCAGGGTTTGCATGAACCTACTGATAGTTCCCCTTTAAGACAGATGTTTCTAACAGAGCACCAATGAAATGAGTTGTGTTGTTCCTCTGTTATTCTTACTAAAAATGTAGGACTAAATAGCCAACTGGTTGTTACCAGTTTGAGGTTTGCCCATACACAGACAGGCTCTGTCAGCTATGACTTGCCCACCTCTTAATAGTTCACATTACTAACTTCACCTACTGGATGCATTATCTTTAAAGGGAATCAGTCAGCTCCCGGGCACTACCTAAGGTGTTGACAGTGTGCTGTAGCTGGCAGTCCCCTAGTGAGCATGGTGCCTTTTTGGTAATTTTCTGTGCAGCGGATTATGTACAATCTTATGTCTCCTACTGTCACAGGGCAGTTGTTTGTGCCACACTTGTCATGCATTCTCCTCCCTCTTCATGAATAATCAATGCTGCCCGGCCTCCTGCTCGCTCAGCTGTTAAGATTGCAGATCAGTCCTCTGTAGGCAGGTTATGTCTGAAAGAATCTTTCCTCTGTAATGTGTTGGAGCTGTGGTCTAGGGGTAACTCACCTGTCTAGAGACCTGCCAGCAGTTCATTCTCTGGTTCAAATCCCTGATGGAAATGTAATAGATGTCGTTTTATTTCCCTCATTATTGTATGATTTTTAAGGTTATGTTCACACACAGTATTTTTGCTTAGTATTTTGGTCAGTATTTTGCAACCAAAACCAGAAGTAGATTGAAAACACAGAAAGGCTATGTTCACACACTGTTGAAATTGAGTGGATGGCTGCCATTTAATAGCAAATAATAACTTATTTTAAAACAACGTCCAATATTTGCCATTAAATGACGGCCATCTGCTCAATTTCAACAGTGTGAGAACATAGCCTTTCTGTGTTCTCAATCCACTCCTGGTTATGGTTGCAAAATACTGAGCAAAAATACTATGGTTCCCTTTAAGGCTATGTTCACACAATCAGCCAGTTTTGAGCTGATATGGTTCCCTTGAGCATTGTATGAAGCACCTGGAGCGGCCCCGGCATGTACCGGCCGCGGCCGCAGCAGGTGCTTTATAACAGAGAAAATGACTTTTATTCCTCGGCTCGTGACTAGATACGAGCAGTGAAGTAGTCATGGTGGGCGGCTCCCCGCTTGTATCTAGTCACTGCGCTCTGCCTGTCAGCGTGCTCAGAGGGGATGATTGACAGGCAGAGAGGTCCGTTATTGGCCTCTCTGCCTGTCAATCATCTCGCCGAGCGCGCTGACAGGCAGAGCGCAGTGACTAGATACGAGCGGGGAGCCGCCCACCATGACTACTTCCCCGCTCGTATCTAGTCACGAGCCGGGGAATAAAAGTCATTTTCTCCGTTATAAAGCCCCTGCTGTGGCCGCGGCCGGTACGTGCCGGGGCCGCTCCAGGTGCCTTATACAATGCTCAAGGGAACCATATCAGTTCAAACGGGCTGATTGGTTCCCTTTAAAAATTATACAATAATGAGAAGAAGAAAAAAAAAAAAAGACATCTATTTAATTTCCATCAGGGGATTCGAACCAGAGAATGAACTGCTGGCAGGTCTCTGGATAGGTGAGTTACCCCTAGACCACAGCTTTGACACATTAGGGAGGAAAGATTCTTTGAGAGATAAACTGCCTACAGAGGACTGATTGCAATCAGCTGACAGCTGAGTGAGCAGGAGGCCGGGCAGCATTGATTATTCATGAAGAGGGAGAAGGATGCATGACAAGTGTGGCACGAACAACTGCTCTGTGACAGTAGGAGACATACGATTGTACATAATCCGCTGCACGGAAAATTACCAAAAAGGCACCATGCTCACTAGGGGACTGCCAACTACAGCACACTGTCAGCACCTTAGGTAGTGCCCGGGAGCTGACGGATTCCCTTTAATAAATTCCACTATGTCTGTACTGTTAAGTGCTGTAAATATTTCTACTGTCATCTGATATTACTGCAGCTGAAGTACACACAATGCTTGAGCTAACACAGAGGTGTAAGGATGCTGGATGTCGCAGGTGACAACAAAAATGTTGAATGTGAGTTGAAAATGAGGCAAAATATTACTATATCAATTTATTTTATCCTAATCTGTGCAAGTCTGTCAGAATTTTATACTATATAAAACTTATCATAAAACAAATATCAAAAGGTTTTGAACTTGCCATCCTCATGACGGAGATATTGATTTCCACCAGCATCTCTAGCCAAGGACCAGGCCTCCCCTTCATCATTCTCACAGAATTCTACCATGCTGTTCTTGTCCAGCTGTACCCAAGTACCTTCTGAACTGACCACCTGGTACAGAAACAGAAACCACAAGATTCATGGAGTTCATGCAATTGCACAGCCTAATAAGATGAACAATAATAATTGCATGCTAAGGTGTTAGCAACCGTATAACATAAGCCTAGCATGACACAGATACAAAGCTATTAAGGAATATAGAAAAAATATTTGTGAGCATCAGTTTTTAAGGCAGTAGCATAACAGCCAACATAAAAATAATCCAGCAAGAAGGCAAGCTTGGCATATCCCAATTTAAACCACAGCATCCACATATTTCAGAGGTGGATAAAGGAACAGCATGACACACTACATCCTGGAGCAAAAATACAAACGCATAAATTTACACGATTCAAAAGCAACATTAAGAAAAAATTTGATGTTTCTTCCAATCACAGCAGGTGAAATAGGTAACTTGCTCCCATACCAAGTAATCAATCAATCAAGAACTGTATAGATTAGTTCTAATTCCAACAATTGAGTTTAGCGCATACTCCCAACTGTTCTAGCAAATTTGCAGACTTTTCACGAAATAAAAATCAAAATATGGGAAGAGTCTAGGGAATTAAATGGTACTTTGCTTTGGCATTTGCATGACAAAAGCAGTATCAGATAAGTCACAAGTCCATACCTCGCCGACAGCCTTGACTTTGTTTCCCAGTACTAACATTCCAATTGGGATACCTCTTAGGTTTGGGCAGCTTCTGATGTTATGACCGGACGGCCCAGTTTTCACTACCTTGTAGAATCCTGGCCCACCCCTAAGTACTGGGACTTCATGCTCTCCCATGGACATTTCTTGTGTACAGCACACATTAAAGTCTTTCAAGATATCCTCTGTATTTCCTAGCTGCTCCTGAAAAAGAAAACAAGGTAAAAAGTCATTTATTACACTGTCCGGAGTTAAGTCTGCAAAATTTAAGAGACACATTTTTAATAGATATGTAAAGATATATAAAGATTTTAATAGCTTAAAAGACGAAAAAAAAACAAAACACTTATTTAAACCTCCACTATAAACCGAAATCGGGTTTCTGACAGGCGTATGAAAACAACCTAACCTAGTTGTCCATGTTTTCTTGAAGGATTCTGGTTTTGTTCTGATTGAAAAATATAGGTTAAACTGGCTTAAAAGACGTACTCCAGTGGAAAATATATGCATCATCAAATCAGCTCAAAAAAAAAAAAAATGCTCCATTGTCAGCTGCAGTTCTTTTAAGTCTAAAGGTCCTCCTAGACCCCACAACTTCTTGGCAGTGGGCGGCCACAAATGAGTACTGATCAGTGAGTTTGCAGTGCCTTCACACGACAAGAGAAACTGAGCACCTGGGCTGCACAAACGAAAACTGTATAGTTTGTGCAGCCCTGGAAACTGACAGCACCAATATGTATATCTGTGTACTGTCAGTTTCCAGATCACAAGTAGTGTACACTTGCCATCCATGCTTCTTGTGACCCGGCATCTGGCTTTGGAAGTCCTTTGTCGCTTAGCTGAATCTCCAGGCCTCACCTCCTCAGATTGTCAATTCTGGAGAAGACAGCGTCCTTAAGTTACAGCAGCGTCCGAAGGACTGGAGAAGCCAGATGCCGGATCACAAGCAGCGTAGATGTACACTGCTTGTAAGCTTCAAACTGACAGCAAAGATATATATATCCCTGCTGTCAGTTTGCCTTTAACATTATCGGCCTTTCATCCACGCTTCTCAGCTGAGTGGTCACTTTTACACAGCCGATTTACGGGCACAGGAGCATTCATACCAATACCCCTGGCTGAAAATGGGTCTGTGTAAAAAAAAAAAAAAAGCCCTTAAAGGGAATCTGTCAACTGTAATTTACATTCCACACTGCTGACACAATTAGATAGCTGTTAGATCAGGGAGACACATGGTACCTCTCATATCTGTCAGTGCTTCCAGAATGTAGAAAATGCTTTTATTATATTAGTAAGAAGAGTCAAAGAGGCTTTCCTGAGCTCCTGAAGTGCAGTAAGCTGTAACACCTCCTTACTCCCCCTCCCATACCTGACCCTGCTTGGGACTCAGCTTCCATGTGTCAATCAAACAGAGGCTTGAAGTAGATCAGGAGCTTGGAGAAGCCTGTTTGACTCTATTTACTATAGAATAAAAGCATTTCTCAACATCCTGGAAGCACAGACAGATATATGAAAGGTACCACATATCACCATGACCTAACAGCTACGTAACAGTGTCAGCAATTTGGAACATGAATTACAGCTGACAGATTCCCTTTAAAGTTATATTGTCAATATATACATGTATAACACTTGTCTGTCTTCTTTCTGCTCTAAAATGGTTTAATTTTATCGGTGGACAGTGGCACCTAGATGAGGCTTTACGGCAGTTTGGCTCCATCTCCCAGGGGGTTAGAGTGTCTAACTGCCGTAAAGCCTCATCTTGGTGCCACTGTTCACTGTTTTTTTAGCCAAAGCCAGGAATGGACTATAAACAGGGAATAGGTCAAAGACTGATTTCTCCTCTTTTCAAATCCACTCCTGGCTTTGGCTTAAACAAAGCTGTCAGATAATCTGTTGGTGTAATAGGACCCTAACAGTTCTCTCTGCTGCCACCTTTGTCTGTGTCAGGAGCTGTCCAGGGGAGGAGCAAAGCCCCCTTTTTTTGCTGCTCTGTACAGTTCCTGATATGGACTAAGGTGGCAGCAGGGAGCACTGTATTATACTGGAAAGAACTTTACAATTTTGTCCACTTATTCAAGAAAGTTGATAACACTCGCCCAGTATAGCAAATAGATACTTTATACCAACATAAAGAGAAGGGTATAACTGGTGCATTACACAGAATAAGCAATGACTGTTTTGCAAATACTTGTTTCTTCAGATTCACAACCGCTTACATATTTAGGGTATAAACCCACACACCGTATACACAGCGTATTTACTGCTGCGATACGCAGCGAATACGCAGCAAAAACGCAACAAATACGCAACAAAAACGCAGCAGATTAGATCTAAATAACTGAACTCAGCATTAAATCTTCACCATCAAACTGCTGCGTATTTGCTGCGTATTTGTTGCGTATTTGTTGCGTATTTGCTGCGTATACGGTGTGTGGGTTTGTACCCTTAAAGCGACTCAGTATCCAGCAACCCACTCCACCAAACTGCTAGCACCAACTGGGGGTGTTCCTAATGAGGAGGGTGGGAAGGATACAGCGCTGCAGATTAAGAGATAATTTTTTGTTCTAACCAAGGCACTGGGCACATTTTTAAAAAGACACAAAATCGGTAAGCATTTACTCTCATCAAATGGATGGTATACTAGCGGTTAGGTGCACCCGTTACACCCTGCTCTTGATTTTGGACTAAAGCAGGGAACCTCCAGCTGTTGACAAACTACAACTCCCATCATGCCTGAACAGTTAAAGCTTTGCTTTGGCTGTCCAGGCATGATGGGAAATCTAATATTGCAACAGCTGAAGGGCTGAAGGTTTCCCATCCCTGGACTAAAGTATCCGTTAGCTATACTGGGTGAGTGCAGCTATCAACGTTCTTAAGTAAGGGGACATTACAAAGTTCTTATAACAACAGTGCACCTCCCATTAGTGTTGCCTCCAGTGGATGTTTTGTTATGCATGTATCCAGATATAAGGATTGCTGAAGCCACAAGTTCCATTGCTCTACTATATGAAAAACAATACAATTTTCCCTGAGGCATACAGCACCTGAGAAAACTGAAATTCTGGAGTACCCCTTTAAGGTTGGACACTGTATAAGATGCAGACAGACTATCAGCAGGTTATTCCCAGAGAGCTGCTGATATGCCGCAGTAGCTGTGTATCTCAGTAGTATATTGGAGTTAGTTTAACCCCTCTCCTGCTAGGCATTGTGTGTAAAATCGCTAAATGCCCTTATGCAAATTACTAGCATAAGAGCATTTAGGGCATTGCTCGGGGCCAGAGAGCATCGCCATGCCACGCCCAGCCCGCCCACTATGCATATTCATAACTGCATAGTGGGCTCTATACCCGGCGACTGCGCAGGGAAGCAGTCCCGTCGGACTGAATCTCCCGGGCCGGCGCCGAACCTCCTGGAGGTTCCTCAGGATGTAAGTATAAGATAGATCTATACTTACGTCTTAAGAAACCTCCGGGAGGATCAGCAGCGACCCAGGGGATTCAGTCCGGCGGGACTGCTTCCCTGCGCAGTCGCCGGGTATAGAGCCCACTATGCAGTTATGAATGAATATGCATAGTGGGCGGGACAGGAGGGGGCGGGGTGGGTGCATCGCAGCGATGCTCTCCAGCCCCGAGCAACGCCCTAAATGCACTTATGCTAGTAATTTGCATAAGAGCATGTAGCGATTTTAGAAACAATGCGGGGGAGGACAGGGGTTAAACTAACTGCAATATACTACTGAGGGGCACAGCTACTGCGGCATATCAGCAGGTTCTCTGGAAGGAACCTGCTGATAGTGCCGCTTTAAATAAATCAGAGACATACACATGGACAAGTCTTCATAACATTGTGCAGAATAACTAGATTGTGGACAACAATTCTGATAATGCTATAATAGCTGTATACATTATTAACCTGTGTTATCTGACAAGTAGATACACAGATTAAAACCAGAGTTTCTAGGTTTAATTCCCTTATTTGGGGAGGTTAAATATAATGGAAGATTAAAGAGATAGTATTGTCACCTACTAATGTTCAAACACATTTCTTTAATTATAGGTATAAAGGCATGTAAATTCTATCCTTTTTGTTATTTGTTTTAACATTCTTTTATGTATACACAAAACAAAAATAAATAATATTATGGAATGCTGCAAATGGTTTTAGTGTATCATCTAATTATGTAATCATTATGTGTGCTCTACCAACACCCAAGCATGCAGCAGTATTTAGCACAACTGAGGCTGCTGGAACAATTAGAACTTATACAACCAAGGCATATCATACACACTGTCTGATTTTAGACAGATTGATAAATCTTGGGCAGGTTGTTTTTGAACAGATAGCAACCACAGCCCAGATTTAATTTCTCACAATGAACTGTGATTGGCTGCCACCTCTCAGAGACCAAAATGTGTCTGATTTCTGCCTCAGACAAACTGGTCTAGGCCATTATGTGGCGCACCACTACATCAAAAATGCTAGCATGGCACAATATTTTCACCTGAAAATGGCATTGTTTAACAAAAGTTAATACATCCTCAACTTTTAATTCCCTGGCATTCTGGCCCCCCTAGTTCATAGTCTTCCATTGGTCTGCTTATATTGGTGAAGCAAAAACATAGAAGAGTTGGTCAGCGCCCGGAGAAATGGTAGAAGCTTCTTATAGTAGAGGTAACCGAGCACGAAGGTATTTCCCCTGGATAGCGGGGCATATACAGTAAAGAAGAAGCCAGATTCCTTCAGCTCACGTTAAAAAATAATTCTTTTTATTTCCAAATTCATTAAAACAGTAGCCGACGCGTTTCGGACCTAACCAGGTCCTTAATCATGGCATCTAAACAATAATATTACAGACAAACATGATGTTAGTGTATGTACATACAAGGTGGTTAAAAAACTTTACATAACATAACATAACATAACAAGAGATTAGTAACAAGAGACCTAGTTGTCTAGGTCTCTTGTTACTAATCTCTTGTTATGTTATGTAAAGTTTTTTAACCACCTTGTATGTACATACACTAACATCATGTTTGTCTGTAATATTATTGTTTAGATGCCATGATTAAGGACCTGGTTAGGTCCGAAACGCGTCGGCTACTGTTTTAATGAATTTGGAAAAAGAATTATTTTTTAACGGGAGCTGAAGGAATCTGGCTTCTTCTTTACTGCTTATATTGGTGGAACTGACCAACACGTGTTGATGCCAGCCTGCAACAGTTTCTGCGGTCATGTGTCATATCTACAGAGATCACTGCCAAATCCACAATCTGGCTTATCACAGATCCAGCTAATATAAGGGAATTGGGAGAGCACTAGCTTTCCATAAATTATGCCATTTGCAGTTAAAGTTAGGATTGAATAAAACCTGAGTGTGTTGTAGAGGCATGTCTGAAAGCGAGTAATCTCTGACAAAGAATTACACTACTATAAAAAGGCTTTAGAGTTTATGGGCAGTGGGGAAAGCACTTTTTTTATGCTTTCGTGGCCAGATCCAGTGTCCAATTAGGCCACCTCTGTAAACATTTACTCCCTGTGACATAACCATGTCCAATTTTTCTACCTGGGTGCGTTGTTTACCTTGTGCTGTCCTTCATTCTAGGGTCCTGTAGGGGCGATCAGGTTCCAACCAGGCATAGATGGATATTTCCACTACTGGAAAACATCTAAGTTCTAGTTTCCACAAACATATTCAGTGACTAATTACATATAAAGGCTTGTGGAAAAGCTTGACAAAATTAATGTTTATACACAGTGGTTGTCTTTAACATTTAGTTATATCATGGCGATTTTGTGGGCTCAGAAGCAGAGTCTGCGCAATAGACATCCCAGGAGCCAGCTCTCAACCACAATGCTAACCGCTGCATCTATTGGGAGGAAAGGCTGTTTCTACAGCGTGTGAATATAGCCTTAAAATGAGAAATGTTTAGACAGAATTTATCGTTTGAAAAAATAGTTATTGCGATCGTTTTAAGATCTAATCACACATAGGGTGAATCATCGAAAGACTGTTTACACTAAGCGATCTGAGAATTTTCAGTGAACGACCAACGACGATTGGAGAACCGGTTGAAAGATCACAAACCATTTATCGTTCGTCGCTTGATTGTTCGCTGTGTTTACACAAGCCGATTATTGCTCAAATGTGATTGTTATCGCGCAAATTCAAACGAAAATCGCTCTGTGTAAACGCACCATTAGCACCACTCACGCACCAATGCCTTCAAGCACGTCTTTTTCTTGTGAAGCAAATCACATCAGCTTTGCAGACAGATACTAGACAGGTGCACAATGATGGCCATTTCACGCTAACAGTGCTAAGTTGGTTCGGCTCAATCAATTATTTTAAAGAAATAAAGTCGTCCTTAAAAGGTATCAATGGTTTATTGCTGATATTTTCTTTACAATATTATATGGACATTCTTGCTGCATTTTAGTGAGCACCCCTGGGGTCAAATATAGACTACATAAGTTCACATTTGCTCCCTTTTATACATACACTTGGTAATGCAATAAAGCATTCAAGACTTTCCCACTATCTCTGTTACTGTTGAACTTTTTAAATTGTGTGTGTCTCTAGGACATGTTGCAAGTTTTTTTTGTTTCTTTTTAGAGACATATAAGCTTTAAAGGGTTCATACTATCTTGTAACTGTTAGCTAAAGTTATTAGCAGTACAAATCTCTCCACTCCTGAGCACCTAAACAACAACCACCACCTTCAGTCCAGGGCAAATGCATTCAATGGATACTGGATTATTGCAAATCCACAGATGTGATAAGTATTATTTATCAGCTTTTAAAGTGACTCTGTAACCACAATCTGACCCCCCAAACTGGCAGCCACCACCAAAGGGCACGGGGCTGCCAGTTTAAAAGTGGTTTTTCATGACAATAACTGCATCACCTGCACCACCACAGGACTTATCTTGGATTAAAAGCAGTTATCCGAAGGTACAAGTGGTTTGGGGGGGTCAGATTGTGGGTACAGAGTCACTTTAAGGCCCTTTTACATGGGCCAATTATCATTAATGAGCAATCCTCGCTTGTTGTCTGACTAAATCTTTTCTGTAGCCGATAAAATTATTATTTTGCACACATCTCTCTGCCTAAACAGGAGACGTGCAGCTGATAATGCATTTAATGGCTTTGCAAATGATACAGTGATTGTCCATGCGACCCAATGGCACAGCTGATGCCCTGTAAAGGAGTTGCAGGTCATACACCGCCTAAAGGCCTATGTTTACATTCAAATGACTACCTAGTTTGAAAGTGAAACTTATTTGTATATATCTTTTATATGCAGTACAATAGGATAGGAAATGAAAAGTAAATGAACGTAAAGATACAGGTAAGGAACAGCATAAAAGTATATAAAAGACTGGTGAGAGGAGGATAAAAGAACTCACCTGAGCAAAAAAAGTTTTTGAAGTCCAAGATAAAAAGTCCAAATCCCTGGTTCCGTGGCTAGCATAAAAGATATTCTGGATAGCAGAAGTTTAGAGAGAAAAAATTGACAGAGAAAATCGGGAAGCAGCAGACTACACAACACACCAATGATGCAAAGGAAAACACTGAATAGAAAACTCTGAATTTTGTTTAGTGAAGACTTGAAGAAATACAGGTCAGATAAACGTTTGGAAAGGATGTAGTGTGTCATGCCATTTAATGAAGAGCTCAGAGCAAATTTACACAGGACTGATAATGTAATACTGAATATGTCTGCATGAAGATTAGGTAATGCACTACTATGGGCAAAAATGATACTCTGGGTATGCTTAGCGCAGGAGCTGAAAGCATGCATTTTGCTTTTAATTTTCTATAGATCACAGTCATTTAACATACCCTCTGAGCCTGCACTAAGCATGACACAGTGTTTAAGCTTTGCCAGGAGTGATCCTTTCACCACTACTCAAAAAAGGACAAACCACAAATTTAATACAGAAAAGAAACCAAAGAATCCTGACAAATCCATAGGTCAATAGATTATGTTAGGATCCAACACTAAATCTATAGCATGTAAAATCAGAACTATAGATGCCAATGAGAACAGAGCCTTTATCCTGTTTAAGTGGCATGCATTTGCTAAAGTTTACAAGTTTTGGCAAAAGTCTTTACATTTTACTTCTAGGGTAGACTCACACATAAGTTTGCGGCGGATATCATGCTGCACATCCATATACCACCATATGCCATTAGAGTCTATAGCCCTGCATTCTCACAGGAAAATTAACTTCCGCTGCGAGAATGCAGGGCTATACACTCTAATGGTAACCAGTGTTGCAGTGGTTTTGCTGCGATATGTGCAGTGTGTAGTGTAGCATGCAGTGGCAACTTTAAAGAGGATGTACAGTACCACCAGGTACATCCTCTTTAATGTGAACCCACGGATCGAACGGCGCAGTCACGGGGAAGCCGGTGCCGTGGTCCGTTTTTCGGACCGCGGCCCGGTTCCCGTGCACGGTGCAGTTCTATGCACTGGACCGGCCGGTGCTCAAGCACTGGAGGTAGGCCGGCTTGCCCCCAGTGGTCGGGAATTACCTCCCCTGTATGACGCGGCTCCATTAGAATTAGAACCGGGCTTCCCTGTGACAGCGCCGTTCAATCCGTGGGTTCAGATTAAGGAGGATGTACCTGGTGGCGCATCCTCTTTAACTACTTCTATGCCGGGACGATAAAAATAATTAAGACACCATGCATAGACTCTCCGCTCTTTGGGTCCGAGCTCACTGACCGCCTGCTCGGCTGGAGAAATAGCACAGTAATTGGCTGAGCGGGCTGTCAGTGAGTTGGGACCCAAAGCAGAACAGGTAGTGTGCTAGAAGATCCTGGTAGGAGTTAAAGTTGCCACTACATTCTCGCAGCGGATTAGAATGCAGGGCTATAGACACTAATGGTAATGAGTATTACTGCGTGAAATCTGCTGCAAACTTGTTAAATGTGAATCTACCTTTAAGGTCCATTTAGGTGGGCCGAATACTGACAAACGCTCACTGCAGATCATCAGCCTGCGTAAAAGATCCAGAGATCAGTTGGCAAATAAGAAATCTCTAGCTTCTCAACTGATGGCCTCTTTTGTGCAGCCATTTAAATCTTTAGCTGCACATCTTCCTGTGTAAAACTGAATGTGAAGTGGACTATGATCAAATACAGCAGCCGCACAACTCACTGAGGTCCCTAATAATGTGTTTACACAGACTGATTTATTTGACAGATTATGGAAGCCAAAGCCAGGAACAGACTATAAACAGAGACCAGGTTATAAAAGATTGAGATTTCTCCTCTTTTCAAAACCATTCCTGGCTTTAGCTTCAATAATCTGTCATAAATCTGTCTATGTAAACACAACCTAAGCACAACCCAACAGTCCGAAGAGCTCTTAGGGCCCCGTGCACACAGAGCAAGAGCGGCGGAACATGTTCATTCTTCAGCGCCAAGAGATGCAGTGTGTGAGCCTCCCATTGTGAGTCATTATGACACGGAGGCTGGCGGCATTCCGCGTGGACAATTCCGCCGCTCTTGCTCTGTGTGCACGGGGCCTAAGGGCCCTATTGCACCAACAAATTATCTGACAGATTTTTTTTAAGCCAAAGCCAGGAATAGATTTGAAAAAGGGGAGAAATCTCAGTCTTTCCTATATGACCTATTCCCTGTTTATAGTCTGTTCCTGGCTTTGGCTATAAAAAAAAAAAAAAAAGAAAATTAAAAAATCTGTTTATGTAATAGGGTCCTTACTTACACGTTACATCTGTGTGAGAATGGAAAAAATAGGGAGTATCAGGTTTCTGAAAGTCAAAAGCAGTCTTGAAAATGTTGAGCTCTAGTTGAGCAGTCCCACAGAGAATGACTAGAGAGCTGGCTGTTCTGGGGGCAAATTTGTCCCAATACCTGGGACTGAATTGGGTTGCAGCGGACAGATCCCCACTGAGCAGCTTATTATCCCCTATCCTGTAGATAGGGGATAACTTCACATGGGAATA
This sequence comes from Dendropsophus ebraccatus, assembly GCF_027789765.1. Classification (NCBI taxonomy): domain Eukaryota; kingdom Metazoa; phylum Chordata; class Amphibia; order Anura; family Hylidae; genus Dendropsophus; species Dendropsophus ebraccatus. The sequence goes on from NC_091458.1 coordinate 82,336,669, forward strand.
CCCCTTATAGAAACGCTCCATTTTAAGACAATTAATCCCCATCTATATTATTTCCCTGATAGAGGAGATCCTTGCTAGAAATCAAGGGAAATGGCTTCAAATTAAGCCCCCTTCTGTTCACATCTATTAATTCTGTCTGAATTTGTGGACCCACAGACACAGACCTTTCATTTCTATGGCCCCATACACAGACCAGTGTGTGTTACAGGTCCATGTTGAGGTTAGGATCTGAGCTGCGAGTACCCAGCTACAGATGTGTAAATGGGGCTCCACTGTTTCGTAGTACATACTACAGTATGTATGAATACAATGTACAATAAAAAAAAAAAAAAACATCTGTAAAAGTTCTGTGAGTTTTATAAAACATTGCACCTGAAGACAGTGGGGTGGGGGATTTATTAGGCTGTCAGATTCTCTCTGTTGCCCATAGCAACCAGAGTTCAGCTTTCATTTTACCAGAGCAATATATAAAATCAACTTTATTTGGCTGCTATGTGCAACAAAAAAAAATCTTAAGACTGCTTAGTAAATCTCCTCTAATTATTTTAAAGTGATTTCCTACACTGACAAATACCAACAGGGTACTTGTTAATAAGAAGGTAGACATCCAACTCTTCTGCAGTCTAGTCAGGTGTGGAAGAGCAGACACTGCAGTCTGATATGTTGGAAGACAAGCTGACATATACTAACCAAGGTTCTAAGCAGTAACTCATGGCCAGCCTATAGTACATCCACTAAGTATTCTGTTATAGATAGTTATCGGACATGGTGGTAAATCTGAGCCTATACAGTAGCTGGCCTAGTGGTTTCTAAAAGCAGTATATAGTCAGTTTAGGCTGTGTAGCCTATTCACTTTGTTCCACTTGAACCACCACAGAACACAAAAAATGTAGCAGTTATCTTTTAATTATCCATCAGAACAATTTCTATTATTTTAAACGGAACATGTCACTAGTTTTAAGCTGCGTGACCAACAAGCAGCACAGCACACTAACAAGCTCCCTTAAAACTTGTGAATACAACCCCTGGTAAAAAGTATGGAATCACCAGTCTTGGATGAGCACTCATTCAGACATTTCATGCTGTAAAACAAACTCAGATCAAAAACATGATACAATATTAAGGTCATTCCAAAGTGCAACTTGTTGGCTTTCAGGAACACTCAAAAGAAATGGAGAAAACATTGTGGAAGTTAGTGAATGATACTTTTATTGACCAAGCACAGGGAAATAAATATGGAATCACTCAATTCTGAGGAAAAAAGTGTGGAATCACTCAAATTGGAGGTAGAAAAAAAGGACACACCCAGTCTATTTCCTTTCCCTAAATGGACACCTGCCCCAGATTAGATGTGTCCGTTAGTCTGCAGTTAAAAACACCTGCAGTCATGACACCTTGGAGGGCTGCTGGACGAAGTGGAGTGGCGAGAACCATGGCTCCAACAAAAGAAATGTCCCTTGAAACAAAAGAGAGGATTGTGAAACTTCTTGAAGAAGGTAACCCTTCACGCATGGTTGCTAAAGATGTGGGCTGTTCACAGTCAGCTGTATCCAAGATAAGGACCAAATACAACCAGCATGGAATGGTTGTTAAAGCCCAGCGTACTGGTAGACCAAGAAAGACATCAAAGCGTCAAGACAAACAACTTAAGGCCATTTGTCTTGAAAACCGAAAAAGTACAACTAAACAGATGAAGCACAAATGGGAGGAAGCTGGAGTCAATGTATGTGACCGAACTGTAAGAAATCGCCTAAAGGAGATGGGATTTCTATACAGGAAAGCTAAACGAAAACCAGCATTGACACCTAAACATAAAAAACAAGACTCCAATGGGCTAAGGAGAGGCAATCATGGACTGTGGATGACTGGATGAAAGTTGTCTTCAGTGATGAGTCAAGAATCTGCATTGGACAAGGTGATGATGCTGGAACTTTTGTTTGGTGCCGTTCCAGTGAGATTTATGAAGAGGCCTGCCTGAAGAAAACAACCAAAATTTCCACAGTCCTTGATATGGGGCTGCATGTCAGGCAAAGGCACTGGGGAGATGACTGTGGTTAATTCTTCCATCAATGCACAAGTTTACATTGACATTTTGGACAGTTTTCTCATCCCTTCAATTGTGCAAAACAAGAGTCCGTGGAGCCTCAGTTACGAGTCTCAGAACACGGGATAGCCAGATATCTCCAGCCTGTTGCCAACGGGGTGCCTCCATGATGGGGAGAGCACCACACCACCCTGATAAATAACCCCTTAAGTCCCACTCGGTTGCGAGTATTGGAACATAGACAGGGAAACAACAGGGTGGCCCCTTTTGTCAATGTCTAACTCAAGGTGCGAGTATTGCGATCATGACAAGGGCTTGCAAAGGCAGGCTTCCACCCACAGACAGCCGTTTCGGGGGTTTTGCCCCTCGTCAGTGTGGGGTAGGATTCTGGCTAGTTGGGGCAATGAAAAATCAACCAACAAAACACAGTAATCACTGAACTCAAGGAGAACAGCAAAAAAATTCCAATGAAGTACTCAATCAAGAGTCTCCACTGATGCCCCCAAAAATTTAAATATGCAAAACAAGAGTCCGTGGAGCCTCAGTTACGAGTCTCAGAACACGGGATAGCCAGATATCTCCAGCCTGTTGCCATGATGGGGAGAGCACCACACCACCCTGATAAATAACCCCTTAAGTCCCACTCGGTTGCGAGTATTGGAACATAGACAGGGAAACAACAGGGTGGCCCCTTTTGTCAATGTCTAACTCAAGGTGCGAGTATTGCGATCATGACAAGGGCTTGCAAATACTCGCACCTTGAGTTAGACATTGACAAAAGGGGCCACCCTGTTGTTTCCCTGTCTATGTTCCAATACTCGCAACCGAGTGGGACTTAAGGGGTTATTTATCAGGGTGGTGTGGTGCTCTCCCCATCATGGAGGCACCCCGTTGGCAACAGGCTGGAGATATCTGGCTATCCCGTGTTCTGAGACTCGTAACTGAGGCTCCACGGACTCTTGTTTTGCATATTTAAATTTTTGGGGGCATCAGTGGAGACTCTTGATTGAGTACTTCATTGGAATTTTTTTGCTGTTCTCCTTGAGTTCAGTGATTACTGTGTTTTGTTGGCATCCCTTCAATTGAACAGATGTTTGGAGATGATGAAATAATTTTCCAAGATGACAATGTATCGTGCCATAGGACAAAAACAGTGAAGGCATTCCTTGAAGAAAGACACATTCAGTCGATGTCATGGCCTGCAAACAGTCCAGATCTCAACCCAATTGAAAACCTGTGGTGGAGATTGAAAAAAATGATCCACAAGAAGACTCCAACCTGCAAAGCTGATCTGGCAACTGCTATCAAAGAGAGTTGGCACCAAATTGATGCAGAATACGGTTTGTCACTCATCAAGTCCATGCCTCAAAGACTGAAAGCTGTTATAAAAGCCAAAGGTGGTGCAACTAAATACTAGTGATGTATTTTGAATGGTCTTTTGTTTATGTTTTTTTCATGATTCCACACTTTTTTCCTCAGAATTGAGTGATTCCATATTTATTTCCCTGTGCTTGGTCAATAAAAGTGTCATTCACTAACTTCCACAATGTTTTCTCTTTATTTCTTTGAGTGTTCCTGAAAGCCAACAAGTTGCACTTTGGAATGACCTTAATATTGTATCATGTTTTTGATCTGAGTTTGTTTTACAGCATGAAATGTCTGAATGAGTGCTCATCCAAGACTGGTGATTCCATACTTTTCACCAGGGGTTGTAGTCAGTGATCCCTCAGTCAGAGGTAATGCATGGCCAAGATGACTCAAAGCTTTGCTCCTGGCTGAAGGTATAACTTTGATTTCTCAGAAACGGCAGTCAAAGTAAATTATATATTATGATAAGGGAGCCCAAAACCATTGACAGGTTCCAATTATAGTGTACCGGTCATTCTGGGAAAACTCCTGACACGTCATAGGGACATGTCAAAAGTTTTGAACAATGCCTTCCTTTTTTTTGAATGGTGGCCCGGTTCCCGCTTACAGCGCCGTTCTATTTCTGGGCACCGACCGGGGGTGAAGCACTGGAGGCGGGCTGCCTGCCCCCAGTGGGAGGAAACAGGGGTTTCCTCCTACGGGGGCGGGCGGGCGGGTCAGACCGTCTCCAGTGCTTCAGGCATCTTCCCCACGCAGGCGCCATTCTATCCATGTGCAAAGCTTAAAGCAAATGTACTGATGGTACATTCGCTTTAAGTAGCAACATTTCATCAGAACCAAAAATCTCTACAAAAATTACTAGATGCAAAAGCAGTGTGCAATACTGATAAGCATACGTAACATAGCAATATGCTGCAAGATTCTAAAAAAACCTGCAGTGTGGTAGTAGAGGGTATTAAAGAGGTATACTCATTATCAAAAGGTATATTCTATTTACAGAATAGGGTACAACTAGTGAAACAGTGAGGGATGCACAGGAATCCAATTAGAGATTGCCAGGAAAGAGGTTCCTTAGCATATTATATTCTCTGCAGAAGGGGTGAGGGAAAATTTACTTTTTACACATGCTACTTTGTCATGCTGTGCCTTACATCAAATAGTTAATAAAAGCTGTGATTTATAAATATAAAGTCACGTTCACAGGGCTGTGAATAGTGCTGTTCTACAGTACTGAAGATAAATGATCATTGACAAAGTAAATAGCACGACAACGAAAGAAAAAAAAACTTAATGCCATATAATGTTGTGAGGTATACAGGATTATGCTGCAGTTCTGTGTCAGAGGCTCCGTTCAGGGCCTCAGTTGCCGATTCTGTTTAGTGGCAGCAAACAGAGCTGGGTGAAACTGTGCACGATGGACACTACTGGCTTTAACTGGGTCCAAAGGATCTTCTGCCACAACATTCATACTGCTTTGAGTTTTTTCCTGTTATTTAAACAGATTCTGCAACTAAGGATCCAAACAGAACGTCTGACACAGATGTGAACGAAGCCTAAGGCTGCATTCACAAGTCCCGTGATCTGTCCGTGCTATACGGACGTTGAATGCAACTCCTGGACTGTTTCCCCAGGCGGAATGATGTATCACCATCATGCCGGCCAGCAGGAAAATTGCCATGGCTCTATCATTACAGTGCCGCAGCGATTCAAAGTTTCCCTGCTGCCAGCATGATGTTGATACATCATGCCATCCAGAGAGAAAGTCCAGGACCTGCATTTAACGTCCGTGTTTTACGGACAGAACACTGGATGAGTGAATGCAGCCTTACTGTTTAGAAAGAGCATTTGCAGCTAAATAGACCACTAGTAATAACCTAGTCAAATTTGCATTGTGTTCATAGCAAAACAAAGACAGTATAAAACACAGATAGCACAATCGAAGGTATTAAAGTACAACAAGCACTGTGATACTGTGATTAAGTGATCATTCCTTGTTGATGCTGATGCAGACAGTACATCTGTATAAAATGCCTGTTATCTTAAGAATTGTTTAAACCAAATATCTATACAGTATAATAAATGATCCATATTTTAGAAACCAAAAATTTAAAATGAATGAGAACTTGAAATGAGGAGCCTCTAAGGCAATTCAATAGGGGTGCCTTTTACTTACATCAACAGGAGCCAGGAGACTCTTGCCAAGATGCTGATTAAAAGACAGGCACCAAGCTTCATTGTAACCATTCATGTTAGGAACATACTTCTTTATTGTCTCATCATTCAGCCTTAGCCACACACCATCATCATTGTGGATCTAGATGGGAAACAAGCAACAATAGCGAGCCATGCTCTCCTGTAACTACCCGTACTTTGGTTAGCAATTACTACATGGCTCTTTCTAAAAGCCAGTGATAGGTGTGAAGCAAAACAGTGAGGGTCTACGCCACATGCATCACAGATGATACCAAAGTGTAGTGAGGCTGTGAATAGTGATAAGGAGTGAGAGGAAAACACTGAAATAAGTAGAAAAGGAAAACAGCATGAACGATAGAAGAGATGGCAGTGTCTAAAACTATGGGACAAGGCAAAAAAAATGTATGCACAGAGTTATATAACAGAATTATTGTAATTTAGAGGAAACATCTAATGTACATGTAGTCCTTTATCTGAAAAAAATAACTGCCTATTGCAATGTTATAGTAAGTTACAAAAGTTGTAAAAATATGAAGACATTATTAGTTTTGTAAGTTAAGTGGCTAATAATATATTACAATTGGCCACAAACAAAACATCCATAAGAAAGATGTCTAAGGAATTACCTCATCAACAAAAGCGATGGTCCCATTGACTTTCACTATGCCTATTTGCTCACTCTGAAGGGAAGGGTGGCTACGAATACGGAGCCCTGCACTGTCCTTGGCGACAAATTTGCGAACCTATGAAGCAGAGGTAGACAGAAAAGGAGAGAAAAGCTAAGCGCAAAAGCACTACATAAACAAAGCCTCAAAATATAAAAAAAAAAGGTTAGGTGATACATCCAGGCAGAATTGTTACAGGTTGTTGCTAGTTTCCCAGAACAATACAACAATTGCACATAGCAGACATGACCATCAACAAATACATTTCTGCACTAAAAAGACATAAGGCTTAACATGCAAATAATGCACAAAACAGAGCTACACACTAAATGATTTTCAGATCTCATTTTTACACTTCCCCATTTCAAAATGTCAAAGTTTCATTTTATTTGTACACTATGGGGGAGATTTATCAAATATGGTGTAAAGTAGAGCTGGCTCGGTTGCCCCTAGCAACCAGTCAGATTCCACTTCCCATTCTTTAGACTCTTTGAAAAATGAAAAAAAAATGGAATCTGGTTGCTAGGGCTAGCTCTACTTTACACAGGTCCCCCTAGCAACCAGATTCCACCTTTCATTTTCCAAATAGTCTGTGAAGAATGGGAAGTGGAATCTGACTGGTTGCTAAGGGCAACTGAGCCAGCTCTACTTTACACCGTTTGATAAATCTCCCTCTGTATTTTTACAAATTTAAGCCTTTTTTAAGCTAATAAAAGTTTAGTCAATTAAAAACGAGCCGAAATAAGACCAGCCATATAATTTTCTGCTTGGTGTCATCACGGAGTTTAAAGGAGAAGTCCGGCCAAAATTAATTTTTGATATGTTGTTACTTATGAAAAGTTATACAAATTTCTAATGTACATTAATTATGGGAAATGCACATATACTGCTATTTCCCTTAATGTAGTAGATCAGGAAGTGTTAGAAATATCTCTGAAGAAGTGACGTCACGACCCAGGGTGTAATTCCTATGGAGTGTCCAGCAGGGGGCGCTCTCTATATAGAAGTCTATGGGACTTTATTGTTTCTATGGGTTTCTATGTAATGTAATGTAATGTAATGTAGTGTACAGTGCTTTATTGAATGAATACATCTATGGAATACTTTGGGGAGCAAGTGTCCTTGCTCCCCAAAGTATTGCATAAATGTATTCATTCAATACATTCAATACACAGTAAGCCAGCCGATCCGCCGCATTTCCGCCGCATTCCCGCCGATCCGGACCATATACATTGAACTACAGCTCCAATCATCTGCTTCTAGTATGAACCGGTGATGGGAGCTGTAGTTGGGTAATGGATATGACATGCCGCCGGGCGCAGGGGGGAGCCGCTCAGTACACAGGAGCGCTCCCGCCTCCTCCTCCTCCTTCCGTGATAACTTCCGCCTATACCAATGCTGAGTCCCTGCCTGGCCGCCGCTCTCCGCTCTCATATACCGGCTCCCGGCATCAGCGCGGACACCAGGATGCATCGGGAGCCGGTATGTATGGGGGGGAGAGCGGAGAGCGGCGGCCAGGCAGGGACTCAGCATTGGTATAGGCGGAAGTTATCCCGGAAGGAGGAGGAGGAGGGGGGAGCGCTCCTGTGTACTGAGCGGCTCCCCCCTGCGCCCGGCGGCATGTCATATCCATTACCCAGCTACAGCTCCCATCACCTGTTCATACTAGAAGCAGATGATGGGAGCTGTAGTTCAATGTATATGGTCCGGATCGGCGGGAATGCGGCGGATCAGCGTGTGGCGGATCGGCGGGAATGCGGCGGATCAGCGTGTGGCGGATCGGCGGGAATGCGGCGGAAATGCGGCGGATCGGCGGGCTTACTGTGTATTGAATGTATTGAATGAATACATTTATGCAATACTTTGGGGAGCAAGGACACTTGCTCCCCAAAGTATTCCATAGATGTATTCATTCAATAAAGCACTGTACACTACATTAAATTACATTACATAGAAACCCATAGAAACAATGAAGTCCCATAGACTTCTATATAGAGAGCGCCCCCTGCTGGACACTCCATAGGAATTACACCCTGGGTCGTGACGTCACTTCTTCAGAGATATTTCTAACACTTCCTGATCTACTACATTAAGGGAAATAGCAGTATATGTGCATTTCCCATAATTAATGTACATTAGAAATTTGTATAACTTTTCATAAGTAACAACATATCAAAAATTAATTTTGGCCGGACTTCTCCTTTAAGGCTCCATTCACACACACACAGGATCTGCAATGGATCTTATGTCACAGATATCAATGTTACTAAATGACTTAACACAGCATCAAATCTGCTATAGATCTAGTATGTGTGAGAAGACCCTTAGAATCCAAATTTAGTATGTGGATCCATGAGCCGGGCAATGACATCAAAAGGAGCCGCCGTGAAGCAGAGAAATCAAAGAAAGGTTTACTAGTAAGCAAGGAAGGCTGCCTACACCTATGGCTGCCTTTAGACAGAGATTTAAATCGGACAGATTTTTAAAGCCACAGCCAGAAACAGACTATAAACAGAAAAAAGAGGTCATAGAGGAAAGACTGAGATTTCTCTTTTCAAATCCATTCCCAGCTTTTGCTTAAAAAATCTGTTAGATAAATCTTTCTGTGTAAACACACCATTACACACAATCTTTTTATTAAGCCAGACAAACTTAACAGCATTCAAATATATGCTTTAAAACAGCCATGTGGATCATAGAAACCTATAGTCTGAAGAGAACTAGAGAGTTAGTTTCCAAGTTTGTTGTGTGTGTGTGTGTGTGTGGGGGGGGGGGGCGCAACTGAGGTGTGACCTTTTACAAGTGAGGTCCAAACTGCAATAACCATATAATTCTCTCTCTGCTAATACAGACACGGGTCCTCTGCAGTTGTACTTGCACAAACTGTATAGCTCCTTATTCTATACTCAATTAGCCATTGAGGTAGTTCTTCTGTATAGGTTCTCCCTTTTCCCCCGACATACAGGAATATACAATATCTTCTAGCATAAGTTAACTTCTAGCAAAACTAAACAAGGGTGAATGTGGAATCCAGCACTCCAGGGACAGGCCTTGAATTAAAAATAGCTATCTGACACTACAACCCGTTTGGGGTGGGTGGGGGCGGGGGGGGGGGGGGTTGGGGGGGTTGTGGAGGCAGATTGTGGGTACAGAGCCACTTTAAGCCTAAGGCTGAATTCACACTTGGCATTTTTCTTGGCTAAAAAGATAAACACTTCTAATCCTGTATCTGTACTGCCAGGCCACTCTGCCAATCACTGGCCACAGGGTTGTCCCAGTCAGTCAGTCTGTCCCGCAGGGGGTTAAGTGTGGATGCATAGTATCCCCACTTAACCCCTTGGGGGACAGATTGACTAATGATTAACGTCAGTAATAGCGCTACTTATTTTAGTTTATATTTTAAATAAATATAATCTAAAACAAGTAGCGCTATTACTGCCGTGGATCATTGATACTGCTACAGGTTTAAGCTTTTATGCACTTAAAAACCGCAAATTTAAGTTCTAATTTTGCCATTTTTCATTTAAAATAAAAGTATAACCTAAAACCAGTAGCGGTATTAGCGATCCCTGCAGTAATATTGCTTGTTTTTGTTTATATTTACTGTAAAAACAGCACATTTTTGTTCTAATTTTGCCATTTTTCATTTACAATAGCAAAACTGAAGCAAAAAAAAATGCTGTTTTAAGTAAATATACTGCTATTTCCTGCTACAATGGAATCGAAGGGAAGAGGATCCTCTATTCTATTATGGAAATTAACAGTATGTTTACTTAAAACAGCATATTTTCGTTTGTTTTGCTACTGTACACGAAAAATAGCAAAATTAGAACGAAAATTTGCTGTTTTCAGTAAATATAAACTAAAACAGGTAGCGGTATTACTGCCAGGGATCACTAATACAGCTGTGATAGTGGGTAACACCGCGATTTAAAGTGTCACTGTCGTGAAATTTTTTTTTTGCAGAAATCAATAGTCCAGGCGATTTTAAGAAACTTTGTAATTGGGTTTATTATCCGAAAAATGCATTTTTATCATGAAAAAGCAGTCTGAAGCTCTCCCCCCTGTCTTCATTGTTCTCCTATGGAGAGAGCTAAAGAAAAGACCAAAACAGGACAACAAAGAGTTAATCTACAAATCCCTCACGGGATATCTCCTGTGACAGTCACCAGTGACCTGTCTGAGCTCAGATTACAGCTGTCACCCAGCTCCGTGCCTGTAATCCTCTGTTATCTGCTTTCTGCTGCCGGCTAACTCCCTCCTTCCTCCTCCCCCCTCCCCTCTCCCTAGAGCAGACTGGGTACGACTCCTGCAACAAGTCACAATTTTCAGATTTTTCAGAGTGGATGAAAAAGAGGAAGGAGGGGGGGACCTGGGAAAAGGCTTTTTACATGCAGATAATGGCAGATTTGGCTAATAAACCCAATTACAAAGTTTCTTAAAATCGCCTGGACTATTGATTTCTGCAAAAAAAAATAAAAAATACGACAGTGACTCTAAGTGTGTTAGATGCACCCAGACATGCTTCCCCTGCTGTCCCAGGTTAATTCCAGAGGTGTTTGCATCATTTTCTCAGGTGTCATTGTCAACTTGATGACCTCCAAGTGGTCAAACTTAAGTTTTCAAGAAATCAGCATGCATCTCCCTTTGACTAGGAGTCGATATTTGATTGAATTGTCGAGTATTTGAATCAAATTTTAGCTCCTCTAGTATTTTACTACTCAATCATCTCTAGTAAGTATAAACTTTATTATTTTCAATGTAAAATCTAGCCGATCTAGCAGATGCACGCTCGCTTACACTGCTCATTGAGCTGTATAATACAGACCTTAGTGATCCAATCATCAGCAGACAGACATAACTGGGTTAAGCAAGCTTAATCATAAGCAAGCTTAATCAAAAGGAATATTCTACCTTGTTAGGTTGAGGTTCTGCTTTTTGTTTTACCAACTGTGTTCCTGGTGGTATCATTCCTTTGGGTGGGTCCTTTACTTTGACTTCTAAACCTGCATCTATATAAAGATGAATAAAACATGTAAAAAAAATAGTACACAACAGCATAAAGGGGTATACAAAAACTGACGCACCAAATCTTCTATTCATTTCCTAAAATAAGTCACCATTTCATTTTAGGTGCAATGTGTGCCAAAAACGGTGCGCAGTGTTTATTTATGCCACAAATAGAGTTTTTCATGCACAAAGACATGCCCCTTTTTGTATACAAGTTTGGTTTGTTGGACAATTTTATTTTACTAGTAAAAACTTTTAATTTATATGCAGAAAATATAACTTCGTAATTTTGCAGGGTTTCTTTTAACATGTTTTCATGTGTAAACGTTTTATTTTTTTGCCTCTAATGTATACAAAATCAGTTGCAGATCATCTGCACACGTGAACATGCCCTTAGGGTATGTTCACTCCTACTATATATACTGTGGATGCTGCAGATTTTCTGGTAAATATTGCATATATAGTAGATGTCAACATACTGTTAAAGGGATTTTCTCCACAAACACTTATTGTATGTACTTTACAATATATGTCAGTCCTGTAAAGCCAAATGAAGCCGCACACAAAAGACTGTTCACAGGATCAGGCATCAAATTAAAAACAAAAAACAAAACTGTTCTGCTAAATAACAGATGCAGAGTGATAAAGTGAAACCTCTCCAAGAGACAACCCCTATAAGAAGATTATGCCCCTGTGACCAATTATTGGTTCCACCATATATTTTGCACAGTGGCCATCCTCAAAAAGACAGCCCCTTAAAAAGACCACTTTTTTAGACTTCCGGTTCCGGCGCAGGGATGTGAGGACGCACGGGTCACAGCTCCTCCAGACCGCCTTTGCCTAACCGCAATTTTACCAACCTGACCGATCCACTCCCCCCCCCCCCCCCCCCCCCCCAACCCCATCGCTGACATTTCAAAATGGATCGCTTGGTCCTGAGAGTGCCACCAGGCCCGACAGCTGCCAACCAAGCTACGCAGCAGGATTCAAAGATGGCGTACGCAGCATACTAGTCTACACTCCCTGGGGAGCACACAGCGCCAAGTGGGACATGCCCAGCTTTAGATGCGCCACAAAGCAATGCGGACCTAGCTGATTGTGACTACGTCCTCCTGTCCCAGGATTCTCAAATATCTCTGGCAGCAGAAGTGCTCACCAGAGAAACTGCCATGCTACATGATAAAATAGAAGATCAAGAGAACTGGGTGCGACGCAATAATTTGCGAATCGTCTGTCTCCCGGAAGCGGTAAAACCACAACACCTAAAGCAGATTTGCGAATCCGAACTCCCTGAAGCCCTGGGTCTGTCGTTTCCTAAAAATGTGGAGAGAGCACACCGTTTAGGCCCTAACATGGCGGCCCCTGAAGACAACAGTGGTACTAGAGCGCGCCCGCGCCAAGTGATCATGAGGTACCTGGACTTGGCAGACAAGGAAGAAATCCTAAAGGCATTCAGGGCCAGAAACACACCCTTGCTCTTGAGAGGATCCAAAGTGATCTTATTTGCTAACTTCTCAGCAGAAACCACCAGAAAACGTAGAGCATTCAGCTGTATTTGCTCCTCCTTATACAAACGCGGAGTCAGATTTCGGCTTCAGTATCCAGCCACTATTCAAGTCATATACAGCGACGGCAGCTTGCAAAACTTCACCTTACCAGAGGATGCAGCGGCTTGCCCCCTACTCCATCTCAGTGATGACAACCACCAGAATGTTCTGGAGTCCATGATTCAAGGAACACAGGAATCCTCCTTCATTCAAAGTCCATACAAGAAGAGGCGCAAACAGCTGCATTTGTCTCCTGTCACCACAGCCCCCCTGCCTACCTGAACAGGGACACACTTTTTGTTTTTCCATTAGGGAGATCTGATTATGTTCACACTGTCATTACAAGATGAACAAATGTTTACCTGAGTTATACTGTCCTCTCCTTTTACCCACTTAATTTCTGGCTCTCAGGACTCTAATTTGCTTTCTCCCTGGGACTGTTTCCCACATGCCACGCATCTAATTTGAAGAGACAGGAGGTAGATAATGCAAGCCCCCCTTCTTAAAAGGGAAACTCACCACTGCATAATGCTCCCCTTCTCCTCCAATTCGCCTCCACTCCCCCATTCCTTCTCTCCCACCCTGCCCTCACCCTCGCCCCCACCCGCTCCCCCAGGTGTCCCCCCTACTATACCCCTACATAAAAGGTTTGAGTGTCTGTTGGGGTGTTCCTCCCCCTGAAAAAAGGAAGTAATGTGCGCCAGTACTATATTGGCCAAGTGTCCTGCTTTGGCCATTCTACCACCTGATGGCGCAATGTTCTTATTGTTTTTTGTTAACATGCATTTGTTCTGTTTATTTTTAAGATGGTTGCTTTCCTTTTCCTGTCTTGTGTCCTGGTCCTGGGGTACCCTGTTCCATCATATCTACAAACACATATGTATATCTCTTGTGGGAAAGTCCCAAACCTCCTACCAAAGAGTTCACTTTGAGAGTTATATCCTGGAACATTAAGGGGTTGCATTCCCCTCAAAAACGCATGATGGTGCTACGGCATCTTTAAAAACTAAAGGCTGATATAGCCTTACTACAGGAGTCACATCTAGAGGAAGGGGATTTTGTTAGAATGAAAAAACTCTGGGTGGGGGAAGTGTACGGGTCCCCGGCGGTAAATAAAAAGGCAGGTCATAACGTTGGTAAACAAAAATCTGACACACTCCTTGGTCAGTTCCGACCATGACAATGAGGGACGCATACATCATATGACTCTGAACTCACCGTTTAGTGCCTTAAGTATATATAATGTATATGCCGTAAATGGGGAAAACGCCCCCTTCTTCACAACATTAGAAACATCCCTCCTGGCAGATACCGTACCGCACAGAATAGTAAGGGGAGATTTGAACACCCACCCACTAGAAGATAGGACATCTGGGACATATAGTCTTACAACACAGGGTAAAGACAAGGTACTCTCACCTCTGCTACAGTCTGCCCATTTGATGGACCCATGGCGTTCTCATAATCCAATAGAAAGAGCCTATACCTTTCACTCAGCGCCGAGAGACTCATGGTCTCACATTGACTATATTCTGGTTTCGCAAAACCTTTACGCAAAAGTTGCACATGCAAGCCTAGAACCTCTAGTGATCTCTGATTCCAATAGCAATCTCCTTACTAGAACAGTTCCCCAAAGGAACAGATATCCTATGGCGCTTTCCCTCTTCAATTAGCACAGATGAGTCTTTTGTCTCTTTCTTGAAAGGGTGGTGGATGTCCTTTGCCGCTGATAACGCCCACAGAGATAACCCGGCCCTCTTTGGGACGCAGCAAAGGTGGTTCTGTGGGGAAATATAATAGCTTACACGTCTGCTAAAAAGAAAGATGTACTCAAAAATTACGAAAACAATAGCAAAAATCTCAACTTGTTACACTGCTTTTTACAGACTCCGAATGCGACAACTAAAGAGGCATGGGTACAGGCCAAACGTGTCTTTGATGACTGGGCTGCGCAGAGAGTTATTTCCAGACTGAACTAGAGGCCACCTTACATAAGTACGGGAACAAAGCGGGTAAGTTACTTGCCAACCTAGCAAAAGGTTGCACCCCACTTAACCATATCACTGCCCTTAAAGGACAAGTGCCATGAAAATCTTTTTCCCAGTAATTGAAGCACATTACAAAGTTATATAATTCTGTAATATGCTTCAATCACCTATCTGCCTCCCTTCCCTGTCTTTTCCCCCCTCCACCCCCCACCAGGAAGTGTAAAACTCACACAGACCTAATTACTGCTGTCACCAGACAGCTCCGTCTTGTGAGGATGAGTCATCAGCAGGAGGGCTGGTCTTGGTCCTGTTACAGCAGCCCCCCTCCCCAGTCCAAGTGATGGTTTGCAGTTGTTCAGCCAATGGGAGTTGAGTAAGCTGAGTCACCTGACAAGGCAGGGGAGGGGAGGGGGGCTGCTGTAACAGGAGGAGCTGAGAGAAGAGCTTGGTGACGGTGACGACAGTAATTAGGTCTGTGTGAGTTAGAACACTTCCTGGTGGGGGGTGGAGGGGGGAAAGACAGGGAAGAGAGGCAGATAGGTGATTGAAGCATATTACAGAGTTATATAACTTTGTAATGTGCTTCAATTACTGGGAAAAAGTTTTTCATGGCACTTGTCCTTTAAGGATAACCATGACCGTGTTCTTACCAGCCCAAAACAAATCAGTGACTACTTGGCCCAGTACTACACATAACTCTACTCAGACCCATCCACCCCAACACTGACTGACACTCTTCTATCTAAAATACCCCCCGGCCATTTCCCAAGACCAACTTGACTCACTTAACGCCCCGATCAACCCACAAATTGTTAATGAAGCGGTTAAAACCCTTAAAAATTCCAAGGCCCCTAGTCCAGACGGATATATCGGGGAATTTTATAAGATTCTAAGTGAACAGATATCTGCTACCCTGTCTGACGTTTACAATGATGCCTTATCTGACAAAGGCCTACCTTCCTCTGTGGACATGTTGTATGTCAAACTTCTACCCAAACCAGGTAAGGATCCCCTTGATCCAGGATCCTACCGTCCAATATCACTTGGTGACACATATTGGTGTCAATATAAATGTTGACACCAAACTGATTTCTAAAATAATGGCGGGTAGGCTATCGGATAAGCAGGCTTTATTCGTAACCGTTCTGCGGTTGCCAATATCCAGACTGTGCTCACAGTGCTCGACAGAGTACGTTTCCTCCCCCAGCCAGGGAAACAGCCGACATTGCTCACACTAGACGCCGAAAAGGCATTCGCTAACATACGCTGGCCCTGGCTGAGGAAGGTACTAGACACCATCGGGATCAGAGGAGCCTTTAGAAACTTACTCTCCCACATATACTCTGCCCCCAAAGCCAGGATATATACCCACGTTTTTTTATCCCGTCATACCTTTATGCAAAGGCACTAGACAGGGCTGTCCGTTGTCGCCACTTCTTTCTGACTTAGCCCTGGAGCCTCTGGCAAGGTACCTTAGCTCCGGAGCAGTTTTCTCCGGCATACGGGTGGGTGAGGTGGTGGCGCGGACTGCCCTCTTTGCTGATGACAATCCTTTTCTCTGATGACCCTGTTCGTGATATACCCAACCTGATCAAAACCCTGGAAGACTTTGGATCTTATTCTGGGTACAAGGTCAGCATGTCCAAATCAGAAATTCCTCCTTTTTTTAACCCCTCTCGATCCCAAATGGCGAAACTCGAACATCTGGGACTAAAACTAGCCAAAAAGACCATAACCTATTTAGGCATCACGATAGGCAAAGACCCGCATTCTCTATATTCTCTTAATTATCCACTGTTAATCTCTAAAATACAGGCAGACCTTTATAGATGGAGGTCTCTCCCTTTATCCCTCATGGGAAGATGCCACTTAATTAAAATGTCTTGCTTTTCCCGTTTACTCTACCCCTTAGACAATCCCAATCCTAATACGACATTCCGACGTTAACACCTTGACATCCTCCTTTATCAAATTCATTTGGGCTGGTAAGAAACCACGAATCTCACTAACTAAACTCACGTTATCCAGGCATCTCGATGGGGTTAATTTCCCAAACATAAGGGGCTACAACTTGGCGTGTTTATTCCGCCACGTGCTAGATTGGCAACATAACACTCGTACACACTCCAATACGCCACTAGAACAACAGCTTTTTGCCCCATGGAATCCAATGGTAATTCTCCATGGCCCTCTCTCTGCGTTGCCCAGATCCCTAAAATTGTCATTTGTGATTAGGGACACTGTTCTGGCATAGAAACAAATCCGCCTGGCCTACAACAGACCCTTTAAATGCTTTAAGCATTTCCCACTATGGAACGTACCTGACTTCCCACCGGGAGCCCATAGACTTTTAGCCATCTGGAAAGTCAGAGGCGTACGAGTTCTAGGTGACTTACTCCACCCAACGGAACATAGATGGCTAACTATGTCGGAGTTATCCACCAAATTTAATATCCCACTTATGGACTTCCTCTCCTTCCAGTAGATTAAATCATAGTTTCACTCTAGACTGACAAATATTGGTTCTGAATCCCCACCAAACAATTTTGATCAGTTATTACTCCACCCCCCTGGTAACTCCATATCTATCCTATATTTAAAAAATGTATTCCCTTACCTAGCTCCAATCCCCAAATCCCCATTTGGGAAATATTGGAATCAAACTTTACAAAACCCGCTCATGTCGAAACATATCCTAATGGGATTGCAGGCTTTCCGTAAGCGGATTGTGAACGAGAAATGGAGAGAGCTTAAGCTCATCCATAACGCTATCCATGCCGTTAAATTCTCCCCCTCCGTCCTCCTCCCGGACCTCAAACCAGCTTGTCCCAAATGCTCAACCCCCAAAACTGACCTTTTCCATGGACTGTGGTCCTGTCCATGCTTGGAACCATATTAGAAAGACTTGTCAACTCTTATGCAGAATGTAACCTCCTATTCACATACACTATCTCCCATAGAGGCCCTCTTCCATATAGGACTGACTAGGGAAAGGGATGAAAACGCCTATACATATCTTCACCACTTCGCACACGATATCCTGATTGTAGTGTATAATGTATAATGAAGTGTATAATACTAGAATGGATACACCCATCCCCTCCGCTGTTGACACAAGTAACTGCTAAATTGCGTGACCTATTCTTTGTGGAGTGTAGACTAGCAATGAGATCGTAGGAAACTCTCACGGGCCCTCTTTTCCGCAAATGGAAGCCTTTTATTGCCAAATACATCCCTACTACTGAATTGCCTTCTATAATCCGACCTTTCACCCAATCAACTTGGTATTTAACAGAGGATCTGAAGGGGTCCCTGTGAATCCTCAAGATCTAGACTCCTGCGGTTCCCTACACATCCTCTTTAATTTTTACCACCACCTGGTGGGACAATAGCCTATACGCTTAATTTGATCCCACTTGGCTACCATGCGAAACCCACATGTTAATGCCCTGATGGGATATCCACACTGCCACAGCTGCTACAGCTATTGCCCCAGGTACCAGGACACAGGAACCCTTCTGTTATTGTTTTGTTGCTGTTTTTCTTGTAAGTTTGGTTGTTATTCTGAAGGTGCATGTATACTTGCCCACACCTGGGAGCCAACGGGAAGCTATATTGTCACCGGATGATTTCATCTTACAGCACATAACAGGCGAGTTCAACGCCCCATTGCGATAGTAACTTTCTTTACTATTGTAAGCCCTTTCTCTACTACTGGAAAGACACTCCCCTTCGGGACGTTGGAGCACATAGGCCTCCTTCCTCTCGCCCATGGACTCCTCTGAACTCACTGCACGACATATAAAAGTACGCCTTCCTGTACCGTGCACTCCCGTCCTCCCTTTTTCAGTGTGAGATGTTAGACTTGCAACCTGTTGTGACTGCATATTCTATTTTCCTTTTGTAACACTACACTACCACTACAAAAAAAAAAAAAAGGACCACTTTTCTGTACAATGTTAGGTGTCCGCCTCAAAGTGGTTTCAATGTATTTTGAGACAGAAGTAGCTAGCAAAAGAACAGGTAACATTCCCTAAAAGTAACATATAAACTTTGACAATTAAAAGGAAATTGTACAAAATTAAATGTATGAAATATAGTACATTACCAATCTCTATTCCATCTATGGTAACGTGTATAGTATAAAGGCCTACAGCACCAGGAGTCCAGTTTGCACAGTAGGTACCATCATTATTGACTCTAATTAACATATTTTCACTTGGTCTGTAAAGAAGGTAATGAAGAATATAATATAAAGTGTTCATACCCAATTAGTAACAATACATTTTAACATTAGACAGTGCCTAAAATTGCACAAAAAAAAATTTTTTATACACAAAAAACTACTTAATATTTTGATTTTCTAAAACAGCACAAACGGTTATATTTTATTAAATGAAACTGCACATGCACTCATGTTTTACCGTAAGCACTTCATTTAAAGGTCCCCTGCTGTCCATGGTTACAATATGTAAACATTGCAACCATCAGGGATTGGCTATCCCCCCATCCATAAGATGTAACAAGGTGATGGCCATGTGATTTACCCAAGTGATGCTTTCTCAGCTTTCCCATGCTGCACTCACTTTTATGCAGGTGCTGAACAGTAAATAAAAGCATCCAGCATTTGTGCAGGTACAGACAGCTGAATCTTCTGTATCAGCACAGAAGTGTTATGTAACTGGGGGGGGGGGGATAGAATAGAGAATCATGAATCCCCATTAATTCATTAGGTATATGAGCAAAATGTTCAGTCTACAATGACTGTACTAAAAAGCTATTATATTAACAGGAATGTGTAAGTAACAAACATATACAGTTTCCAGAAAAAGGAAAATAGGTTGACTCAGCATACAGCCTTTTTAAAGGGGACAAATCGAACCTACTGATAGCTCCCTAGTGGGCACAGGGCACTGAAGATAAAGGTTTGTGTCTTACGTTTAAGCCTTGATTCGGTCCTGTTAGTTGTTCCCCAGCAAGCAATTAGGTGCACTGGGTGTGTGGCAAACGCCCCTCCACGCACCGTTCCAATGCCTGGCCAGCCAACCCCCTCTAATGATTATCAATGGAGGGGGGTGGGGTTATGACCCCCAGCTGGATCTATGCACAGAGTGGTGGTACCAAGCCCCCAGTGGTCTTAACGGCTTACCAGGCACAACTAATAGCACAGAAACAGCGCTGAGGATAAAAAGGTAAGGCATACCTTCATCCTTAGCGCTCCTTGCCCACTAGGTAACTATAAGCAGGTTTGATTATTCCAACATGCTCTGATAGTTCCCCTTTAAAAACAAATTGACAAAGCAAACAGTGATATGTTATGCTTGCTTTATTATTGTCAATTGTAAAAACATAAGAAAATGGAGGTGGCTATTTGCCAAATACCTACCTTTTGGGCATAGGTGAGGCATAGCGAAGTTCTTCAAATGAGTAACTTTCATAGACCTAACATAAATGTCAAGAAAAAAACACAATGTATTTCAATAAATGTGTTGTGTACTTTCTATAATTATTTACTTAATACACTTAGGTCAATTTTACAGAGCATTTTTTTTTAAAATATCTGCGTTTGTAAGCCACAGCCAGGAGTGGACCCAAAGAACTGCAAATGTTTCTATGCTACTTTTTTCTTTTCTAAAGCTTCCACTGTGGTTTACAAACACTGACTAAAATACTTAATCTAAAAAGGGACCTAAGGCTGGCTTTACACTACCTTCTTGGAAAATCATCAATAAAAACCCCATGACTTTTTTTTTTTCAAGAACACCAGCAGCCTAGCTGGAGGTCAGTGAAAGTTTATGATATGCCAAGCACACATGGCATTTTTTCAGTGTGTTGTTTTTATTTCCTATCTGGCATTCTTGAGGCTCTGTGGCAGTTTTTCCAAAACGCAGCATGCTAAAGGTCTGACTTTTTTTTAGGGCAAATCGTGTTTTTTTTTTTGGTTGGTTTTTTTCAACCATAGACTTCAATTGGATTGTTTTGGTTCTCTCAAAAAAATGCCAGAAAAAAAACAAAACACAAAAAAACAAACAAAGAGAAAATGCATTAAAAAGGGCTGTTTTTCTGGCTTTTTTTTGGCTTGAACAATGCCAGAAAGAGTATGTGATCTAGAAGAAAATTCCTAATGATACAGGCTCCAATGCTCAGAAAAAAAGTACTGCTGTACTCCTAGATATGTAATTAGTATACATAGCACAAGTCGCTTGGGAGTGGGGGTGATGGTAGCATCAGGGCCGTGTGTAATTAGGTTTTAGATGTTGTGTCCTCAGCATAAACAACATGTGACCTTTATTATATGGGATGGTACGATTACAGCTATAACAAATATGCCATAACCTTATGTTTTTCTATGCAGCTATGTTTTTGGCAACAAAGTCATGTTTAGATGCATTCTGCAATAAACACAAATATTTAACATGTACGATTTTTCCATAGTTAGAATGGAAAAAAAGTGCGGTACCATATATAGACATGATAACCACCAGAATTATTAGCCCCCATTAACATAATTTTATTTTAATCACAATAACACACAAAAACACTGAATATCCTTGCTCAAGCAGCACATTCCTTGAAGACAACAATTTTTTTCTCTTTCTTTACCAGAGTGCAGTGCTCACTCATAAGCACTTATCTACTGTTCTATCTCTGGTGTATTTGCACGGTGGAGCCTTTTCTGGTTCCTCTGCATGGCCGACGTGATCCAGTCACTTTTGGTCTCAGCAAAGAAACCGTAAATGGCATCCCTCTGTGTGTATACCACCACACCAGGGACAATGGATGTGTACAGGACAGTGAGCAAGGAACCCTGGTGGTAACAAGCTAAAAAACATAACTCTGTGCTCCTATAAACATAGCTCGCCCATACCTTCATCATCGTGATTGCAATGTAGCGGGCCTCCTTCACAATCATTGGTTCATAGGAAGCATCAAGTTTAGGCGATGGAAGGCCCCCAAAAGTCATGTCAGTAACTGAAGATGCTGAAGATGATGGACTGCCTGGTATACGTGGAAGTTTTTTTATTTGCTCTTGCTGCAGAGAAGTCTTCTTTTGTGATACAGGGACAGCTTTCACTTCCACCTAAAAAAAAAAAAAAAAACTTTAAAAACGTAACATTCCAAACAATGACATTTTAATAATTTCTGCAGTTCAAAAAGTTGTTACTTTGTAAACAGTTTGCTATTTTATTGGCTATTTAGATGTGAATTTTAGGTGATGTTGATGTTCATAGATTGCAAAACACTTAAAAACCTCAGCTTTTGCTCACAAGATTTTAAAGATTATGACATGACATTAACCCCTTAAGGACAGAGCCAATTTCGATTTTTGCGGTTTCGTTTTTTCCTCGTGCATCAAAGCACTTGCATTTTTCCACCTAGAAACCCACATGAGCCCTTATTTTTTGCGTCACTAATTGTACTTTGCAATGACAGGCTGAATTTTTTCATAAAGTACACTGCGAAACCAGAAAAAAATTCAAAGTGTGGTGAAATTGAAAAAAAACAAACGCATTTTGTTTATTTGGGGGAAATGTGTTTTTACGCCATTCGCCCTGGGGTAAAATGGACTTGTTATGCACGTTCCTCAAGTCGTTACGATTAAAACGATATATAACATGTATAACTTATATTGTATCGGATGGCCTGTAAAAAATTCAAACCATTGTCAACAAATATACGTCACTTAAAACCGCTCCATTCCCAGGCTTATAGCGCTTTTATCCTTTGGTCTATGGGGCTGTGTCAGGTGTCATTTTTTGCGTGATTTTTTGCCATGATGTGTTCTTTCTATCGGTACCTTGATTGCGCATATACGACTTTTTGATCGCTTTAATTACAATTTTTCTGAATTTGATGCGACCAAAAATGTGCAATTTTGCACTTTGGGATTTTTTTGCGCTCACACCGTTTACCGTACGAGATCAGGAATGTGATTAATTAATAGTTTGGGCGATTACGCACGCGGCGATAGCAAACATGTTTGTTTATTTATTTGTTTACTTTTATTTATAACCTGGGAAAAGGGGGGTGATTCAGACTTATTAGGGGAGGGGGCTTTTTATTGACAACAACACTATATATTTTTTTACACATATACTAGAAGCCCCCCTGGGGGACTTCTAGTATATATACTTTGATCTCTCATTGAGATCTCTGCAGCATAGATATGCTGCAGAGATCCATGAGATAGGCACTCGTTTACTTCCGGCTGCTGCAGCTGGAAGTAAACGAGTGCCGAGCCGGGGACGGCGCCATCTTGGAGCGGTCCCCGGCCGGCTTCAGAAACGGAGATCGCTCCTCCGGGATAACATCCCGGAGGAGCGATCTCCGCCACTAGACACCAGGGAGACGCTGGATCCGGTAATCGGATGCAGCTGTCATGTTTGACAGCTGCATCTGATTACTGTATTAGCGGGCACGGTGATCGGACCGTGCCCGCTAATACCTACGGTCCCGGGCTACAAGCGGCACCCGGGACCGCCGCGGTACCTATGCGCCCTTTGTCGTTAAGGGGTTAAAGGGAACAAAGTCAAATTCAATGTACTAAAGTAGTGTGCTATTATGTGGTGTGTAGTACATAAGTATATTAACTAACCCCCAAAAAGTATATTTGTAACCCTTAAGAAAAAAGCACAACTTGTCAATGCTCGATCCTTGGCTGATCGGATCTTTAAAGCAGACTTTAATATTTATCATCGTTACAGGAGATAATCATAACTCTGAAACATTATTGATGTTGGATAACTGGGACACGGAGCGTCATAAGGAGAAATCTTCCTCTGTTTTTTTAAGAAATAAAAAGACACTTTCTGGAAAATGCACTCTCCCACTTTGAAAGGAACCATATCATGAAAGTTTTCAAGTATACCACCTAATGTTGTAAGGACATAGGCCTTATGCACACGCTCAGTATTTTTTTCGTGTCCGTAGATGTCCTCCCGCTTTCCACCCATACAATTACGGATTGGACATCTGTACCTCATCTGTATTTTAAGGCGGAGAGGTGGAGCCTGATAGTTGTTGAGTGGCATGTTTTGAATATGGTTTTGGGGTTTGTATGCTTTATGCAATACCCTGTCTATGTGGACTTCGCAAGCTAATTTCTTCTGCAAAAATGAAACGGAGGAAGTTGTACTGTTATGGGGTTATGTGACTGCTCTGGTGATAAGTTGAAAGTAAGGGCTGCATCTGATCTAAAGCCTGGCTCTCCCGTCTTCAGGCCACGGCTGTATCATCAGGACTGAAGAGACAGATGGCAGATCACAAGCAGCATGGATGGCACTGCTTATGATCTGGAAACTGACAGTAAAGACACATACATATCTGTGGTGTCAGGGCTGCCTAAATGATACAAGGATTGGTTGTACATCCCAGCCGCTCGACTTGTCCAGCCGTGTAAATGCACAGCAAACAAGCACTGATCAAATCGCCTCGACCTTAACCTTTCAACTGTAATCCTGAGGACACTTCTGGAAAGTGATCTTTACAGAAAGCTTAATAAAAGGCCTAGCAGCCAGAATGAATTCTCTAGGATTCCCGGATTTTATAATACAGATAATAAAATGCTAAAATAGGAAAAACAAAAGAACTTAAAATAGGTAATGTTCTGATGTCACATTTCATTCAGAAATCGTGAAATATTTTCCATCGAGGAGATATGTTCTGCGGCTCAGTATCATGTTACATTTCAATCCACTTCACAACTAAATCATACCTCTGCCAATCTCACATTTCTAGTATTAAAAAAAATCACGCTCAACCCACCTTCATATTTGGTACATGAACAACATCCCCATATTGATCCTTTGTTTGCACTGTTATGGTAGTGGGCCAGCCACATCGGATATCGTCTTTATTAAGAATTAAGGATGTTTTCTGTGGATCGGCATACGAGTCTGGTTGAAGCCACCTAAAGATGGGACAATATTTTCAGTAAAAGGTATGCAGTGAAGTCTGAAGGACGGTATGCTCAAAACAAAAAAGTTACATATATTCTGATGTTTACAGTTTTACATTGGAGATTGTATTAAAAAAAAAAAAAAAAAAAAAAAGACAACTAGGTAATTAGAATGAATCAAGACAGTAAACTGGCCCCTAAGTAAAACATACTTAGGGGGCAGTATCTCATGCATGAAATGCCTAAAGTATTACAAGTCCCAGCAGCACTAGAAAAAAATGTATAATTGGGTGCTAATCTCACCGGACCGGACCCAGATACATATATCAATCCAAAAAAGCTATGTGGAGACAGCACATCCAAAGAACTTTGCTTTAATCACACGGTCACCAGTGCAACGTTTCGGCTCATAGTGTAGCCTTTCTCAAGCAGTGATACAATAGACTTCCAAGTCTCAGTATATGTGTGCAAGTGTTCAATATACAGGTAATTACATGATTACAATCTCAAAACAAATCACAATGGTGAACAAAAGTGTAAAGTCTCATGATCAAATATCTAAATTCATACAGCATTGTGCAATGTATAAAACCCCAAACCAACGGGTATGTGTGTGTAATAGAGTGCATTCCTAAGACAGAATAGGCCAATGTGTTAATAAGCGCACATGCTTTGGATGTGCTGTCTCCACATGGCTTTTTTGGATTCCTGCATGAAATGGTCTCAAAGCAGCTTACCCATGTTGACACTGTGTAAAGCGTTATCCTTCATGCACATTTTACCATGCCTGCTTCTTCATGGTTAACACAAAGCCTCTGACCAATCAGCATCACAAGCTAGTTTCCTGACCGCGCTCCATGAAAACGCTTTGCAATAGTCAGTAAACCAGCCTGTGACGCTGAGTGGTCAGAACCACAGACTGTGTGTTAACCCCACCCGCAGTGAATCCCTGGCTAACAGGGATTGATTTGCATATTAGAGCCAGGGCTAATATCAAGAATGGGGGGGGGGGGCTAGAAACATAAGAATGGCAATGGTGAAAACCAGGAGGTAGCAGAAGTTAAGGTCCCCTTTTTTATGAAGTGATTTTTCAATGATAATGGTTAACTATCACATGAAAACGGTTGTTCATTCTGATCGTTCTTGTGGTCATCCTGTCCTCACTTGTTTGCCTCAGAGTGGTTACACAGAACGATAAACGACAGATTATCGCTCAAGTAGGAAGTGTTCTTTCAACCAAAAGTGTTTAGATTTTTGGAATAGCAAGTTTTGTTTAAATTTATAAAGTTTAAGGTATACAAATCTCAGCAAAGGAAATGAACGGATCTGTGTGTAATTTGTAATAAATGTTTTCTAAAATGTGTATATAACATTTGATACATTGTGTATGAATTTGGGCACCAACCGTCGGGTGAACGAGGTTAACTGGATAGACGATAGGTATTAATTAAATAAGTTTGATCATTTTAAATAATTATAATCATCATGTGTATGGTAGAGAACGTTTTTGTTGTATCTGCCAATATTAGGGACAATACATGGGACAATTATTGCTTAAATAAGAACAACTTAACTTTGAAAGATAATCATTCCATATAATAGGGCCCTTAGACAAGCCTTCTGGTTGCAGTAATTTTACCTAGTAAAAGAGCCCAATAGGCATTTCTAGTACAGTGGTACCTTGGTTTAAGAGTAACTTTGATTGAGATAGTTTTTCAAGAAAAGCTCAAAGTTTTTCAAAATTGAAACTTGGAGCTCCCTGTACTGGGTGGGGAAGGGGCATGGCCTGCACAGCGTGGTCTACAGTGCTGTACTTCTTATGGGAAAATTTGCTTTGGTTTAAGAGTGGATTTAAATTACAAGCACGGTCTCGGAACAAAATGATGCTCGTAATCCAAGGCACCACTGTATAAGCTTTTATGAAAGCATTCCTTAAAGTAATGATACACAGATCTGTCTCACAAACTTCCATCCTCAGATCCTAGTATGAATTTATGAACCTGTACTAGGGTGGGTGAGTGGATAAGTTGTGACCAGCAGAAAATAGGTTCTAATACCCAATATTACCTGCTGTACACGATGTAAGAGACATAAATAACCAGTGAAAACTCAAAGAAACCGAGGAAAAATTTACTATATATGGATTTTGTAATAAAAAGTTCCAGGAGTCCTTGTAATACACAAGTAATTTATGCCGGGACTAGACAGGATACCACATAGAATTAGTTTGAACACGGCAATGTTACAGAGTAGTGAGCTGTAATTTTTTATTTTTTTTGCACAATAGAAACAAAAACGTTTACCTTGCCAATCGCCCACCACTTGATCCAGGCACACATGTGATGAAGTCTTCTAGAAAGGACTGCTCATTACTTTGAATCTGCAGTGGAAGATTACCCTCCAGGGCCTCCAGAATTGTCGGAGAATGTGAAAGAGCAAGGCCCTTACCCAAAATTCCAGAATGTGTTTTGCACACCTAATTCAAGAAAAAGTAACATTATAATGTTTAGATTGTGTTCACACAGTAAAGTTTTAACTTCAATTATTGAAGTCAAGGCTAGGAACAAATTATAAATGGAGGACAGATCAAAACAGTGCAGTGGGGGTGGACACTGTTTGCCATGCTCAAATTGGGGAAACCAGGAGATAGGGTTTTGTATAGCCTGCGTGGGAGGAGCGAACACTTAGCTATGCTTAGTGTTACCTCCCAGTGACAGCAGACTATACCAATCGCCCTCTAATGACACAAGAATGAAAAAAAACACACCCAAAATAATAATAACACCCAATTGTCAATTGATTTATACCTAACCAGAAGAATGTCAAATGCAGCATGCTATGTCAAAGTACTGTGCATTGTTATTTTATAGGGAATACATTTACTAAGCGACTCTGTACCCACAATCTGACTCCCGCAAACTGCTTGTACCTTCGGATAGCTGGTTTAATCAAAGATCTGTCATGGGGTTCGTTCGGCAGGTGATGAAGTTATTGTCCTAAAAAACAATTTTAAACTTCCAGCCCTATGTCAAATTGGTGTGGCCTATTGTGTGATGAGGACGCCCCTCAGTGCCTCCTCTCTGCCCTCATTATTAGGAATGCCCCAGGCAGGATTTACCCTATTCATCACTTGTCTGAACACTGCACAGGTGCCTTAACAATCCAGCACAAGTACCGAATTGAGACAGGTGATGAATAGGAGAAATTGTTCTAGGTGAATTCCTAATGATGAAGAGGACTGGGAGGAGGGACAGAGGGGCGTCGCACTCCTAGGGCATGGGTACTCTAGGCCATGGCAATTTGAAACAGGGCAGCAAGATTAAAAGTTGTTTTTTTGGACAATAACTGCATCACCTGCCGAACGGACCCCAGGACAGATCAAGGATTAAAAGCAGCTCTTCGAAGGTACAAGCTGTTTGGGGCTGGGGTGGGGGTGAGATTGTGGGTACAGAGTCCTTTTAATACCAAATTCAGTATTTGTCTACTTTCAGAGTAGAAACTTTGATAGGAATTACAAAGCAAAGAGTTTCCATCGGTAAGTTTACCTGCAAAGCAGCCTCTTCAACAATTTCCAGGTCTTCTTCCATTTCACTCCCTAATTTATAAAAATATGTTCAATTTATTAGCGCACACAAAATTTTGCCTCCTCGCTCAACTATACTTTGTCTAATATGCAGTTAGAAGAGGTAGAGCTCGGCATTACTAGGACTCCCGTACATGTGGCTTTGCTAAATCTTTGGAGGTGCTCTATATATGTACAGATCCAATAGCATTCAGTCATGCAAATATAGAGAAAAGATATGGCACTCTCCACTGACGATCTTCTTAAAACATAGGCTTTATTACGGCTACGCTAGGACAAAGACAATACAGGTGAGAGGACGCTATTAGCGCTCACAGCGACAGCTGTTTTCTGCCCTTCGGCACTTCTTCTCGGTTGTGTAAATAAATTCATGCAGCTGTGAAGTAGTGCCGGAGGACAGGAAACAGCTGTAGCTGTGAATGGTAATAGCGTCCTCTCACCTGTACGTCTGTTTGTCCTAGTGTGGATGAAATAAGCCTTTGTTTTTTACGAAGATAGTCAGATGTGAGTGCCATGTTTTTTCTCTATATTTGCACGACTATACTTTTGTCTAAGAAAAACACTTTCAGTCTTTAAATATACTAAAACTGCTTCTAACCAACTATTTAAAAGGGATTATTCTGGCACTCTGCTGATCAGCCATTTAAAGGGTCTGCAGCCTTCTCAATACAGTGGTACCTCGGTTCTCGAACTTAATTGGTTCCGGAAGGCAGTTTGAGAACGAAGCAGTTTGAAAACCGAGCAGTGTCTTCCCATAGGAAATGATGTAAATGTGATTAATTGGTTCCAGCAGCCTCCAATAATTACCTACAATACTCATTACATTGATGAGTGCTCAGTATAATCACTACAGTACAGTACAGACCACTATACTGTACAGGACATTAAACATAAGAAATGTTCATCAGAACCAGCAATTATAGTACAGTAGTCACCAACTCCTCACCCATCCTTAACTATATAGCGTCCCCCCCATCCAAGCACTGTAATGTATGGGAGAGGGTGGTGCACTGCCTGTACTACTACTGCACTGTATATGCACTCCAGCAGTCTTATACAGCACTGTACTGTATGTGAAGCCTCACCACTGGTTAACTCGCAAGGTACAACCCACCATCCACGCTCGCAAAAACGTTCGAAAACAGAGCAAAGTTTGAATTCCAAACACTACTTCTGGGTACATTTTCATTCGAATACCAAGCAGTTCGAGTTCCAAAGCATTCGAAAACCGAGGTATTACTGTATTTACTTGTACTTGTCTATGCATCACCAACTATTGGTAGTAGGAGTGCAAGGAACGGTGTTCACTTGAAAGAAATGCTGCAGTTCCTTACACCACAGGTAACTGACAGATCAATCACAACTTAATGATCTAAAGCCTGTATTAGATGGGGCGATCAGCTGGAGCAAGCGAGTGCCTGACCTCTCAGGTCAGCGCTTGCTTGCTCCTCATTCCCCGCTCACTGATTGCCCTATTACATGACAGTGAGCAGGTAAGTGGAGGGGAGCCAGCGGTGGAGCCCATAGGAGATAGTGGCGGTTTGCTGCCACCGCTCCTATTACACAAAGCGATGGCAGCAGATTGTTGCTAGGTTGATCATTGCCGTTTCAGCCTGTTTTCTTCTATTACACAAAGCGATTATCGTATTATCAGGTAACTTGTATAACTTTGTGCTATGCAATATACTGATTGTTTTCAACTTTTTTAGTTATCTAATGTTTTCTACTGGTCAAA
This sequence comes from Dendropsophus ebraccatus, assembly GCF_027789765.1. Classification (NCBI taxonomy): domain Eukaryota; kingdom Metazoa; phylum Chordata; class Amphibia; order Anura; family Hylidae; genus Dendropsophus; species Dendropsophus ebraccatus. Next base: position 82,366,700 of record NC_091458.1, read on the forward strand.
ATAAGCAGTGATAGGGCCAAGTGTGATTGGGCAGCATGGGGTACTCATCTAGATTTTTACAGATAATCTGTAAAGGGAAACTATTAGCTGGTTAGACAAATCTAACTTGCTGATATGTCCCTATTGCGCATAGGTGGTGCCAAGGACGAAGGCAAGTTTCTTACTTTCATCCTTAGCGCCATTTCCATGCAGTTTGTAGTTAAATCCCTAGGCTATTAAGGCAATTTGGTGGACGGTGGGCTATACTACCACCCCCAGTGCACCAATCTGGTCCACTCTGCTGATATTCATCCCTGTGTGCCAAACCACCTTACTAGCCTAGGAATTTAACTACAAACTGCACAGAAATGGTGCCAAGGATGAAGGTAAGAAACTTACCCCACACACACGAGGGACAAATCAGCAGGTTAGATTAGTCTAACCAGCTGATAAGTTTCCCTTCAAAGTGATTTTTAACTACCTTGACAGCATTACCCAATGCCATGCTTCTGCCCTCCTATAGATACAGTTTAAGAAAGATCTGTGTGAGGACCAAATAATCCCAAAAAATAGACCTGTTACTACTGCTGGCTTAAATCCTTATATTCTATCAGTCTAGAAAAAAAAAATCAAACATGGATACATGTCTTTGATCAAGTCACTTGCCTTCACTCTGTCTAGTAAAACTAGAATTTGAATTTGCAACATTCAAGTGCTGTGTAATATTTTTAACGCTAGTTTAGCTGATAGCTCTCTTCAACCCCCTCTCTTTCTTCAACCAGTGTATACAAAGTATAAAGGGATGCACAGTGAGACCCATCTGCTTTATCAGTCTTTCTTCTGACAACTTTTAGGGGAATGTGGAGGCTCCAAAAAAAAAAAAAAAAAATGGTGAGTCTGTACCAGCACTTTTGGAAGACAATAATCTTGGGTGTATGATCAGCCTAAAAAACAAGCATTTATCTTACCAATAGGGAGAGCCAGATCTTTTTTCATTAAAGCAGCAGCACATATGCCTCCCAGGTTGGCCAACTCCTTCTCTAGTTGAATAATTCCCTAAAAGTAAACAGTGTTACAGAATTAGGCTATGTTCCCACGCTACATAAACAACGGCCATTCCACGTGATCGGACATTGTTTAACACTACTTATGACCAGATTAATGATCATTAATTGACATGGAATGGCCATTGTTTATACAGCCTGGTAACAGCCTTGATATGAAAAAACAAATATATTACTATTTATTGTTCTCTTACATTTAGGGTGTATCTAAGAATATCGAACAAAAAGTTATTACTAGATGTATGCCTGACCCCCCAGAATGCTGCTTCTTCACAGACTGCTCCCAGCTGTGCAGGTTACTATAAAAATATATTCACACACAGCAGATATGAAATTCAATTCCCATACTCAGTAAAGTTACAATATTACGACCTCAAAGTCGAAGAAGTCATAAGTCATGAGCTGGCTTGGTGGCTGTATAAGGTGTGCAATACATTATTTACACACATTTCCCTTCTTGCTGTAAAAGGGGCAATACATCAGAGTTGCAAAAAGGGATGATTACTGGCCTTCAGGCCAAAGTTAGCAGTGGGCCTTATGGAGTAACTCCCAATAAACCTAATGGTAGCTTGCATATACAGTAATATTAAAAAATAAACCACACAAACAGACCTCATCAGTTCCAGGACTAAATTCATATCCAATGGCAAAACACTTGAAGCCGTAAAAACAAGCCTTTTCATCTTTAACATAGTCTGATGCAGTTTCAAGTGAGAACAAAGCCTCATTTCCTGAAAATAAATATTAAAAAAAGAAAAAATAATTGGTAGATTCTGAGCTGTAAGACATACATTGACACTGTGAATGAAAATGGAGAACTTTGCATTACACATAAGTAGACTAGCACAAATCTGTTTGGGTGCCTGCTAAAAAGTTCTACAAAAATGTTTTTTTCCCATTAACCCCTTAGCGACCCATGACGTACCTAGTACGTCATGGGGCAGTGCCTCTATTAGCCGGGCAGTGCCTCTATTAGCCCTATTATTATTAGCTCTATTAGAGTTTTCCCATGAAGGTGCCTTCCTGGCCCTATCTGGCCTGTTTGTGGGTGCCGGAGGTGGTCGGCATTCAGAAAACAGCCAAAAGCGTGGAAAGAATGCAATTTGCGTAACTTCCATTGACTAACAGGGAGTAGTATGTACTATGCTGCCTACATAAATCCAGAGGCTACGTAAACAGCCTAGCTCATGGGGCTACATTGTTTGTGGAACTCAAAGTTAATAGCTCAACTCCCATGCTTTGGCTGGTTTCAACTTCCTTACCACCTCCAGGTGTCACAAACAGGCCAAACTCTGCATATAGTGTGACAGCGTACAGCCCTGTGGCTCTGCTGTTATTGCAGAAATACAACTCCCATAATGCAGGCTGAGGAGCACTGTAGTAGATGGTAGTCATCTGGTCTGTAAATACTTGTAACCCTCACGCTCAACAATTTTACATGATCCAGGAAGCTAATATATGGGGAGCTGTTTGCAGGTCAGTTACTTGTATCTGTACTATTAATAACACAGAGGGGACAGATTGGTTTGAATTCACAGCTGTAGTACGCAGAACCTCTGCTTCCTGTCAATAAATGGGAACTGGTTGGAAATCCCCAGGCCTGACATACTGACAGAGCTCCAGCTTGAAACAGTGTAGAGAATCCTTCCCCTGCACAATGCATAGTCTTATTCCTGTCCTGGAATAATGATGACCTGCACCGACACATTGTAGTAGACTAAAGCTGCATAATACATGGGGTTTAGCCAAGTTGTCAACTTCTGAGATGCTTGCAAGGAGTTAATACACAAAATTTTTCATGTACTCCTGCCTTTGCTGTCACACTGCTGTAACATGACTCAGCTACAAGAAGCTGCTTGGAGTCGTATCTCACCGTGGTCCAGTTGCAAACCCCCATCGCCCGTCCCAACATTCCACCTCCCCCCTGCGCCACACCAGGAAGCGGTGGCAGTTACAGCTCTCTGGGTTCTCCTGTTGCGGGAGAGTCAGGAGTCCCGGCTTTTTGAGTTTGGCACTCGCAGGTGCCAGGTGAGTGGGGCAGAGGGAATAAGGGAATAAGCTTTTTTACTGTATGTCGCCAAGCCCTAGATCAGGAACACAGTCTTTGTAATAGACACTTTTACCAGTACCTTCTGCACCGCCACGCCCTTTAGACACAGTTGTCTAAAACATCCCTATCCCTTCACTCCCATGCGCTCCTACCAGAAGATGGTAGAGGACCATCGGGTGGTCCTCTCTCATATGCACACTCAGATTCGCAATTTAAAAAATAACAAAAAAAAAACACATTGGGAGCAAGGACAAGGTGGTCACAGGATATTGGGGAACTTGAAGATTCTCAGTAGTAAATGGTCCTTAGTCTTGCGCCTATCTAGTCAATGTGTGAAGCACAGAGCCTGTCTGTTATATTCAAAACATAGAGCGTACAGAACACGCGCCTTACTGTATAGAATGGGACAGACACAGGACTCAATGCCCACAGTGTGAGTTGCCAGATGCTAATATAACCCACATGCTTAGGGGTTGTGGGGAGCTGGAGCAGTATTGGAGGGAAGTGGCAGATCTGATTAAAAAGGTTTTTGCATTTACTATAACGTTAACCCTGAAACACTTTTCTCGGCACTCTCAATCTGGATGACTATACAGAAATGGGCATACAGTATGTGATGTATCAAGACACAAGATCATAGCATATCACTGGACCCATGAGACACCTACTATCATAGCAGAATTAATAAATAGATCAGATACAACTATACGGCTGGAGAAGGTGTCCTTGAAAATTTTAAAAAATTTGGGGACAATGATTGATACACCAGGCTTACCTAGTGCATTATTACTACAAACTTGTAGGAACCCTATGGAAAAGCTTTTTGAATAATATAACATCTGGATTAGAGATAGGGAGGGAGGGTGCAAATAAAAATTGTACAGGAATTTCATGCATAATATTAATGGGAGTAGATAAACATTTACTGTAATACACTGAGGGGAATTTGAGAAGGCACATGCCTCCTCTACATAATAGGAATATAAATATTTAATGGAGTATTCCATATATGTTTATATAGGGGATAGCTTATTTATGTGCAATAAATTTCAAGTGCACATGGTGGGCTCACCAACATGGGAGAAGGTAGGTTAATTTTTTGGGCTACGTCCAGCCCCCCATGCTGTATTGGAAATACTTTTCACACCCTGCGAGGTGTCATGTTGTAGGGTTTTTTTTTTTTGTATAAACAAAAAAGAAAACAGTCTTAAATAGATCACATTTTAAAAAAATAAATATATATTTAAAAAAAAAAAAAAAAATTATACATATTAGGGATGTCACAATACCAGAATTTTGAGTTCGATACCAATACCATCTTTTTTTTTCCCGATACTCAATACCATTTTGATACTTAAATGAAAATGTGGGGGCATCATACCCACAGTCTGGGTGAGGGCGTGGATGTATTTTAAGTGACTTTTTGATCACTTTTTTTGTTACTTTTTATGGTTCGGACAATTCCGCATGCAATGATGCCAAATGTTTATATTTGGACTTGAATAGAAGGGAAAAGCAGGGATTATTAGAACTTTTATTCTGAATTTTAATTGTCATCTGACTCATAGGGGTTTTCGCCTTCCCTGGATTGGCACAGTCAGGTTTCCATAGGTTGAACCTGATTGACTCCTGTCTTCTTTCAACCTTATTAACTATGTTACTATGTAATTTAAAAAAAAATAATTTTTTTTTAACACTTTTTAATTCCCCTGTACCTCCCAGCATACCTTCTTGTGCACTACAACTCCCAACATACCTCCTTGTCAACAAAGACGTATGCTGGGAGTTGTAGTGCACAAGAAGGTATGCTGGGAGGTACAGTTGTGCAGCAGCAGCCTCCCAACACAACTCCCAGCATACATCTTTGTGCACAAGAAGGTATGCTGGGAGTTGTAGTGCACAAAGAGGTATCCTGGGAGTTGTTGTGGTGTCAGGAGGCTGCTGCTGCACAACTGCAACTCCCAGCATACCTCTGTGCACTACAACTCCCACCATACCTTCTTGTGCACAACGAGGTATGCTGGGGGTTGTAGTGCACAAGAAGGTATGGTGGGAGTTGTTGTTGTGTTGGGAGGCTGCTGCTGCACAACTTCAACTCCCAACATATCTCCTTGTGCACTAGAACCCCCAGCATACCTCCTTGTGCAAAGAGGTATGGTGGGAGTTGTAGTGCACAAGGAGATATGCTGGGAGTTGTAGTTGTGCATCAGCCACCCGATCCCAGCATACCTCTGTGCACTACAACTCCCAGCATACCTTCTTGTGCACAAGCAGATATGCTGGGAGGGGATTGGCCGGTGTGAGGTACCGCAAAGTGCAGTGGCGGGTCCCAGGGGAGGGAGGGGAGGGGTGGATGAAGGGCTGGACTGGCGGGTGCAGTGGCGGGTCCCGGGGCCGAACGCATGGAGGGCAGGACTGGAAGCACACAGCTGCGGCGGGGGAGAGGATGGGCGGCGGGGAATAGTTAAATGACTGCCGCCCGTAATATCGAGGGCTGCAGTCATTGGCAGTGGAGGCCTCTCCATATGCAGCAGACTCCTGCTGCATATGGAGCGACTCTGGAGGGGTTAAATGCCGCTGTCCGTTGTGACAGCGGTATCTACCCTGTAAAATAGCCGGCACTAGCGATAGCTATGTGCCGGCTATTTGAATTTGGCGCCGCTAGGAAATCCGTGCCCGGGCGTAGGAGGTGACACCAGGGGGCGGCACAAAGAGAACATGGCCGGCGCTCAGCTAGCCGCCCGCCGTGTTCTCTGCGCTGTACTTTATATTAAGCTGCGTTATTATGCAGCTTAACAAAAAGTATCGATCCCAGGAAATCCTGGTACCGAACAGTTTTTCTGCCCGAAATATCGATAGTAGTATCGATATTTCGGTGCATCATGCATATATTGCCTTAGACAAGCAAAAACAAATTAGAACTTACCTGGCAATATTAAGACAGCAGTTGGCCACCCTGAGGAGCCAGAAAATTTCTTAAGTTCAACCCAGGAGTTAAGGCTGTCATGAACAGGAAACTTTGGTCCAAAACCTGAGATATGTGCATTTCGACCTGGGATCATGAGACGCAAAACATCTTCAGACTGGGCTGTGCCACACTGTGGGTCAAACTCCACTGAAATCCATCTGACACACTCTGGAAAAGACACCTGAAAATATAGAAATGTATTTTTTACTGATACTGAATTTTAGACTTATCTCCAAGACTATTTTGACCCAAAAGCAATTTTCACAAACAGCAACAAAAACATTCAAGCTTATCCAAGATGCCAAACCATTCTTTCAGCATCCCATTCCATATGGGAACAAAGAATGCCTCTTTTTCCGGCATCTTATTTTACCCTACTCAATTATATATTTTTCTTTCTGTAATCCTTCTCCAACAGTGGTTGTTTTACTGCCAGATAATAAAACCCTTGTGGAAAATCGTACCTTATATTGCATTACACTGGCTGGTTTGTATGGATGCTCGCTTTCTACCACAGCATAGTGATTGGAGGTAGTACATGCGGAGAGCTGTTCAGGCTGATTGCCAGTTGTACTGTCAGTGGACTGATTCGGGTTGAAGAGAGGAGGTGCATATTTTTGGTTCAAAATAGCAACTGATGGTAGTAATTGTTGCACAAGGCCAAAAACTTCCACAGCAGCCTATAATTAAAAAAAATAAATAAAATTGGCATGCAATTGAAACTACTACTAATGATCCCCAGCGTCACACACCTATGTATATGACATGACCCCAGGGTTGCATTACTAGATCCGGAGACCTCTGCCCTTACAGCACACAGTTTTATCTTCTCATGAAAGAAAATATTTGTCCCTCTTGAGCTTTGGCTGTCTAGGCATGATGGGATCTGTAGTTTTGAAACAGCTGAAGGTTCCCCAAACCCTGCTCAAGAGAGACAAATCCTCTTTTTGATTATGTAAAATCAAGGACAGCTTCTTCAAGAACAACTATTAAAATGTGGCAGCCCTGGATAGACTATGCCCATTCTCTCTTATGCCTGCAGCTCTGGCCTAATTTACAAGGAAGACTCATAATTTCTTATCTTATTGTACTTAGGACTGTTACTTAACATTACATTCTGTATGCTGCACCATGTTCTCATCTTACATAATGCTTATGAAATTGACAATTTTTTTTATTACTTGTAATACCTTATATTTCTGTTTCAAAATAAAACTTTCAAATAGAACACCAGTGCTACACTAAGGCAACTCAAAAAAATCAACATATGTGCAAAAATGTAAAACATTGTTTTAAATCTGAAACAACTAGTACTTTCTTATTATGAAAAACACAAATATTTGACCTTACTTTTGGAATTGCAGCTGCTACTGGTCCAATGTAAGCTATCAGAAGAGGGAGCAACATAGAAAAGAGACTGGAAGAACTAAGCAGTTCTGGAATGTCATCAGCTAGAATTGAAGAAAAAAATAAATAAAAGTTATCCTTAGTACATGATCATAATATGTATTTCATGTCACATCAAACTGCAGTCAACATATCCATTACTACACATCCATCTAAATGCAAAGTAAATAGGTATTCAACTGCATCAAGGCCACAAGCGCATTGGAGGACTACTAAAATTTTGGGAAGCACAACCTATTAGGAGTAGAAAAAGGACTATAAACAACTCACCATCAACGGCAAGGGCTCTGTGTAGCAGGTCCTTAGCAGCTCTTGTTACAGCATTTACCACAGAAAGTGCTCGGCTGCAGTTTTTGTCTTCTTCATTGGCTTTACTTAACAGTTGAGACTGAAGGTCCCCATCATACTCACTCCTAGAATGTGTATATACATAAATAAAAGTATTGAGAAATAGCCCACTTGTTTAACATTCCAGAAAATAATGGTGCTCAATCACGGTAATCATAGAACACACCTGTAGTATAATACTTGAGGGACTTGTCCTCTTGTTTGGTTTGTCCCATTGCTGCTTAAACTGCAAGAACTGAAAGTGAATGTCACACCATCTGGACACTGAACTGTGGTCATCCCCCCATCTCCATTAGCGGTGCGGCTCCCATAATTTCTAAGGCGCACTGCATATTTCATGTTTTCCTGCAGAACGAAAAGAAAGAAAGGTTTCTTAAGGGTGAGTTCACATGTGCAGGATCGCAGCAGATTTCATGGTCCAGATTGGATTTGCCTTGAATCTGCAACTTCAAATCTGCGCCATCAAATCTGCTGCAGATCCTGTACGTGTAAACGCACCCTAAATGGTTTGGGTGAGAAATATTACTTTCACAAGTATGTATTGCCTATTTTAGTACCTTCAAGGGCACAGCTTTGTCCAGCCTAATTTCAGCAATATCACTAGGCGAATCATCAGTTGTGTAAGTGCCTTTCACTAGCTCTAGCGATGTCCATCTATGAGAGTGTCCTGCATCACCAGAGTGGTCACTCTTAAAAAGACAAAAAAAATTATAAAGATGATAAGTTATACGTAACTTAAAAACAGTGGGAGAGTTGCCCTAAACTAAGCCAACACCTTTACCTTACAAATCCTACATTTAACCATAATGCAAAGTACAAAATATCAAGTTATGTATTGTTGAGTATTCTATACAGCTATTAGCAAAAGGACAAAAAAGTTTCAAGATCAAAAATTCGCAACTTGAAGCGACTGAGAAACCACAGGATACATATGAAGTTAACATATTAACTGTTAACTGTTACTGTGTTTATGCTGCCCTATGTCAAATCGATAAATAAACTAAATAAACAATGTGTAAAAATCCTTATACATATTTTTTGACAGTGCGGTTGCAAACAAGCATCAATCAGCTGGACTGACGCTCATTTGCAGTACTTTTACAGGGCACAAACAATCCCGCGGCTGGGCCACACAAACAATTGCTACCTTGTGTGTGCTGCCATTACCATTCATTATCAGCTGCACGTTTCCTGCTTACACAGGAAGATTTGCGGCCAATAGAGATAAATTTTACTGCTGTACAAAAAATAAAAAATAAATTCTATCGGCCGAGGAGCGCAAGTTTTCCTGTTCCTCAGCAGATTGCTGGCATATTTACATGGGCTGATCATCAACTGAATGAGCATTTCTACTAGCACTCATTGCTGGTAATCAGCCCATGATAAAGGGCTTTAACGTAAAGGGGAAGTCGGGGCAAAATAACTTTAAGATATATGTTATTGCCAAACAAAAGTTATGAAAATTACTCAGACACTTATTATGGGAAACGCATCTATAGTGTAATTTCCCTTCACTTACTACAGCATGGCGTGTTCAGGTCTCTGTAAAGTTGGTGATGTCATGTCACATACACTGCTGACATCTTCTGCAGCGGGACAGACTAGATTCAGCAGTCGATGTGACATAATGTGATGTCAAAAACTTTACAGATATGCAAAAGAACACTGCAGAGACACCATCACATGTCTCGACGTCAGTGAACTAGCCAGACCTTCCCTCCGGGAAGGAACAACCAAGCCAAAGGCGTTCTCCAGTCAAGGAAACCACCTCAGAAACCTACGCCACACTGATGAGGGGCAAAAACCCCGAAACAGCTGTCTGTGGATGGATACCTTGCTGAGGTGGTTTCCTTGACTGGAGAACACCTTTGGCTTGGTTGTTCCTTCCCGGAGGGAAGGTCTGGCTAGTTCACTGGCGTCGAGACATGTGATAGTGTCTCTGCAGTGTTCTTTTGCATATTTGATTTCCCAGGGGGCAATGTTCTAGAATACACTGACGTTGAGACACGTGATGGTGTCTCTGTGGTGTTTTGGTTGATCTCTCTGAGGTCAACCAGCGTCCTTTTGCAAAAACTTTACAGAGACCTGAACACGCCATGTTGTAGTAAGTGCAGAGAAAATACACCACAGATGCATTTCCCACAATAAGTGTCTATTAGTGGTTTTAATAACTTTTGTTGGACAATAACATATCTTAAAATTATTTTGCTCGGACTTTCCCTTTAAGACGTGTAATGCAGCCATTCCCCTGTGTGTCTGTGCAGCACAAGGAATCACAACCCTCTGTTATTTGAAAGCTGGCTGCCTATAAATCCAGTTTGTGGGGAGGAACACTGGGTCCTCATGAATATCTGGTACTACAAAGCAAATTCAGTAGTCAGTATGGTGTTGTCAGTATCATTAGAGGTATTAGAGCAAAAGTGTAAAACTGCGACCCTCCAGCTGCTACTCAACTACAATTCCTGTACAGCTAAAGCCTTGGCTGTCCAGACATGACAGGAATTGTTGTCTCGCAAAAGTTGGAAAGCTGACAGTTTGACAACTCTCTATTAAAGGAACTAAAGCATTACATTATTTAAGGGATACATTGTTGGAATCAACCATTCTTTCACTAGTTTACGCTGACCTCATTAACCTAATCAAAGAGTATTTAACTATCATAGGGAGCCAAAGTGGCCATGCAAATGCTTCATTGTAAACATGTTTTTTCCTCTGCAAATTAGGCTAGGCCAGTGGGACAAACTTTTTACTTAATCTTTGAAGTTCCTAAAAAAATACTTACATCATCCACCAAAACCTCTAGCTCATACTCATGGATTCCCCCTCCTCCATACACACAGAAGCCAACAACAACCACACCGAGTTTATCCACTGAGAAGCAGATTGCATCTGGTGAGCCATTGCCAGTGTTCCAGCTTCTACCCTGGCTTGTCTTGGTGAAACGATTAGGGGTGGACTTAACAGAGTGTAGAGAGTTTAATCCATCAACCTAAGCAGAAAACAGAAACTAAACATTAAAAGCACTAAACTTCCAGTAAGCCAAAAGCAAATTTCTACTGTTTGGCTTAGTGTACCTCCAGTTATTTGCTTCACATCATTTAAAAGGTGTTTCCAGTGAAAATCTTTTTTTTTTTTTTTCAAACCAACTGGTGTCCGAATGTTATATAAATTTCTAATGTACTTCTATTAAAAAAAAAATCTGAAGTCTTCCCATACTTATCAGCTGCTTTATGTCCTGCAGGAAATGTTTTATTTTCAGTCTGACACAGTGCTCTCTGCTGACATCTCTGGCCGAGACGGGAACGGTCCAGAGCAGGAGAGGTTTTCTATGGGTATTCCCTTAGAAAGACTCTCCTTCGCTGGAGAGTCTCTTTCTCAGTTCCTGTCTTGGACAGAGATGTCAGCAGACAGCACTGTCTCAGACTGAAAATAAAACATTTCCTGCAGGACATACAGCAGCTAATAAGTAGACTTCACATTTTTTGTACAGAAGTAAATTAGAAATCTGTATAACTTTCTGACACCAGTTGATTTGAAAGAAAAAGATTTTTACTGGACAACCCCTTTAAAGCTAATAGTGTTTGTGTCTTCTGAATATGGAATCCAGTAAAATATGCCTCACTATCCAGAACATTTGATAATTGGTAAAGTGAAAAATCTGTTATACGTGAATTGAGGGCACGGAATATACAGTAACACCACATGGAGCAGCCAGCCACATGCAGCGGATAATAAACAGTGAATGTAGCCTTTAAGTAGGTTTAAAAAGAGGTATTTCCATCTGAACAAGGTATGCCCTATCCACAGTATTCACAGGATAGGATCAATGGGGCCCCAAAGATCTCAAAATCCCTGCTGAATGGAGCTGTGGGCAACACGTGTGTGCCAACATCACATACATACTTTATGGAGCCACCAAAAAGAGATAAAAGCTGCATTTAGGTGTCTTTAGGTGTTTTTATATAGAATAAATGGAGCAACAGCAAGTGATCTTAGTTACGTCTTGTCCCTTGGATAACGTGGACAGGGCATAACTTCAAGATGGGAATGAACCCTTTACCACAATATTTTAGCGGTAAACTCCAAAAACAGCCATTAGCAATCATTTTTAAAAATAGTGTCTAGAAACGTAAAGAGGCGCCAAACATGCAACAACTCTTTGGCATTTTCCAAATCTGCCACACTATTAAATATAAAATATATACAGTATGTATGTGTAAATACCTCAGATCCAAGGGCCGATGCTGTTAGTTCACTGACAATGCTAGCCAGAAGACCACAGGTGTTGGATACCAAGTGTGAAGAGAAGAGTTCATGCTCCCTGCGTAGGCTGTTCCTTACAGGCAGAACAACAATAACTAGCATCTTCTCCAGAACTTCCCTAAAGCTGGTCATTCCAGAAACATTTTCTTCACTCTGGATCACACACAAATAATAGGTTACTTAAAGTTGATGTACAAGCTTGATTTGTTAAGTAATTCATAATTTATGAAGTGAAATTAGGAACATACGGACAGGGGGGGGGGGGGGGGAGAATAAATATGATATATATATTTATATATATATATATATATATATATATATATATATATATATATATATATATATATATATATATATATATATATATATATATATATACACACACACACACACACACACACACACACACAAACACACATACATTATAAAGTATAAACAAGCTGGCAACAATACATGCATTAACTGAATTGAGATATTAGTGACTTCTATGTAACAAGATAGAAATGTTATCTCAGACCTGACTTAGCTTTTCCATGCAGGATACCAGCAGAGGGAAGCGGTGTGCTAGTGCAGTGTCATTTTCAGTGCTAACTTGCTTAACCATGGAACGTAATAAAACTTCACCATCATAAGCAATGGGAAAAATTGAGGTGAGCTTCACAGAAGTATGGCAGAGAGCTGACATGACTGCGGCTAGCAAACGACTGCTTGAAGTTTTGAAGTTGGCTTCCTGTATGTCCTTTAACAAAAGAATAAATACATTAAATAGGCACTGTCACCTTAAAATATGTTTGGCAAGTTGACATTGTTTTGACATCTGAAAAGGTTTGATCGCTAGATACAGCCCAAGTATGGTACAATATCTCCCTGTCCCGTCTGCACATAAGACAGACTTCACATCCAGCGACTCACATGTTCTCAGATCAAATTACCGTATTTTTCGGACTATAAGGCGCACCGGACTATAAGGCGCACCTTCAATTTTAGCCTGCTAAGCTATCTAGGTTCATATATAAGGCGCACCGGACTATAAGGCGCACCGCATTACAGTGTATAAGTTTGAACGAACGAAAAACGCAAGTCACCTGCTGATCACAGTACTTACTGAGGCTCCTTACTATGTCACCTGCTGATCACAGTACTGTATTTACTGAAGCTCCTTACTAAGTCACATGCTGATCACAGTACTGTATTTACTGAAGCTCCTTACTATGTCACAGTACTGAGGCTCCTAACTATGGTGGCCATAATGCACCATGCAGGATAGGCAGAATTCTGCATGGAGCATTGTGGCCACCACAGTTAGGAGCCTCAGTACAGTACAGTGTTGCTCTATAACCTCCGGCCACTAGGTGGCGCTATTGAATGAAAGTCTATGCCTGAAGCCTATGCCTGAGCCTGTATCCGGGCTGCGGAGAGCGGTACAGCGAGAGCGGGACAGCAGGACAGGCCTGCGGAGCCATGGCCATGGAGTCCAGGTGAGGGAGCGCTGCGCTGTGCTGTTTGGCGGGGAGATGTGAGCTCAGCAGCCTATCTGCGCCATGGAGGCCGGAGCTGTCCCGGTCCATATATAAGGCGCACTGGACTATAAGGCGCACTTAAAATACTATGATTTTCTAAGAAATTTTAAGTGCGCCTTATAGTCCGAAAAATACAGTATTTATTTTGCCTCTAAATGATGAGCACTGTAGTCTCTGTATGATCTGCAGTGAGATGATGGCTGGCACCTTTACATTCTGTAAAGCAGCAGCTCCCAGTATAAATAAATATACACACAAAACATTTCACTAAGCTTTGGCTGTCCAGGCATGATGGGAATTGTAGTTTTGCAACAGCTGGAGGGCTGAAGGTTCCCCTTGTCTGTACTAAAGGCATCGTTAGGGTGCCTTCACGTGTAACGGATCAGAATAGATTTCTACCTGTCAGTTTTGTAGCAAGATCCGTTGCGATCTAAGGTCTTGTCAGTTCCTATGTGAAGACATACTTGCAGTGGATTTTTCAGACCGCTGTATGTAAATAACCCGCCCCCTAACCCACAACCTGCGTGCATTACCCGTCCTCGCTCGGGGCTTGCTGCACAGGCTTCCTGCTCTCCTATTCAGTGGCTGCGGCTGGGCAACACACCGATTGGCTGAGTGGGACAGCAGAAAAACGGGAGCCCATGCCGCAAGTCAGAGCAAGGAAGGGTAATGTATGTATGTGCAGGCAGCGTCTGGGTTAAGGGGGCGGGGGATTTACATGCAGCAGATCTTTCAGACTGAGTAAGTATGTATTCACATAGGAACTGACAGGACTTTAGATCGCAACAGATCTTGCCGCAAAAATCGCAGCGAGAAACCCGCTGCAGTCCATGAAGGCACCCTTAATACATATAACAAGCAGGTTCTCTGTGAGTCTCATATACACAAACGAATGCACTCTCAAATACATTAGGTATATTTCCAATCAAAAATGCTTGTAATTGTAACACGTCACTAGCTGAAAATAAGTATCTGTACCTGATCCAAGCAGTTTAGTAAATCACAGAGACATGCCCACTGGAGTGACGGTGTGGGGTAGAAGGAATGGAAGCAAGCTGTAAAGGTGTTATGACATTCCTGAAGAACTGCTTCCAGAAGGCTCAACGGCTGACTCAGATAACCTTGGGGATCATTGTCCAGTTTCATCATGCAGTTATCTACACCTTCAGAAAGGATTTTTCTTAACAAAGTCCTTGATTTTCCAATGCACTCGGCCAATTTCGTTGTTTCTTCGACAACTGGTTTAGTAGAAGCTTCAAACAAGGGGGAAAAAATTGATTTCCTCAAAATACTGTACTTTCAATTTAAAAAAAAAAAAAAAAAAAAAAAAAGAAAATCTCTTTTTAGCTTTAGGCTCAACACCTTTTAACTTTCTACAGAGACACAGGACCCTCTCCCCTTTATATTTGTAAAGATCTAGTAAAGGAGATGACCGTTTCTATCAATGACATAGATCCGTATTCTTAGCCCAACACATGGTGGCCTTACGCTAGAGTGCCAAATACATTTGTGGGAATGTACCAATAGGCCAGTGAAATTAGGTGTCCTGTAACGTATTGCTCATTTCAGAACTGAGCACAGAACCAGCAGGGGGCAGTTGTGATACATAAGATCCTGCATTCAGAAACTGATGTTTGGGTGGCAGTTTTGACCTTTTTCAAAAAGCAACAGGCATCCGAACACAGAAGTATAAAAATGCACATGACCTGTGAAATCCAGCACAGAGTTCACAGGCTGTATCAAGCTCAGGAGTACGTTTACAAATGAAAGGAGGAAAAAAAAAAAAGTGAAAAAAAAGAAATTTGTCCAGTCTGAATTTTCTACAGTGAGACTACCTGGCAGTGTTGTGCGTTACTGCTGGGCAGTGTATATTGTAATGTAAAATGTTTAATGTTTACAAAATGCATGTAAACATAATATTTTTGTTATGGAGATTTAGTATATACCTTAATATACAGCATGACATTTTACAGACTAGATGATTTTACTGTACATATTTACAATGCACCTATATATGGCCCTATATACTTCAGTCCATGGCATATGCACACCAATCTAAAGACAAAACTCAAAAGGGATTAACCCAGGAACAAATGCAGTATTATCCTTTATTGAAATATACCAAATATATAGAGAAATCATGAACAATGATAAAATTCACATAATAAGGAGCTGACACATTATACAGATCCCCAAGGTATGGGTGATAGTAAATTACGTTACAAAATAAATCCTCTAGGGGAAAAAAAAAAAAAATTATATATCCCGAGTAATTCACAAACAAGAGTACTGGGCATATTAAACCCAATAAACTTACTAAGAGTAGGTACAGATCACAGAAATAAATGTTAATACATATTACCCATATACTGTATCCTTAGTACAATGGCCACCACACCACTCAGATGTGTGGCCAATACAGAATTTCCTTTCAACATGTTAAAAGACAATAATCTTATGACGCAGCACCAGCATGGATTTATGAGGGATCGGTCCTGTCAGACTAATCTGATCGGCTTCTATGAAGAGGTAAGTTATAGACTGGACCTGGGGGAGGCTGTGGATGTTGTGTATCTGGACTTTTCAAAGGCATTTGATACTGTGCCGCATGAAAGGTTGGTCTACAAAATGAGGATGCTGGGACTGGGGGAAAACGTATGCAAATGGGTAAGTAACTGGTTGTGTGATAGAAAACAGAGGGTGGTCATTGATGGAAAATATTCAGATTGGGTTTTAGTTACTAGTGGGGTACCTCAGGGGTCAGTGTTGGGTCCACTTCTTTTTAATATTTTTATTAATGATCTTGTAGAGGGGCTACAGAGTAGAATCTCCATTTTTGCAGATGATACTAAACTGGGTAAAGTAATCAGTACAGAGGAGGATAATATCATATTACATAGGGATTTGGAGAAGCTAGAGGCTTGGGCGGAGAAATGGCAAATGAAGTTTAATGTGGATAAATGTAAGGTTATGCATTTGGGCCATAGAAATAATAAGTACAGTTATGTGCTAAATAATAAAACACTGGGTAAAACTACTTCCGAAAAGGACCTGGGGGTATTGGTGGACAGTAAACTCAACTTGAGTGATCAGTGCCAGGCAGCAGCTGCCAAGGCTAATAAAATAATGGGGTGCATCAAAAGAGGTATAGATGCTAAAGATGAGAACATAGTTTTGCCTCTTTATAAATCACTAGTCAGACCACATATGGAATACTCTGTACAGTTTTGGGCACCGGTATATAAGAAGGACATAGGTGAACTGGAGCGGGTGCAGAGGAGGGCAACAAAGGTCATTAAGGGAAAGGGTGGGTTACAGTACCAAGACAGGTTATCAAGCTTGGGGTTATTTACGCTAGAAAAAAGACGTCTTAGGGGCGATCTGATCACAATGTACAAATATATGAATGGACAGTACAGAGATCTTTGTAGTGGTCTTTTTACTCCTAGGTCTGTAACAATGACAAGGGGGCATCCTCTACGTCTAGAGGAAAGAAGATTTCATCATCAGCATCGACGTGGGTTCTTTACTGTACGAGCGGTAAGACTGTGGAACTCTCTGCCACATGATGTTGTCATGGCCGATTCATTAAATAAGTTCAAGGGAGGACTTGATACTTTTCTTGAACAATATAATATTACAAGTTATGGACATTAGATTTCTGGTGATACGTTGATCCGGGGATTGTTCTGGTTGCCATTGCATTCGGGGGGGGGGGGGGGGGGAGTTTCTCCATGTGGTGGGGCGGTTGTCTTCTGCCCCATAGGGGTTTTTCGCCTTCCTAGATCAACACAGTAGGATTCTCCTAGGTTGAACCTGACGGACTCTTGTCTTCTTTCAACCTTATTTACTATGTTACTACTATGTTACTATGTTACATCAATCAGCTGTCTCTATTACACAGGGAGATAGATGCCTGATCTGGCAGATAAACTGTAACTGGACCTTAACCCATCCAAAAATATATACAATACTAGAAAAGTAATGGAAAAATCCAAGAAATGGAAGCAAACATGTTAGTTAAGATATTAGAAAAATTATGTTAATAAAAAAAAAACCTACCTGATATAGGGTATATCTCACAGGTGTAAACCCTCAACAGTCGCAGACAGCAAGTCCCAACAAATCTCAACCTCTCCAAATCCAGCAGCGTTGCGGTGTACTGAAAGCCTTTCAACCCTCTTAGCTCTTCTACGCCTAGAACCAGAGTGGTCCAACTCCAGTGCAAAATACTCAGCAAGGATTCAAAGCACTCCTGAGTAAAGCAATAAAAAGACCAGATTTATCAGAGGCGGAAATACCAAATAGGTAACAGAAAGAGCAAAAACAAATGAACAAAAAACAAACAAAAAAAAACAAAACATACCACTGAAACAGATCGAGCAAATGATCTCTTCAGGATATGCACTGGTTCACTGACTTGCTGTTTTCCTTTAGCAGCACTCCCATCACTTGTGGGCAACCTGGAAGATGAACAGCACACAATGCATGTAAGACAAATTTTAACAAAATAAAAACCATAGCCTATACCCTTAAGTTGGGCATAATCATACTTGATCTAATTAAATGGGACATTCACTTGAACCAAAGGTCCCCCAATCTTTTGGCTACATAACACATTTGTAGTATAGTACATATAGAAAAAAAAAACATCATTTAACAAGGACCTGTCCATTAGCATCAATCTTTTCCTAGATGTGCCGTGCATGTCTGCATTTTGCGATGACTTCACAAGAAATTTATAAATACATTAACACCCATTACTAGTTAGGGGTGTTTTCATACTGAGACAATGGAACACTGTAGCAAGGGGAATGGTAGTGCCTAGTTGTCAATGTATTAATGTAGAAAGATGAAGTCATCTTAAACTTTTTATTTTTCATGGTTACATGGGAACACAGCCATAATGTGTACTAAGAGGCAAAGGTTCTTACCTATACAGCAATTGGGGTATTTGACCTGCATTAACATCTGTGCCATTGTTTGACTTCTTGGAGCTTTTGAATTGGAAAACAACACTGAAAAAAAAATAAAAAACACACAGATGAAGGTGTCAAGTTATGGTAAAAATCAAAACTATTTGACAGCATCTCTACTAAAACTTGCATATAGGATAATCGCTGGCAAGACTTCAAAACTCTCCTGTACGTCTTCGTCACTTCTTTGACGTGGGATTTTTTTTTTTTTTTTAACGAATGCTTGTGAGGACTTGCGCTATATTCCCACTTAGTATTTTCCAATAAAAACCAGGAGTGGGTTGAACCAGGCTATTTTCACACACTGTTGAAATTGAGTGGACGACGTAGTGCTGGCACCGAAGTTCTGCAGTCTCAGCATCTATTGAAGTAAATAGGAGCTGAGGCTGCAGTACACCAGCTCATTGCTACACTGGGAATGAAGCCAACTGCTTCTGTGTCTGTTCTCACCGCAGTGTGGGCACCTAACAGCTGATAAGCAGGGTGCAAAATCTTGGTCAGGACATCAATCATTTTATCCTGGGCAACCTCTTTTAGGCTAGGCAATGACCAGATACTGTTGTATCGCTCCTTGTAGACTGCGGCAAGTCACACACAATAAAAGTAAATAGTCATGTTTCGACACCAAAGTGACAGTAGTAGCAATCCATGATAGATTTCTGGATTTCTTGCGACTGCAAGGTCATAGTAGTGGCCATTTGGAGGCGGCAACACCCTTCCCCCCCCATTCACCTACATTAGGGGCGACTCACTATGATCTATAGGGTGCAACACAGTAGTATTAGTTTACATGAGGCTGGGGCTACACAGCTACTTTGTTCACAAAGACCGCCCAATGTTGCACATAGCTTCCATGCAATGCAAAGTCACTAAGAATAATCAAAAGAATTATTATATAAATATACACACACACAGTATATCCTTATCTCTGGTATTATTTGACAAAGGCCATGTACAAAGTTGTTTGGTTTTGCATTCCAAGTCAAGAAAAAATATCTACACAGTACTATAAATGTTGTATGGGGAGGATGAAGTTATTGATGCACTGAGGTTTGCCATGAGCTGTATGAGCAAAAAACAAAGAAAAAAGCAGCACAGGGTATTAAACTAAGCACTGAGCGGTGGCCTAAAATAACAAGCCTGCAGAGTAAAGAGGGGAGGGAGATTACACTCAGGGGGTTGTACCTTGGCGTTTACTGCACCACAGAACCTTATGGGTTGTCAGACACTAGAGTGATTTTCATTTCAAATGCTCTGTTTGCAGGCAGATTTTACATGACTTCACATAGTAAAGCTCTTACGAAAAATAAAGCTTACTAAAATTTGTAGTTAAGAGGATTAGAGTTGTACGGTCTTGACTTCATATAAAAGAGTTTTAATTTTTCAACAGAATTACACTGTACAACACTTTGAGTGAGATACTAGTCTTTAACAAGGTTTTCCAAGAAAGAAAAAAAAAAAAAAAAACTGTTGATAGCTTCTCCACTTGTTAGGCTTCTCCACTTGTTAGGCTATCAATAGGCGATTGTCAGGGTGCCAACACCCCATACCTTCGCTGATCAGCGCCCCCTCTAACACTCCAGAGCAAATGGCTCGTACTCAATGTAGAGCTGCGCTAGTGTACTGCCACATTGGCTCCTATTATCTTTAATAGAATCTAAGGCTGCAGTAAAGCACCACTACGGTGCCAACTGCTTCCTCCATGTTCCCAGTGTAGTGTGGGCTCTATTGGACAGCAATATACCTGCAGTCTCATTTGTTTATGCTCAGCTCATCCAAATCAATACATACAGAGCACTTTCTATACTGCAGCTGTGTCAGGGGATGGCTACTTAGACTCTCGGCAATTAACATTTTCAGCCAACACATTGTAGTATTTAGTAGACACTTCTCTTCCCCACCAACCTTTGCCCTCCTTGTTCATCTTTATGGCCCCTTATACATATAGTGCTGCTGAAAAGATCATTAACGCAGCTGCAGTTATAAATTTTCTCTTACACTGCCTGACTCTACGTTATGTGTGCAAATTCTTTAATGATTTCTATGAGATGCCAAATCAGACTATTCCTCTTGCCTTGTGCTTGTAAGAGGTGATGGGAAGAAACCTATTACAGGGAGATACCTTTCACAAAGGGCATCCGCTCACTGGACTGCTAAGCGCCAAGTGAACACAGACGTGTACCTCCATAATTGTAAGTGCTCTAAAGGGCAAATAACCTAGCACTGAAATTATAAGCATAATAGTGCAGAGAAGCAGAAGACTGACATCTTACAAATAAGAAATATAGCAAAAGTACTTTTTTTTTTTAATACTATGCTTTTGAGTACTGCAGAATAAACATAAGACAATATCTGCAGCAACTCTGTAGTGTAACCTCAAAACGTGAACATCCGTTTGGGGATGCAAAGTATTAATTAATTGGAGGGGGAAAGCTGAAAGAAATTTGTATCTAGTATTACTATAGTCAACTATTACAGTTTAGCAAGTAGTAAAGGCCCTAATTACACAATTTTTTTTTTTTTTTTTTTTTTAATTTATATTTCTTTTCTCTCCTAATGTTCCAACTGCAGAAGGGGCCAAAGCAGGAGCTGCTAAAGGAAAGAAAGCTTTCAATCACAAAGAAATAGGTTTTTCTAGCTTGTAAGTTAGTTGGTACACAGACAGGGAGGGGAGTGGGGAAGTCATACTTAACTCTTTCACTGCCCAGCTTTGTGTCTGTAACAGAGCCCCACTCCATGAGGTGGTCCACATTCTGGTGGAGTGGTCAACATAAGACATGCCTCTCAGCCAATCAACAATGAATCAATACAAAAAGTAGTCACATAACTATAAGGACCAGTACCAAAACAATAATAAAAAAAAAAGAATTACCCATCATCTGTAGTAATTGATGCTTGTCCATGAGAGCCACAGTCACTGCTAGGACCAGATACACGTGCCCAAGCTACATACCACCATCCAGCTTGTAAAAGGACAGGCTCATCAAACATCATAGCATATTTCTCTCTATGGTAGAAGGCAAAAAAAGGTGTCAAGTAATCTATAACTTAATTAGCTCTATTATAAATTCTTAATTTACTCTACACTATAGGCTGATAAAACATATGTAGCTGGGAAAAGCAGAAGGTAACGTCCAGTCACCTAGGAAAATGGATTGTAAGCAGATGGTTATCAGGACAAAACAAAGAAAATCAGAGCAGTAAGAACTAGTTGCTATTAACACTCAGTATACATCGCTTTGTTGGTTTTACTGTATTAAGGTAAGAGGGAGTCATTATACAAGAGACAAGAGACCTCAACACCACTCTGCGCAGAGAATCTAGACTTACATTCTCTAGTGTCAACATTGTTAGATCGTCATCTCGGGCTTCCGGCATTGTGATCACAACTTTTGATTCTCTACAGAACAGTGGTTTCTTAAAGATACGATTTAGCTACAGATGCCAGATAGTATCAGAAATGCAAAATTACTGTGGAGACACCATCACGTTTCTCAACGTCAGTGAGCTAACCAGACCTTTTACAGGGAAGGAACACCAAGCCAAGGAGAAAAAAAAACCCACCTTTTAATAAGCCACAGTCAAAAAATGACAAGACTTGGGAAATACCTAAGCAAGGTATATATCCACAGATAGCGTATATTTTGCCCCTCAGTGTAGAGTAGGCTTCTGGCTATTGGGAGCAAAGCCTAGTAAGTGCATTCAAAAGAATGATAGCGGACCTCAGGGAGATCAACCAAAACACGGCAGAGACATCTTCACGTGTTTCTCAATGTCAGTTAGCTAGCCAGACCTGGAAACACCCTTGGCTTGGTTGTTCCTTACAGGTGGAAGGTCTGGCTAGCTTATCAACATTGAGAGACGTGATGGTTTCTCGACAGTAATGTTGAATATTTGATTTCCCAGGGGGCAAGTTTTCTAGAGTCACTGACATTAACATGTGATGTACCTCAGCAGTGCATTGGTTGATTTCCCTAAGGTCAACTATCACTCTTTCAGATGGTATCAGAAGACATACTTCCTAGCTCTACAGTCATCTCTCATAAGGGTAGTGGGCTTCTTTGCAAGTTGGAAATACAGTTTTAGGCTCGGTTCAGACGTTGTAACTGTGCGGCTGTATTTGCGGCTGTAATTGTGCGGCGGTATTTTTGGTGGTTCGTGTGTATGCTTGGAAGTATAGGATATGCGGCTGCACAGTGCACACTATGTCTGAATCTACGGCCCTATCGTAAACGGACCCGTAAAAAATGAACAAGACCATTGTTTGCGGCTGGACATGCGGCCGAGGATTGACAGGCGGTCCGTACGGAGTACTTAAAAAATAGCCGGCAATGATGCCGAAAGCCGATGCCTCTAATAGTCAATATATTAAATTACTAAAACACATTTTCTTTGTAATAAAGTCCCTTTCGTTGGTCAATAATTTATTTCTAACGAATCCATCATTTTGCAATTAAATATACTGTTAAAATAAATAGATATATAAATAAATGTATATTTATTTTTTGACAGTATATTTAATTGCACAATGATGGATTCGTTAGAATTAAATTATTGAACACCGAAACTGAATTTATCTTCACGAAAATGTGTTTTATTAATTAAATATTAATTAGTACAGGAAGCTCTATAAGCCATTAATTCATATTCCCGGCAATAGAGCATTCTGTACTAATCATCACTTTAATGAAAACATCAAATGTTTCTTCTAATTATGTTATGACAATAGCATTATTAGAAGAAACATTTAGAATTATATGTGCGCTCAGCTGATTGGCTGTTCGGCTGAGCGCACATATAATGAGCCGGTCCGCAGTACAGTGACTTCATTGTGCTGCGGACCAGCGAAGAGGACACATCGGGGTGAGTATAGAGCTCTCCCCACCCCCTCCCCTGCACTGCACCCCTCCCAGCAAGGAAGGGGGGTCACTTAACCCCTTCCTTGCTGGGATGGGTGCAGTCTGACATCAGTCTGGCCCCCAGGGGGTTAAGGGGGATGCAATACATCCTCCCTTAACCCCTTGGGGGTCAGACTGTAAGCAGCGATCTGTAAAGATGCTGCATACTGTAAGGAGCACAACACCGCTCACAATGATGGGTGTTGTGCTCCTGTTTGTGTTTTTTTTGTGTGTTTCTCCCTTTTTGTTTTTCAGAGATCGGTATCCTGGGGATTACGTCGGATTCCATGGACTACGTCGATGACCAGCGGTTGACGTTTTAATTTTTTTAATAAAATGGTCAATGAGGGGTGTGGGGGTGTTTTTATTTGAATAAAAAAAATTTTTAACTTGTGTGTTGTCTTTATTTCTTTACTTTATAGACTTAGTAGTGGAAGCCGTCTAATAGACGGAATCCATTACTAAGTTGGGGCCTAGTGTTAGCCGGTATAAAATGGCTAACACTAACCCCCTATTATTACCCCAGTACCCAATGCCACCAGGGGTACTGGGAAGAGCCGGGTGCCAGTGGTCCCGGAGCGTCAAAATTGGCGCTCCTGGACCGGGCGGCAGCAGGCTGGTAAGATTTAGGCTGGGGAGGGCCTAAACCAATGGCTCTTCCCACCCTGGTGTTACCAGGCTGCTGTCGTTTGGTTTTTAACCCGGCTGGTTATAAAAATAGGGGGGACCCTATGCGTTTTTTTTTTATTTATTTATTTAAAAAAAAACAAAACGCATAGGGTCCCCCCTATTTTTATAACCAGCCGGGTTAGAAACGACAGCAGCCTGGTAACACCAGGGTGGGAAGAGCCATTAGTTTAGGCCCTCCCCAGCCTAAATCTTACCAGCCTGCTGCCGCCCGGTCCAGGAGCGCCAATTTTGACGCTCTGGGACCACTGGCACCCGGCTCTTCCCAGTACCCCTGGTGGCATTGGGTACTGGGGTAATAATAGGGGGTTAGTGTTAGCCATTTTATACCGGCTAACACTAGGCCCCAACTTAGTAATGGATTCCGTCTATTAGACGGCTTCCACTACTAAGTCTATAAAGTAAAGAAACAAAGACAAGACACAAGTTAAAAAATGTTTTTATTCAAATAAAAACACCCCCACACCCCTCATTGACCATTTTATTAAAAAAATTAAAACAACCACCGCTGGTCATCGACGTAGTCCATGGAATCCGACGTAATCCCCAGGATACCGATATCTGAAAAACAAAAAGGGAGAAACACACACAAAAAAAACACAAACAGGAGCACAACACCCATCATTGTGAGCGGTGTTGTGCTCCTTACAGTATGCAGCATCTTTACAGATCGCCGCTTACAGTCTGCCCCCAAGGGGTTAAGGGAGGATGTATTGCAGCCCCCTTAACCCCCTGGGGGCCAGACTGATGTCAGACTGCACCCATCCCAGCAAGGAAGGGGTTAAGTGACCCCCCTTCCTTGCTGGGAGGGGTGCAGTGCAGGGGAGGGGGTGGGGAGAGCTCTATACTCACCCCGATGTGTCCTCTTCGCTGGTCCGCAGCACAATGAAGTCACTGTACTGCGGACCGGCTCATTATATGTGCGCTCAGCCGAACAGCCAATCAGCTGAGCGCACATATAATTCTAAATGTTTCTTCTAATAATGCTATTGTGATAACATAATTAGAAGAAACATTTGATGTTTTCATTAAAGTAAAGTGATGATTAGTACAGAATGCTCTATTGCCGGCATATGAATTAACGGCTTATGGAGCTTCCTGTACTAATTAATATTTAATTA
This sequence comes from Dendropsophus ebraccatus, assembly GCF_027789765.1. Classification (NCBI taxonomy): domain Eukaryota; kingdom Metazoa; phylum Chordata; class Amphibia; order Anura; family Hylidae; genus Dendropsophus; species Dendropsophus ebraccatus. Next base: position 82,391,981 of record NC_091458.1, read on the forward strand.
ATAAAACACATTTTCGTTGAAATAAATACAGTTTCTTTGTTCAATAATTTAATTCTAACGAATCCATCATTGTGCTATTAAATATACTGTCAAAATAAATATATATATAAATATACATTTATTTATATATATATTTATTTTAACAGTATATTTAATTGCAAAATGATGGAATCGTTTACATTTAATTATTGAACAATAAAAGGGACTTTATTAGAAAGAAAATGTGTTTTATTAATTCAATATATTAACCATGAGAGACATCGGCTATAGTGCAGAGGATCACAAACCCCGGTAATAGCAATTCATGTAAACTGTGTTCCCTGCTTTCCCAGATGCATCCAGAGGTGTTTGCATCACTTTCTTAAGATTTTGTTATTTTTAGTTGAACCAGATTTCCAAGTAAATGACCGTATGTTTTGAGCCGCATGTCTATTTTTTCCCACGGCCGGAGTTTCACCCGCACATTTACAGCCGCATAAAAAATACAGCCGCACAGTTACATCGTGTGAACCCAGCCTTATTATTCACGGACAATAGAAGAGATTACTAGTGCTAATTTTACTCCAGTTAAAGAAAAAAAATCTTAACTTGTAACAACTATAGTACAACAGGTAGAGTTAGAGGTGTTTCTTTGATAAACTTACCTGGCTGCACAGTCATATGCAAGAACATCAGTCTCAGCTAGAAGATCCCCATCTGTTTCATGGTCACCTCCATCAGATCCCAATTCAAACAACTAAAAGGGGGAGAAAAAGATAACTGTTTTTCCAGTACACTACAAGACCTAAAAATTACAAAAAGGACAAATTACAACATACCTTAATTTTTGCAGTGTATTCACCTCTACCACCAAAAAGACCCAGTCCTCCAAGAAGGATGTCTGTGTCAGCACAGAACCGAATAGCTTCAACTGAATGTGCCGAGTACCCCCAGCCACCACCATGACCTTAAATAATATAATATAAAAATATGGGTTTCGAACTACATGCCACACATTTGCAGTATTTTAGCTATTGGAAATATATCAAGATGACCCATACTTTCAAATCTGTTCACGACACTGTAATCTTCCTTTGAATAAACTTTCATCACAGATTGGGTTTCCTCTTCGGTACTTGAGACACCCATTTTCAAGTCTTGCATTGCAGCCAATGTGTCAAGGCAACCTGGAGAGAGGAATGGAGAAAGGAAGAAAGAGGGGGGGGGGGGGGGGGGGAAGAGAAGAAAAAAACAAACAAGTGACATGCAAGGCTAAAACAAAACACAAGGCAAGAAAACAAACATATTTAGACGACTGGACTTAACACATAATACCTTACCTAATATATGCAACGCTGCATGTGACCGGGTGGTTACTGCTTTTTGTCCAGTAGGCAGAGCCAGCTCTGGGCTTAGTATGCTACACCTCAATTGCATGTCAGGAGCTGAAGGAAGTCTTGAGTCAGCTATAACTGCATTATAACACCACAGCTCCCTTGTGTTTGTTTGAAACCTGTAACAAAATTCATAACTTGGCACAGAACTCCAGACATTAAAAACTCTGAACAGAGGAATCTGTCTGAGGACGCATTCACTTGTCACAGATACTCTGTGGATATTCTGAAATAAATTTAAATAGAGAAGACAATGTCTGCAACAAATCTGCAGTATAACCTCAACACGTGAACATACCAGTGTGTGAAAGTGCGGAGCACGTGGGGGCAGGGCCGGCGTCAGCACCAGGCATACTCGGGCAAGTGCCGGGGCCCACAGTGCCTCAAGGGGCCCCCCTGCACTTGCCCACACCATCTCTTCCCCTCTCCCTCCCCTCTCACTGCGCTCACACACTGACACACATCGCACTGTGTGCAGGTGGTGAGCGCACACATCATTACCTGAGGCTGTGGGGGGAGGGGGAATGAGCCGGGCGTAGGGATGAGGGGGGCGCTGGTGAGCCACTGAAAGCATATTGTGGCTCCTCCAGGCCTCAGTCTCTCAGCGTCGGACCAGAGGAGAGGGGGGCGGGGCTCACTGCACGGCAGCCTGTAGAGGCCAAACAGCAGGTCAGGGCCCAGAAGCCTCTCCACAGTGCTGCCTGTGCTGTGCTTCCCTGCCCCCTCCTGTATTCCTGGGTCTCCTGATCCCTCCACAGCGGCCCCGGCAGAGGGAGAAGATGTAACAGGACTGCCAGATACAGAGGTGAGTGTAACAGGACTGCCAGATACAGAGGTGAGTGTATGTGTGACTGAGTATACATGCATATGTGTGCTGTGTGTGTAAGTCTATGCAGGTGTTGTATATGAGTATCTGTCTATGTGTGCTGGGAGTAAGAAGGTAGGGTCACCTGTGGCATATCTGCTGCAGTGGATTTATTGCAGATTTTCCCCTTTACTTTCCATGGGGGAGTCACAATATGCAATAAATCCACTGTGTTGTATTGCTATTTTTTTTACTCTCCATTTAGTGTAGGTGATCAGCAGTGTATTATAATAAGTATATAATACACTGCTGATCACCTACACAGAATGGAGATATATATATATATATATATATATATATATATATATATATATATATATATATATTATATATACACTCATACAGGGGGGATAATAAGTATATAACACACTGCTGTATACCTACACATAATGGAGAGACATATACTTATTATCCCCCTCCTGTATGAGTGTGTGTGTGTGTATATATATATATCTCTCCATTCTGTGTAGGTATACAGCAGTGTATTATATACTTATTATCCCGCCTCCTGTATGAGTGTGTGTGTGTGTGTATATATATATATATATATATATCTCCATTTTGTGTAGGTATACAGCTGTGTATTATATACTTATTATCCCCCTGTATGAGTGTGTATATATATCTCCATTCTGTGTAGGTATACAGCAGTGTATTATATACTTATTATCCTCCTCCTGTATGAGTGTGTATATAATACACTGCTGTATACCTACACAGAATGGAGATATATATACACACTCATACAGGGGGATAATAAGTATATAATACACTGCTGTATACCTACACAGAATGGAGATATATATACACACTCATACAGGGGGATAATAAGTATATAATACACTGCTGTATACCTACACATAATGGAGAGACATATACTTATTATCCCCCTCCTGTATGAGTGTGTATATATCTCTCCATTCTGTGTAGGTATACAGCAGTGTATTATATACTTATTATCCCGCCTCCTGTATGAGTGTGTGTGTGTGTATATATATATATATATATATATATATATATATATATATATATATCTCCATTCTGTGTAGGTATACAGCTGTGTATTATATACTTATTATCCCCCTGTATGAGTGTGTATATATATCTCCATTCTGTGTAGGTATACAGCAGTGTATTATATACTTATTATCCTCCTCCTGTATGAGTGTGTATATAATACACTGCTGTATACCTACACAGAATGGAGATATATATACACACTCATACAGGGGGATAATAAGTATATAATACACTGCTGTATACCTACACAGAATGGAGATATATATACACACACATACAGGAGGATAATAAGTATATAATACACAGTTGTATACCTATACAGAATGCAGAGATAGAGACCCTCTAAAAGTGATGCCACATGATTTACTATACAAAGGGGCCCGCTGAGGCTGTGTCGCCCAAGGGCCCACCAAAACCTGGAGCCGGCCCTGCGTGGGGGTATGAAAATCTTGATGTCATAGATTTTGACTAGTGGGAGGTGCAGGCAAAAAGATTGGTAAATTAAAGAGCCGGGATTGCTCAGATGAGTGCCATTCCTCCATTTATGAGCAGCCCTGCAGAGAAAGTGGTATACACACTCCAACTTCCCATATAGATTCACATGCTGCATGCTCAGCAGGTTGTAATGGGACTCCAATTATGGCAGGCACATTGGCGTTTATAAGGCTTTAAGGCTGCCATAGTTACTCTTTTGGTGAGCAGCTTTCAACTGCTTAGATGCTGTGGTCACCATTGACTACTAAGCAAGCATGTCTTCTGCTGAAAGCAGCCAGCATCAGCCACCAGTTAGGGCCCTATTACACGGGACGATTATAGTGCGAAAAATCGTCATATCATTCGAATTTAACCAATTATCGTTCCGTATAATTGCAGGCAACGAACGAAAAATCATTTGTGTGTCGTTGATTTAGATCTGAACCTAAAATTAATCGCTGCAATTCCACATTTGTTCGCTGTAGTTCCGCATTTTTTCACTAATCGTTCAGTGTAATTGCACGTTTTTCATTGTTTTGCTGGGATCAGATGGAGTAGACAATCATAGTAACAATGTATTCCAAAGAAAAAAAGGAATGAAAAAATTGGACTGCACCTCATAAATAGCATAAATGAATAGAAATTTTATTTTACATAAATGCCAGGGACAAACAAAAAAAACATAAAAACACTTTTTTTTTTTTACATATTTTCTTGTTTGGATATGCATATCATTTTTATATATATATATATATATATATATATATATATATATATATATATTTTCATGACACATGGGATTGGTTTGTTTGGGATGCTGGGTTGGATCTGTGGGTGGGGTTGTTAGGTTTTTTGATGTTTGTATCATGGGCGGTGAGTTATTACCATCTATATTGTTTTTGTTTCTGTGTGCCTAATAGTACACTTTTGTGTTCCAGAATATTCCCTGTATGAAATACCGTATTTCCCTCCTTTTGTATGTCGATGAGTGCCCCAAAAAACGGAAATAAGAATGATCTTTATCTGGACTGGAATCGGACCGTTTTAGTGTGTCTCTCCATGGATTTTCATCTATCCTTTTCTTGTGCAACACTGCATTGGAGGTGAAGATGATCCCTACCTTATTTGGAGTTGGACCTTTTTTGTGAACTTTCCCCTTTTGTGAACTTTCCTCTTTTGGATCTTCATTGCAATTTAACCCATTGGGGCTTTCCTGAGTGGACTTTGGACTTCTACGATAGTGTATAAATATATTGGTCCTCTATTTTTATCTCTATTGGGACTTTATACATATCTTTCGTAAGGTTTTTGACATGTTGCCTAGTGTACATATGTAAATATTTTGTATATAGTTTATAAAATGTACTTGTATTGGGTTGGGTATTCCTCTTGCTGGACCTGGTGCCATCTTGTACGGTCTTCTTTTCATATAAATATATACTATACATTTTATTATTTTATTTATTTATGCAACTGCGCGCAACTTTTGGAGTATGTTTTGACCACGTGTATGGATGCGCATGTATGGTCACGTATGTTTGTGGTCCCTTTTTACATATTGGATTCAATCTATCATTACCACCTCTATATTCATATTTACTAATTCTTTTATATGGATATATTGTTGTTTATCAGACTGCATGTGCTTTATATTTTTATATATATTTTTTTTATTTAGCAACATCTGTATTGATTGTGCTGATTTTTCTAGCGCATGCGCTGCGGGTGTTCATATGCATTTAGAGTTTGCTTGATTTATATTATTTTCAGTGGATATATATTTTTTCTCTGTCGCGCTTGCGCTGAGCAGACTCATGTGAATTCATACTATATCGGGGGCACTCAAAGACTGTGGTATTAAATTTGGGTTGAACAGGTAACCATTCTCTTACGTAATCTATGAATTGCATGCACGGATATACTAGGCGCCGTTATTTTGGGTATTGCGATCATATTATATTTTCCGTTTTAAAACCGCATGCGTTACATCATTTGTTTATCTATTACAATAGTATACAACGTATTTGTTTGTTGCGCATGCGCTGTATATATTGATCCATACTTGGTCTGTTTCATTCACGTCACTTCAATTCACCCTTGTTACGCATGCGCTGTGCACATTTTTGTGCACTTAGACCATATTCTATCTAGACCGCTTTACTATCATGCTAGCAATTTGCATGTATTGGGTGACCACCTCATTACGTGGCTTACCACGTGACTGGAACAAGATGGCGCTGGGTCCATGCAGGGTCTGCCGATCTGTGTCCTCCACATGTGTTTGTGAGCACTGTTTAAGCCATACACCTGTTTATTATTTGTTGATTTATTGAACTGCCTATATATAATAGTATTGGGGATTTGTGTATTCATCCCTGAGGAAGTCCACGTGACGGAACGCGTGGGATGTTTGTTCCTAACCCACTGAAGTGATGGCCATGCTGGTTGTATTATACTAACCTCTTGCACTTTCTTGGACTTGCATTTTGACCGTTTGCATTGTTATTATGTATTGATTTACCTGTTTTGAGTTTTTGACACATAGGATTTGTCACTTATCTTATAGGATATATTGGTTATTTATTCATTCATTTATTATTTATCTATTAATTTATTCTTGGATGGGGACCACGGTCATCACATAAGATATTGTTCAGTGGGTTGGGCTCCACTTGGCCGGATTCGGGCCAGTGGTTTGGTGGTATTTCAATTGTTTTTATGGTTTTTTGTTTGTGCCTGGCATTTATGTAAAATAAAATTTCTATTCATTTATGCCATTTATGAAATGCAGTCCAATTTTTTCTGTCCTTTTTTTCTTTGGAATACATGTATACTCTGGGTTGTTAGGACTTGCACTCATTTATTGATTGGTTCCTTGGTGCCAGTCCGCTTACAATATAGTAATCATAGTAAAAATCACAATAACGATCGCAGTAACGATCGTAACTAATGACCATCGTTCTGTGTAATATGGTGAACGATTTCAGGTTAACAATAAACAATCTTGTTTGTGATTGTTTATCGTTAGTCGTTAAAAGACGCTCAGTGTAATAGGACCCTATGCCAAATTCGCTTTACCAGGCAACATCCCGAAACAGCTGTCTGTAGATTGACACCTGGCCTTGGTTTTTTACTTGTCATTACATTGACTTATAGGGCCACCTAATATGGTGGTTTCTCTACAGGAGCCACCCCCTCTTGAATGAGGCTCCACAGACTCTTGTTTTGCATATTCATGTTTCCCAGGGAGCAATGCACCTAGGATTTCACTGCACTGAACGCTTTAACCGGCAGCGTGATAGTTTGGCTGGTCTCCCTGAGATCAGTGATCTGTTTCTCAAATTGGCATTTTAAGGATATAAAATAAAATTTGTGGATACTTTAACCAAAGCTGAAAAGATTTGTGGAGTTTATCCATTTATTGGTAACACAGCTTTTGTAGGTAAAAGACAGTGGTGGCACTTTTAGACAGAAACTCCAACCCACATCAATACTGCAAATATTTATAGTGTGAACTGCACACTAAAAGCTTGTGCAATACATATTCATGTGAGCAAGAAACAGACTACCTCTGTACCTCTAGAGCAGGGATGAGGAACTTTCGGCCCTCCAGCTGTTGCAAAACTACAATTCCTATCATGATGGGAATTGTAGTTTTGCAAAAGCTGGAGGGCCGAAGGTTCCCCATCCCTGCTCTAGAGCAAACATCTAAAAATGCTTTATGTCCACAAGCAAAACTACTAATACATATGATGAGAGGAGCACATACTACAGTCCATTACGTTTACAGGTGGAAATAGGATTCTAGCCTTTATACATGGACATGAGAAAGCATCTCTCCCAATACCTACACTATTATGCACAGAAAACTGTTTAGTACAAACATCAAATATATGTTTACTACTTATAATTTAACAAACCTCCAAATCACATCATGGACAGGGTCCAAGCACACCCCAAATCCTTGAAGATCTTCTTGTTCAGAATCATTAAATGTAGCACAACTTCCATCCACTTTGTTAATTAGGAGGCATTTAAAGGGTGGAGGCTCCGTCATTGATGCTGGCACTAGACCTAAGGAGTAAGGCATTACACAAGTCAATGCTTGGTGCAAATTTAATCACAAAGTAAAGGTGTTGGTCATTTGTAATATAGCCAAGATATTTTAGAAACAATGTAGTAGGCCTGGCCCAATCCAAACAGTATTATTGTCAACTATATCTGGCTTCATGCCTGTAAAATGGATTGTGGCTGTCAGAAGGGCTGAATCACCTACAGGAAAGCCACAAGACACCATAAGTAATCATTTCTCTGTATGAAGGGAAAAGCATACATACACTCTTCAGAAAGCTGTCACCATTATAAGCACACGTGCATATAGTCATTAGGAGATCATAGGTTTATTTGTAGAGCTTTAACTCTAAAATAGACAAAATGCTAGTGTAAAGGCCTGCAAGACTATAGACAAAAATAATGGTTCCTGATCCAAAGCATTAATTTACATTTTGGTTATTAGGCTTCACTTATCAAGGCTTCCCAGCCCCTGCCAGTCTAAGGGAGGAAAAGAGCCAAAGCAGGTAACAGGCAATTTGCATAATTGCCATTAATATTAATGGGAGCTACGTAAACAGCATAGCCCTGTGAGCTAATGGTCCATTTAAACAGAAAGATTATCTGCCAAAGATTTGAAACCAAAGCCAGGGATGGATTTGAAAAAAAGGGGAAAAATCACAAGTTTTCCCTTATAACCTGATCTCTGTTTATAGTAGGGATGCACGACGCACCAAAATATCGATACTACTATCGATATTTCGGGCAAAAAAAACGATTCGATACCAGGATTTCCTGGTATCGATACTTTATGTTAAGCTGAGAACACGATGGGCGGCTAGCTGAGCGCCGGCCGTGTTCTCTATGTGCCTCTCCCTGCCCCCTGCAGTCTCCTCCTCTGCTCAATTTCAAATAGTCGGCACTTAGCTATTGGTAGTGCCAGCTATTTGAGTGTATAGATGCCGCTGTCACACTGACAGCGGCATCTGAACCCTCCTGAGCCCGCTCCATATACAGTGGGTGTTGGCTACTATGTGTAACAGACCCCCGCTGCTGGTGTCTCTCTGATAACAGAGTCCGGCTCCGCCAGACTCTTATCAGAGAAATGATTTATGCAGAGGAGCCGGAGCTGCACGGAGATCTGGGCTGCTGGAGAGGGAGAGCGGAAGGTCCGGGAGAGGAGGCGGGTGGATGTGCAGCACATGTGAAGATCCAGCCGGCTGGCAGGTGGGAGAGGTGGCCGGGGCTGAGAGGAGCAGATAAGATCGGCTGTAGTGTGTGGGATCCTGTGTAACCTCCTCTTCTCTTCCTCCGCAATCTTGGTAATTGGTGCAGATAGCAGCAGAGCTGTCTTATGGCCCTATTCCACGGGTCGTCACAGAGGAAAAAATGAGCGCTGTCAGCGCTCGTTTGCTCCTCGTTCCCCGCTCGCTACCGCCGCTATTCAACGCAGCAGCAGCGAGTGGGTGAGTGCGGGACGGGCGGCGGGGAGCTACAGGGGGGCTGCCCGGGTGATCGCTGATCGTCCGGGCAGCCCATAGAATATAGCAGCGTCTGCTGCAGACGCTCCTATTCAACGGAGCGACGGCAGCAGATAGCTGCTATATCAGTCGCTTGTTTTTCAACATGTTGAAAAACAAGCGACTGCAACGATCAGCCGACATGAACGATGTTGGCTGATCGTTGCACTCTATTCCACGGGACGATTATCGTCCATAGTGGCCGATATCGGCCTTTAGTCATGGGTGGTGCGGCAGAGCTGCCTTAGTCATGGGTGGTGCGGCAGAGCTGCCTTAGTCATGGGTGGTGCGGCAGAGCTGCCTTAGTCATGGGTGGTGCGGCAGAGCTGCCTTAGTCATGGGTGGTGCGGCAGAGCTGCCTTAGTCATGGGTGGTGCGGCAGAGCTGCCTTAGTCATGGGTGGTGCGGCAGAGCTGCCTTAGTCATGGGTGGTGCGGCAGAGCTGCCTTAGTCATGGGTGGTGCGGCAGAGCTGCCTTAGTCATGGGTGGTGCGGCAGAGCTGCCTTAGTCATGGGTGGTGCGGCAGAGCTGCCTTAGTCATGGGTGGTGCGGCAGAGCTGCCTTAGTCATGGGTGGTGCGGCAGAGCTGCCTTAGTCATGGGTGGTGCGGCAGAGCTGCCTTAGTCATGGGTGGTGCGGCAGAGCTGCCTTAGTCATGGGTGGTGCGGCAGAGCTGCCTTAGTCATGGGTGGTGCGGCAGAGCTGCCTTAGTCATGGGTGGTGCGGCAGAGCTGCCTTAGTCATGGGTGGTGCGGCAGAGCTGCCTTAGTCATGGGTGGTGCGGCAGAGCTGCCTTAGTCATGGGTGGTGCGGCAGAGCTGCCTTAGTCATGGGTGGTGCGGCAGAGCTGCCTTAGTCATGGGTGGTGCGGCAGAGCTGCCTTAGTCATGGGTGGTGCGGCAGAGCTGCCTTAGTCATGGGTGGTGCGGCAGAGCTGCCTTAGTCATGGGTGGTGCGGCAGAGCTGCCTTAGTCATGGGTGGTGCGGCAGAGCTGCCTTAGTCATGGGTGGTGCGGCAGAGCTGCCTTAGTCATGGGTGGTGCGGCAGAGCTGCCTTAGTCATGGGTGGTGCGGCAGAGCTGCCTTAGTCATGGGTGGTGCGGCAGAGCTGCCTTAGTCATGGGTGGTGCGGCAGAGCTGCCTTAGTCATGGGTGGTGCGGCAGAGCTGCCTTAGTCATGGGTGGTGCGGCAGAGCTGCCTTAGTCATGGGTGGTGCGGCAGAGCTGCCTTAGTCATGGGTGGTGCGGCAGAGCTGCCTTAGTCATGGGTGGTGCGGCAGAGCTGCCTTAGTCATGGGTGGTGCGGCAGAGCTGCCTTAGTCATGGGTGGTGCGGCAGAGCTGCCTTAGTCATGGGTGGTGCGGCAGAGCTGCCTTAGTCATGGGTGGTGCGGCAGAGCTGCCTTAGTCATGGGTGGTGCGGCAGAGCTGCCTTAGTCATGGGTGGTGCGGCAGAGCTGCCTTAGTCATGGGTGGTGCGGCAGAGCTGCCTTAGTCATGGGTGGTGCGGCAGAGCTGCCTTAGTCATGGGTGGTGCGGCAGAGCTGCCTTAGTCATGGGTGGTGCGGCAGAGCTGCCTTAGTCATGGGTGGTGCGGCAGAGCTGCCTTAGTCATGGGTGGTGCGGCAGAGCTGCCTTAGTCATGGGTGGTGCGGCAGAGCTGCCTTAGTCATGGGTGGTGCGGCAGAGCTGCCTTAGTCATGGGTGGTGCGGCAGAGCTGCCTTAGTCATGGGTGGTGCGGCAGAGCTGCCTTAGTCATGGGTGGTGCGGCAGAGCTGCCTTAGTCATGGGTGGTGCGGCAGAGCTGCCTTAGTCATGGGTGGTGCGGCAGAGCTGCCTTAGTCATGGGTGGTGCGGCAGAGCTGCCTTAGTCATGGGTGGTGCGGCAGAGCTGCCTTAGTCATGGGTGGTGCGGCAGAGCTGCCTTAGTCATGGGTGGTGCGGCAGAGCTGCCTTAGTCATGGGTGGTGCGGCAGAGCTGCCTTAGTCATGGGTGGTGCGGCAGAGCTGCCTTAGTCATGGGTGGTGCGGCAGAGCTGCCTTAGTCATGGGTGGTGCGGCAGAGCTGCCTTAGTCATGGGTGGTGCGGCAGAGCTGCCTTAGTCATGGGTGGTGCGGCAGAGCTGCCTTAGTCATGGGTGGTGCGGCAGAGCTGCCTTAGTCATGGGTGGTGCGGCAGAGCTGCCTTAGTCATGGGTGGTGCGGCAGAGCTGCCTTAGTCATGGGTGGTGCGGCAGAGCTGCCTTAGTCATGGGTGGTGCGGCAGAGCTGCCTTAGTCATGGGTGGTGCGGCAGAGCTGCCTTAGTCATGGGTGGTGCGGCAGAGCTGCCTTAGTCATGGGTGGTGCGGCAGAGCTGCCTTAGTCATGGGTGGTGCGGCAGAGCTGCCTTAGTCATGGGTGGTGCGGCAGAGCTGCCTTAGTCATGGGTGGTGCGGCAGAGCTGCCTTAGTCATGGGTGGTGCGGCAGAGCTGCCTTAGTCATGGGTGGTGCGGCAGAGCTGCCTTAGTCATGGGTGGTGCGGCAGAGCTGCCTTAGTCATGGGTGGTGCGGCAGAGCTGCCTTAGTCATGGGTGGTGCGGCAGAGCTGCCTTAGTCATGGGTGGTGCGGCAGAGCTGCCTTAGTCATGGGTGGTGCGGCAGAGCTGCCTTAGTCATGGGTGGTGCGGCAGAGCTGCCTTAGTCATGGGTGGTGCGGCAGAGCTGCCTTAGTCATGGGTGGTGCGGCAGAGCTGCCTTAGTCATGGGTGGTGCGGCAGAGCTGCCTTAGTCATGGGTGGTGCGGCAGAGCTGCCTTAGTCATGGGTGGTGCGGCAGAGCTGCCTTAGTCATGGGTGGTGCGGCAGAGCTGCCTTAGTCATGGGTGGTGCGGCAGAGCTGCCTTAGTCATGGGTGGTGCGGCAGAGCTGCCTTAGTCATGGGTGGTGCGGCAGAGCAGCCTTAGTCATGGGTGGTGCGGCAGAGCTGCCTTAGTCATGGGTGGTGCGGCAGAGCTGCCTTAGTCATGGGTGGTGCGGCAGAGCTGCCTTAGTCATGGGTGGTGCGGCAGAGCTGCCTTAGTCATGGGTGGTGCGGCAGAGCTGCCTTAGTCATGGGTGGTGCGGCAGAGCTGCCTTAGTCATGGGTGGTGCGGCAGAGCTGCCTTAGTGATCACTCGGTATAGCGGCAGAGCTGCCTTAGTGATCACTCGGTATAGCAGAGCTGCCTTAGTGATCACTCGGTATAGCAGAGTTGTCTTAGTGATCACTATACTTGGTATAGCAGAGCTGTCTAAACGCTCGGTATAGAAGAGCTGTCTGATCGCTCGGTATAGCAGAGCTGTTTTAGTGATCAGGCTATTTGGAAGAGCAGAATTGTATTATGATAATGACTACTGTATCAGTGATTATGGCACCTGGTTTAGCAGAGCTGTGGAAATGCATACAATAGAATCTGGGCACAGTCCCTGGTGATGGTGACAGCTGCAGCTATTGTATTAGACTCTGGATAGTGGTGATAATCACAAGTACATACTGTTAGATTCTATTGCATCTCATAGTATTCCCAGCCTGTGGCTGTCGGTGAGCTGCAGCCCCCGGCATACCGGTAGCTAAACTATTACGAGACTACAACCCTCAGCATAGCCTGATAGCTGAAATATTACAAAACTACAACCCCCAGTATAGCCTCATAGCTGAAATATTACACATCTACAACCCCCAGCATAGCCTGATAGCTGAATTAGAATAGTATAGTACAGTTTTAACCACAATTAATTAGAAAAAAAATGCAAATTTAATTTTTAACGCCATAAAATGAAAAAAAGTCCATAAATTGGTTATCACTGTAACAGTGCGGATCTGAAGAATATATATAGCATTTCCGATTTATTATATTTGCTGTCTAGGGGGTATTATATTTCTACCACTGTGTTTTGTTTATTTATTTTTTAATACTTTACTAAGTATTGTCCCGGTATTGAGTATTCAAATAAAAAAGTTAGTATCGGTACCGAACTCAAAATTTTGGTATCGTGACATCACTAGTTTATAGTCTGTTTCTGTCTTTGGCTTCAAATCTTTGGCAGATTATCTGTCAGATATTTTTTCTGTGTAAATGGACCCTAAACTGTTCATGTAACTCCAGAGGTTCATTGGGCAATGCAATTTATGCAACTCCCATTTAAGTCAATGGGAGTTACACAAAAAGCATAAAACTGCACTTTATTTTTGCATAATTATCTGTAATTTTTGCATAATCATCATAATGATCTGTGCCCTAACTTTGCACCACCCCTCCGTCCCTCCTCCCCATCCTCTTCATCATTAGGAATGCCACTGGAACATTTTCTCCATGTTGAACACTGCACAGCTGCTTAACGATCCCATGTGCTGGGATGACACAGGTGGAGAATAGGAGGCAATCTGCCTGGAGCATTCCTAATGATAAAGAGGGTGGGGAGGAGGGACAGAGAGGTTGTGCAAAGTTAGGGCACAGATACTGCCGTTTGGCAGGGGCTTTGAGTTTAAAAGTATTTTTTTAGGACAATAACTGCATCACCTGCCGGTACAAGTGGTTTGGGGGGGGGGGGGGGGGGGTCAGATTGTGGTTACAGAGTCACTTTAAGTCACAATTCATTGGCAGAGTGTAGAGCAGAGATGAGTTAGGAGATAGAGTGAGGTGCAGCACTATGGAGAGCTTTGTGGGTGAGCAAAATGAGTTTATGTTGTAATCGGTACATTCAGCATCAGGCAACCAATGTAGAGACTGGCACAGAGGAAGGCACTAGAACAGCACCAGGGCAGAGGAGATGAGCCTCGCTGCTTTATGTAGGTTAGACCGGAAAAGGGAGTGTACAGAGAAGCAAAGGCCTATTAGTAATGAGCTGACTCACTGCACTTCCTGACAGCAGCTCCTTTTGTACCTCAAAGAGCTGAAATCAGACACCGCTCCTCCAGGCTGTAAGGCAGTAATTGTACTCACTGTATATACTGACAGCAGCTTCCTGTGTACCTCTTAGAGCTAAAATAAGACTCCCCTCCTCCAGGCTGGGCTGCCCTTCTCTGTGGTGAGTCTGTCCATAAGGTGGCCGACATGGAGGAGCATGTGACCATGCTCCGCCCCCTAGTGTCCACCACTGAGCCTGTAATATGCCTATGGAGGACACTGGAGGCAGAGCATGGTCACATGCTCCTCCACGTCAGCCATCTTATGGACAGACTCACCACAGAGAAGGGCAGCCCAGCATGGAGGAGGGGAGTCTTATTTTAGCTCTAAGAGGTACACAGGAAGCTGCTGTCAGTATATACAGTGAGTACACTTACTAATACTATACACTGAACTATTTTACTGTAAAGTGGCCAACTCCTTTAAGTTCATATCAATGTGTCAAGGTAGATTTCTCTGCTGACAAAGGGTAAAATCTCCAGCATTTACAAAAACCAAAACTGACATGCTGCAGATTTAGGAACTGCAAAGCAGATCAATTGTCGCTCGCATGTAGAGCAGATATTTTTTTTCTTTTTTTCTGGTACACAGAACATACTGATGGGGAAGCCCTGTAGTGGACTCTTCTTCCACCCAGCAACATGTATCCATATGATGCTGGGAATGGGGAAAGTTTTTGTATCTTCACTGCATTGTAATAGAGGTGGCTACTTCATTACAGTACTGAGAAGGTTCAAACACTTTACTCGCTCTCTGCATCACATTGATACATCATGCTGCCCAGAGAAAGGGTCCACTACAGGGCTTCCACGTCCATAGATTCCGTTTTATACGGAAGGTAGGAATAAACCCTAAAAAACTGCTGCAGATTTTGCACATGGAAAATGTTGATCTTTTTTCCCCCACATGTGACCATGCCATTGTTAACAGGTAAAAAAATATTAAGAGCAAATGACAATTGTACAAATTTTCCACCACTTCCTTTAAAATTCAACTCCGCAATTCCAATAAACATTTTGCTTACCTATGATATGTCGACTTGCAAAGATTTCTGAAGTAGCCAAAACATGCGAGTTTATCAGTGCTTCATCTATCCGCAGAAAGGTTTGGTCTCCACTTGCACCAACCCATGTTGCTTTTCTGCCATACTTTGCACCGATGTTGGGCATAGCAGCAGGCTTTGCATTCCAGTAAGGCATGTCTAGTATTGGCCTTCCAAGCTGCCCTTTCTGGAAGAAACAAAGTATATTGCAATCTTAAAGGCGGGTTCACACTACGGAATGTCCGCGAAATTCCGTCAGCTGTCCGCCCGCACTGGCACGCGCTTTTCTGCCGGCTCCATAGACACCATTCTATGGGCCGGCGTATTCCGCGATCTGCTAAAAGAAGTGACATGACACTTCTTTCAGCGTATAGCAGAATACGCCGGCCCATAGAATGGTGTCTATGGGGCCGGCGGAAAGGCTCCCAGATGTGGGGGGGATAACTGACGGAATTCCGCGGGGGTCTATTTTGGAATCTGGCCGGGGAGGAGGTGGCTGAGAGAAGAGACGTCCACTCACCTCCCCGGATTCAGCGGCGGGTCCCGTATCGTGGCGCTCCGGTCCCCGGCCGCTTCCTGATGTCTGACGCGGGCTCGAGACGTGACGTCTCAAGTCCGCTCAGCCTGTCAGTAACAGAGGCGGGATCCGTTTCAAGTCCGCTCAGATCCCGCCTCTGTCACTGACTGGCTGAGTGGACTTGAGACGTCACGTCTCAAACCCGTGTCAGACACCAGGAAGCGGCCGGGAACCGGGGAGCCGCGATACGGGAACCGCCACTTTTCTCTCAGCCACCTCCTCCCCGGCCAGATCCCAAAATAGCACCCCCCGCCCCCCCCCCCCCCCCCGCTGAAGTACCCCTTTAAGGTTCTTGCAACCCTGAACTTTCGGCACGTTCGGCTCATCTTAGTGTTTATTTTTTTTTTTTTTTTATCTAGTTAAAAAAAAAAAAACGACAAAGGCAAATAACACTACTGCAAACATTCCCCATACAGGAGGTAAAAATTAACAAGCAATAAGTGTATGATCAGGAGGTATCATTTCATGACAGTAAAAATCACATGCATACAATAGGTATTGATTTATTTATTTTTTTAACACTTATATAAACAATGGGGTACTGATAACCCCTCACTAGCGCTGCACTGTGTTGCTGCTTGTTGTCAGGGAGCAAACACCCGTAGGTTCACTGGGGGTATTTGTATATAGGAATATTGGTATTGACATACAGCGCAATGTTTGGCAATCCTTAGTTTATATATGGTTAGTACAAGCAAAGAGTGAAGGATAATGGCTGCAGGTACAAAACAATGATGGATAAAAGAATGGTTGTCTTTACCTTATAGTTGATTGATTTGACGCAGTTCTCGACACATGAATATTGTAAAGTAGATCTCTTTGAGGGTGCTTTGATGCTTGGTAACATGTATTGGTGATGAGAAGATGATAGTAACCTCCGCTGGAGGCGCCCCGGCCGGCGGCACTGCTCCGCGGTGGGTTACGGTGATGTTAGCGGTTCAAAAATTTTCCCGGGAAGGCTGAGTGACGTCACTATTGATACGGGAGCTCAGAGAGACCAAAAAAGTAATCAACGCGTTTCAGCAACGGTAACGGTTGCCCTCGTCAGGATTATGTCCTAATCCTGACGAGGGCAACCGTTACCGTTGCTGAAACGCGTTGATTACTTTTTTGGTCTCTCTGAGCTCCCGTATCAATAGTGACGTCACTCAGCCTTCCCGGGAAAATTTTTGAACCGCTAACATCACCGTAACCCACCGCGGAGCAGTGCCGCCGGCCGGGGCGCCTCCAGCGGAGGTTACTATCATCTTCTCATCACCAATACATGTTACCAAGCATCAAAGCACCCTCAAAGAGATCTACTTTACAATATTCATGTGTCGAGAACTGCGTCAAATCAATCAACTATAAGGTAAAGACAACCATTCTTTTATCCATCATTGTTTTGTACCTGCAGCCATTATCCTTCACTCTTTGCTTGTACTAACCATATATAAACTAAGGATTGCCAAACATTGCGCTGTATGTCAATACCAATATTTCTATATTTTTTAACACTTACTGAGAAACTTCCAAAAGTGAACACTTGGCCATCCATTAAGAGGACTGCAGTGTGATTGCTCCCTGCTGTGACTTGCGTGCTGGGTCCTGGAAGTGCCTGTACCAGGGTCGGACATCCCCTAGAAAAGCAAAGACCATCTTAAACACCATAAAATCACTGCAAGAATATTTTTACAAAAGACTATTGCATGAAAGAGCATAAATGCTGCTTAACCTACGAAGTGTATATTACGTACTTAACGGTAACAAGATGTAGGCCAGATCTGTTTTATAAATTACAAGTGTTTCTTGTAATATATCTACCAGAGCAGAATGAACGAAGAGTCTCCACTTACACTGAGAGAAACTCAAAACCTTACACATGGGAAACCTACAGACACATTATACTTTTAGCTCTCTCTACCATTATGTTCATAGTGGAAGCCGCCACCCTCTGCTGGATGACCTCTACAGGCATACTACTGGTGCTCAACAGACTACATTAACTTGTAATGAAAGCCCTCAGGTTCTGTTGAGGTATCCATCCTCTTGCCTAGAAGATGTGCTGTATGTATGTGACAGCCCCCTTAACCTCCCCGCCGCAAATTTATTGCCTCCATTTTAACACATACACAACTAGAGATGAGCGAACCGGGTTCGGGTTAGAGTCCATCCAAACCCGATCGTTCGGCATTTGATTAGCGGGGGCTGCTGAACTTGGATAAAGCTCTAAGGTTGTCTGGAAAACAAGGATACAGCCAATGACTATATCCATGTTTTCCACATAGCCTTAGGGCTTTATCCAAGTTCAGCAGCCACCGCTAATCAAATGCCAAACGTTTGGGTTCGGATGGACTCGAACCCGAACCCGGTTTGCTCATCTCTATACACAACATATTTTTAAAGAATTTTTTGTGCCATTTTTTCTAATTTTACATTTTTCTATTTAGACTATAAAATAAGATATCTTGTAGTTTTTATTCTCACAAATGGGGCTAAAACTACACTGAGACTTCCTGTACTGTCTATGGTGATAAGAGGAGACTGCTGTAAAGTGTTCTGTACAGCACTGCAACTACATCTGACACCAGTAGATAGAGGAGACAACAGAAACACCCTGTGGAATGTTCTCCCCAAAGGTCACATAGCATGATCAGTGATGTTACACATTAATCTCAAAAGGGACAGAGTCTTTCTTCTGTCTCAAATGTCTGTGAGGCTTGGATGTAAAGCAGGTCACTAAATGTTAATGGCAGCCCCCATAATAACAAAAAGTGACAACAAAAATAATTAGTCAGAAAATAGAAACCGATTAGAATAAAATCAATTTTTCATATCTAAAGCAAATCAGTAAAGAAAAATTAAGCAACACATTCCTTTTAAAACCTATATTATATAACTATGTATTCTTCATGACTGTGTGCCATTCCCCCCATAACCTAATCAGCCCTTTTTTCCCACTAAAACAGTTAATGAGATAACAGGAGGCTGACACTACACCATTACAAGTGTATAAATAGCAGCAAATCATAATTCACAGATTCTTCAAAAAATTTTTTTGCACTTACCTACAACTAACATCACCGTGCCCCAACTGTCCATGTTGACCGTAGCCAAAAGTATAAACGTCACCATTTTCCATTAGTACGACTAAAAGGAAATGGGAAAGCAAAGAAAATGGCATTACACACAGAGCAAACCTAGTTCAGTTACATAAAGAAATAGTCCAAGAACTTATTTGTAAAAAAAATGTTACTTGTCAAAAAGTATTGAAACAATAAAATTCATTGTTGAAATGGATTTAGGGGTTTTCATTTTTAAAGGTTACATTTAAAAACTGTATAAAAGGAAATATCAGATTTTTATTAAAAAAAAAACCACTTCTCAAAGTTTTTACGTAAACTCAATCCTTTTTACGTAAACTCAATCCTTTTTACACTATTTTATTCAATGGATTTAGTTTTCTGGTCAGGATTTGACAAATTTTCATTTTTGTTTTTCCCTCATCACATTGTAAGAGCCATAGCTCATTGGTTGTAATACCATATCCTAGTCACCCCGTGGAAAAACTTATCAGTATTGCTCAGGACAGGACCTTTACAAAAACCTTCTGGGGACCCAATGTGGCAAATGTGGGGTAAAACGGGTGAGGTTTTTGAATGCTTATAGATGAAAGGCATTCCATTCTAGAAGTGATAAAGTAATATCAATATGAAAGCAAACTAGATGGTTTAGTGGACTTTTTCTTCCGATGATCTTCTAGGTTTCTAAATTAAGAAAGAAAGGATACGCAAAATAGCTCTCACACCACTTAGGAAAAGTGGTGTCCTTTCAGTGTTTCACTCCATCTAGGAGCCTTAGGGTACTATTAGACGGCCCAATCAATAATGTAACTGAGCCTATTACCGGAGGAGACGGGAGCGTGAAGATTTAATGTATTAACAGTTTGTTTAATTGTTAGACCTTGCATCTTGCATCGCTAGTTCACTTAGCAGTGTGTGTGGTCGGCGGCCGATGATTTTGGTGTCAGACCACATGACACGATCAGCTGCTGATGGTTGTCATTGGCCATTTGTTGTCTCTTTTACACGGAGCGATAAACCGAACGAATGAGCCTGATTGGGCAGATTATCGCTCCGTATAATAGGTCTCTTAGAACACTGGCTTGGGATATATGGCCAAGCCAAAACTCTCTCCAAAAGGAAAGACTGACCGAGACAGACAATCGTTTCCGGGTTGATGCCCCTGTTCAGTACAGAGTCGGGTGTTAGCAGGATAGTGAAAGGCCTATTGACGTGGGTCAAAGTGATACTCACTAGCCAGTCAACACCCTTCTCTAAACTGAAGAGGGGCAACACTCCCAAAACAGATGTCTGCAGCCTTTACTTTTGGGAGATCTTTGTCTTGACATACATCTCCAGTCATTAATCCCCAAGCTAGTGAAACACTGACTTGAAGGGACAGTACTTATCTTAAGTAATGTGACAGCTATTTCGCATATCCTTACTTCCCAGAATTCCTAGTAGAGAAGTAATGGCCTTTAAGTCTCCACATGTCTTTATGGCGGACTCTCCTTAAGTGAACTAGTATAAATTAGATTGAAATGTTATTAAAAATTATCATTTGGCAAAAAAAAAAAAAAAAAAGTGCTATACCTCATTTCCCCTGTGGGAAACAGCAAAGACTATTGGTGAAAATTGATTTAGGCACAGTAGTCTCAGGGCCCTATTACACAGAGCGATAATTGGCCGACTGGGACGATTATTTTTCCGCGGAACAGAGACAACGATCAGCCGATGAAACAATCATCAGGTGATCGTTGGTTTATGTTTGGACCTAAAATCAGACGCCGACCGCACATCGCTACGTGTAATAGCGATGCGCAGCAGATGTTTGGGCAAAGGCTGCATGGATATGGCCAACGATGCCCATGCAGCCCAATTATCGGGCTGTCTAGTAGCTCTAATAAACGGGAGCCAGTCTAGCAGACCAGCGCTCATTTACTAAAATGATTGGGCCATAGTCGGCCTGTGTAATAGGACCCTTAGTATAAAGGAGAAGGGTCATAAGGCTGTGATGGGACAAAAGATAAGCGAAGCAATACACCTCTTCAAACAAGTAACAGAGCATAACTAATTTAATATTCATTATTCCAGGGATAAGATGGTGGTCACCCTAAAAAGGTTTAATATTTATGTCTATATTTTACATTACAAGTTACATTATCAATAAACTTGTTTAAAGCTTTCTGTGCTGACAGATTTCACTTGTTAGACCATGGAATTACCAAACAAAAAAAACAAACTATAATTTATACTCTCACAATGGTAACATTTCTACTAATGTCATAATATAAAGATGTACCTGAATGATGGAATCCACAGCTAACCTGAACAGCCCGAAGCTCACTGTCAAAGCGAACTGTTCCAGGAGGGTAAGTAGTGATTTTGCTGGCATCTTTCTCCCCCTGTTCTCTGCCTTCATCTGCAACAAATATATATTATGAGAAACCAGGTGCACAAAATAAAGAACTTTCTTTACATTTCAGGGTTTCCACACACTACTAAAGCTCTAAACAACCCTACATTAAAAGTGGCATACTTAAGTGGGAAAAGACAGTTAATTAGCACCACAAGTGAATTAAAGTAAAATAAAAAAAAATATGTATTAACATCACCCATTCATATCTGAAAATAAACCCAACATAACATTTAAAGGACATGTACACTTTCCAATCAATGTTTTTCCCATTGCTCCACAGCATTTAAATAAAATGTTTAAAACAAATAATTTGATTAAACACATTACTATGGTTTATTCCTTAGCTCCATAAGTGGAGAATACAAAATACAATCCTGTAATTGTGTTACTTGTCCTCTACATAGGGAATGCTCACAAAGCAGTTTGGATAATTCCTTTAAAAGTACACTTGTAATCAAAACTGAAAGCAACTGCATTTTCCCCCACATACACTGAAGCAATAAAACATTGTTTAAAAACTAGACACGACCTTTAAAAAGAAAAGTTAGGATTACAGAAGAGCACAATTTAAAACTAAGATATACAGCACCTAACAGGATTTACAACACTTAATAAGAAAAGGCAAGTGGGGAAAATAAAAAGTGGAATAGACAAAAGGTAATTCAGACAGGCGTCATTATAGTCTATGAAAGTCCTTGCCTGCAATCAGACAGGCTGAGCACAAACCCAGGGAGGGATTCACACTGCTGACACACTTCATTCAGCTATATTTTAGTGTGGGTCTCAGCACCAAGACCCCCATCAGCCTAAGCCTTTAACATGTCCCTGCAACACATCCAAATTTGGGTAGTCAGATGCAAGGAGGCCATGGGACTGTGATAAAGAGTATGTGACCATGCTGGGGAACACCTTTGGGCACTTGAGCCTTATTTGTACATTAAAGCAAATCTGTCCGCTGAAATTCACGTTCCACTGGACCTACCTTTGCTGCTTCCAGGTGTCAATCAAGCAGGGAGGGGAAGAGAGGAAGCATTGCAGTTTACAGCTTTTTAGGAGCTTAAGAAAGCCTATTCGTTCCAGAAAAAAAAGCCTTTCTACATCCTAGAAACGCAGACACATCAAGGAGACACGGTAACTTATAAATCTAACAACTATCCAACAGTGTCAGCAGTTTAGAACGTGAATTACAGCTGGCAGAATCCCTTTAGGGTAGCTTTACACGTATCGTTTTGCTGCAGATTTTACTAAATGAATGAACACAGCATCAAATCTGCTGCGGATCCGCAACAGATTTTACAGTGCAGAATTAATGCTGTGTTCTTTCATTTAGTCAAATCTGGTGCGATATGGTACGCGTGAAGCTACCCTTTAAAGACTTGTATCTCGACGATGTAGATGACTAACTAAATAAAACAGGTGCCTGTAATCATGACGACTAGCTAGCCCCATGCTTAGGGCCCTTTTATACAGGCAGAATATCGGCAATGGGCATTACTAGAAGTGCTCATTCAGCAGATGCAACAGGGTGATGTTCAGCAGATAATGAATGTTAATGGCCACGTAATTAATCGTGCCTTGTTAAGGCACAGCAAACGAGCACCAATCCAATTGGTCGACTCTTGTTTGCGGCCAGGGACGGACGAAGATCAATGTGTGTAAGAGGACCTTTAACTTTTACACCACTGTTTTTCTGCCTAGAGTTCTGAATTAACACTTCTCTAAGTAGATTTTGAGTCCTGTGAGAAAGAACATGGCTGACGTTCTACAGCTCTTAGGAAAATTCAGTGTTTCAATACCCTAAATGAAGATGCTGTGTACATATACTGTACATTTTTATGTTTTAATATAGACTCTAGACAAACATTTGTAATAATCACTGTGTAAACCCAGCCTGTGTGTTGGTGGAAAACTACATTTAATAAACAGGGCTCTGTTGTGGTGCTCTTTTTTTTTTTGACTAACAAATAATTTAGCCAGCTTTCAGAAGTTAAAGCGTAACGGTCATGTTTTTTTTTATTGCAGAAGTCAGTAGTATAAGCTATTTTAAGAAACGCTGTAATACGTTTCATCAGCCAAAAAAGCCTCCTTCTGTACTCAAGAAGCAATCTCCCAGCCTCCCCCCCCCCCCCCCGACTTCTTATCTGTGCATTATCAGGCAAACACATTTTCATTACAGAGAAGCCAGTGAAGACGGGTTCTGCTCTCTCCATTGTAAGCCTATGAAGGGGGGAGGGGCTGAGGGAGATGAGGGAGCAGGAAGAGGTGACATGAAGGTCAGCTGTTTGTAGACTCTCTGGGCACCTAAACCGCAGGATTCTGGGGTCAGAAAGGTCAGTGCTCATCTATGAACTTACTGAGAGAAGATTGCAGGGTGTTGTGCTGTGCAGGACTGCTCCGTGCTCAGTCACTCCTAACAGCCCCTCCCCTCTCCATAGCCACATAATGGACACAGAAATCCTGCTTCATTTGATGTGAGGGGGGAGGCTGGGAGATTGCTTTTTCAGTCCAGAAGGAAACTCTTTAAGTACATAAAACCTATTACAGAGTTTCTTAAAATCGCTTGTACTGTTAATATTTAATGTTTTCAGAAAAAGGACCCTGAAATGACAGATACGCTTTAAGTGATCCTGCATTGCTGATAAGTTTTGTTAGTTCTTAAAGAAGAAAAAAAAAATGGGGGCTGAAAGTGACACTGTCACCCCCTTTGTGCATTCTGACATCTCTACCCAGATGTAAACTGTAAATTTAGCGTTTTTCATACCTTATTTCATATCATACATCATGGTGCTTGTTCAATTAAAAAGTGTCCTTTTATCAACTGCAGATTGTATTAAGTGGGCGTGGCCTAACTGCATTATCGCCACTTAGCCCCGCCCACAACAGCACCGTTGGCTCCGATGTAAAGGGGGTGGGGTCTAGGCCTTTTTTTACGAGCCTGTTCCAATGACCGGCAAGGGGGTAGGGCCAACTGTTGTTGTGGGTGGGGCTAAGTGGCGCTAATGCCGCTAGGCCCCGCCCACATAACAATCTGCAGTTGATAAAAGATTACTTTTTACTTGAACAAGCACCATGACGTATATGATATAAAATAAGGTATGAAAACCGCTAAATTTACCCTTTACACCTGTGTAGAGATGTCAGAATGCAAAAAGGAGGTGACCGTGTCAACCAGACATTCACTAGCATCATCTTAGTAGAATTGGTTATAGATTTAGACAGCGCTGCTGAGCCCTTTAAATGTTAAATGAACGAGTCAGAGGGTATGGTTTCTTGGACAAAAGGCATATTGGTCAAACTAGCCAAATTACTACAAAATGAAAGTCCAACCTTGCTCATCATTTTATATTTTACTATAAATAGACCAGATACACTGGTCAACAAATTTTCAAAAGTTTGGTTCAGAAATAAAATTAGCCATTTCTTAATGATTTTTATGTGCTGAATTCAAATATCACAAGGAAAAATGTTAATTGGCTCTAGTTTCTATGATATTGAAGAGTTCTCATGTTACTGTTTTGTGAATTGTATAGAATACAGTATAATAGCCGACATATTTATTACTTCTGCAATCATAAGGAAGCAATTTTACTGTTCATAAACTTTTGAAATATATTCATAGGAAACTTAGTTCTATCTGAAATCAACTACAATTTACAGGCATATCTAAGAATTTTTACAAATTAATTATGTTTATTGAACTCTGGAATGTCAGTCCTTATTCAATGGCTTCTTGGTGCATTTACACATGTCTTTTGTATTCATACATGGGATTGTCTCTGATAACTGTCCAACAGTAATCTGCAAGCATTGATGGGTTCCATTTAACCCGATACCTTAGGCTAGGTACACACTGCATTTTTGCAAGCCGTTTTTCCCATCCGTCTTTATCAAAAACAGATGAAAAACAGATGCATTTGTGTGCATCCATTTTGATCTGTTTTTCCATTGACTTCCATTATAAAAAAAAAAAAAAAAAAAAAAAAAAAGGATCGAAACGGATCAGTTTTTTTTTAACTGACACAAGTAGTGTTGACACTAATTTAGTGTCCATAAAAATAAAAAACAGATCAGTTTTTTTTTTTATAATGGAAGTCAATGGAAAAGCAGATCAAATAGGATGCACACAAATGCATGTTTTTTTTTCATCGGTTTTTCGCAGAAAACGGATGAAAAACACGTATATCAAAAACGCAGTGTGAACCTAGCCTTATACCGTAACGATTGGTCATTCTAAGATAATGCAATATACCAGTTGATGCAATACTGATGCAAACTTTTCCTAGTATTGTATCACAGGCTGTGAGAAGTATAGAAAGTACATCTATATCTTGAAAATTAGAGCCAATTTCAAAATTTGATCATTTCGATCTCAGCACCCCAAAATTAGTTAAGTTCAACTGTTTTAATGTCGGAACCTTTTTGGCTGTTGACCAGTGAATCTGTGCAGGTTAGGAGTCTAACGTAGGAGCAGAAGTATTGAGCTCCAAGGTCCATGCATTGACAAAGGGTATGGTACACATTTATAATTATTTTAATGAACACTCACCTACTGATAGGAGTGCGTAACATTTGTGAAGTAATGTGTGTACAGGTTACCAGTCTATAAACAAAACCCACTTAGTGTAATTGCTAAGCCACACTTGTGCCAACAGATGCTGAACACTTATTTTAAAAAAATTATGCAGCCCATAGTCAACATTATGTTTAAAGTTGGAAATTCACTTTAAATGCTTTAGTTGGATAAATAACTTTTTAAACATTGATGAACTGTTGACAGGTCATACCTAACATACGCAGCCGACACCTCTGCAACCCAATACATAATGTTTGACTATATACCTGTTCTGTTTTAAAGGTTTTCCACAAGTTAAAGAGAAAAAAAAAATTGCTACAGGAAAAGACTGCAATTAAAATAAAAAAACAAAAACACACACACACACACACACACACACACACACACACACACACACACACACACACACACACACACACACTAACAAAACTTTATTGATCCCTACAGTGTCACATGCACTATGTACAGGGCAGCAGCACCTTAAGACACCTGATCAGCAGCAAACTAAGGAATAAGACTCTGATTCTGGTCTTTGTACGTAATCTTTTTTATCTTTTTTTTCTATCCCATTGTGCATGGATTGTGGATGTGGTTGCAACAATTTCCATTTCTCTTATCGGCACGAAATGAAAGCTTGAGAACAACAACTGTGTTATTGCTATGGTAATATGGTAGCAGTTACTCATTCCCAGTAAGTACAAGATGATACAAAAAAAATATATATCTGCTTGTTGTATTTTCACCGCAAGCCATGCAAAAGAAAATATAGTACAGTGGTCCCTCAGGTTACAATATTAATTGGTTCCAGGAAAGCCATTGTATGCTGAAAATATAGTATTTTGGAGACAAAAACTCCATGCAAAACTGGTAACTAGATCTGAAGCCCCAAAGATTAAAAAAAAAAAAAAAAAAAGGCAGATAGCCAATATGGGTTGAGCACGTCCTTACATACAAAAGTCAAAAAGAGGTATTGGAAGCTGTGTATTCCTTTCTATGTAGAGAACTGGGGCATTTTCAGGGTCCTGTACAGATCACACTGAAATATAAAATGAAGCCACCCTCACCTGGCGCCCAGAGCAGATTACCATGGCACAGGTAAAAAGCAGTACAAAACATGTAGTAATACACAGTACTGTAAGAGAGGCGATACTATACAGCCAATCACTGCATGTACTTCAGTTATACTGGGTGGTTACCAGTAAAATGTCCATCTAGCTATTCATATGTGCAGATCCTTACTGACATTGTACGTTGAGGTTGGTCTCAAGTTACAATGGTGGTCCAGAAAGGACCATTGTATGTTACAAATATTGTTACCTGAGACCACGGTAAGTTGAGGGACCGCTGTACCAAACTTTAGCCCATTACAGATCGGGCATAAATGTATACACATGTATACTGTGGAAACAATTTGTCTGCAATAACCCAATATATCTTTATAGCATGCATTTCTACTTGGAGAGACTAGGGGAGAGCCTGTTTTGCAGAGAATGGAGTGAATAAACAGGAAGTTATTACACAGTTAAAACATTACTCAGGTGAACCATTTAGTTAATATAAGTATGTAAGAAAGTTAATGCTATTGCTTCAATGTTAGTTAGTGCAGTGCTTCTCAGTTAAAATCCTCATGACCCACCAACAGGTCAGGTTTTGAGGACTTGCTATACATTGTAAGAATAAGGTTCTAACAATCCCACACATATGGAACATTTTCATGTGACATAAATCAGCATGTGTGAACATACTTTAAAAGGGGTATTTTAAAGGTGTGTTCCCACGTACAAGTTCTGCAGCAGATTTGATGGCGCAGATTCAAAGCAAATCAAATCTGCTGCACATCTTGTATGTATAAACACATCCTATGGGTAGCTACACACATACCCGATTAACAGCGGATTTCACGCTGCGAATCCTGGTAGTGTAAAGTTCAATGTTGATACATATCCCGCTGTGGAATTTTCATTCCGCTGCAAGTACGCAACTCGACCTCTTTAACCCCCGCCACCTGCAGCCCGGAGCCCACAGCCTACATTGACACGTACAGGATCTGCAGTAGATCGGCAGAAGTTTTGATGGCACAGATTTGAAGTTGTGGAAGTTGCAGATTCAAAGTGAAACAAATCTGGGCCATCAAATCTGCTGCAGATCCTGTACATGTAAACGCACCCTAAAGGGGTATTCCAACTTAAAATTGCTGTACTCTGGTCTCTCTGCGGCTTCACAGTGAATAGAGCTGCGGGTCACACACCATATAAGTGGTTCTACTAAAAACAAAAGGTGCCGGGGGTCGACCGAATCTCTTACTTGCCCATAGTTAGTTTTAAGTTGGAATATCCCTTTAAAGGCTATAAGACCATGATTTTTACAATTAATGAGGAGATCCATTATAACACCACAGAACTATTTGGTATTAAGGGAAAAAAAAAAAACCTGAAAACTGCCCAGTTTATCATAGTCCAACCTGCCAGGAATCTTTTAAAGGGACAGCAGAACACAGAAAAAGAACAGACTTTATTAAAGGGTACCTGTTATTAGACAACTGTACTGGAATGGATTGGCATGCAGTAACTCCTGCCAGTGGAAGGTCCGGGGTCAGGTAACTGTGGGTTCCCTGAAAAAGCTGTATTCTGATTTTAAAGGGCTTGTGAATGAAACTCCCGAAGCATGATCATATCCACAATTACTAGGCCTTCCAGTGGCAGCAACAACTGCAGCCGAACAACAGGTACACTTTAAGAGGAGGGACATGTAACGCCTCTGCTGCAAATGTTGTAAACTGAAAAGATCCAGGTAAGCCAGTGGTGAGACATTCACCGCAGTGGAAAGATCAAGGTGCAAGAACAAATTTGTGAGCTCAAGAAAGGACTGGGGTTTTGCCATTTTCCTCTCTAGCGTGAAAGGAAGACTAAATACCTTTTTTCTTGTCCCGCTTATGCTTTAGTTGTGCTGGTAGAATTCTTAATCTGGCTAGAGCCTGCTCTCGGTGGTTCATTATATTAGGACCAGGAAATACAAAAGGGCCTGAGGAGAGACATTTTGCACATGCATGGGATAACTCATAAAATGAAAACAAATTATAAAAAGAAAAATAAACAAAAGATGGAACGCAATGACAGAATATTTTACAAATTCCATGGAATAATGCACTAAATAAACTGCTACAATAATGTGCCTATGGAAATGAAGATTTTACTTTTTTGATATTTGGATATTACATTTCCCAATAGGTCAGTAGTTAAAAATTTGCAGGAAAAACTATGCTTAAGTTTTTCACATGCAATCAACTTTTAACAGAATGCCTTTTTTTAAACGCAAGTGTACTTTCCGATACCAAAATGTAAAACATAAATGTCACAAAAACCCAAATAAAAAAAAGTAAATGTAAATCCACAGAACATGACTAGGAAAACCACAATGGCAACTGATACAAAAAGGTGGTACTAGTCTCCATATAGGGGAAATTTGTACACTATCACAAGAAAATCTTTGATTGTGCACACATGATCAGGCACACATGATCAGGCACCATAAAAAGGAGTACAAAATGCTTAGTGTTTTAACAAAAGCAAAAAATAAAACAATGAATAATGAAGTACACTAGATAAATGAAATAGCAGGGGAGAAAAAAGGAGCTATACACCCAGTCACAGAGCACATGACTTACAGAAAATCTGTATTTATGCACCTAGTAAGAGTCCACTATGGTTAATGTCACAGCTGCTGTTGGAGGAAATATTGTGCTATAAAAGCAACAATAATTTCCTTCCACTAGAACCTATGCTACTCACTGTGATGTAGGACAATTCCCGTTTGTGTCATTTCTTGAATGATTTCTGAAAAAAAATCTACATTGTTTGCCTGATCTGGTCCATACAGGACAAAATAGTTAATGCAAAATGCAGACCAAACCTGCACTGTTGGTAACCGATGTTAACCGAAGCAACCATGAGAACGTGGGGGTCCCAAAGTTACATTTAATATTTGGCTTCAGTATGATTCCATACTACAGAGGTCTGAAAGCAGCTTTGATAAAAGCCACTGGCCTGCTTCATAAAAAGCCTCAGTGAATGTCCTGTTGATAGTACTCTAGTGCATGTAAATAAAGAGAGATGCCGCCAGCTCCTATTACATATTCAGAATTTTCTTAACCTGGAAAACCCCAAGTGCTATTGTGAAATTAAAACTGATTGAACAGCATTTAATTTCTAGGCCTAGTCTATGCATGTCCAATACACGAAGAGGCAAGAATCCCCTTCACTTAGGCTGTATGCTAGATTTAGTTAAATTGGACAGCTCAATGATCTTTAGGAGCTGTAAAGTAAAATCCTTTAGTATGCAGCTACTATGTTGAACTTTTACATATAGATTATAGAATAAGTGTACTTTAGCCACATAATTTTACTACTAAATGATATGGCTTATGCCATCAATAAGATAAACAGAGGTTGATATTTCTTTTACTATGCAATGTTCATATATTTCGAAGCGTACACAGAAATTTCTCATTTAAATATAACCCTTATAACATAGATTTCATTTTTGTTATATGAGTTACATCCTTCTAAATTTACTATAAATCAGGAGACTTTAAGCCCTTAGCGATGCAGCCAATTTATGGTTTGGTTTTTTTTTTAACTCTCCTTGCCTTCTAACAATTAAAATTTTCCATCAACAGACCCATTTGGAGGATCTTTGTGGGTATAAACATGTTTCAATGTTTCATTCTACTATTTGCACAGGAAGTTAGTTTCTCTATGCATTCCTATGAAAGAATGTAGTTTACCGAAGGACTGGGGGATAAAATTAAGCTGGAATCACCGCTTTGAAATTGCAAAATTCTGATCCCAATAACTTTATTTTTCCATCTATAGGGCAGTATGACCACTAATTTTTAGTGCTGTAGTTTTTCTCCATCTCATTTTGGTTTAGTAGGAACTTTGACTGCTTCTTATTTAAAAAAAAAAAAAAAAAGTCTGATTAAAAAAAAAAATTTTGTGTTTGGGACATTTTAGGAGCTTGGACAAAACTACATAAGGTGATACCAAATATGTTTACTTATACTTTGTTAACATTTGAAACATTTTTTAATTTATTTTATTTATTTTTTACACTAGGGAGTTCTTATAAAAATCTTTAAATTGGTTATGCTGATCAATGTATAAAAACCGTTAAATGACTGTGCACTCACTTCATGCAGCCCTAACACTTGTGTGCTATATATGTATGACACAGAAAGTTAAAGGAGGTAAAGGGGTATTTTAGAGTTTAGACATAGAGGGACATTAAAAGCAAAGCAGCAGTATAACACAATCTACATGTATAGTTTTTTTATGGTCACACTTTTGCTCTCTATGTGCTCCTTAGCACTGACATGTAGGCAGCAGACTACAATTCTCATCATGCATTGTGGGCATCACCTCCAGGCTGCTCTTATCTGGTTGTAGTCTAAACTGCTAAAGAGTATTGATGTTCATACACCTTCAATAACTGATGGGCGGCCGATCAGTTGACCGTCAGTTATATCTCCCACCCTTCCCATACACAGGAGCACTCAACATGGCCTCGTTGTTCAGGACGGCCCCACACACTAGACTTATGGCAAAATCCATCCAAGCTAAAGTATATGGGGGCCTTAAGTCTCCATTCCGAGGGTGCCTTTACACAGATTTCTCTGACAGTTTTTAAGCCAAAACCAGGAAAGGATTTAAAAAGGAGAAATCTCAGTCTTTCCTTTATGACCTTTTCTCTATTTATAGTTTGTTCCTGGTTTTGGCTTCAAAAATCTGTCAGATAAATCTCTCTGTGCAAAGTCACCCTTAGGGGGCCATTTACACAGAGATTTATCTGACAGATTTTTGACTGAGATTTCCCCTCATTTAGTATGCATTCCTGGCTTTGTCTTCAAAATTCTGTAAGATAAATGTCTGTGTAAACACACTATTACCTGTGCTTCCTCACAGCTGAGACTCACATCCATTGCTAATTCCCATCTATATCAGTAATTCCCATCTATATCAGTTTCATAGACAAACAGCTCATTCTCCCATAAAGCCCAGTTCTGTAACTGCAAAAGAAGAGCCTGTGGAGCCTCATCTGTTTCTATTATAGTTCTGTAACTGGGCATCCTTGACCAGAAGGCTAAAGCTCAACTAAGGGACATAACTCTTTGCAACAAAGTATAAATCCATTTTAAGCCAGTAAGTGTGGTGACTATGTAAAAAAACTACTAAAAAAATGTTTACTTTTAAATAAAGTCAAGTTTTGTGTACTGGAATACAAGGGGAACCTGTCGCCCCAGAACCCGGGGCAGAGCCCACCCAACCCCCCCGGTAAAGCCCTGATATTTACCCACTTCCTGCCGCTTCCGCCACAGAGAAAATCGCCGCCCAACGGTCTGCGCGCTCTGCATAGGAAATCACTGGAGCAGCAATTTTCTCTTATGTATGTTGGACTCATCTCCTCTCATTTACATATTGAATGCGCAGACTGTCAGGACCGGCAGAAGCGGGTAAGTATCGGGGGCTCTATCGAGGGTCAGACGGGCTGTGCACCTAGTGTTTGGGTGACAGGTTCCCTTTAATGAACCAGAAAGAAAATATGGGTCTCTAAATATAAACACTCTGTGAATGACATAACCTAAATCATACCTTTTCTTATTTTAGATATTTTCTAGAGATGAGCGAACCTCGAGCATGCTCGAGTCGATCCGAACCCGAACTTTCAGCATTTGATTAGCGATGGCTGCTGAAGTTGGATAAAGCCCTAAGGCTATGTGGAAATCATGGATATAGTCATTGGCTGTATCCATGTTTTCCAGACAACCTTAGAGCTTTATCCAAGTTCAGCAGCCCCAGCTAATCACCGAATGTTCAGGTTCGGATCGACTCGAACCCGAACCCGGTTCGCTCATCTCTAATATTTTCACTAACCACCTACTTTATCCCTTACCCTGTAAAGCCTTGATGTTATTGATGCTTTATAGGTGCTTTAGTTTTCTCTTGAGGTGTATTTATGAACAGTATTAGTCCCAAAATTGTCATGAATGAGTATACTATACACATAGATATTGCTTTGCTTACAAATCCGTAATACATTGTTTGGAGTAGTACATACAGTTACCTACAAAGCTCAATGTAAATACTTCGCAACTATTACCAGTTTTCAGGAAAATCGCCATACCTAAATTTCCATTTGGTTTATTATTTCCTAAAAAAAGATAAAATAAAAATAAAATGTGATGTAAAATAAAAATTTTGTGCATATGAAGCAAAATGGTAGAATACAGTCATCTTCCTTCTTGCATGAATAAATTATAGATAAAAATAGCATCCCTGAGACATAAGTTTTTTTATTTACTTTGAATTGCTCCGAAGTTTTATTACCATATCAAATATACAAACACGTTTACCTCTTCCTTCATCTATTCTGTGCCTCCGGTTAACCCTTTGTCTTTTGTCTTCTTGCCGTAATTGAAGGTGCTCATCAATGTTGACCCCTGGCACAGGCACAGCTGAAACAATCAAGATGGAATAATCATACGTAGTCCTATTTTGTAATATTGTCACTTGACAAACGTTGGTAACAGGCCACTTTTATAGATCTACTGTGCAGCTTCCCGAAGCTACCTGCTGCGTCTCCTGCGGTAGCTTTACATTGGGGAAAATGAAGTTTTATTCTGGTGCGCAAGGCCAGGAGAGGAGCGGCAACTAGACATCAGGGCGGGGAGTTGCCCATGACCAATCAGGCAGAGACACCCATTTGTGGCCTCTCTGCTAGTCAATCAACCCCACACTGTGCGCTGACAGACAGAGAGCCGTGACTAGTCAACCTAATGCTCAGTTGATTCCTTCCTAGTACCATGGCATGTGACAATGACCCGCCTGAAAATGGACTCCGCAATCTCCACCCAACAACCAGTAGACCCTGACAATCTGTGGTTTGAAGTGGCCAGAGCACAGAAGCATGCACTGCAGCCTTTTCAATGCTTTTCCTTGCATCAATGTACAGTTTGTTGCGTTGGTGCAGGGTCCTGCACCGCTGTGCCATTTAAAGTGATACTTTGCATAGCTCTAAAGCCTAAATTCCGCCTGTCTCACCTGGGCAGGGCTTGACAACTGAGCCCCACCCACATAGCCGGCGTAGGCCCTGTACCTCAGTGATGGCATCAGCGTTTAGGCCATGCCCCCTTGGCGGCCATTGGAAAGCATTTTTCACTGGATCAAGCATCAAGAAATCTATTATAACCTATTATCTATATAACCTTCTAATGCAAGGTATGAACACTGCAGAATTGAGTTTTTTTAGGTGTGTAGAGAAGTCCTCATACAGAAAGGGTTGACAGTATCTCTTAAGTGAAGACTATACTACAAAACCTTACACCACCAATAAACACAGACTAGAGGTACATTTACAGGTGCTCATAGTCTGTGTGCCAGGAATTGGACCCAAGACAATTATTTATGGCCTACCCTTAGGCTAGACCATCACATTTTAAAAGCCCAGGAAATCCCTTTAAACTTAAAGCTAAAATGTTGCACTGTACATAAACATGATACTGTTTTCATTTTCGATCTTCCTACAACCTATTTAAAGCAAAAAAAAAAAAAAAAAAAAAAGAAGAAAGTAGAGATTTTAAAATAAATTAAAATTTCACACCTTTACCTAGAAGGAGGTCCAAAGGAATCATCTCCTTCACTGCATCTAGGATTCCTCTTTGTCGTGCATCATGGCCATCTAACTCTCTAGCACAAGCCTTGCAGCAGCCACACACAGCACAGCCAGATTCTCCAGAGCCACAACCACAAACTCTAGATGAGAGGGGGGGAGAAAAATTAAGTGAGGAAATCATTTTAATTTGTTTAATTCTCCATCTACTTTAATGATTCTATTTTGATCACCTACCCGCCAGGAACACGGTCTGGCCGTCCACTGCTAACACAGCTGGCTCCATATCCTGTACAGTCTCCACACACTGTACAAACCATACAATGCTCTAACTTCCATTTGTGCATTCGAGGTGGACACATTACAGATTTCTCATCTTTCTCATCCAGATCTTCCTCAAGATCTTCATCCATTGCTGTAGCCATATTTTCAACACCAAACCCTATTAAGTAGGAAAATAAAATTGTGGAAGTCAAGTTCCAAATAGAGAGGAACACACGTTTAAGCTTATGCTTAACCCCTTAGCGACCCATGACGTACCTGGTACGTCATGGTGCGGCGGGGGGTGTTCAGAGCGGGGTCCCGCCGGAACCCAGCTCTGAACGGCACCACTCCCGGCTACAATCTGCAGCCGGGCAGTGCCTCTATTAGCCGGCGCGGGTCCCGTTGCCGCGCCGGCTAATTAAGCACTTCAATGCAGATGTCAAACCTGACAGCTGCATTGAATGCTTTATTACTCATATCCCTGGTGTCTAGTGGGTCGGATCAGTTCTTCTGCCCGTGCCGGGCCTCAGCGTCGCAATGACACTGATCCCGACTCGGCAATAGATTGCTGTGGCTTGCAGCAGGCCAAAGCAATCTATGACCGATGTAATCGATCTTTGCTGTGTATATACACAAGTCCCCCAGGGGGACTTCTAGTTTATGTAAAAAAAAAAAAGTAAAGAAGTGTTTTTATTAATAAAAAATCCCCTCCCCTAATAAAAGTCCAAATCACCCCCCTTTTCCCATTTTATAAATATAAATTAACAAATAAACATACATATTTGGTATCGCCACACACGTAATTGCCAGAACTATTAAATTATCACATTCCTGATCTCGCACGGTAAACGGCGTAAGCGCAAAAAAATTCCAAAGTGCAAAATTGCACATTTTTGGTCGCATCAAATCCAGAAAAAATGTAATAAAATGTGATCAAAAAGTCGTATATGCGCAATCAAGGTACCGATAGAAAGAACACATCATGGTGCAAAAAATGACACCTCACACAGCCCCATAGACCAAAGGATAAAAGCATTATAAGTCTGGGAATAGAGCGATTTTAAGGAACATACACTCACCGGCCACTTTATTAGGTACACCATGCTAGTAACGGGTTGGACCCCCTTTTGCCTTCAGAACTGCCTCAATTCTTCGTGGCATAGATACAACAAGGTGCTGGAAGCATTCCTCAGAGATTTTGGTCCATATTGACATGATGGCATCACACAGTTGTCGCAGATTTATCGGCTGCACATCCATGATGCGAATCTCCCGTTCCACCACATCCCAAAGATGCTCTATTGGATTGAGATCTGGTGACTGGAGGCCATTTGAGTACAGTGAACTCATTGTCATGTTCAAGAAACCAGTCTGAGATGATTCTAGCTTTATGACATGGCGCATTATCCTGCTGAAAGTAGCCATCAGATGTTGGGTACATTGTGGTCATAAAGGGATGGACATGGTCAGCAACAATACTCAGGTAGGCTGTGGCGTTGCAACGATGCTCAATTGGTACCAAGGGGCCCAAAGAGTACCAAGAAAATATTCCCCACACCATGACACCACCACCACCAGCCTGAAACGTTGATACAAGGCAGGATGGATCCATGCTTTCATGTTGTTGACGCCAAATTCTGACCCTACCATCCGAATGTCGCAGCAGTAATCGAGACTCATCAGACCAGGCAACGTTTTTCCAATCTTCTACTGTCCAATTTCGATGAACTTGTGCAAATTTTAGGCTCCGTTTCCTGTTCTTAGCTGAAAGGAGTGGCACCCGGTGTGGTCTTCTGCTGCTGTAGCCCATCTGCCTCAAAGTTCGACGTACTGTGCGTTCAGAGATGCTCTTCTGCCTACCTTGGTTGTAATGGTTGGCTATTTGAGTCACTGTTGCCTTTCTATCAGCTCGAACCAGTCTGCCCATTCTCCTCTGACCTCAACAAGGCATTTCCGCCCACAGAACTGCCGCTCACTGGATGTTTTTTCTTTTTCGGACCATTATCTGTAAACCCTAGAGATGGTTGTGCGTGAAAATCCCAGTAGATCAGCAGTTTCTGAAATACTCAGACCAGCCCTTCTGGCACCAACAACCATGCCACGTTCAAAGGCACTCAAATCACCTTTCTTCCCCATACTGATGCTCGGTTTGAACTGCAGGAGATTGTCTTGACCATGTCTACATGCCTAAATGCACTGAGTTGCCGCCATGTGATTGGCTGATTAGAAATTAAGTGGTAACGTGCAGTTGGACAGGTGTACCTAATAAAGTGGCCGGTGAGTGTATATTTGTTAACAATGGTTTGAATTTTTTAAAAGCCATCAGATAAAAGAAAAGTTATACATGTTATATATTGTTGTAATCGGAACAAAACTCCCCTAAATCAAAACAAATTCTTTTTTTTTTTTTTTCAATTTGAAAGCGCAAATGATTTTTTTTCCGGTTTTGCTGCATATTTTATGAAAAAATAATGCCTGCCATTGCAAAGTACAATTGGTTTCACAAAAAAATAAGCGCTCATATAAGTCTCTAGGTGAAAAAATGCAAGCGCTATGGACTTTTAAACATAAAATGGAAAAAGCAAATGCACAAAAACGAAAATTGGCTTTGACCTTAAGAGGTTAATATCCGATGTTCACTAGTCATATTTTTATTGTTCTTTCACATGTTTTAGTCCAGTGAAGTTCTAGTTTGGAGTCATAGTAGACACGTAGTACACTGGTCCCGCAACTTACAATGGCCTCAAGATACAATATTTTCAAGATACAATGGTAAAACTTTTTGGACCATAGTAACTTGAGACCAGACTCAACATACAATGCTACAGACAGTCCAGATCTGCGGCACATGTAAATAACTGAGTGATCAACCAATGAAACTGGCCATTTTACTGGTAAAACCAGTAAAACCAAGTATTCCTGAAATGCATGCACTGGCTGGCTGGCTAGTAGTGATTCTCTAGAGCAGTGCTTCTCAAACTGAGGCGGGCCTCACCAGTGAGGCGACCCCTAGTTACTGGTGAAGCCCAACTGAGGAGCCAGTTTTCACAAAGTAACTATGATCTGCACAGTCCTTTTGCTTTTTGCAGAAAGCTCCATTTTAGCAACATTATTAATTTATTTTGTACTTAATTTATTAGTATATAGAGCTTGGGAGATAGGTAAAAGGTAGCCCTAGAATTATTTTCATCTTTTAAATGAACTTTTACCACAGATAATAAGGCCCAGGCACTCTCTTGGTCAGTCTGGTGTGGCCCAGGCATTGCCTTGGTCTGTTGGGTGAGGCTGCAGCAGAAAAAGTTTGAGAAGCGCTGCTCTAGAGTATTGTGTGATACTAAATGTCCTGTACTGCTCTTTACCTGTGCAAGCTTGATCTGCTCCTTTGTGCACCAGGTGAGGGTGGCTTCATTATATTTTTCTGAGACCCTGTATGATCTGTACACGACTCTGAAAATGCTCTCATCTTCTACTTAGAAAGTAATTTACAGTCTCCAGTCACTCTGGCTGCGATATGTAAGGACTTGCTTTATCCCTATTAGTTAGCTGCTCAACAGACAATATTTTCAACATACCATAGTCGTCCTGGAACCAATAAATAATGTATGTTGAGGACCCACTGTATTTATTAGGAAACTGTATCACAAGCAATTCTGCAAATAATTTGGCTTGAAAGATTTCTGTAACAAATGACTGACTATGGAGAAAAAAAACTCGCTAGGGCTAATTTCTTGTGCTTTAGGGGGTTTTGAAAGTAAAGGGAAAACACATTACAAAGATCTCACATATTTTTAGCAAGAATGTCCCCTGTTAAAACTACTGTGTCAATAAAGGCATTATCAATGCGAACCAATTGCAGTAAAAATGTATGGTGCTTTGCAATGCACCCCCCCCCCCTCCCAAACCGCTTTAACATAATTTAACAATTATATGACTTGTCTTAATTCCTATCGTTGTTAAAGAAAAAAAATGCTTTAACTTTTTAAGGACAAAGCCAATTTTCTTTTTTGCTCTCTTTTTCTCCTCCTTGTGTTTAAATAACCATAATGCTTAGATTATTTCAGCTACAGACCTATATAAGGACTTCTAAGTGTACTTTGCATTAACCAACTTCTTTTTTCCATAACTAAAAAGAAAAGAGGCAAAAAACGGCACAGGCGCCTCGTGTGATACCAGAGGGATTAGGTTGATAAAGAAAGAGCGGTAGCGTGCTCACCTTTTAGCCACTTGGGCTAGTAGCATATCACCCTAAACAGGGTATGGATCTTGGGTGAATCCTTCACAACTCGACTATGGTTCGGCTGATGAATCCTGGACTGCAAATGCTGGTAGTACCTCCAAGACGGGATACTCCTCACAGAGAGCCCGTAAAGTGAACACAGTGAAAATAAAAAAAGAAAAAAAGGAGGTAAAAGCAAAACCAGCGCTGTCTCTGGAGTATCTTGGATCAATTATAAGTAGAACAGTAACAATTTATTGCACAACTCTGTGCAATAAATTGTTACTGTTCTACTTATAATTGATCCAAGATACTGGCTTTACTCCAGAGACAGCGCTGGTTTTGCTTTTACCTCCTTTTTTTCTTTTCACTTTTTTCCATAAAATATGCTGCACGACCAGAAAAAAATTGTTTGCGCAGTGAAATTGAAAAAAAGGGCATTTAGTTTTATTTGTTGAAAGTTGAAATTGCTCTATTCCCATATTTATAACACTTTTATTTTTTGGTCTATGGGGCTGTGTGAGGTGTAATTTTTTGCGCCATGATCTGTACTTTCTATTAGTACTTTGATTGCATATATGGGACTTTTTGATTGCTTTTTATTACACTTTTTCTGGATTTGAAGTGACCAAAAATAATCAATTTTGCATTTTGGCGGGTTTTTACGCTTACACCGTTTATCGTACGAGATCAGGAATGTGATAATTTAATAGTTTGGCTGATTATGCACACGGCGATACCAAATATGTATGCATGCATGTATGTATGCATGCATGCATGCATGCATGCATGTATGTATGTATGTATGTATGTATGTTTATTTAATTTTATTTATAAAATATGAAAAGGGGGAGGACTCTTATTATTACTGCAGTGATCGCTCATAGAGATCACTGCAGTGTACTTACAATAAACTGATCAATGAGATCAGTGTTAGATTGCTTAGGGCTGCTGCAGCCAGAAGCAATCTATTGCCGAGCCAGGATCAGCGTCATATAGACGCTGAGGCCCAGCCGGGTAAGCAGAAGAGTTCGCCACTCCGCGATTGCATTGCGGAGGGCGATCTCCCCCACTAAACACCAGGGAAAGCGCTGCAACGCTATTTAGATGCAGCTGTCAGCTTTGACAGCTGCATCTAATTAGCCAGCCACCGCGTGCAGTCCCTGGATGTACAAAACAGCCGGGTGCCACGCGCTGCAGAGAGGGACGGCGGTGGGAGCCCTCTCTGCTTCCCCCTAACGGCGGCATGACGAGTATACTCTGTATGTGTTGTTAAGTGGTTATATAAAGAGGAACATACAACTAAGTTATTCCTCTACAAAAAAAAAAAGTTAGATTTACATGAGGAAAAGTATAATAAAGCAACTTATTTTACCTTTTCCACCTTGACTTAGAGCTCCAGTGTCTCTTCCGCATTGTCCCTTGTTATTTACGCCAAATGTCCATACTTCACCCTTCTTAGTCAGAACACATGTATGTGCTTTCCCCATAGCCACCTGAGTAACAAAGTGCCCTTTCAGGTCGGTAACCAAATCTGTAAAATAAAGGCAACTCCCTTACAACTTGGATTTTTGCTTTGAAATATAAATTAATAATGATTACAGATGAGCAAACCTTGAGCGCGCTTTGGTTTGTCTGGACCCAAGCCTGTGGAATTTGATTACCAGTGGGCTGAAGAAGTTGGATACAGAACTAAGGCTGCCTGGAAAACGACAACAGCCATAGGAGGAGATGTTCACCCATGGCAGAACGGCTGCTGTCTGAGATGTTTAACCCAGCTGGTACTGCAGTACAAGCCGGGTTCACAACATTTATTTTTTTTAATTGCAATGTGGGCACATTCTGGTGTGCCCACACTCTAATTGGCCAGAGCAGAGGATATAAACCATGGCCGGAGCTGTACTTTACATTGTCTGAACAGTCTATTTCTGTGCGGCATCATAGAATCCCGGCTGAAGACAAAAACTAAAATGCTAATTATTTAAAAATCAAATGACGATTTATTTAATTTATTTATTCTGTCCCTAGCAGTTGAGATGTATGTATGTAGGTTGTATCTATGATAAACATTACAGACCTCTCCATTCTTTTTAGGGGGAATAGGCAAGGACATTCAAGCGGTAGCCGCAATTAATTTTACTTGTATTCTGCTTGAAATTCCACCCGTAAAATATGTGAGCAATGTCCCATTGTGTTAAAGAGGATTTACGCTCTGTTGCTCACACTGAGAAATTTACACACGGAATCTTAAAGCGTAACTGTCTTTTTTTTTATTGCAAAAATCTGTAGTATAAGCCATTTTAAGAAACTCTGTAATAGGTTTTATCAGCCAAAAAAGACTCCTTCTGTACTCAAGAAGCAATCTCCCAGCCTTTCCCCCTGACTTCTTATCTGTGCATTATCAGGCAAACACGTCTTCATTACAGAGAAGCCAGTGAAGACGGGCTCTGCTCTCTCCATTCTATCCTTATGGAGGGGGGAGGGGCCAAGGGAGAGTGAGCAGGGAGAGGTGACATGAAGGTCAGCTGTTTGTAGACTCTCTGGGCACCTAAAACGCAGGATTCTGGGGTCAGAAAGGTCAGTGCTCATCTATGAACTTACTGAGAGAAGATTGCAGGGTGTTGTGCTTTGCAAGACTGCTCCGTGCTCAGTCACTCCTAACAGCCCCTCCCCTCTCCATAGCCACATAATGGAGACAGAAATCCTGCTTCTTCTGAAGTGAGGGGGGAGGCTGGGAGATTGCTTTTTCAGTCCAGAAGGAAACTCTTTTGGTTTATAAAACCTATTACAGAGTTTCTTAAAATCGCTTGTACTATTGATATTTAATGTTTTAAAAAAAATGACCCTGAAATGACAGTTATGCTTTAAGCCGCAGTTTCAACCCAAACAAACCCAAGGTGGGAAAACTAGTAAAATCAGAAGTGTATCAAATCCTATTTTCCCCACTTATTTGTGGCTACACTGGAGGTCCAGTTCATCAAATGTGTAAGCTGGAAGCCATAAGGTATGTTGGGCCAGGTTTCACCATTAGTACACAATGTTATGTCATATTTGCAGTGACATTGGCTTACATTTAACACTTGTTTTTGTAAGAGAACTCTTATGCAACATTGGGTAATATTGCTGTCTAGAACGTTGGTTATGCCAGTCTAAGTATCTCACACTGACACAAAGGAATAGAGGCTTATGAGCCAGAGGCAACACGTCAGGCTACAAAGCACTGGCAAGCTGCAGCCATCAGGTTCCACCACTGAATTAGGCAAGGGCTATACGGAACCAAAACATTTGTGGGTGTTGCAGTCACCAAACTTTCTTACAGTTGCATTATAGCCATAACAAAGGTAAGGTCAATGCTGGCAAAGTCATTTGCAAATGGCTACATGTTGCTCTTGTTTTTTATTTCTCTTTTATGCACGAAACATCATTGAAAAAAACAGGTCATCAGTAGAGATGAGCGAACCTTGAGCATGCTCAAGTCCATCTGAACCTGAACTTTCGGCATTTGATTAGCGGTGGCTGCTGAACTTGGATAAAGCCCTAAGGCTATGTGGAAATCATGGATCTAGTCATTGGCTGTATCCATGTTTTCCAGACAACCTTAAGAGCTTTATCCAAGTTCAGCAGCCCCCGCTAATCAAATGCCGAACGTTCGGGTTCGGATTGACTCAAACCCGGTTCGCTCATCTCTATTCATCAGTAAATAAAAAGGTGAAACAAAGTACAAGAGGCAGTTCATTACTCTGAATGTAAACAGCAAGCAGGTTAGGGAATTATGAAATGTGAAGGAAAACACAGCTACACTCCAAGACAATCACAATGCATTTTTTTCACTCACTTGAGCTGTCAGAATAAATGGCATCTTTTCCAAACATGTACAGTTCACCATCCTTTGTAATGACAGAACTGCTCCCATTATTGCACGCTGTGGTAAGAACAAACTTCCCTTCTATTTTGATCATCTTTTTTGGCTTGTATGGTTTTGACTGTCTTCTGCTCTTTGCTGTAAATTGTAAAGGTTAGCAAAAACATGTTTTAGTATTTAATGATTGTTACAATATTTCCATGTGCAAGTGGTGGCTCGGCCACACTAGCGTTTTAACATGAAACTGACAGATCCGATCACTTTTTGTAAACGCATAGCCAAAGACGGATTTGCTAACGGATGTCAACGGATGCAAACTGTAGCCAAAAATGGTAGTGTATCCATTTTAGTAAAATTAGTGGAAGCTTGCCATACGTTTGCTTCCATTGTCATCTGTTTGTAATTCCGTTCGTGTCCATTTTTCACAGTTTATTTTTCCCAGATCCTCCCCTTCCTTCCCAGAAGAACTTCCTGTCCTCTTTCCCCTTCTGCGCATGCTCCAACTAGAAAACAGAATGGGGCGGAAACTTGAACGGACGCAAACGGATTAACCTTCCGTTTCGATCCGTAGCCATTGACTATCATTATAAAAAAACTTTTTTTTAAAAAGGATTGCAACGATACGTTTAAGTTCCGTTTTTGAAAACGAAAAAAAAATAAAAATACTGCAAACACAATTATTCGTCCGTTCAGAAAAGCACTATTTGGTCAAACGGAGCACAATAAAATGTCATTGAAACTTATGGGGATTATAATGGATCCGACAATTTCCGTTTCGCTTTCTCTAACATGGAAAAGGATGACGGAATGGTGCCGGAAGGACGAACGCTAATGTAAACGTAGCCTTAAAGATACTGACTTGATTCTCCATCTTCTCCTTTACTCGCTGTTCCTGTGAAAAAAACACTACCATCGTCGGCAGTGAGTAAGGCATGGGATCCATCATGACCAACGGAGAACTGGATAATCTTTGGAGATTTTGTTATGGGTAGCTCCACCCAT
The DNA here is from genome assembly GCF_027789765.1 of Dendropsophus ebraccatus. Lineage (NCBI taxonomy): Eukaryota > Metazoa > Chordata > Amphibia > Anura > Hylidae > Dendropsophus > Dendropsophus ebraccatus. The sequence continues at coordinate 82,435,870 of NC_091458.1, forward strand.
TTTCCAGAAGAGGGGCCACCTTGCTTGATTCCAAGGCTCTGATATTTACCAGTGTAATAAACCTAAAATACATTTAATAAAAAAAATATATATTATAGTCACAAGCTCCTGAAAATCAAGTGCTCAGTAATCCTAAAAGGCCACTGCATATAATAGTGTTAAAACCCAGGGGTTGCTAGGTGGATTTTGCAAGAGAAGTTTATGTACTGATACGGTACTTGTCCTGGGGCTCGAGTGGTGTATCCCCTACCTGGATCCATTCCCCCCTTCTTTTTTTATCCCTCCCCCTGCTGCACGCTGTCACACATAATTACTATTGATGATCGATGTCCCGCAATGCGGCTTCAGTAAGGTCCTGTGGCGCTGTTCAAATCCTGTGGTGTTCATCACAGCTCTTCTGACACCTCCTCTTTCTCCAGGGCACTTGAAGGCCGTAAGTCGTGGTCTACATTGCATCTCTATGAGAGTGCTCCCTAGCTGCAGGCCAGTCTGTAAAGCTGCCACGTGGGCACCAGCAGGATTTGAACAGCACCATGGGACCGGACTGAAGCTGTGCCGTGGGACACCGATCAACATTAGTAAGTATATGTGCCAGCATGCAGTGGGGGGGGAGGGATTTAAAAAAGGGAGAAAAAAAGGGGGGGGGGGGGGGCGGGGGAATCCTTCTTTAAATAGGAACTTTTACTGTAAGGTTTTCTTCAAGAGTCACTGTCCTTTAAAAAAAATTTTTTTGCAGAAATCAGTAGTACAAGCGATTTTAACCTTTGTCAGGCTGCATAATTTTACAACCTTAACAGGCTGCAGAGGTACAATTGTACCTTCATATAAATCCACTGTGGGAAGACTTTCTCCTTTACTTGGTTTCAGAAACTAAAGTTCATTCAGCTACAAATGAGCTGTTCTTCCCAGATACAATCATGATTTTGTTCATGTGCATATTTTACCCAGTATATACCAGTATGAATTTAACCAGTATATACCTTCAAAACCAGCTAAATATGGCATAAAGATTTTCTGGGCTTGTGACTCGTCAAACGCCTACCCATTACAAGATCAGCTCTACACTGGGAAACCAACTGATGGTCCTCGACAAGTAAACATTGGTGAACAAACAGTATTGGACCTAGTGAGCTCATATAAAGGCTCTGGAAGAAATGTCACTACCGATAACTTCTTTACAACTATGGAACTAGCTAAGCTATTGAACTCCTAGAACATGACACTACTTGGTACAGTGAGAAAGTTTCCTACCTAGCAACATGCAGCCTGTCAAAGAAATGCCTGTAAATGCAACAAATTTTGCCTACAATCATGATGCAACAGTCTGTTCATATGTACTAAAGAAAAACAAATCAGTTATGCTTCTATCATCTATACACATGACGGGAGAAGTTGAAGAGACACTAGCAGCCAAGCCAGAGATAATAAAATACTACAACAAAACAAAAGGCGGAGTTGATGTTATGGATAAAATGTTGGGCGAGTACGCTGTGAAACGACGAACATTACGTTGGCCTCTGGCATTTTTCTACAATATGATTAACGTCACTGGGTTAGCATCCTACATAGTCTACAGAGAACACAATCAAACTCCAGCACAAAGGATCAACGAAGAAAGTTCCTGAAAGATCTCACAAATCAGCTGTGTATGCCTGCAATTGAAGATCATAGTACAAAACGAATGATGACGAGAAACCATTTTCTTCGAGGTGCAGTAGAAATAATGCTTGGACGATGCATTGTGGTAGCATCGCAAGCAGCAGCTGACCCTCAAATACCTCATGGTAGTCGTGGACCCTCCCCTGTTGTTGGTAGTTGCTACGTCTGCCAAGACTTGAGGCTAAAACAACATAAGACTAGAAAGTCTTGTGTGAAACCCATTTGCGATGAACACTCGGTAGCAAAGACAACATGCATTACTTGCGAAGAAAATCAGTAAAAAAAAGTTTTACATTTTCTTTTATAATGTAAATGAACAGGTTTTTTTTACTTGTTTATAATAAAATTGCATTATCATTAAAAAAAAAATATTCTTTTTTCCTTGCATTATCTTCATTCAAAATATATATGAGGGTACATTTGTACCTATGCAGCTTGTTATGGATGCAAAAATATCTCGACCCCTTATCTCGGAAGGGGGTGGAGATATTTTATTGAAATTTTCGCAAAGATGTCCCGAAATTTCAGCCCTCTACGCCTTTTTGAAAAAAAGTTATTGTAATTTTAAAACGGAATAGGTACAATTGTACCTAGTCAGCCGGACAAAGTTTAAGAAACTCTGTAATTGGGTTTTCTATGGAGAGGGGAGGGGTGGAGGGAGATGAAGCACCAAAACAGGACAACAAAGTTAATTTACAGCTACATCACAGGGCTATCTCCTCAGTCAGCACTGAACTCTTGACCCCTGAATACTGGCTTTCACACAGCTCCCACTGTGTAATCCTTTGTTCTCCACTGGCGACTAATCTCCCTCCTCACGTCGCCATAGGTTAGTCAGGGCTCAACTGATGTAAAAGAGTCAAGATTTCCTGATAATGGGCAGTAAATATGAGAGGGGGGGGGGACTGGGGAAAGGCTTTTTGAATGCAGATAATGGCATATTTGCCTAATAAACCAAATTAAAAGTTTCTTAAAAATCGCCTGGACTATTTTTATTTAGATTTTTTTTTTGCAGGAATCAAAACACGACAGTGACAGTTATTTCAATAATGGTGCAAGACACGTATTGTAAGTTTAGTGACAGACCTCATGTAATACTTTATATTTCTAACAGGTATACTGAGTTTTGAACAGTCTCTGTAAAATCACTGCTGTGGTAGGTAAACTTCAGATTCTTGAATAGACTTGGGGGGGGGGGGGGGGGGGGGGGGGGGGGGGGGGGGGGGGGGGGGGGGGGGGGGGGGGGGGGGGAAGCACAGTGGGCTATCTTAAAGCAACTCTGTGACCACAATCTGACCCCCCTAAACTGCTTGTACCTTCAGATAGCTGCTTTTAATCCAAGATCTGTCCTGGGGTCCGTTCGGCAGGTGATGCAGTTATTGTTCTAAAAAAAACAACTTTTAACCTGGCAGCCCTGTGCCCAACGGCCGTAGCCTAGATCGTGTATGCATTAGGCTGGCACAACTTCTCCATCCCTCCTCCCCGCCCTCCTCATCATTAGGAATGCCCAGGCAGATTGTCTCCTATTCATCACCTGTGTCAGCACGGCACATGAGCTGCATCATTAAGGCCCCTGTGCAATGTTTAGACAGGAGAAAGTGTTCTAGAGCAGTGGTGTCAAACTTAAATACACAGTGGGCCAAAATTAAAAAATTGGACAAAGTCGCGGGCCAACCATGATAATTATTGAAGTGCGAATGCCGCGGTGTCAGAGCATCGTGCGTTGTTTCTGGCACTGTCAGTGGTGTACGTCTCCCAGACCCGTGCCCTATTATAAATGACATGATTAAACCCCAACCCATGTAATAGCCAATCCACCCAAAACTGCCCCACATATTAGCCAGCCCTTCCAATAGTGCCCAAACAGTAGCCAGCTCCCCAAGTGTCCCATATAGTAGCCAGCCCTCTCCAATAGTCTCATATAGTAACCAGCCCTCCCCAATAGCCTCATATAGTAACCAGTCCTCCCCAATAGTCTCATATAGTAGCCAGCCCTCCCCAATAGTCTTTTATAGTAGCCAGCCCTCCCCTACAGTCTGTTATATAATGGCCAGCCCTCCCCTACAGTCTCTTATATAATGGCCAGCCCTCCCCATCGTCTCTTATATAGTAGCCAGCCCTCCCCCATAGTCTCATATAGTAGCCAGCCCACCCCTATGGTCTCTTATATAGTAGTCAGCCCTCCCCCATAGCCTCTTATATAGTAGCCAGCCCTCCCCAGTAGTCCCATATATTAGCCAGCCCTCCCCCATACTTTCTTGTATAGTAGCCAGCTCTCCCCCATAGTCTCATATAGTAGGCAGCCCTCCCTAACAATCTTATATAGTAGCCAGAACTCCCCAATTGTCTCATGTAGTAGCCAGTCCTCCCTCATAGTTTCTTATATAGTAGCCATGGCGGCCAGATGTAATTAAAACTCTGAATTGCCTGGTGGGCAAAAAATAATGGCCCAACGGGCCAGATTTGGCCTGCGGGCCAGAGTTTGACATGACTGTTTTAGGGGCATTACTAATGATGAAGAGCCTGGGGAGGAGAGACAGAGGGGTGGTGCAAAGTAATGGCACAGATATTCTAGGCCACGGCCGTTGGGCACAGGGCTGCAAGTTTAAAAGTTTTTTTAGGACGATAACTGCATCACCTACCAAATGGACCCCAGGACAGATCTTGGGTTAAAAGCAGCTATCCGAAGGTACAAGTGGTTTGGGGTGGGCAGATTGTGGGTACAGAGTCTCTTTAAGGAGGGGCCTATCCAGACACTTTGTACTCAGCTGTAGGGAGCTCTAACTACCTTGAGTCAGTGGCGATAAACTTCAACAGTATGTCTATACACAGCTATGAAGTTCCACCTATTGCTGGTTGAGTGACATGAATCCAAGCAACGGTCCCCACCTTGTAAGTAAAGCTAGCAATTGGGGCAGCTCCTTCAGTGAGAACACACACTCTTACAGACTAAACTAGACTCTACACTCCGGACTATTCCCCTTTACTACATAAGGGCACATAAGGAGCTAACAGGCACAGGAGGACTGGATCTGAACTGTGACTGGTTTGTGAAATAGAGGAGGGATAGCTGTGAGTTACCATGGACAGAGACTGGTCTAAGTCAGCTTTCAGTTAGTGGCATGATCATCATACAATACATGAAATCATTCACATATATAGTTAACCCTTAGTAAACTTTCCTTTAACTGTGCCTTGCAACAGTATAAAATAGAGACATCTAAAAGGTGGGAGTGCATTAAGACACCTTCAACCCAGAACACACTGCTATATTTATCCTTCAGTGCACACTATCCTACATACATGTGCTCTAAAACACTAAAATAGAAGCAATGGGGCAGGTTTATTTAAACTATCTAGAAGAAAAAAGGAAAATAAAACATCTGTTCTGTCCAAAGCAACCAACCACAGCACATTACGAAATTAAAAGAGCTCTGAATACTTGCAACTGACAGTTTTTCATTAAGGGTACGTTCACACTTACCGTATCCGCAGAGCATTTTCTGCTGCGGATCCGCAGCAGATTTCATTTAAATAACTGAACACAGCATCAAATCTGCACCATCAGATCTGCTGCGGATCTTGTAGGTGTGAACGCACCCTTAGACAGTTTTCATAAATAAGCAGTGTCAAGTGGACCTGTCAAACTGCTCTGGTTTGGGGAACGTTGCCGAACCTGAACAGTTTGACAGGCCCGTTCAACACAATAAATGAGATTCATATTTTTTTGGAAACACTGGTGTGGTGTGAAAAAGAGAAACCATTCAATAGGGATATCATTAGAGAAACCATTTAATTAGGGATATCATTCAATTCTTAGAGCTTTTGGGGCGACTGAAGATACCATAGATGTAAGCCCCACAACTAATTTAGTGTGGAAGAAAAAATTTTAAAACCCTTTCAGAGACAACTTTAAGTGTGTTTTCTTGCAGAAATCAAAAGTACAGGTGATTTTAAGAAACTTTGTAATTAGGTTTATTAGCCGAAAAATGCATTTTCATCATGAAAAAGCAGCTTGAAGCTCTCCTCCGTCTTCATTGTTCTCCTATGGAGAGAGCTGAATAAAAGACCAAAACAGGACAACAAAGTTAATCTACAAATACATCAGTCTTTATCTCCTCTGACAGTCACCACTGACCTCTCTGAGCTCTGATTACAGCGTTCACCCAGCTCTGTGCCTGTAATCCTCTGTTATCTGCTGTCGGCTAACTCTCTCCTTCCTCCTCCTCTCTCCCTAGAAAAGACTGGGTACGTCTGATGCAACAAGTCACAATTTCCTGATTTTTTGCAGTGGATGGAAAAGAGGACTGGGAAAAGGCTTTTAAATGCAGATAATGGCATATTTGGCTAATAAACCCAATTACAAAATTTCTTAAAATCGCCTGGACTATTTATTTTTATTTTTTTGCAGAAATCAAAACGACAGCAACTCTTTAAAAATAAAACAAAATAGTAAAACACTAATCTACCTTTCCATTTGAAGTTTTCATTAGTGCAAACTCTCTTCCTGCTCCAAGAACCGCCAATTCTTCATCAAAACCAGTACCTAGTGACACAGATATTAAAATTAAAGTGCATTGATAAATTATGTATTTAAAATATACAGAAAGCAATCTCTACTCCAAATCAAAATAAAAAGGCAGTTATTGTTTCCCTTCAGCTCTATTAGCATGTCCTATGTCAGTTCACTGCAAAGTATAAGCTCTCACAGTGCAGTCAGTAAGGGCCTTTTTGTTCTAATGGACGATTGCAGTGGTCCCAGCCACTAGACCCCCTGCAATCTGCTAGCAACTAGGGAATCTGCTTCATGAAAACGTTATCTCACACTTTAATCACAAACATTACATTAAAATGGCAACACATCCATCTGAAATTCAATGGAGCCTTACTTATGATGTGCAAGTCTTTCTCCAAATCAAATAATGAAATGCCACAAGCGTGCAAACACTTCCGAGCCAGTTTAAGTTGCAGTTCTTGCTGTAACGCAGGCTCTGTGCTGGTTGCAAATATTCTAACTACAAACCCATCCTAGAAGAAGGTGAAAAAAAATGTTAAGAAACTGTTTCACATTTAAGTATAACTGAGTGGTATAATTTAGAGAATTATTTTGGATATGTTGCTCCCTAGTACAATTCCAGTCAGTTTGTATATATTATGAACAACTGAGTTTTATACTATTTTATATACTAAAACAGATGCTAAAAGTCACAAAAAAGACACAAAAGGATAGCTTAGATCTAGACATAACTAGTAAAAAGCTGATTACAGACCTATAAAAAGAACATTTAAGAGTACTTGTGGTTAAATGTAATCCTTAATGGGCATAACCAACAGACGTACCAATACATGTAAATCATAATACAAAAAAAAAAAAAAACTTTTCCTGCCCGCACACATTTATACAGGATATTGACCTAAACACTACACAAGTATGTGGAAGGTTGAACATTGTGAGATTTAGTTAACCCCTTTGTCAGATTTTAGTGTACACACACACAAAAAAAGAAAGTCACAGCTCCCTCTTTCAGTTGGGGAGAGAGAAGCATTACATGTGCGCATGGTCGGGACATGCATCCCCTTGCTAAATTTATAGATAGATCTTATACAAGCGCTGTGATTAGGTTAATGCAAACTAAACACCACAAGGTTTGATAAAGTCTCAGATAGGAATAACCCTCCTAAGTTTCTTTAAAGGGAATCTCTTTTTTGCAATTCACATTCCAAACTACAGACATTGTAAGATAGCTGTTATGTCAAGGAGAGACATGGTACTTTTCATATATCCAGATGTGCTTTTAAAATGTAGAAAAATGCTTTTTACAGCTTGCGGCACTTTAGAAGAACAAAAAATAAAAAGGCTCCAACTCTTTATACTAGAGAATAAGCATTCTTCTATGTTTTGGAAGCACAGATGGATATATGAAGTCCCAAATGTCTCCTTGACTTAACAGTGTCAGCAGAAAAATAGTTGTGCCACTTGACTATACAGCACACTTTGCTTAGATTAGTGTACTTTACACAAAAATGAACACTAAGTGGTTAGGCTACATGCAAACTACAGAATCCATGTGTAGAACTTCAACCAGATTCCGCCGCACACCCTCGCTTGAAGTTCCACCCGTCCCATAGGCTCCATTCTATGCTCAGGCAGATTCCGCCATCCACTCAAAGAGTTGACATGACAATTCTTTGGGCAGACAGTGAAATCTCCATGAACATAAAATGGAGTCTATGGGACAGACGGAACTTCAAACGAGGGTGTGCGGAGTAATATGCTTGAAGTTCTACGCGTGGAATCCGCGTGGGACGGGTGGAATCCGCTTGAACTTCTACGAGCGGAAAGTATGCACATACCCTTATTCCTAAGATAAGTGCCAATAAATTTTCCCTAACTACAGACTACACTAATATACTTACCGTATTTTCCGGCACATAAGACTGCTTTTTTAACATCAAAAAATCTTCTTAGAAGACGGGGGTTGTCATACGCCAGATATGATCACCCCATACGGTGGGGGAGCTCAAAAATGGCCGCATCCCAACTGTATTGGGTGACCAATATATATATATCTATCCATCTATCCATCAGTTAAAGTGGTCATCCAGCACTACAAAAACATGGCCCCTTTCTTCCTAAGACAGCCCCACTTGTGGCGGGGTTTTGCTGCTCAGTTCCATTGAAGTGAATGGAGCTTAATTGCAAACCGCACCTGAACTGGGGACAATAGTTTTGTTGTCACTGAAAGAAAGTGGCTAGGTTTTTGTAGCACTTGATAACCTCTCTAACTCACCTGGGGCCCGTTCCCTACCTCCGCACGTCTCCAGGCCCATTTCCAGCGCAGGCAGGATCCCCAAAACTCTCCCGAGCAGCCGAGCGTCTCATTGGAGGAGTTCGAGGAGGCTCGGCTGCCAGGTGAGCTTCGGGAGAATGACAGAGGCTCTGGAAGTACCTGAAGCCTCTGTCATTCTTCCGAAGCTCTCCCAGCAGCTGAGCCTCTCCAAGCTCTTCCGATGAGATGCTCGGCTGCTCGGGAGAGCTTTGGGAATCCCCTGCACAGTCAGTGTGCATCACACGGCCTCTGCCGGGAACAGGTCAAGAGACCTGTGGCAGTCGGGAACGGGCCCCAGGTGAGTTGACTTTTTTTTAAATTTAGCTGCAGTTAACCCCTGCCTGACCACAGGGGTATAAGGCAAACCCCTGACAATCTTCTCAAAAGTCAGGGGTAGTTTTATACGCCAAGTTGCCTTCTACGCCGGAAAATACGGTCCTAATATACTTCAACTTTGTATTACAATATCATCAAGATAGGTGTACTACCAATAGGAATACACTGAATTATACTGGCAGTGTTCTAACCTACTAATGTTCGATAAAAGGGTATTTGACTGCATAAGGGATAACTGCTCCACCAATAAGTGACCCCACAAATCGAAGCAGCGATAACCTAGTATCCTTGGAAAAACCATTCCAATTGAAATAAAGACTACATAGAAAAGTTCTCACATCTTTAGAAGCAGCAATCTGGTTGACAAATTCTCCATCCGTAAAGAGAATGTTCTGTCCATCGGCATTACAATCTAAGCAATCAAAGAAAAATAAAGGACATGTTATTGCTAGGGAACTTCTGATTTGGGGTATGTTCACACTGATAAAAGTGGCGGAATTCCGTGGCAGAACATCCACCGCGGAATCCCGCCTGCCTCAGTGTGTCAATGGGATGCCGCGTACCTCCACTCAAAGAACGAGGTGCACAGGTCAACTGTATTTTTTAAATAAACAATGCAGCAGACCCACTATCAAAGAGAAAGGGGAAAACAAAGAAGTTGCCCATGGAGCCAATAATTAAAGGCCATGTACTCATACAGTCTAAACTTTAGGTATGAGGCACAATTCACCTCATCTGCTTTGTTTAGGACCAATTCCCAGATACAGAACAACATCTACCGCCATATAAAATGTACATATCATGAGCTATGTAAATAGGTTGTACACTTAATTTAAAGCTTTTTTCTTTTAATCTACCCAGATTCAGCTTGGCATCACTGCGTCCCATTCTTCCTGGTTTGGCGGGGAAGAAGGGAGGGAGGATAAAATAGGGCACAAATACAAAGTAAGCAATTTTGCTAATAAAGAGCAGTTACGGGGGCATTATAAGGCCAATTCGGCCGATTATCACTCCATGTAATAGAGACAACGATCAGCCGATGAAACCATCATCAGCTGATCGTTTCTTTAGGTCCAGACCTAAAATCATTGGGCGCACATCGCTACATGTAACAGCAATGTGTGGCTGACAACTAATGATAGAATAAACTGTCCATACATTACCTCACAATGCTTTCGGTGCACGGCACGCTACAGCTTCTCTGAGCTGACAGGCGGCTCAGCCAATCAGTGGCCTGGACCGCCACAGCCAGTAACTGGGCTGAGTGGCCTGTGAGCTCAGTGAAGCTGCAGAGTGCCATGCCGGGAAGCAAGCAGAGAGCGGAAGAACACCAAAAGCATGGAGAGGTAATGTATAAACAGCTTAAGACAAGGGCAGCATGGACATCGCTAACAATGTCTGTGCCAGCCTTTGTTAAAACGATAATCTAGCCGTGCAATAAGCTAAATAAAAAAGCGCCGATTTAGCAGACTGGCGCTCATTTACATTTTTGATCGGACTGTCACCGGCCCGTCTAATAGGACCCTAAGACTGGAAATTCCCAAGCTGCTTCTATGTAAAACCCCACCTGTGGCAGCGGTGCTATGCTTGTACAGTGGAATGTCTCTTAATAAATATGGCTTGTATATGGCTGCTTGTGGGGCAGTGTCAGAACTCCACACCACCTAGGAGCTATTATAATTTTTGCCAGCTACTGGAGTAAACTGCAGTAAAAACATGGCACTTTTTTGCCATAAAGCCCACCCCTTTTTCCCCACAAAAGTGTTGTTCTCAGCATAAAGGGCATAAGAGTAAAAAAAAAAAAATGGGCAAATTACAGCTTGTTAAATTCCCTACATTTTTTAAAATTTAGTAACACAAGAAAAAAGTTCATAATGCTGAAAACCGGACACTGGACTGAGAACTGTATTGGCCATTATCCAGCATTAAGAAAATAAAAAATTAAAAAAACTCTGGCGTCTACCTGGCACTGTAACTGTTCCATCCTGTTCCAATGTTTCAGGGTTAATCTTAATGGCTGTCATACTGTGATTGCTCACATCTCTGTAAAGCAAGTAACCCTAAAAAAAAAAAAAAAAAAAAAGAAAAAGAAAAACATTGAACACATGCATGTAAATAATTATTGGTGGTGGTGTAACTATCTTTTTTTTCCAAAAATAAAGTACAAGCAATTTTAAGAAATTCTAATTGGTTTTATTAAGCAAATGTTTCCTTCTGTACCCAAAAGGCAGTTTTGCAGCCCCCCCCCCCTCACTTCTTATCTGACCATTACCAGGAAAAGTTGTTTTCACTACAGAGAAGCAGAGTGAAGATGAAATCTGCTGTGTCTATTATAACCTATTTGGGGGGGGGGGGGGGGGGGGGGGGGGGAGTGAGCAGGAAGAGAACAGAGCCAACCTGCACAGTTTGGGGACTATCTGGGCAAATAAAACACTGGATTCACAGGTCGGACTGATGCTGGTATGGGAATTTGGTGAGAGAAGATTGCAGGATGGTGTTTCCTTTCCATTAAGTCAGTTTGCCAACTGAAACACAAATAATTCTGTATACTATACCTGAGCATAACCCAGCCATGACTTCTCCTTTCTACTTTTGATACGGGAAGTGGAGTTGTAAATGTGGCCCTGTAAAAAAAGAAACACTAATAGGTCTAGACAACTGCAGTATAGAAACTCCAGTGTACAGAGTCTACCTCTCTGTCACATGCATTGTAAATAAACATTCATATGTGTAAGGCTTGTAACATGTTCTATTGAACACAGGTTGAGAAAAAATTCAATGAAAACCAAAATCACTGCCTGAAAAAGATTTAGCCACGAAAAAAAAAAATAAAGCACATAAAAAAAAAAAAAAAAAAAAAATAGGATATGGTTTGGCAGCAAAGTTTTATTGATTTTTCTTTCCTTCTTAAGATATATACCGTAGGTGAAATGCATCAACACTAGACAAACTACTATAAAGTACCTGTTTATTGCAGATTCCTTACAAGAACATGTCACTGGAAAGAGGACATCACGCTCACCAAAAAGTATTAAGTATTTTGTATTTACCCTCACTGTTCCACTGTACCCTGAACCAATTTTATAGAGGCCGTCTTTGCATAAAAGATAGAGAAAGAAGCCATCGCTTTGAAGGAGGCACTGATCATCTTCATCCACAGGAACATCTTTTAAAGACCATTTCTGCATCAAGGCAGCCTTTTTAATTCCATTTGTAAACCAGTCCTGTATCTGGATTTTACCCACTAGAACGGCTTGAACACTCCGTTGTAGAGAGTTTAAAATAATTGGCACCTGGCATAGAAAGACAAAACATGTAAGAGCTTAGCTTTCAAAATATATGGACTTTCTAAATCACAAGTAAAATATGCTTGAAAGTTACTGTACACTATTACTACTTCCAAACAGAGGAAGTTTTACTTCAGATTGTACAAACCAGTTTTTCCCAAACTACTGATGAGAAAAAAAAAAAAAGAGAAGATAGTGGAGCTCTCTATACTGCTACACCTGAGGTCAGAGGTCAACCCAGTACCATGGGTGGAAAAATGCAAGATAACATTGCAAGATTACACAAATGTCTAGAGCTGAATCACGTAAGATCTATGAGTTTAAATCTATACAGCCCAAGGGACTCAATGCAGAGCTAGAAATATTTGGTTTCCTCTAAATCTTCATTTATGCTTCCCCCCCATTTCCCCCTAGAGAGGGGGCATGTCTCCCATGGTGATGGCCAGCGGGCTGTTTAATTACCAGCCTGGCCATGTGCCCTGTGATACATGCCCTCCCTCCCTCTTTAGTTGATATCATATACTATCTATAACACCCAACGTACATTCATTCATATTTCTTTATTTATAGCATTATTTTTATTTCTATTTCATTCTCATTGTATTTTCATTTTATTTTATTTTAATTTTATTTTTACTATTTTTATTTCAATTTTTTATTCTATATTTATTTTTATTTATTATTTTTATTCTTAATTTTATTCTTATTTTTATTTCATTTTTGTTTTTTGTTTTTGTATCTTTATCCCTATTTTTGTAACATCTAACTCACTAGAAAATATATTCCTTATACTATTTTATATATTATATCCTATATTTATATCTCACGATATGTGATTGATCTGAAGTGGCCTTAATGACCATTATATGTATAACCTTTTTATAAGCATTTATATCCTTTATTATGATCTAAGTATTAAGGATAAGCACTTGTACACATTATGCACTTTTGGATACGTTCTTTCTTGCCTACATAACTGTGTAACCCGATAACAGTGATCCCATCCATATCGGACACTCCGCACTTTGGAAATAACTTGAGACTAACCCCCACTCTCTCTCTCGCATAATGGTATAAAACGGACAACCGCAGAGTCTGTATAAGCTACTGACGAAGAGGCCCTGGTTGCCTTGAAACGCGTATAGCTTTCTCACCTGGTACAGATAGTGCACCATCTCTGACCCTAAGCATAGAGAACTGGCCAAACCACAAGTTACGACATTTTACCGTATACTGCCACGGTACGCTGATTGACAGTTGAGTTCCAGCATTGGACTGCTACGATCAGAATCAACTACACCACCGCGAGCGGAGAAGACGCCACTCTCCAGCCGGCGCTACTGGCATCAAAAGCGGCATAAGTAGACAGATAACCTCACCTGAGATCGGAGATACAAGACGGTGATCTACAGTGGAAACCGCGGGCGCACTACAGGTCGCAAATAGTGAACATTCAGCGATCTCTTTCAAGCACTTTACCTGTTTGGACATACCACTGATAACATCTCTGGCGTACCACAGGTCGCAGATTATTACGATATCATCGCTAACGCCAACGTGGTCTGGTGAGAGGTGCACTATATAAACCCTCTTTTTTTTCCTTTACCTAGACACCATATTTTAGGAGCCACATTGAGCTTCATTTATATATTTATTCAGATTTTATGAATCACTGTTTTTATTTTATTTTTTATACCATTAGGGCCCTATGGTAATTGTTTATGTATATGTATTTTTATTGTATTGATTTTGATTACACAATATATCCATTTGGGCAAGTACCTTTGAGGATTGGTCATTTCTACGTATTCCTTTATCTTACTGATGAGAAATGCTGGTTAGTAAAGCAACCAATGACTTTACCAATAAGCCTTTCCTTTCAGTAATAAAATATTTACCTATATTACCCTTACTAAACTGTAAGCTCTGTACAGAACGAGGATGAAAACAAGACACTTTATAGCAAAAGGTTGGTAAAAAGCCCTTCGTCCTACAAACCTAATTTTTACAACTAGATTTATGAACTAGATATAAACACTTAGACAAGCCTAAACCTGGAAATAACACAAAAAGAAAAAAAAGGTACCTGAATGGTTTGGCAAGCATGGCTGCCATTGTTGGTAAGAATGGCCGAGATGGCTTGTAGGGTTCTTCCCGTTTCTCCCCATGCAACCACCAGACTGAATAGGCAGGCACAGGAAAGTGCAGTGAGCGACTGTCCAGTGCTATCATTGGCTCCTGTACTACGAGTTGTAATCTCCAAAATAAGCTGGAGAAGAGATTCTGTTAAAGGCAAAATAAAATATCAATTAGATTATGAGAAGTGTTTAAGAAATTATGTTAAAGAGTACCTGTCTTAAAATAAAAAACAAAAAACAAAAAAAAAACAACTTTTAAAATATGTCGACAACGACCTATGATTTTGACCAGTAGGGTCTGTTGTTGAGATTCCCACGGATTGCTGATGCCTTTTCATTTCTAGTCAGCACTGCTTGGCACCACTCTCTGAGAAGCATGCGATGTACAGGTATGAACAAAGAAGCCAATAGAATCACTACTGACTTTGCTTCCTTCTCACACCTGGAAAATCTGCCCATAGGGGGACATTAGTGACAAACACCCTCCAGGATTTTACCTGAAGGGTGCACTTTCCAGAAAAAAGGTCATTGTTTCTATTTTTGCCCAGAATACCAGCACAAACACCCCCAGAGTATGGGAGCATGGGAGCACGGGAGCTTTCCCAATATAGCCCCCCCCCCCCCCCCCCCCCCCCCATATTGGCAGTTACTGCTGCAACCCCAAAGCCAAAGCTTTTGCATGATGGGATTTTTAGTTTTGCAACAGCTGGAGAGCCAAGGTTCGGTACATGGAGGGGGGCACGATACACGAGGGGAACAGAGGGTGGTACAGTCTAGAAACGATTGTTTCCTGAAGCCTTTGGAGGCCTTCTAATAAGGATTTCCTGGCAGTAAAAACGGAAACGGACCTGTGAAGGGGGCCTTCCTCTGCATACATGTACCATATCACACTAAAGAACCAAGCGATGACTATGACTACCAGAAAAACTGTCTACAGTACTCAGCTGAGTGCAGCTGCTTAATCATTTTAGTAACGGTTTTATCTTTTCAAGAAAAACAAGTGGATTTCCGACAAAAATAAATCTTTAAGAGAACCTGCCAGCAGGATAATGCTATCTAATCTATCGGCATCACATAGAGCAAGAACGGCTGAGCAGATTGATATACTAACACTTTTTTCCCCGCAAAGATATATAACTTGTTGAATGAAATCCTTGCTCAATCCTTAGCATAGAAAGATCACAAATTAAGAGCCTTATTACACGGGAAGATTACACGAATTATCGTTAGAATCCGAATTTAAACAATAATTGTTTTGTATTAATGCAGGCAATGAGCAAACAACCGAGAAACTGTTCGTTTGGTGTAGACACGTAAAATCATTGTTAATTGTTCACAGTGCGTTTACATGGAGCTATATAATTCGCCCAATCGAATGATTAACGATTTCAAAATAACAATGTTTTTTATAAAGATCAGCGTTTAAACGGAACGATGTGTCTTTGGAAAAATTGTTATTGCGATCGTTTTTAAGATCGCTTAAGCCCATCTCACACATAGGGTGAATAGGTAAAAGACTGTTTACATGAAGCGATTTGCAATTTTTTTGCAAATGCCCAATGACTATTTAAGAACATGTTGAAAAATCAAAATGAACGATTTCTTGATCATCACTTGATCGTTTGCGGTGTTTACACAAGCCGATTATCACTCAAATGCAATAGTTATCGCAAAAATTCGAACGATAATTGTTCTGTGTAAACGCAGCATAATTCTGCAATCGTTCAGTGTAATTCCACATCATTCCTTCATTTGCATAGATCAAACAATCATAGTAACAATCACGACTAATGTTCTTTGGCGAATGATTTCAGGTTAATAAATGCTTTAGTTTGCAACCATTTATCTTTAAAAATCTCTTCATCTAGAAGGACCCTTCATGAATAAAATACAAAGTTCTACTGAATCTTTTCACATAAAGATATTTCTTTATCTGCTCAGCTACACCTGCTCTATAACATGGTGACAATAGTTTAGACAGCATTTTCGTGATGACAGGTTCCCTTAAAGGGGTATTCCGTGAAAAATCTATAAATTAGCTATGTAAAGGGTTAACCAAGGTTAAACCTTTCCTAATATACTTACGTGTACTTAGTTGGCTGCCCAGGGTGATCGCCTGTCTGGTCACGTGATCCTCCAGCCTCCTCCTTGCTTTCTGTGAAGTCCAGGATCCTCTTTCCTTCCAGTCTGGTGATGTCACCATATTTGTACTGTGCTTGCGCCTGGCTCATTGGCATCAGAGCACTGAACCCTGGGTGGCTGTTACGCGCTAGCCAATCAAGGTTCAATACTCTGCTACCAACGAGAAAGAGCTGGTCGCAGGCATGTACCCAGAAGAGGAGAAGATGCAGGATTGGGGCTTACAGAAAGAAGATGGAGGCCGATGGATCACATTACCAGACCGGCGGTCTCCCAAAACAGGCAAGTATGTAGCCCCCCCTCCCCTGTCTCCAGGAAACAGACAGCAGGGACCAGCATGACAGGGAGAAAGAAGCAGCTGCATAGGCATATCTGGCTGCAGGGGTATATCTGGCTATACTCTTTATACACTGCAGTTCCACCTCTGGCCAATAAGTGTGCTCTATAAGGAAACAGGCAGAGCAGTTTGTAAACAAAGCTGTATCATAGCAGGAGAAGCTGACAAAAGAGAAACATATGGGGAGGTTTGTCTAGGCTTTGACAATACAGCAGGATGTTTTTGAACTACGTCATTAATGTTGAAAAACCTCTTTAACCCCTTAGCGACCCATGACGTATCAGATACGTCATGGTGCCGCTCGGGGTGTTCAGAGCGGGGTCCCGCCGGGACCCCGCTCTGAACGGCGCTGATCCCGGCTGACACGTGCAGCCGGGCAGTGCCTCTATTAGCCGGCGCGGGTCCCGTTGCCGCGCCGGCTAATTAAGCCTCTAAGTGCAGCTGTCAAACCTGACAGCTGCACTTAGAGGCTTCAGACCTCACGTCCCTGGTGTCTAGTGGGACGGATCTCCCCCCCGCGATGCGATCGCGGCGGTGGGGGGCGGGGGGGGGGGGGTGGCGGTGGGGGGGGGGGGGGGGGGGGGGGAGATCCGTTCTTCTGCTTGTGCCGGGCCTCAGCGTCGGAATGACGCTGATCCCGGCTCGGCAATAGATTGCTATGGCCTGCAGCAGGCCATAGTAATCTATGACCGATCTAATCGATCTTTGCTGTGTATATACACAGCATTGATCTCTATGAGAGATCAGTGCTGTCTATATGCAAGTCCCCCAGGGGGACTTCTAGTTACAGTAAAAAAAAAAAAAGTAAAAAAGTGTTATTAATAAAAAATCCCCTCCCCTAATAAAAGTCCAAATCACCCCCCTTTTCCCATTTTATAAATATAAATTAATAAATAAACATATTTAGTATCGCCGCGCGCGTAATCGCCCGAACTATTAATTAATCACATTCCTGATTTCGCACGGTAATTTCGCATTTTTGGTCGCATCAAATCCAGAAAAAATTTAATAAAAAACGATCAAAAAGTCGTATATGCGCCATCAAGGTACCGATAGAAAGAACGCATCATGGCGCAAAAACTGACACCTCACACAGCCCCATAGACCAAAGGATAAAAGCGCTGTAAGCCTGGGAATGGAGCGATTTTAAGGAACGTATATTTGTTAACAATGATTTGAATTTTTTACAGGCCATCCGATACAATATAAGTTATACATGTTATATATCATAGTAATCGTAACGACTTGAGGAACATGCATAACAAGTCAGTTTTACCATAGGACGGACGGCGTAAATGCTAAACTCTCCGAAATCAAAACAAATTCGTTTTTTTTCAATTTGACAGCGCAAATGATTTTTTTCCGGTTTCGCAGCATATGTTATCGAAAAATAATGCCTGTCATTGCAAAGTACAATTGGTTTCGCAAAAAATAAGCGCTCATATACGTCTCTAGGTGAAAAAATGCAAGCGCTATGGACTTTTAAACTTAAAAAGGAATAAGCAAAAGCGCAAAAACGAAAATAGGCTTTGACCTTAAGGGGTTAAAGCATAGTGATAAAGTTTGACAGATGTATATAAACATTGGCTCCTGGTTGCGACCACCTTATGGGATGCACTAAGCCAATGCAATATCCTGGTCTTTCCCAAAAGTATTGCCAATTAATCTCTTCTTCACATAAAAGCAAGTGGGACTGTGGGAAAGAGTGGCCGAATTTTGGAGAGGAAACCTGAAAGTGATCAGATGGTATTCCTTTACCATGTTTCATAAGTTGGAGACCACCAACTTAAAAAAAAAAGGCAATCAACATCATTGATCAAAAGAGCAACATATTTGTCTTACCTAACACTTCTGGGGGCTCAGACTGAAGCCCCTCAGGTTGCTGACCCTGTAGAATATTAAGTAGCGCCTGCAGGCTCCTTAAACACAGTGATGGGTGAGAAAATCGTGTTTCTTTTATCAACTCAAAAACTTCACATAAACCAATTTCAATAATCTAGAAGAGAAATCACAGTTCTTGAATGCTCAGACAAAACACAGAATGTTGCATTATATGTAAATTATATTTATATACTGATATGTTTCAGTAAAACTCAAAATTCTTTGGACCAAAAACACATTTGGATTAACTGTGCACAAAACTTGTGTGTTCAATTTACTTCAATAGGAGCTGAGGCTGCAGTGATCTGATGCCGCAACTACACAGGGAACAGGGCCAACGGATTCCGGCTCTGTTCTCATTACAGTGGCAAAAAGCAGATTGGTAGGGAGGTCAGGTGTCAGCACTCTGCCAATCAACTATTGATAGCCCCTTTTTTTTTTTCTTGAACAATCCCTTTAAGAGGAATCTAAAAATGTTGTCTAATCTGTGATGCAATGTATTACTATTTTAAATGTCTTTACAAAAGGCTGAAAACTAATTCAGTTCCAAGTGTTCTCAAACCCAAGCATCAGCTCCAATACGCCAAGTCCAAAGAATCCTACATAAGCTCTACAGATAACACAAATCTCTGCTTCTCACAAACATACAGATGCACTTCTGTGTCAGCATTACTTCCACAAGCCCAAGTTTGACAGTTTTTTCTGAAGACATGAATTAAGCTGTCACTTTAGGTGAGATCTACGGTCAGGCCAGAACTTGCAGTGAGCAAATTTACAGTACAAATCAGGCAAATTGTTTAGTTAGCGCAGCAATTTGCTTATGAGCTGTTTTTGAAGTCCATGCAGCTTTGCACTGGGTGCCTGGAAAAGCTGGATCCAGTCCTGAAAGAAGTTTCCCAGGACAGGATGCAGTTTCTCCACGCACCCGGGGTGGAGCAGCACGGATCGGCATGGACTTCAAAAGCAGCAGGCCGATAAGCAGATTGCCGAGCTACTAAACCAATTTGCTTAATTTGTACTGTAAATTCGCTCATCTCTACTTCACTAGGCTTCATCTGTTTAGTGGATATGATTATATAGACTAGATTATAAAGTGTATGGGGGTCTGCCGAGAGTCCACTGACTGATAACGTTGGATGGGATGGGCACAATGAATTTTCACTCCCTAACGATAAGCTACCACCAGAACAGTTCATCTGCAGCTTACCCCCTTGCCACAGTGAACACAGGCCCTGCTGAATGTTACTTAGCGTGTATATGCATCTTAGGACTGCTCGCAAAGGAATGTTCTGAAGTGTAAAAGAACAAACCACAGAAAACTAAAAGCTTTTCGTCACCAACTAGTGTTGATAATCTACAATAATCGTCCAATAAGTGTTCATGATTCAACAATAATGGCAATGCTAGAAGAACTTGCCTTTGGAAGCTTAACTGGTGGATCTTTGGATTCCTCTTCTTCATCACTGTCAGACTCACCACTTTGCACAGAATTCTTGGATGATAACATAAGGGATGTTTCCTTTCTCTGCCATTCCAGGACACAGTGACGGACATTGCAATATACATTGAATGCTGAAGGGTTGCTGTGAAGTTTGAGGTCAGGTATGAAAAGAGCATTTTCCAGGTTGTCAGCCTGTAAGGAAAATATATGGAAATTCAGGAGAAAACATCACTACTAGTGATGCTCTTAACCCATTAGGGAGATCCATAGGTCATGGTTTTAAAGAAGCAACAGGTGGAGCAATGCTCAAAGAAAACAGTCTATCAAATCACAAAATGCAGAAATAGGAGTGGTAACTACTAAAAATCTTCTTAGTTTATTCAAATGCAAATCTTTACAAATTAAAAAACATAAAACACAGACAATTCAGGCAGACGCCAATGGAACCACGTAGTTACTGGTGTTTTATGGTAGCATAAGGAACTTCATCATAATAATAAAGCATCTAATAGTTCAAAGAGTATACAGAGGCAAATGTAAGAATTAACAAATAGATATAGATTAATGTGACAGTGTTTTTGTACCTTACGTATACATATTTTAGTTGATGTGCCCTGAAGGAGTTGTTTGCCATCTTGAGGACTTTCCCCCAACAATAAAGCTCTACTTACATAGCATACATTTCCCATGATGCTTCTAACTTTGCAGAGACAGTGTGGAGGTACA
Organism: Dendropsophus ebraccatus; assembly: GCF_027789765.1. Taxonomy (NCBI): domain Eukaryota; kingdom Metazoa; phylum Chordata; class Amphibia; order Anura; family Hylidae; genus Dendropsophus; species Dendropsophus ebraccatus. The sequence continues at coordinate 82,456,644 of NC_091458.1, forward strand.
TCACATTGCACTAGCTTTAGGGTACTATTACACAAAACGATAATTGGCCCTATCCAGCAGACTATCGCTCCGTGTAATAAACACAACAATCAGCCGATGACAACAATCGGCTGATCATTAATCGTTACGTGTAATATGCAAAGTGCATACATTACCTGTCCATGCTGCAGGGCTCCTCTGGCGCTCTACTTCTCCCCAGGTCCCGCGCACTGCAGCTTCAGACGGCCTGTCTGAGCAAACAGGCCGGGACCGCTGCGGCCAGAGCTGAGCGGCCTGTCAGCTGAGATCGGCCGCTATGGAGCTGCAACGCGCGGGACCTGCGGAGAAGCCCTGCAGCATGGACAGGTAATGTATGCACTTTAACCCTTTGAGGACCAGGCCCAAAATGACCCAGTGGACCGCGCAAATTTTGATCTTTGCGCTTTCGTTTTTTCCTCCTCCCCTTCTAAGAGCTCTAGTACTTTCAGTTTTCTATCTACAAGGCCATGTAATGGCTTATTTGTTACAGGAATAGTTGTACTTTGTAATGGAGTCATTCATTTTACCATAACATGTATGATGAAATATTATTTATGAAGATATAAATTGTTAAATCGTAAAAAAAGAATGCAATATGGTAACGTTTGGGGGGTTCCTGTGTCTACGTAATGCACTATATGGTAAAAGCGACATACCATTATTCTATAGGTCAGCCCGAACACAACCATATGCAGGTTTACACAGATTCTCTAATGTTATATATTTTTTTAAAATGAAATCTTTTTTTTGGCAATTAATTATAAATAAAATGGGCCTATTGTGACGCTTATAACAGATTTATTTTTTCACCTAAGGGGCTGTATGGGGTGTAATTTTTTCCGCCATGATCTCTAGTTTTTATTGATACCATATTTGTGAAGATCGGACATTTTGATCACTTTTTATTAATTTTTTTTTTATATAATGTAACATAAAATCGGTAATCCGCGCACTTTTTTCCCTCTTTTCGTGTACGCCATTTACCGTTCGCAATGACGCTTGTTATATTTTAATAGATTGGACAATTACACACGCTACGGTATATTATATGTTTATTTGTTTATTTATATAATGGGAAAGGGGGGTGATTTCAACTTTTATTGGGGGAGGGGTTTTGAGGTAGTGTGTTAGTGTTTTTAACTTCTTTTTTTTTTTACACATTTGAAGTCCCTTTGGGGGACTTGTACATACATTACTTTGATTTTTACACTGATCATTGCTATGCCATAGGCATAGCATTGATCAGTGTTATCTGCGCTCTGCTCATTGAGCCTGCCTGTGCAGGCTTAGTGCAGCAGATCGCCGATCGGACCGCAGGGAGGCAGGTAAGAGACCTCTGGCAGTCCGTTTTACCGATCGGGACCCCCGCAGTCACACTGCGGGGGTCCCGATCGGTAAGTGACAGGGGACTCCCCCAGTCACACTTAAACGCTGCGGTCGCGCCGCGGCGTTTAAGGAGTTAATGACACGCCGCAGTGCGATCGCTGCAGCGTGTCATTACCGGTGAGGTCCCGGCTATAATGACGCTTCATAACCGGAGAAACACCCAGGGCGTACAGTTACGCCCTAGGTCGTCTAAGGGTTAAGCAAGGGCTGCAAGGACATTGGTAACTATGTCCATGCAGCCCTTGTTAAACGATGATCAGGCCATGTATGTACAGTTATTATTGGGCCCCTATCGGGCCCCCATCGGCCAGTGTATTACTACCCTTAGTCTAAAGGCCCGATCACAGAGTGATTATCTGATGAATCTGGTAGATATATCCCCATGTAATAAAGTCAGCAATCAGCCGAGGAGCAAGCAATTGTTCACTCAGCTGATTGCTGTCTTTCAACAGGGTTATGTTTTAACATGCTTTTAATCATTGTCTTTTAACATACTAACTTGCTGTTGACAGCAAGGGATGCACGAACATCACTAGCGCCATTGGTACAGGCCTGTCTTCAAGATTACAGAGCCATCTAATAGGCTGAGTAAATGTGTGTCAACCTAGGAGATCGCGTGCAGTGAGGGCAGGCTATCTAACTGTGGCCATACACCTTACATGATGAAAGTGCCAACCAATGACTTATTGTCTGCAGTACTGGCAGCATGATTATCGAGCCATGTAATAGTCGCTAAAAGCGAATGCTAATCTGCTTACCCTGTGCATCAGGCCGTGTAATACGCCGTCCTGTCAATCAGTCAAGACAGGGAGGAAAGAGGAGTAAATGTTGTGGCTGAGCAGCACTTCAGCTTCCAAAGAAAAAATGCAATTTTATAACTTTGCAAAAAGTCATAAGCAAAGTCAAAAGGCATTAATGTTTTCTTCTCCCCATCACTTGCAGCCCTGTGCCAAACTGGCGTGGCCTAGAGTGTCTGTGCATTAGGCTGGCACAACCTCTCTGTCCCTCCTCCCCGCCCTCTTCATCATTAGGTATTTTCCTATTCATCACCTGTGAGAGCACGGCACATAGGCTGGATCGTTACAGCACCTGTGCAGTTTTCACTGCAAAGGAATAGGAAAATGATGAAGAGGGTGGGGAGGAGGTACGCAGGAGTAGTGCAAGGTTAGGGCACAGATACTCTAGGCCAGTGTTTCTCAACCTTTTCAGGCCAAGTACCCCCATGTGACAAGATGCTCCAGCCGAGTACCCCCAACGATGCCATCCATTAATAACATTGCCCGGGGTAGATTTACATGTACGTTTCACAGCAAAATCCACTGCGATACTCTGTACTGTTATGGCCTATGGCTCTGCATTCTCACAGAGGATTTTCAATCTGCTGCGAGAATGTAGCCGCTGCCTATTTACCTAATTAGCTGCCGACCCCTAACAGATCCTGCTTACCTGCCTGTACTTCCACCTGCTTCTCTGGCTCCCAGCTCACTGACAGCCCGCTCATCCAATCAGTGGCTACGGTGGGACTGTGCACTGATTGGCTGAGCAGGCTGTCAGTAAACCGGGTGCCAGAGAAGCAGGTGGGATATATCCCACAGAGATGGATATGTCCCCCTGGAGCCAGATACCTCCCCCCATGTAGTCAAGAGGCCTTCTTCTATGTAGCCAGATATTTCCCCCATGTAGTCAGATACCTCCCCCATGTAGTCAAGAGGCCTTCTTCTATGTAGCCAGATATCTCCCCTATGTAACCAGATACCCCTTATATGTAGCAAGATATCTCCCCATGTAGCCAGATACCTCCACCTCCTCATGTAGTCAGATACCTCCCCCCATGTAGTCAGATATCTCCCCTATGTAGCCAGATACCCCTTATATGTAGCAAGATATCTCCCCATGTAGCCAGATACCTCCTCCCCATGTAGCCAGATACCTCCCCCCATGTAGTCAGATACCTCCCCATGTAGCCAGATACCTCCCCATGTAGCCAGATACCTCCCCCATGTAGCCAGATACCTCCTCCCCATGTAGCCAGATACCTCCCCCCATGTAGTCAGATACCTCCCCATGTAGCCAAATACTTCCTCCCATGTAGCCAGATACCTCCCCCATGTAGTCAGATATCTCCCCATGTAGTCAGATACCTCCCCCTATGTAGTCAGATACCTCCCCCTATGTAGCCAGATACCTACCCCCTTGCAGCCAGACATCTCCCCATGTAGTTAAGATACCTCCTTCTATAGCCAGATACCTCCCCATGTAGCCATATATCACTTTTCCTTTTCCTCTCCATCTTGCCCAGACCACCATGATGATTTCTTGCAGCTACAATTTACTTCTTGCCAGAGAACCTGCCAAACATCTTAGGCGTCACAGTTTTCCTTTAACTTCCCTCCCTTTTTCCTACCAATAGGCTCCCATACAGTAATAATTTTGCTGTTTGGCGTAATGCGCTGTAAAGTGAGTAGGTGTGTGGGTTGTCCCCGTATTTAGGATCCCTCATTTAAAAATAATATCCCCTTCTATGACCCCCCATATAGTAATAATGCCTCCTGCCCTGCCCCCATAGTAATACCCACCATTCTACTCCCTCCCCCTCCTGCCCCAACAAACAAACAAAAAAAAAATCATACTCACGTTATCCGCCCATGGAGGAGGTCTTCCTCTCTTCTCCAGCCTCTGAGCCACAAGGAGATTAAGGGGAGAGTAAGGTCTGAGGGGGAAAAGAAGGAAAGAGGAGGATAGAGGAGGTAAAGAGGGAGAGGAAGAGAGAGGAGGTGAAGAAGGGAGAGGCAGAGAGAGGAGGTGAAGAAGGGAGAGGAAGAGAGAGGAGGTGAAGGGGGGAGAGAAAGAGAGGAGGTGAATGGGGAGAGGAAGACAGGGAAGAGAGTAGGTGAAGAAGGGAGAGGAAGAGAGAGGAGGTGAAGGGGGGAGAGGAAGACAGGGGAGAGAGGAGGACAGAGGAGGGGAGCGGTGATGGGGGTGAGAGAAGGTGATGGGTGATGAGAGGTGAGAGGAGGTGGTGGGGGTAGGGAGGAGGTGGAGGGGGTACAGAGGAGATGATGGGGGTAGGGAGGAGATGGTGGTAGAGAGAAGGTGGAGGGGTACAGAGGTGATGATGGGGGTAGAGAGGAGGTGGAGGGGGTACAGAGGTGATGATGGGGGAAGAGAGGTGATGATGGGGTACAGAGGTGATGATGGGGGAAGAGAGGTGATGATGGGGTACAGAGGTGATGATGGGGGTACAGAGGTGATGATGGGGGTACAGAGGTGATGATGGGGGGAGAGAGCTGATGATGGGGGTACAGAGGTGATGATGGGGGTAGAGAGGAGGTGGAGGGGGGAGAGAGCTGATGATGGGGGTAGAGAGGTGATGATGGGGTAGAGAGGAGGTGGAGGGGGGAGAGAGGTGATGATGGGGGTACAGAGGTGATGGGGGTACAGAGGAGGTGGAGGGGGGAGAGGTGATGATGGGGGTAGAGAGGAGGTGGAGGGGGGAGAGAGCTGATGATGGGGGTACAGAGGTAATGATGGGGGTAGAGAGGAGGTGGAGGGGGGAGAGAAGTGATGATGGGGGTACAGAGGTGATGATGGGGGTAGAGAGGAGGTGGAGGGAGGAGAGAGGTGATGATGGGGGTAGAGAGGAGGTGGAGGGGGGAGAGAGGTGATGATGGGGGTACAGAGGTGATGATGGGGGTAGAGAGGTGATGATGGGGGTAGAGAGAAGGTGGAGGGGGGAGAGAGGAGGTGGAGGGGGGAGAGAGGAGGTGGAGGGGGTACAGAGGAGGTGGAGGGGGTACAGAGGAGGTGGAGGGGGTACAGAGGAGGTGGAGGAGGGAGAGAGGTGATGATGGAGGTACAGAGGAGGTGGAGGGGGGAGAGAGGTGATGATGGGGGTACAGAGGAGGTGGAGGGGGGAGAGAGGTGATGATGGGGGTACAGAGGAGGTGGAGGGGGGAGAGGTGATGATGGGGGTAGAGAGGAGGTGGAGGGAGGAGAGAGGTGATGATGGGGTAGAGAGGAGGTGGAGGGGGGAGAGAGGTGATGATGGGGGTACAGAGGTGATGATGGGGGTAGAGAGGTGATGATGGGGGTAGAGAGAAGGTGGAGGGGGGAGAGAGGAGGTGGAGGGGGTACAGAGGTGGTGGAGGGGGTACAGAGGAGGTGGAGGAGGGAGAGAGGTGATGGAGGTACAGAGGAGGTGGAGGGGGGAGAGAGGTGATGATGGGGGTACAGAGGAGGTGGAGGGGGGAGAGAGGTGATGATGGGGGTACAGAGGAGGTGGAGGGGGGAGAGAGGTGATGATGGGGTAGAGAGGAGGTGGAGGGGGGAGAGAGGTGATGATGGGGGTAGAGAGGAGGTGGAGGGGGGAGAGAGGTGATGATGGGGGGAGAGAGGTGATGATGGGGGTAGAGAGGAGGTGGAGGGGGGAGAGAGGTGATGATGGGGGTAGAGAGGAGGTGATGATGGGGGTAGAGAGGAGGTGGAGGGGGGAGAGGTGATGATGGGGTACAGAGGAGGTGGAGGGGGGAGAGAGGTGATGATGGGGGTAGAGAGATGATGGGGGTAGAGGGGAGGTGGAGGGGGGAGAGAGGTGATGATGGGGGTAGAGACGAGGTGGAGGGGGAGAGAGGTGGAGGGGGGAGAGAGGTGGAGGGGGGAGAGAGGTGGAGGGGGGAGAGAGGTGATTATGTAGTGGTGCGCTGGGTTACCCCGCCGGGGGCTTCTGCTGCACTGGATTGTGGACCGGGAGATGGGACACACCACTTCCACAGGCAGCAGCGTCAGCCGTAGGGGAGAAGCGGCGCCAGGTGGACATGGGGGCCGCCCTATATCCTGGTCCACAATCTACTGCAGGAGCTGCGGGCAGGGTAGCACCACTACCCCCTCGCAACTCACTGAGGCCCTGCTGGTCCGGCCGCCTGCGGGGACATCAGCCTGCCGCCGCCGCCGCATCTCCTCTCCGCCGGGTCACCTCAGGCAGCCTGTTCGGGATTCGTCCCCATGTTGCCGTATATCCTCCTGGAGCCCCCGGCTGGACGCTGCAACTCGATCCGGCAGCCGCGGGGGAAGAGCGTGAGGCTGCCGGATCGGGTTGCAGCGTCCAGCCGGGGGCTCCAGGAGGATATACGGCAGCCTGGGGACGAATCCCCAACAGGCTGCCTGAGGTGACCCGGCGGAGAGGAGAGGAGATGTGGCGGCGGCAGGCTGATGTCCCCGCAGGCGGCCGGACCAGCAGGGCCTCAGAGACAGTCAGTTGAGAGGCTGCTGGTTTTTGACCTCGGACTTCATCCTTCCCCCAGCAGCCTCACCATGTCCTGTACCCCACAGAAAGCTGGTAAGGTTGCTGCTGAGGGAAGGATATGAGAGTAGCGGCGGGGATAGGTGCCGCGACACTGCTGGCACCCAAAATAATTTTTTTCCCCACGTCCCGGCGTACCCCCTCAACCTGCGGTGCGTACCCCCTGGGGTACGCGTACCGCAGGTTGAGAAACACTGCTCTAGGCCACGGCCGTTTAAAAAGTGTTTTTTAGGACAATAACTGCATCACCTGCCGAACGGACACCAGGACAGATCTTGGATTAAAAGCAGCTATCCAAAGGTACAAGTGGTTTGGGGGTTACAGAGTCGCTTTAAGATGTGCAGCATCATTGTAGGGACTTACCTATTACATCATTGCAGTCTTGGTCCCCTAAATAGGAAAGCAATGATATCTTCAGCAGTACTATGCATAAGAGGATATACAGAGAAATGAGGTGGGGCAGAGCTTGTTGGGGAGGGATCTGAGGGCTGCCTGAAGGGATTTTATAGATGTTGATGTAACCGTGTAGTTAACAGCAAGTCAGTCATGCAGACACAGAAGAGACTGATCTCTCTTTATAAAGTACAATATGTAATTACCTGTGGGTCTGATCATATGAGAAAGCTAAGATATCGAAAAGGCTCAAAATGTATAGACGCAGCTGATCTACTATAAAACAAATTACACGATTACTGTCATTTAGCTTTATATGCGCACAAAGATAAATTGCTTGAGTGGTTCTTTAAAAGGTTGGACTCAATTACCATATATTTCGGACTACAGTGATCCCTAAACTTACAATGGACATATAAGATGGTTTTTTGTGGACCATTGTATCTTGAATCCATCCTCAATGATGATGCTTTTATTTGTATAGTGCCAACTGATTTGACAGCACTTTACATAGTTCTTTACATGATTCTCAACATACAATGATAAAAACAGTCTGAACCTATATCACATGCCAACTGGTGGAAGATCCAGCCAATCAGAGTAAGCATTATACTGAAAAACCCCTGTACATTGCACATTCACTAACTGACTGCTTATTAGCACCTATCTACAGTATAGTGCAGTACTGTACTGCTCTCTACCTGCGAGTCTGTGTGACATACGCTGCTCTTTTGGACACCTGGTGAGGATGACTCAGTTTTCTTTTTCTGGTGCATGTGCTGTTAAGGATCCTGAAAAAACTATGTTAGCTACAGTGAAAGTGATTTACAGCCTCCAGCACCTGATTTTTATACGAAAAGTGTTGCTTTATCTTTGTTAGTTTATTTAGTTTTACCTTTAACCCATTCCCACACATGGATGAATCCGCACGTCCAATTTAAACACCCTACCATGCAAATAGATGTGCAGTAAGTCCATAGGATGACACATACCATCTGCGGTGGGATCTGACTGTCAGTCACAGCTGGGAACTCACTGCATCTGCTAGGACTGGAGCTGTGTTCCAATCCCAACAGATGGAGTCTAAACCGGTCATCATTAAATGCCTGAACTGAACCCCAAGGTCTGGGTATGGTCTCCAGCTTATTCTCTAACTCCCACTGACCTATACCCAAAAAGGGACAAGTCTGTCAACCATGGCCAAAGGGGTGAGGAAAAGCTGTCTAGGATGCCCTGGTGACTTATGGCTCACACAGGTTCTCTTTAATTTAGATTATATATGCTTGAGTGCATGAAGCCCAATTATGATCATGTAAATTATTTTACAAAGACTATGATAGATATCTAACTTTTTCTCTTGAGAATGGTTTCTTTGTTGCAATCATGTGCAGCACTTTACTGTTTGGAATAAAGCAATGCCATCTGTGAATTGCACATGATTAAATGCTGGGTACTAGAAATTGCAATAATTTCTTATGTTTGCACATAAGTCAAAGAATAATTAGTTACAGAGTTTTCTGCCAAGACTGCGGCATATTCTGTTTACAACGCCTACCTAGTGTCAGGAGGCATGGAGCATAAGGGTCACGTCATAGAAATCAAGGCCGCTATTCAGAACTCAAGAAAAAGCATTTCCTAGTTAATTTTATAGTATTTAGGACTATGGACCATTTGAAATAAATAAAACATATGGCACACATTACTTAACAGTCATGGTCACCTTTGTGCAGTTGTTAACCATAACCTTTTTGCAAAAGATTATAGTTTATGAAAAGTGACTCCTATATCTATGACCTGCTTCATGCCACTACAAAAAGACCTTATGACAGGGCATGGAGTAAATAAAGGACATTTCTTTGATGATGGATTAAAACTGGCAGGAGGTGACAGATTATCTGTGGTTCCTGTGATGTACTAGTACAGTACAAATTCTTGCATAGAAATTATACAAGACTCATGAGGTTTGGCATCTTACCAACCGATGTCCGATTAAGATGCAGTGCTGAAACCTAGGAGTTCCTGTACAAGAGTGTCAACCTTTCTGTATGCTATTATACAGTTCATGAATACTCATCTGGAAAAAAGCGAAAGCACAAAAGCGAAAATTGGCTTGTTCACCCCCCAAAAAATCACTCGCTTCAATGCATTCTCTATGGAATCGCGTGACTTCCGGCGTTCAAATTACAAGGGAGAGAAGAGGAGTCACAGCGCCGGCGGAAGTGAGCGCGCGCCCGATTTGAACAGCACCGCGAGAACGGAACGGAGCTATGCCGCTGGGCATCGATCATCTTCCGTAAGTATACATGCCAGCGGCTACTGAGGGGCCAAAATTTTTTTTGCCTGAACTGCTTCTTTAAGGGGTTAATGTCAGACATCTGCAGTTGGGGGTCAGTGTTGTGTTAACTACAACATTAGGTCTTAAAACGTGAATAGGACTCTCACACTTCTCAGCCTAGTGCATCGGTACTAGGGTTACATGTAGGGTGTTTATAGAGCCAGAACACCCAGTATAATCAGAATGCCATCTTTTCACTATTTTAAGTAATACATATCCAGTGCTACAAAAACATTGTCACTTTCTTCCAGAGACAGCCCCACTCTTGTCTCCAGCTTGGGAAGAGTTTTGCTGCTCTGTTCCATTAAAGTGAATGGAGCTTAATTGCAAACCGCACCTGAACTGGAGACATGAGTCGTGTTGTCTCTGAAAGCAAGTGGCCATGTTTTTGTAGCACTGGATAATACCTTTAAAGTGACATTGTCACCCTCTTTGTGCATTCTGACATCTCTACACAGGTGTAAAGGGTAAATTTAGCGCTTTTCATACCTTATTTTATATCATACGTCATGGTGCTTGTTCAAGTAAAAAGTGTCCTTTTATCAACTGCAGATTGTATTAAGTGGGCGTGGCCTCGTGGCATTAGCGCCACTTAGGCCCGCCAACCGTTGACCCCACCCCCTTGACGCCCATTGGTTGGCCACCGTAAAGGGGGGTAGGGTCTAGACCTTTTGGCCAGCCTGTTCCTATGGCCGGCGAGGGGGCGGGGCCAACTGTGGCTTTGGGGGCGGGGCTAAGAGGCACTAATGGCACGAGGCCATGCCCACTTAACTCAATCTGCAGTTGATAAAAGATGACTTTCTACTTGAACAAGCACCATGACTTATGATATAAAATAAGGTATGAAAACCGCTAAATTTACCCTTTACACCTGTGTAGAGATGTCAAAATGCACAAAGGAGGTGACAGGGTCACTTTAATGATCAGACTATTTAGGGCGTCAGTACATGAACCCATTGAGTACACATTTAAAAGAAATACAAATATGGAATCAGTCTGGAGCACCTCATGCTGCTTAAAGTAGGTAATCTTACCTTGCTTCTTAATTTCCCTTTTGATTTGGTCTTTTGCTTCCTTTTTAGTTTTTTCTTGCTTAGAATCTTCTTATTCCTAAAACAAAGAGAATTTTCAACACAAAAACTAAAATTAAGCAATGAAGTTTTCTTTAGCCAATACAAAACTCTGCTCTGGTCCCCAAGTACCTACGGCTGCTTCCTGGTCTGTTATGTGGCTTGAGACGCAACGTTTTCAGCACACTAAGCCATTTGGCAGCTGTAGCGGGATCCCGCCTCTGCTGCTGAATGGCATGGCATAGGCTGTAAACGTCACATCTCAAGCAGCGTAACAGACCAGGATGTGGCTGGGCACCGCCGACTGGAGCAGCGCAATGCGGGACCAGACACTGGAAATGGGGAGATTAGTGGACATTGTTGCCTTCATCCACCCCCTCCCTGGCCATAGCGAAAAAGCCCTCCTGCCCATAGTACCTGGAGTACTGCTGTTTACAACAGCATTTTTACCTTTCTGTTGGGAAATGTGATGTTTAAGCATACAGTAGCCAAATTATATGTAAATTAAAAATTAGCAGATGTAAGACACATACTTTCCCACGTAAAAGACACATGTACGATATAACCCATCTGAATTGCATTACTGCTGTAAAAACAATATAAGTCATTAGGCCACATAGACAAAGGCAGTCTCCTAATTTACAGGGGACCATCTATAGGAGGTCACCTTGTTAGGTAACTGAGCTCACAGAATTTGAACTTATAAGCATGATGGAAATGACAGCAGTTCAATTTTAAGTAATCTATATATATATACACACACACACACACACACAAAATGGGGGACAATTATTAAGTCTGGTGTTTTTTGCACCGGGCTTAAAAATGTCCCTGCTTTGCTGGTTTATGTAAAGGTGCAATGCCTCTACATGAATCCTGTGACCCCAGTGTGCACATGGAATGAAACCTACGCCAGCTCATACCCGACGTCGGTTTCCTTCTCATTTTTGCATGAGAAAAGTGATAAATTCAACAAACTCAGTCCGCGCACACCATTCAGCCCCCTCCCTCTAGTGCAGCGAGCATAGAGGGGCCAGATGCAAACATTTATTCGCAAATCATGCATTGGCCCTTTCACGCCAAACAGTAAAAAACATTTTAGCTTGATAAATTTCTCCCAATATGTATAACTCAGTACTGGCAGATTAATCCTGCATCTTTGTTTGGAGCAAATCTGCAACAGCACATTTATTTAATTTTGCTAGGAGGCGCTTACTACCTTTGTCTATTGCATTACATAAGGCTATGAACTGACCAGCTAAAGCCTGGAGCGCTATTCCTGCTGTAAAAAATACTAGAATCCTGGATTGTTAGAAAACCCATAATTAGTCAGTTATTAGGATTTATTGGCATCATAGGCTGCATCAACACATTGCGGACCCGCAGTTATGGATACCACTACGGTCTCATTCACATGTTCTGCATAAAAAAAAAACAAAAAAAAACATCAGATCCTACTATGGACCCGCAATTGTGGCACACATCACTGTTCTCTACTAAAAAGACATTGCAGACAGCCTATTGAAAGTGTGGATGAGGCCATGGTTATGTTCACACAACTTTTTTTCCAGTTTAAAACAACATTTGTCATTTATAACTTACAATGACGTCCATCATTTCGCTGCTTGGCTACCCGACAGTGCAAGCTATTCTAGTTTAGGTGGACTAATTGGCCTTTAAGGGGGTACCTTTAAATCAAAATCTTTTATTAAATTTAATTGTAAAAGCAGTGAAAGGACAGTAAAAAAAGAAAACCTGTGTGTGAACTAAAATAAATAACGTTCGCTTTTTGCAAAAGACGTCCGAAAATAATTGACAATTATTTTGACGTCTGCGCGGATGTCATTTTATGCCATGTGTACACTGAACGTCCCTCATTTCATTGAAGTCAATTACATCACAGAAATAACGGACGTCATTTTAAATAGAAAATGCAGCCGCTTTTCCTCTTTTTTGGCGGTGTGTGAACATAGTTTCCCTTTAAACTCTCATTAGTGGTATGGGCTATCAGCTGTGTTAATTTACCCTCAAATATCTTACCTACATGGGTATCCTACCTACAGGAGACAAGCAAACTACATCCGGATGGGGATTTTACTTACAGGGGAGTAAACTACATAGAGGGAGATCTTGCCTTGCCTACAGGGGAAGACTACCTTGGGGTGGGTCATGCCTACAAGAGGCAAACCATCCAGAGAGAGAAACTACTGTACATACTGGGGAAAATAAAGATTGAGGGTAGAGAACAACTTTAAGCTACAACAGGAAAAGGATATCCCCTTCTGGGGAAACTACCTACAGGAAACATCAGCATGGGGGGACCACCTATTGAGGATGCCAGATTACTAGGGAAAACTACATGCTGGAGCAGATATTTAGGTACAGGGGGTACCTAGTAGAGCAAAATCCTAAGTATTGGAGGGAACTAAACCAGGAATCAGAGGAATGACAGATTACATACTCATAATGAAGGGTATTCCCCACTCTAAAGGGGTGTTCATTGCAGCAGAAAGGCAGGAGCAGGGCGGCTGTTTGAACTTGCCGCGTGCCTGTCCCTATTAGAACCCCTATTCAAACAGGCCGGTGGCGAGTTCTAACAGGACAGAGTGGTAGGAGCTGCACCAGCTGCAGGGACTGCTCTACAGGCCATCGTGCTTCAGCATGAGCACAGATGCCTGCAGCCTGGAAAGAGGACACCACAACCCTCCCCACCACTCACTCAGCAGCAGGCCACAACGGCCATATCATTTACTCGCTTCTGTCTCTCTACGCCGCGGGGGAACAGCGCCTCCAGCCTGCCACACGCGGGGAATACTTCAAGCAGCCTGCTGCAGGCACCCATCAGGCTGGAGGAGAGTACGATGGAAATTGCGGCCATGAATGCATTTTTAGTCTTGCAGTACAAGCTATATAAACTGGAAGCTGCACCAACAGCTAGCGGAGATTTGTCTGCTGTGATGTCATTTGTCTAGAAATAAATTAAACAGTTTTCGGCATCTGAAGAAAAATCATTTCATATCATATGGGCTAAGCGTACAGAAGAAACTCTGCATCCTCGCTCTCCTTAGCGAACCCTACCAGACAGCCAGCTTAGCAACAAAGCAAGCCCCTAGCAACCAGCAGCTGCAAACAGCTTAGAAGAGGGAGAAGGCGCACATTTCACTCGGGTGGTTCCATTGGATAATTGTTTGTTTTGGTTTATATATACCCAATATTCACATAATCATGCTTATGCGTAAACCTATAAACCAGGAATGGAGACACCCATCCTTAGTGTAGATATGTAGCTGCCATTCAGGAGACATAGAAGAATGCCTTCACAGCATCACTCCATAACCAGCCCTAACTAATCTCAGTGCACTGTTGTTCCTCCGATGAACAGACCCAGGGATATCAATGACCCCCAATATCATCCAAACTGTACTGTTCACAGCAGGTGATTGGCACATAAAAGGATACATAGTGCTAACAATGTGCAAGTTTACATGCCATACAAAAATGAGCCCAACACTGCTCTCCTGGGTAGAATATCAGGGGAACTTATATGATGCATGACAGCAAAGCCCCTGCTCTATCAAGAGCAGAAAAACCCCTTAGATGCTGTGATCAAATAGGCATCTAAAGGGGTAGCCAACTTAAAAGATTTAATCCTGTTCAATCCCCACCCATAATTAAGATTGTTTGTAATCTCCGTTTCTTCTATTGCCATGCAAGAAAACCTTCTGTGACCCTGCCCACCACTGACATCACATCAATCGATAAGCAACTGGCCAAGGGAAGGAAAAGAAACAGAACACTGACAGCCTCCTGTGCACTATAGGGGTAAGGAAACACAGTTGTTTCATCTCTCTCTTTATAATCTCTTTGTAGATTGATAAACAGACATTTTGTTTACAGTGTAAAACAGAAGATTGAGCGAGCAATGGGCAAATACTACAAGATAAAGCAGATACATGGCAGTTCACACTGAGGTACAATGTATGCTGGGAAATGTAGTTTCCCAGCCAGCACCATCTTGGGTATAGACCAGCTTTTAGAAACATTTTACTCAAGAATGGTGGCAGCTAGAAAGATGGGGGATGGCTAAAAATACTTAGGGACTCTTGGTAAGACCAACTAGGTTTTGGAGAATTTCCTTTTCTAGCTCTTGGGTGGAAAACCCCTTTAAGAGGTTTCCTGACTTTTGCTACCCCATCAACACTGTTATAATGCAATTGCTGGGACGCAGATTTCCCACAGCAGCAAGGAGCCTAATGAAGGCCCCAGGTATTCCAGGTATATTTGTGCCTACTCTATCGCATATCAACTTTATATTGACAGGAAAATACATCACATCATACTAGTCACTGTGCAAAATATTAAATATATTTAAAGATTTGGAAAATATAATTTTATTTTAAATATAAAAAATCCCCCACCCCCTTTCACAAAAAAAAATTAAACTACACAATTTTTCCTGACCCAAAACTATATTATCTCATTTATTCTACATGAACGTTATAAAGAGAAAAAACTACATCAGACTTGCTGCATTTTGTTAATTTGCTTCCGAAAAAGGAAAAGAATGAAGAAATCAATAAAAGTCATATAGAAAGTACAAGTTGTGCCACAAAAAACAAACCCTCATATAGGCATGTAGACTAAAAAACAAGATTATGACACTGGAGCGACAATGGAAAAAAAAAAAAAGAAAGAAAATTGTTTGATCATGAAGGAGTTAAAAACCACCTCTCAAGGGGAGCAGTTAGAAGAAAAATAAGTCCCAGGACAAACTGACACATAACAGAATCTACTCCTAGAACAATACTGAAGGTGAACAATATAATACACTAGCTGCCTCTTAACGTGCAAACAAACTATAAAGTACACCCCTGAGCAAGTATCCATGTTAGACAGAACATGTGTGGCTTAGTGGATGACAGTGACCTCTCCTATCGACCAGAAAAGTGCGATATACTGCTTTTTTTTCTAGCATTTGCACATTTTAAGGCACATTACAGGCAGCTAGTGTATTATTCACCTTCAGTATTTTTTGGGGAGTAGGTCCAACAAAGTATGAGTGTCAGTTTGTCCTGAGACTCACTTTTGTTGTAAAACAGTTCTCTTAAGATTTGGGTTTAATTGTATTAAATGAGTCACCCAGTGAAAATCTCTTTCTTTCAAACCAACTGGTTTCAAAAAGTTATACAGATTTGTAATTTACTTCTATTTAAAGGGAACCAATTACGGCGAAAATCCACCTAAAGATAAGGAAATGTGCTGGCACATCACCCAGCACGTTTCCCAAACATCCCCCTGTACCCTCCGTGCCCCCCTCCATCAGTCAGTAATCTTACTTAGAAGAACTCCCGCCCTGTATGTAAATTTCCGCCAAGTAGTCACGGTGGGCGGAATCAGTCCAGAAGACATCGGCGCTGCGCGCGGATGACATTGCCACGCCGCCGACGTGGAACGTAAGCACCGTGTCACGTGGATGGAACGCAGACCTTTCAATCACGCCCCTCTGGGCGTGGTTACAGTAATTCCAGACGCCCAGGACCGGTGACTGATTCCGCCCACCGTGACTACTTAACGGAAATTTACATACAGCTCGGGAGAACTTCTAAGTAAGATTACTGACTGATGGAGGGGGCACGGAGGGTACAGGGGGATGTTTGGGAAACGTGCTGGGTGATGTGCCAGCACATTTCCTTATCTTTAGGTGGATTTTTGCAGTGATTGGTTCCCTTTAAAGCGACTCTGTACCCACAATCTTACCCCCCCAAACCACTTGTACCTTCAGATAGCTGCTTTCAATCCTGGATCTGTCCTGCGGTCCATTCGGCAGGTGATGCAGTTGTCATAAAAAAAACACTTTTAAACTTTAAAGCCCCTGCCAAACGGGAGTATCTGTGCGCTAACTTTGCACCACCCCTCCGTCCCTCCTCCCCACCCTCTATCATTATGAATGCTCCAGGCAGATTGCCTCCTATTCCCCACCTGTAGCAGCCCGGCACATGGGCAGGATCGTTAAGGACCTGTGCAATGTTCAGCATGGAGAAAATGGTTCAGTGGCATTCCTAATGATGAAGAGGGTGGGAAGGAGGGACGGAGAGGTGGTGCAAAGTTAGGGCACAGATACTCCCATTTGGCACAGGCTGCAAGTTTAAAAGTATTTTTTTAGGACAATAACTGCATCACCTGCCGAACGGACCCCAGGACAGATCTTGGATTAAAAGCAGCTATCTGAAGGTACAAGTGGTTTTGGGGGGGGGGGGGGGGGGCAGAGTGTGGGTACAGAGCCTTCCCATACTTATCAGCTGCTGTAGGTTGCTTTTCAGTCTGACATATTGCTCTCTGCTGACATCTCTGTCCGAGACAGGAATTGTCTCAGTAAATCCCCATAGAAAACTTCTCCTGCTCTGGACAGTTCCTGTCTTGGCCAGAGCAGAGATGTCAGCAGAAAGCACTGTCAAACTGAAAACACTTCATGCAGGACATACAGCAGCTGATAAGTATGGAAAAAGATTTTTAAATAGAATTACAAGTCTATATAACTTTCTAAAACCAGTTGATCTGAAAGAAAAAGATTTTCGCTGGATAACCCCTTCAATCAGGTATTGTATGATATATTTCTCCAAAGGAAGAATATGCATTTCTTCGGTATTTTTTTTTGCATTTGACATATTCTTTCCTTTTTGTATGGCATATAATGTCCTTTTGTCAATTCCCTACAACCTTAATACAATAGAGGAGGAAAAATGTAAGTGCCAGTACAGTATTATCAAGTGATCAGCCCAAACCACTAGCCACCATTGATGAGATGTACAACATTGGGCCTCCATATAAGGCAGGAGAATACCAGATGACACAAGGTACACAGAATTGATGTGTCTTATTTTAGGTCAGAAATATAATAATTCAGGACAGCTCCAGAAATCCTCTAATGTGTCAATGAATATGGCTCGTCATTGAGTAAGGAGACACAAGACAGAAGCCATGTGGCCATAACGCCGCATGTGGCTCATGAACCTAAACGCGGTAACATACATGCTCCTCTCCCTCACTACTTCCATTCTACAGGTAGTTGAAAATAGAAGAATTGATTAAAATGAAGGCCATAAGTATTACTCCAGTGTCAGCCTTAATATTTAAAGCGTAACTGTCATTTCAGGGCCATTTTTCTGAAAACATTAAATATCTACAGTACAAGCGATTTTAAGAAACTCTGTAATAGGTTTTATGTACTAAAAGAGTTTCCTTCTGTACTGAAAAAGCAATCTCCCAGCCTCCCCCCTCACATCAAATGAAGCAGGATTTCTGTCTCCATTATGTGGCTGTGGAGAGGGGATGTTAGGAGTGACTGAGCACGGAGCAGTCCTGCACAGCACAACACCCTGCAATCTTCTCTAAGTTCATAGATAAGCACTGACCTTTCTGACACCTGAATTTAGCGTTTTAGCTGCCAAGACAGTCTACAAACAGCTGACCTTCATGTCACCTCTTCCTGCTCCCTCATCTCCCTCAGCCCCTCCCCCCTTCATAGGCTTACAATGGAGAGAGCAGAACCCGTCTTCACTGGCTTCTCTGTAATGAAGACGTGTTTGCCTGATAATGCACAGATAAGAAGTCAGGGGGGGAGGCTGGGAGATTGCTTGAGTACAGAAGGAGGCTTTTTTGGCTGATAAAACCTATTACAGAGTTTCTTAAAATGGCTTATACTACTGATTTCTGCAATAAAAAAAACAGTTACGCTTTAAATGAAAGGATCATGTGCTAAGTGTTTTTACATAAATTATAGACTAAGGTAAATTGTTAGCTGTAGACTACAGCCAGCAGACAGATGGCATCAAAACAGATGAAAGTGGCAATATACAGCATAAACAGAATACGACTTCCCTTCAAGATTTCTGATCCATCTCATCTGCAAATTTTTTTTTTTTTTACATTTAAAAAAAAAACAACAACTTTACATCAACTTACACTTATATTATGGTTATATGGTAGCTAATCTCCCACCAATCACAAATGCCAGAATGAGGAACATTTTTTTTTGAACACATTACTTTCTGCAAAGTCAAAAAATTTTACATACATTATTAGTATTTTGTACCATTGCCCTTAAACTGTGACTTGGTCGAATGTTGGGAATATCTTTCCGCAAGCTTCTCATAATAGTTGGTAGGAATTTAGGCCCGTTCCTCCTGAAAAAAAAAAAAAGTTGTGCAACCAAGCCATGTTTGTCGGCCGCCTTGCTTGCACCTGCCTTTTTGTGATGGCCCCTCCAAAATAACTTTGTTGTCTTTAGGCCACTTCTGGTCATTTTCCTTGCAGAAAACCCATTTGGGCCCAAGCTTTAACTTCCTGGCAGATGTCCTGAGATGTTGCCATCTATTTGCTAAAGTGCACAAGTTGGGATGGTGTTCTTAGGCTTGCAAGTTTCTCCCTTTTTCCTCCAAATGTAACAATGGTCATTATGGACAGAGTTCAATTTTACTTTTGTCAGACTACAGACATGTCTCCAAAAATTAATGGTCTGTGTTCCTGTGTGCATTTGAAAACATTGATCTATTTTTGTGTTTCTTTGTTCCTGTGTGCATTTGAAAACATTGATCTATTTTTGTGTTTCTTTTGGAGTAATGGCTTCTTCCTGGCAGAGCGGCCTTTCAGTCCATATCGATACGCTACTTGTTTTTACTGTGGATAATGACACTCTTACCGACTTCAGTCAGAGTCTTCACAAGGTCTTTTCCTTTTCTTTGGTTGATATGCACATTTTGTACCAAAGCATGTTCATCTGAGGGACACAGAACCTGTCTCCTTCCTGAACGGTATGATGGCTGGACATTCCCATCTTGCCTTTACTTGTAATTGTTTGTACATATTAACGAAGCACCTTCAGGTATCTGGAAATTGCACCCAAGGATTAACCAGACTTGCCCACAATTCTTTTCCAGATACCCTGGCTGATTTCTTTAGACCAGGGATGGGGAACATTTTGGCTCTCCAGCTGTTGCAGAACTACAATTCCCATCATGCCTGAGAATATACAAAGAAGCTGCGTGTTTCGTGTGTCCCTTAAAATATCAGAAGCTTCCAGAGACATGACATCATATGGGCTGTCCAAGATTGTTTAAAAGGCATAAAAATCTTAACCCTTTCCCGCACGAGGACGTAACTGTATGTGCTCACGCGGGTGGGGGGGGTTCAGAGCGGGGCCGCGCGGCGACCCTGCTCTGAACCGCGGCGGTCCCGGGTGCCGCTTGTAGCCCAGGACCGCCGGTATAAGCGGGCACGGTCCGATCGCCGTGCCCGCTAATACAGTAATCAGATGCAGCTGTCAAACATGACAGCTGCATCCGATTACCGGACGCAGCTTATCCCTGGTGTCTAGTGGCGGAGATCGCTCCCCCGGGACGTCATCCCGGAGGAGCGATCTCAGTTACTGAAGCCGGACGGGAACAGCTCAAAGATGGCGCCGTCCCCGGCTCGGCACTCGTTTACTTCCGGCTGCAGCACATCTATGCTGCAGAGATCTCTATGAGAGATCAAAGTGTATATACTAGAAGTCCTAGATTATCATTAGTAAAAAGCCCCCTCCCCTAATAAAAGTCTGAATCACCCCCCCTTTTCCCAGGTTTTAAATAAAAGTAAATAAATAAACATGTTTGTTTGTTATCGCCGCGTGTGTAATCGCCCGAACTATTAATTAATCACATTCCTGACCTCGCACGGTAAATGGAGTCAGCGCCAAAAAATCCCAAAGTGCAAAATTGCGCATTTTTGGTCGCATCAAATCCAGAAAAACTGTAATAAAAAGCGATCAAAAAGTATATGTGCAATCAAGGTATCAATAGAAAGTAAACATCATGGCGCAAAAAAATGACACCTCACACAGCCCCATAGACCAAAGGATAAAAGCGCTATAAGCCTGGGAATAGAGCAATTTTAACCCCTTAAGGTCAAAGCCAATTTTAGTTTTTGCGCTTTTGCTTTTTCCATTTTATGTTTAAAAGTCCATAGCGCTTGCATTTTTTCACCGAGAGACTTATATGAGCGCTTATTTTTTGCGAAACCAATTGTACTTTGCAATGACCGGCATAAATTTTCCATAAAATATGTTGTGAAACCAGAAAAAAATCATTTGCGCTGTCAAATTGAAAAAAAAACGAATTTGTTTTGATTTCGGGGAGTTTTGCATTTACGCCGTTCGCCCTATGGTAAAACTGACTTGTTATGCATGTTCCTCAAGTCGTTACGATTACAACGATATATAACATGTATAACTTATATTGTATCTGATGGTCTGTAAAAAATTCAAACCATTGTTAACAAATATATGTCACTTAAAATCGCTCCATTCCCAGGCTTATAGCGCTTTTATCCTTTGGTCTATGGGGCTGTGTGAGGTGTCAGTTTTTGCGCCATGATGCGTTCTTTCTACCGGTACCTTGATTGCGCATATATGACTTTTTGATCGCTTTTTATTACATTTTTTCTGGATTTGATGCGACCAAAAACGCGCAATTTTGCACTTTGGGTTTCTTTTGCGCTTACGCCGTTTACCGTGCGAGATCAGGAATGTGATTAATTAATAGTTCGGGCGATTACGTGTGCGGTGATACTAAATATGTTTATTAATTTATTTATTTATTAATTTATAAAATGGGAAAAGGGGGGTGATTTGGACTTTTATTAGGGGAGGGGATTTTTTATTATTAAAAACACTTTTTTACTTTTTTTTTTTTTACACACACTAGAAGCCCCCCTGGGGGACTTGTATATAGACAGCACTGATCTCTCATAGAGATCAATGCTGTGTATATACACAGCAAAGATCCATTAGATCGGTCATAGATTGCTATGGTCTGCTGCAGGCCACAGCAATCTATTGCCGAGCCGGGATCAGCGTCATGCCGACGCTGAGGCCCGGCACGGGCAGAAGAACGGATCTCCCCCCCGCGATCGCATCGCGGGGGGGAGATCCGTGCCACTAGACACCAGGGATGCACGGAGGAAAGCACTTCAATGCAGCTGTCAGGTTTGACAGCTGCATTGAAGGGCTTAATTAGCCGGCGCGGCAACGGGACCCACGCCGACTAATAGAGGCACTGCCCGGCTGCAATCTGCCGGATCGGTGCCGTTCAGAGCGGGGTCCCGGCGGGAGCCCGCTCTGAACACCCCCTGCGGCACCATGACGTATCAGATACGTCATGGGTCGCTAAGGGGTTAAGGAACGTATATTTGTTAACAATGGTTTGAATTTTTTACAGGCCATCAGATACAATATAAGTTATACATGTTATATATCGTTATAATCGTAACGACTTGAGGAACATGCATAACAAGTCAGTTTTTCCCCAGGGCGAATGGCATAAAAACACATTCCCCCCAAATAAAAGAAATGTGTTGGTTTTTTTTTCAATTTCACCACACTTTGAATTTTTTTTCTGGTTTCGCACTGTACTTTATGCACAAATTCAGCCTGTCATTGCAAAGTACAATTAGTGACGCAAAAAATTAAGGGCTCATGTGGGTCTGTAGGTGTAAAAATGCAAGTGCTATGGCCTTTTAAACACAAGGAGGAAAAAACGAAAACGTAAAAACAAAAATTAGCCTGGTCCCGAAGGGGTTAAAATGTATGTAAATGTTTGACTTTGCAAAAAGTAAGAAAAATGACTTAAAAATGCTCTCATATATTATTCGGGCATTTGGCAAATATAAATAATTTTGGTAATCCTAATTCTCTTAAAAATAAAGGAAAGGTTTATTCTGATTTCATATCACTCACAAATAATTCAGAATCACAAGCCTTGCTGCATGTAAGATTTACCTACCACATCTGCTGGACATTTGTTCCAAGAATCTACTACTTTCTTTGTAAAGTAATATTTTCTAGTGATTTTTCTGATCTCTTCCAAACTATCCTCGGATTGTGTCTAAGTTCTTGTGTTCATTTTTGTTAAAAAAAAAAAAAAAAAAACTCTTCCCTCCTGAACCTTTAGTCCTTTAACATATTTTTAAGTTTCGATCATGCCCCCCCCTCCTTCAGGCTATACAGATTTAGGCCTCATTCAGACGTTTAGCGGTTTTTCACCTCTGTGGCTTAAAGGGAACCTGTCACCCCCCGTTAGAGGCCCCTATACTTACCTAATCCCGCCGGGTCCCGCGTCTGGAGGTGGTCGGGTGACTGAGATCTCAGCCGCTGCAGCCCGGCGCGCGCTGAGAGATGAGTCCAACACCCATAGAGAATGACAGGAGAGTCCAGCGCTCCGTCATTCTCTATGAGCGTTGGACTCATCTCTCAGCGCGCGCGCCGGGCTGCAGCGGCTGAGATCTCCGTCACCCGACCGGATCCAGAAGCGGGACCCGGCGGGATTAGGTAAGTATATGGGGCTCTAACGGGGGGTCGGGAGCCTGTCACCCCGGCACAGGGGGTGACAGGTTCCCTTTAAGTCCGTTATCTAGCATTGCAATTTATGAAAAAACATCCATGATTGCATCCATTTTGCAATCCAGGTCAGTTTTTTTTGACTGATCTACAATGCTAGTTATAATAAAGTTATCTGGTTCAATAAATTTTTATTGAAGAAGGGTATTTTTCAGAATTTTTCAGACAAAACAGAAATGCAATAAAGTAGTGCCGTAACAAATGCAAAGCAATACAGTAGGCATAGTGAATGCAAATACGGAGCAGAGTAAACAGCATGTGGAAATGCAAAATTATAATCATAAAGGAACGCAAAACACAGAAGGACAAAACACATAGAAAGTTGTAACAAGTCATAATGAAAAGTAAAGAAAAAGCATATCAACCACCAACATCATAAATGTAGATTAGCAGTGATAATAAGTGATTGGAAAACTTGGCGTGCGGCAAATATATTTGAGACAAGACAGCACAGTATTAGTCAAATACGCAGGAGAAGACAATTATGTATGAGCCAGATATAATTGCAGGGTAAGTCGCCCTAAGACGTCTGGTACCATACTCTCAATGTCTCAAACACATAAAAGAAAAAAAATAAACATCAAAAAACCAATAACAGAAGCACAAACAAACAAACAAAAGACAGAGTATGTTAAGACAAATAGCACAGAAAGGCTAGCGGCCCAATATGAGATATTGACATCTAACACTATGCATATTACAGAGAAAAAATGAAGTGGGTGTAGAAAGTGGAAGTGTAAGACGCTAAGCTGCTTATAACGGGTATAGGCCATGTCGCAGGGATACAATTACAATGATCTGCTGGAAATATAGCAAGAAAAGGCTATTAGGACCCACGTCGTAACGCTGAAAAGCGAATACGACTGGAAAGGGTGTTAGGGGGGAAGAAAGTCCGGCCCAGCGAGGAACTGGTGTCGTGCCCACTCAATAGAAGAGTCACTCAGTAATCCAGGAGTTGAGTAGGCGGAATCCCTCTTCTAAGTTTGTAATGTAGTGCTTAGTATGGCCATGTGTGATTAACAAATGCACCGAATTAAACCATTTGTAGACAATGTTCTTGTCTCTGAGTGTTCTGGTGAGGGCAGCAAAAGTTTTGCGAGCTCGAAGGGTCTCCGGTGAAAGGTCCGCATATACCTCAATGTCTCGGCGGTTGTCAGACAATTTTGCGCCCCCCCTCATCGCTTGTAATAATGAGTTTTTTACAGGGAGAAAGTGCACCCGCGCAATAATGTCCCTAGGAATAGTGGAAGGAAGATGCTGTGGCCTAGGAATTCTCCTCGCCCAGTCGACCAATAGTTCTCGGTTAGAAACATTAGGCAAAGTGCGTTTGATAAGCGATTGGATGTAGGCAGGTAGTTCTAATGAGGAAACAGATTCCGGAATGTTGCGAAATTTAAGGTTATTTCGCCTGTTGAAATCTTCTTGCATCGCAGTTTTAGTTTTCAATAAGTGCACTTCTTCCTCCAAGGTTTTACACGTCTCTGCTAGAGCGTTGTGGGCCTCAATAGTGTCTCTCAATTTTTGCTCAGCTAAGAGAGCCCTGTCATCCACCGCCCCCACCGGGGAAGACAGGGCAGAAAAGAAACGATCCAGTCCAGCGAGCAAAGAATCTCTGAGCAATATGAGCCATTCTTTAAGTGGAGGAGCGAGCACCTGGGAAATACCATCCAAGCAATTATCAGTGTCCCTCTTAACCTCCGCCAGAATTGGAGAATTTAAAATAGTAGTAGTAGCAGGCACTGGTGGAGAGGGTTGGTGACAGTGTGGAAATAGGTATTAGAGTATCAGGCTGAGAAGAACTAGCCGGGCTGGACAGCTCCCTATCCAGAGCACGGATACTGCGGAATTCTGGAGCCAGCGGTGACAATATGCCGGTCTTCACAACGTCTTTCTCAGAAATGGGCTCTGATGAATCGGGCAGAGATGCTGCTGGAAATGTGTGCTCGAGAACTGTACCATCACAGTGGATACCATTGTCGGCAAATAGCCCAGAAAGGTCCACAACAGAAGATGCACACGATCCCGCAGTAGTCTTAGATGAAGAAAGAAAAGAAGCTAATGGAGGCTCCGACACCGGGGACAAACTTTGCCGTTGCCGACATGAATCAGCCGGACCCGACCGAGGAGAGTCTGAACTTGTATTTCTGATTCTCCGGTTTCTCCTCCTAGCCGCCCGGGAAGATGTGAGAGTCGCAGCTGTTACCTCTCGGTGTCGGTCAGTAGGCTCGGGTGATAGAGAAGCCCGCCACGCAGATTGTACCTCCATATCTAAGGCGTCTAGCCAGGACCAGAGAGCTGAGCAGGCGCCATCTTGCTTCTTTGCGGCCTTCGGGAGAGCAGACTGTGCCCTTCTCCGGGCTGCTGCCGAAGCTTTCTTCGAAGTAACGGGCATCCTGGAGGAAGAAGGAGTCGATCAAGAGCCCCCAGAACTCGAGTGGGTAAAATCCGGGCGTCACAGCCGCTGGTAAATGCTGAGGAAGCCGGAGCTCAAGCAGGACACGTCCGAGCTCCTCGAGCGCAGGCCACGCCCCCTCTATAATAAAGTTATCACATCACTAACATCAGTCATTTTTCAAAGATTTGTGTGCGTTGAATCCGTGGAATCCATGAAAAATGCATATCACTTAGACTTCTATGGGGAACCGATGTAGCGATCATGCTCCGCACTAGGACACGTCCTATTTTTTCATAAAACTGGTTGCAAATTCGTGAAAACTCTGATCATGTGAATAGCCCAAAAGAAATCAATGGGACTAAAATTGGGAGGAAGTAAGCAGGGTGGGAGGGCTGTAATGGAGAGCTAAGTAAAGGCAATGGGAATAGTGTGGAGGGGACCAGGTAAGTGGGAGGTAAGCAATGTTATATGTTCCTGCAGCATCTGCACTTTACCTGCTGTTGGAATACCCTTTTAACATTTTAATATAATGAACTGCTTCTTATTCACATAAGCGTTAGATATTTAATTTCTGTCCAATAATAATGAATTTTTTTTTTTTTAGCTATTACAAGAAAATGTGTTCTCTGTATTCACCCATTAGACTCCCTACAAAGCTAAAAACTCTGCAGATTGATTACACATAACACTTAAGATAATGTGAATTTACAATCTAGTGCCAGTGTTACCATCGAAACCATAGCCCTGACAAGTCACAAACATGGTACAGCAATTTCCACTTTCCTTGCAGAAGGATTAGGAAATTCTGCATTGACAGAACCAATATATCCCATGTAAAACAGTAAATCAATTGTTCTGAAATCATATGGAAATCATAACATTGATCTTCATCACTCCTAGGCACTGTTCACATCTACAACCTAGAATTGTTTAAAGAGGATGTACCACCAGGCCGCGTCATAGAGGGGAGGGAATTCCCTCCCACTGGGGGCAGGCCGGCCGACCTCCAGTGCTTCAGCTCGGCACCGCTAGACAGAACGGCGCCGTACACGGGAACAGGACCACGGTTTGAAAAGCGGACCGCAGCACAGACTTCCCCATGACAGCGCCGTTCTATCAGTGTGTTAAATTCAAGAGGATGTACCTGGTGGTACATCCTCTTTAAATATTCAGACAAAAAAATGCAGCAAGCTGTATTTATTTTTTGTCTCGTTAAAATCTAGGAAAATGATGGAACCAACCTGAAACCCCAATAGACACTGTTGGTGTTGACTGTGCAGGGCGCGGGCCAGCTGTGCCTACTGCTGTTAAATGGAATCTGCGAATGGAGCTTTGAATGCAGACGTAAACCTAGCCTAGGTTAAATTCACACATAAGAGTGTGTTCACACTCCATAAAAGCAGCGGAATCCTCTGCCGCAGAATCCCGCCTGCCTCAGTGTTCCAGAGTCTGTCTATGGGAGGGCTTGCTTGCTTCCACTTCCATCGTTCCCCTCTCAAAGAATTTACATACTCTCCGCCACTTTTACTCAGTGTAAACATTCCCTTATGGTCAGTATTAACCAAAAGCAGGATTGAGTCCTACAGCAAAACAAGACTTTCAGAAATGGAAGCAGTAAAATGTAAACAAAAAATGTAGTGTGAACCTAGAGACATCACTGAAAAATGACTCCATGTCTCTTTGGCCTTTCCTCAAGTGTGTGAACAATGACGGGCAAGTGCTACTGTGACCTAAAATGAGGCCACATTCAGACTTCCGTAACTACGGATGTGCACCTCTCCGCGTATGCATGCATCCCTCTATTTAGGATAGGAGTGCCAAGCCCTAACATATTTAACATGTACAGATGTATACACAGATAAATCTGTCTGTGTAAACGCACCATAAGGCTCTGACAGATTTTTTAAGCCAAAGCCAGGAACAGACTATAAACCGGGAATGGGTCAAAAAGAAAAGACTGAGATTTCTCTTCTTTTTAAATCCATTCCTGGCTTTGGCTTCCAAAATCTGTCAGATAAATCTGCCTGTGTAAACGCACCATTAGAAATTAATCGGTTTGCATACTGTCTGAGTTTGCAGGTCCACAAAGTGGACAGAATTAGCAGGTGTTATCATTTAAAAGGACAAAAACTGATTTGTCCATAGCAACCAGGAATCCCCTTTCATTTTACCAGAGCAATTTGAGAAATGAAAGCTTTGATGCGCTATTTGTCCAGCCGCGCTTCTACATAAAACAGCCTTAGGATAGCTTCACACGTACCGTATCACTGCGTTTTTATCGCTGCATTTTTGGTGCGATTTTTACATGCGCGTTTTGATTTTCACATGAAAATCATGTGAAAATCAAAACACGCAAGTAAAAAAATCGCACCAAACACGCAGCGATAAAAACGCAGCGTTAAATATACAGCGATACGGTACGTGTGAAGGCACCCTTAACCCTTTGAGGACCAGGCCCAAAATGACCCAGTGGACCGCGCAAATTTTGATCTTAGTGTTTTCGTTTTTCCCTCCTCCCCTTCTACGAGCTCTAGCACTCTCAGTTTTCTATCTACAAGCAATATAAGTGCTTGTTTTTTACAGGAATAGTTGTACTTTGTAATGGCGTCTTTCATTTTACCATAACATGTATGATGGAATTCCAAATATATTATTTATGAAGATATAAATAGGTGAAATCGTAAAAAAGAATGCAATATGGTAACGTTTGGGGGGTTCCTGTGTCTACATAACACACTATATGGTAACAGCAACATACTATTATTCTATAGGTCAGTCCGAACACAACCATATGCAGGTTTACACAGATTCTCTAATGTTATATATGTATTTTTTTTTATGAAATCCTTTTTTTTGGCAATTAAATATTAATAAAATGGGCCTATTGTGACGCTTATAACAGTTTTATTTTTTCACCTACGGGGCTGTATGGGGTGTCATTTTTTCCACCATGATCTCTAGTTTTTATTAATACCATATTTGTGAAGATCGGACGTTTTGATCACTTTTTATTGATTTTTTAAAAATATATAATGTAACATAAAATCGGTAATCCGCGCACTTTTTTCCCTCTTTTCTTCTACGTTCACAATGACGCTTGTTATATTTTAATAGATCGGACAATTACGCACGCTACGGTATATTATGTGTTTATTTATTTTTATATATGTTTTATTTATATAATAGGATAGGGGGGTGATTTCAACTTTTATTGGGGGAGGGGTTTTGGGGTAGTGTAATAGTGTTTTGAACTTTTTTTATTTTTTTTTTACACATTTGAAGTCCCTTTGGGAGACTTTTACATACAGTACTTTGATTTATACACTGATCATTGCTATGCCATAGGCATAGCATTGATCAGTGTTATCGGCGATCTGCTCATTGAGCCTGCCTGTGCAGGCTCAGTGTAGCAGATCGCCGATCGGACCACACGGATGCAGGTGAGAGACCTCCGGCGGTCCGTTTTACCGATCGGGACCCCCGCAGTCACACTGCGGGGGTCCCGCTCGGTAAGTGACAGGGGACTCCCCCTGTCACTTACACTTAAACTTAAAGTGTCACTGTCATGAAATTTTTTTTTTTGCAGAAATCAATAGTCCGGGCGATTTTAAGAAACTTTGTAATTGGGTTTATTATCCGAAAAATGCATTTTTATCATGAAAAAGCAGTATGAAGCTCTCCCCCCTGTCTTCATTGTTCTCCTATGGAGAGAGCTAAAGAAAAGACCAAAACAGGACAACAAAGAGTTAATCTACAAATCCCTCACGGGATATCTCCTGTGACAGTCACCACTGACCTGTCTGAGCTCAGATTACAGCTGTCACCCAGCTCTGTGCCTGTAATCCTCTGTTATCTGCTTTCTGCTGCCGGCTAACTCCCTCCTTCCTCCTCCCCCCTCCCCTCTCCCTAGAACAGACAGGGGACGACTCCTGCAACAAGTCACAATTTTCAGATTTTTCAGAGTGGATGAAAAAGAGGAAGGAGGGGGGGACCTGGGAAAAGGCTTTTTACATGCAGATAATGGCAGATTTGGCTAATAAACCCAATTACAAAGTTTCTTAAAATCGCCTGGACTATTGATTTCTGCAAAAAAAAAAAATACGACAGTGACTCTTTAAGGGGTTAATGACACGCGGCAGCGCGATCGCTGCAGTGTGTCATTACCGGTGAGGTCCCGGCTGCTCACTGCAGCCGGCCTCCACCTCCTATCATAGCAGGAGAAACACCCAGGACGTAGAGTTACGTCATGGGTCGTCAGGGGACAGACTTCCATGATGTAACCCTACGTCCAGGGTCGTCTAGGGGTTAAAAAGATTATCCAACATAGCTAATTTCTTGCAAAAAAAAACAAAAACAAAAAAACAGTACCGAACTCAGTAAACTGATCCACCCCATCAAACAGCCTAATTTTCAGCAGCACTAGAAGCCTCGGTGTAGCAATATTGAGGCTGATGTATATGTTTAAAGTGACTCTGCACCCACAATCTGTCCCCCCCCCCCCCCCCCAAACCGCTTGTACCTTCAGATAGCTGCTTTTAATCAAAGATCTGTCCTGGGGTCCATTCGGCAGGTGATAGTTATTGTTTTAAAAACAACTTTAAGGGTATAACAACTTTAAGGGTATAAACACACACACACACACACACACACACACACCGTACACGCAGCATATTTACTGCTGCGGTACGCAGCAAATACGAAACAGATTAGATCTAAATAACTGAACACAGCATCAAATCTGCTGCAGATCTGCTGCGTATTTGCTGCGTATACGGTGTGTGTGTTTGTACCCTTAAACTTGCAGTGCTGTGTCTAACGGATGGGGCTTACATTAGTATATGCATTAGGCTGGCACAACCTCTCCTTCCCTCCTCCCCACCTTCCTCATCATTAGGAATGCTCCAGGCAGATTGCTTCCTATTCCCCAGCTTTGTGTATAATGAACATGGGCTGAAACGTTAAGACACCTGTGCAAAGCTGAAACAGCAGTAAA
Organism: Dendropsophus ebraccatus; assembly: GCF_027789765.1. Classification (NCBI taxonomy): domain Eukaryota; kingdom Metazoa; phylum Chordata; class Amphibia; order Anura; family Hylidae; genus Dendropsophus; species Dendropsophus ebraccatus. The sequence goes on from NC_091458.1 coordinate 82,486,963, forward strand.
TGTTCCTGGATCATTCCTAATGCTGAGGAGGGTAAGGAGGAAGGACGGAGAGGGTGTGCCAGCCTAATGCATATACAAATGTAAGCCCCGGCCGTTAGACAGCGCTGTAGGATTAAAAGTTGTTTTTAAAACAATAACTGCATCACCTGCCGAACGGATCCCAGAACAGATCTTGGATTAAAAGCAGCTATCCGAAGGTACAAGTGGTTTGGGGGGGACAGATTGTGGGTACAGAGTTGCTTTAAGTAGGTGGGAGAACATACTAAAATGCCATTTTCACTAAGGTTAAATTGCACTTTTGTTTTTCAAAGAAGGAAAAAAAAATAAAAAATCTAGAAGCCAACGCAATATAATTCTGTTTCAACCCTTTCAGGACTGGACTGATTTTGGCCTTCAAGACTAGAGGCCATTCTTTAAATCCAACCTGTCTCACTTTATGCGGCTGAAGCTACGTGAAGCTATAACTTTTCTTTCTGATGCTGAGATGACATATTGTATTTTGTCAGTATCCTCCTCCACTCCAAGGCGGGTAAAACAGGCGCAGGTCCAAGAGGTAATAGTGATTTAAAATATCATAAAATTTATTAAAAGAATTATGCCAGCGACAATGCGTTTCGAGACCGGTCCCGTCTCTTTACCAAGTGTCTAATCTACTTGTAAGTGTCTATATTGTACTTTTGGTTAGTGGTGAATTTTGGCCAATATGCAATAGAATTTTTTGTAAAAAATGCCATTTTTTTCATGAAAAAAGCCAAAAATTAAGCATTTTTTTCAAATTCTCTGCTATTACCACATAAGTTTAATCGTGTTATCATTTTATTGCCAGCGTAATTATGCACACGGCGATACTAAATATGTGTACTTTATTTTTTCCCCCAACATTATATTGGGGTCTATGGGGATTATATGTGAATTTTACTTTATTGTAAATATTTGTTTGTTTGTTTTTCTTTACACTTTAATTTATTGTTCCACTATGGGGACTTTACTGTGCAATTGCCTGATTACAGGCATTTTGCAGTGCTAATCAGCACTGCAATGCAATATAGGCTGGGCCTGATATAAGCTGAACCTTCCTTCGGGGAAGCCTCCTGACGTCACAGCAAGCATCGGGGCTGTGCGATCTAACCACACAGCCGCAATGGGGAACAAAGGGAGGATTCTCCCTTCTTGCAGCATTAAACAATTTAGGATTAGAGATGAGCGAACCGGGTTCGGTATTTGATTAGCTGGGGCTGCTGAACTTGGATAAAGCTCTTAGGTTGTATGGAAAACATGGATACAGCCAATGACTATATCCATGTTTTTCACATAGCCTTAGGGCTTTATCCAACTTCAGCAGCCACCGATAATCAAACGCAGAACGTTCGGGTTCGGATGGACTATCATGCTTGAGATTCGCTCATCTCTATTTAGGATCAAAGGAGGGATGGAGATCAGAATAAATTCGTTAAGTGTGAACGTACCCCAAAGATTTGATAAAAATACCCTAAGGGTACGTTCACACTTACCAGATCCGCAGCAGGTTTCATTTAATTAACTGAACACAGCATCAGATCTGCACCATCAAATCTGCTGCGGATCCTGTAGGTGTGAACGCACCCTTAGGGTGCTAACGCACATGACCGATGCGCAGCAGATCAGCGGCAGATCTGCAGCAGATTTGATGGTGCAGATTTGATGCTGTGCTCAGTTATTTACATCAAATCTGCTGCATATCTGCAGCAGAAAAATCACTGCGATACAGTGTGTGTGTGAAGCTACCCTAATGGTGTACTCTGCTTCTTTGTCAATCCCTTAGAGCAGATATGGGGAACTTTTGGTCCTCCGGCTGCTGCAGAACTACAATTCCCACAATGCACAGAAAGCCAAAGCACATTCATGTATAGATCCAGATTTTTCAAGTTGTGTTAAGTTTCGGGAGCTTGTTAAGATATGAAATCTGAGCTGTGATTGGTTGCTATTGGCTGCTTACACCAGTTTTTGTTTTACACAGATCTATAATCTGCACCATAGTTTAATGGAAAAAGTTTTAAAACTTTACCCATAAAAAGCCGATTCACACGCATACACCGAAACCAGTAAGAAGTAATGTTCTTTGCAGTGCCATTTCTACAACACTTTCATTCAAATGCAACACAAATGGGTAGAATTAAAAGAGATGGGAGGCCTGTACAGGATGATTAGCATGATGTACTGTACATTTATACCATGATACATAAACATTATAACTGCCTGCTATGCCACAGATACAGATTTGTTATCACAAATATCTTCTTCATTTTGGGTTGCAGTTTGTGTCTTGTGCAGAGCCTGCAACTGGAACAAACAGAACAGGAGAGGTTCAATGACTCTTGTGTAATATATCTAGCTCATTTACCTGACCTTGTGCTAAAGTGTAGGACAAAGACATTACTTAATGCACTAAAAAAAGGGGAAAAAAATACAAAACAATAGCCCTGACTTACTTTGTTTACTATAATAGGGGAATTTTACTAAGGCTAAAAACAAATATATTAAAGAGTTAAAGAAAGAAAGAAAATGATGTCAGTATCCTGAAATAGAGCCATGATGTAATTGTGCAGCATGTGTAATGCTCTGAGACACCACTAACATTATTGATGGGTACAATAAAGAGAATTCAATTACCCATCTTTGCTCTGCATGAATATACAGCCTGATAACACAGAAGGGATTCTACCGATACCACCCAGAGGCCAGTCTTCCTGGCATTAAGTGTGTGTGTGTGTGTGTGTGTATATACGTGTGTGTGTGTGTGTGTGTAGATAGAGACTATTCGTCTCTAATTTAGTAATACAAAATGTCTCCTACAGGTCACACTTTTGACACCTTTGTGAGACCTCCTGCAACTGCTTTGGGAGGGACTGGCTGCACAGATTTCCGATAGTCACCTTACTTCATGCTGGTTGTTATAGTAGAAAGATTTTCTGTGCATTATGGAGCAGGAGGAGACGCAACCTCCACTATATGCAGTAAAAACAGGTATACCTGTTTGTATATGTAGTGATTGACTTAGATTAACCCTTTACAAGCAGCTATGTCCTCCAGAAGAGAACCTCATAAAAGCAGCTGTACGTGGCTGCATAATACATACAAATCCTGTTACAAATTTGTGTGTGATACACTTTTCTTTTTAATTTATAAGAAAAATAGATGAAATTGATTTTCCCATTGTACTATATGGATCAGGAAACTTAAGCAGGTGGTGAAACAGGCAAATTAATTTGTTGAGCCTGAATCCAGGCCAGATCTGGGACAATGCTACTGTCATTCAGATACCATATATTGGCTCTTTTATGTTCACTTTTTTATTTGGAAAAGGGGAAGAGGGGGAAAACTTTTCTTTTTTATTTTTTATACACCTTTGTAGTGCGCCTAAGGGACTTGTATGAGCAACTATTTCACTACATATGTACTGCATTCATCTGTTATCAGCGCTCTGCTGTTACTATAGCCATTGGCAGGCTGTATCAATAGGCGAGCCACAACAACCACAAACCTAGCAGATGATTGGCCTGCCGTGACAACAGATCAGCAATCACCTCGCAGGGAGCCAATAAAAACCCCTGCATCACCAAGGACGCATAATAATGCCATTTAAATGCTGTTTTTGGTCTATTTTAGTGGTTAAATAGCCAGCAAGCAGACCACTCTGAAAGCTTTTAGTGGCGGCCTTCAGCTGCTGAAAGCAGCCTGGGGCTGTCAGTCATGGCCTGGGCTTTGGGATTAACAACAAGGACTACAACCATGATTATTCCTCTTCCTCTCAGACATGGGCAAGGATTATCAACCCTGCCTGAGACAAAAAAAAAAAAAAACAGTTTGCCAATAGCAACCAATCAAAGCTGCTCTAATAAACTCATTTATTGGAGCTATTTGAGTAATAAAAGGTGAGTGCTGATTGGCTGCTATGGGCAAAATACATTTTTGTCTCAGACAGCTTAGAAAAAAATCTACCCTACTGCCTCAGTTTGAGCGCACAGTCTCCAGACGAATAAGATTTCCTTCTAGAGAGATACCTTGCTAAAGCCTACTTTCACACACAAAAAATAAAGGCGTCCGCTACATTAGAGAAGTCCGTCAAAAATTTTCATTAAAGTATTGTATTGCCCCCCAAAAGTTATACAAATCACCAATATACACTTATTATGGGAAATGCTTATAAAGTGCTTTTTTCCCTGCACTTACTACTGCATCAAGGCTTCACTTCTTGGATAACATGGTGATGTTACGACCCGACTCCCAGAGCTGTGCGGGCTGTGGCTGCTGGAGAGGCTGATGGCAGGGGGGACACTGAGGGATGCTCAGTGTCCCTCCAGTGCTTTGTCATCATCCTCTCCAGCAGCCACAGCCCGCACAGCTCTGGGAGTCGGGTCGTGACATCACCATTTTATCCAGAAGGTGAGGCCTTGATGCAGTAGTAAGTGCAGGTAAAAAAGCACTTTATGAGCATTCCCGTAATAAGTGTATATTGGTGATTTGTATATTAGTGTATTTTGGGGGGCAATACAATACTTTAATGGTGCGTTCACACCTACAAGATCTGCAGCTGATTTTCTGCAGCAGATTTCATTTAAATAACTGAACACAGCATCAAATCTGCTGCAGATCCTGTAGGTAGGTGTGAACGCACCCTAATAAAAATTAGCACCTCACTTTTTCTTTAAAGGACAAGTGCCATGAAAAACTTTTTCCCAGTAATTGAAGCACATTACAAAGTTATATAACTCTGTAATATGCTTCAATCACCTATCTGCCTCCCTTCCCTGTCTTTTCCCCCCTCCACCCCCCACCAGGAAGCGTCCTGACTCACACAGACCTGATTACTGTCGTCACCATTACCAAGCTCTTCTCTCAGCTCCGTCTCCTGTTACACTAGCCTCCCCCCTCCCCTGCCTTGTGACAGGTGACAGGCTTGCTCAGCTCCCATTGGCTGAACAACTGCAAGCCATCACTTGTCACATCTTACTTGCTTATCTTCCCTCAGACTGACTCCGGCACTTAGGCAGCTCTCCCTCCCCTCATACCCTCTCTCCCCCCTCCCCTCATACCCTCTCTCCTGCTGCCCTGGACTCAGTGAAGGAGTCATGTCACTAGAGAAGATAAGCTGAGCAAGCAGAGTCACCTGACAAGGAGGGGGAGGGGGAGGCTGGTGTAACAGGACCTAGAGCAGCCCTCCTGCTGATGACTCATCCTCACAAGAAGGAGCTGCCTGGTGACGACAGTAATCAGGTCTGTGTGAGTCAGGACACTTCCTGGTGGGGGGTGGAGGGGGGAAAACAGGGAAGGGAGGCAGATAGGTGATTGAAGCATATTACAGAGTTATATAACTTTGTAATGTGCTTCAATTACTGGGAAAAAGTTTTTCATGGCACTTGTCCTTTAAATCATGTTAATGAATGCACTAAAGTCTATGGAATAACGGACGTCATTTGCATAACAGTGTATTTAATGACAGAAGTCAAATAATAATCATTACAATTTTAGGACGTCTTTGCAAAGACATTTTTTTGTTGTTTACACACAGCTTTTAACCTTTTCACTGTTACTATAAAAGGGGTTATCCAGCGCTACAAAACATGGCCACTTTTGCACCACTCGTCTCCAGTTGGGTGGGGCTTTGAAACTCTGTTCCATTGAAGTGGAGCTTATATTGCAAACCGCACCTGGAGACAAGAGTTGGGCAAAAGGGGCTATGTTTTTGTAGCGCTGGATAACCCCTTTAAATTTAATAGACAAACCCAAAGGCAAATCAGTCCACCTTATGCTTCGTTTACACGGAGCAATATTTCGCCCGATCGTACGATTGACGATTTCGAACTAACAACTTTTTTTTTTTTTTAACAACGATCAACGGAACGATATATCGTATGGAAAAATCGCATTACACAGTAACTGCTTGCATCATTGCCTATATCTCCGGTGATCACCCAATAGTAAGAAAGAACACTATGTGGAAGAACTGCTGAACCTCTATAACTTACTTTGAGGATTACAGAGAGAATGTCACCTGGTAGCTTTGCTGCTACCGTTGCTGATAACATGTCAGTCATTCTCATCTGCCCAGAAAAGAGAAGCACAATTGTGCACGAAGCAGTCACCACCTGGATACCATCCAGGAAATCAACATTGATCATGTGGTTAATGACAGCACAAGTCTAGCAAGAGCCCAGGGTAAGCCTGCTGCCCCAACTCCCTGACATTCCTCTCAGCAAATCAGAAGCAGGCGGGAGCGTGAACAGCTACTGCATTAGCCCGGCAGCAGTCGGTTAAGTGGCCAAGGCCTAAATTCTCGCAGCAGAATGAAAATCCACTGCAAAATGTAGATTCATAGGTAATGACTACAGAGGATCGCAGCTGATTTCACTGCTGAACATGCAGCGATACGATACGTGTAAAGCTAAACTAAATATATGCAAGTGCATGTAAGGCTAACCAGCACAACAAGAATCATTCACTATGTAACAAGAGTATCTGTTCATTCTATGAGCCCTATTACATGGGACGAATATGGTGCGGAAAATAGTTAAATCATTTGAATTTAAACGATGATTGTTTCGTGTGTATGTAGGCAATAAAAAATCATTGAAAAATAGTTCATATGTTGATCACACCTTTTAAGCTGCCCAAAAAAACATCGCTCAGTGTTTGCTCTTTTCCTGAGATCAGAAGGAGTAATCAATTGTAGTAATGATCGCAGTAACAATTGTAACAAATGACTATCATTCTGTGTATTATTGTGCGTTTACACAGGCAGATTATCTGACAGATTTTTGAAGCCAAAGCCAGGAACAGACTATAAACAGGTAACGGGTCATAAAGGAAAGACTGAGATTTCTCCTCTTTTCAAATCCATTCCTGGCTTTGGCTTCCAAAATCTGTCAGATAAATTTGCCTGTGTAAACGCACCATTAAGGTGAAGGATTTCAGGTCGTTCCAGTGTAAGGACCCGCATACGCCGCTTGAAATTCAGCCTGTCACATCGATTGAATATGATGCCTCGTGCACCTCCGCTGCAAGCCTGTCAATCAATGTGAAAGGCAGGTTTTTATGTGGGGTCCGTGGCGCTGGCTCGGCTTGAAATTCCACCACTTTTACTCAGTGTGAACAGGCCCTAAGAAGGCATCAAAGAACACAGATTATTTAGTTCCCAGATGAAAGTATAAAATGTTTGCAATAAATGTTTACACAAAAAAAAAAAAAAAAAATGGCATGAAAAGCTGCCGATTTTTCCAATGAATTTAGTTAAAAAAAAACAAAAAAAAAAACTGCTGTGAAATACAGCAGAATGCAAGTGGGTAACATTTTTCAGTCGTCCACAAATAATCATTTCAGTTTACCAATGGAGCTACAGCAAAATGCACTGCAATGTGTCCTTGCTCCCCAAGGTATTCCATAAATGTAATCAATCAGTATATAACAGTAACCCGCTAAAACCGCCGCTGAACGCCCGCTGCTCTAGACTAGACTCAACTACTACTCTCATGGTGACGGGAGAGTAGTAGCTGGGTTATATCGCCGCTGCTGCTGATGGACGCAGGGGGAGCCGCTATCATCCCCCCTTGCTCACCCCTCCTCCTCCGGCCAAACTTTACACTGACTATGTGATGGCTGACTCCCCGCCCGCCGCCGCTCTCTGATCACACATGCCGGCCAGGGACACCAGGAAGCACCGGGAGCCGGCATGTGTTATCGGAGAGCGGTGGCCGGGCGGGGAGTCAGCCATCACATAGTCAGTGTAAAGTTTGGCCGGAGGAGGAGGGGGGAGCGGAGGGGGATGATAGCTGCACAGTGATGAGCGGCTCCCCCTGCGCCAATTAGCAGCAGCGGCGATATAACCCAGCTACTACTCTCCCATCACCATGAGAGTAGTAGTTGAGTCTAGTCCAGAGCGGCGGGCGTTCGGCAGCGGCGGATTACTGTTATGTACCGATTGATTACATTTATGGAATACTTTGGGGAGCAAGGACACTTGCTCCCCAAAGTATTCCATAAATGTATTTAATCAAAAACACTGTATACTGTATTACATTTATATACACATCCATTGTAATTACAATGGAGTGTCCAGCAGGGGCGCACTATATATAGAAGTCAAAGGTACTCATTGACTTCTATATATAGTGTGCCCCAGCTGGTGATCCATTGTAATTACACCCCCGGTTCGTGACGTCATCTTTTTTTAGAGAATCTGAAGTCTCCCTGATTTACTAAATTAAGGGAAATAGCCCTATATGTGCATTTCCCATAATTAATGTACATTAGAAATTTGTCTAACTTTCCGTAAGTAATAACATATTAAAAAAATAGTTTTGGCCGGACTTCTCCTTTAAAGCAAAGCGAATTTTCCATTAAAGGGGAACTCCGGGTAGAGCGGAAAAAAAAAATGAAACTTCTGCAGAAGCATATAACAATACTTACCTATCTATCCCAGTTTTGAAACTATCAAAAATCTGTTTGTTTGGGGGGGGTTTGTTCTGTTTTGTGTTTCTGCACTTCCTGGTTGAGCAGTTGTACACAGTACTACAGGTTCCAGAATGCAATGCTTTCCCTCAGCTGTTCATCACAGTCCCCCACCCTGCCTATTCCCCGCCCAAAGCTGTTGCAGAACATCTAGGCTGTGTTCACACATTGCAGTTTCATTGTGTTACTGAACTATTTGCAGTACTTTATCATTTCATTGTGGTCCCACGCACACAGCACGCTGTATTCTCTACCTGTAATGATATTGGAATAAAGCAAAGAACTTTTTGAATTGATTTTTCTTTTCCTTTCCACACACACACACACACATAATGATTAAGCATCTTTGAAGTTTATTCCCACAAAAGTGACTTTATTCGATATTATCTTACATGGGATATACTGTTTATGCCTTGTTTTCTGTGCAGGCGGGATTGGCAGTGCCAGCTCTTATCCTCTCTAGGGATGTCACGATACCAGAATTTTGAGTTCGATACCAATACCAACTTTTTTATTTCGATACTCAATACCATTTCGATACTTGGCGTATAACGCCCCCCCCCCCCCATAATGATTCAATATAATGCGCCCCCCCCCCCCCCAACTGCAGATATAACGCTCCCCAATGTTCACTATGTAATATAGCTGACATGTTATCTATATTCTTCAGGTCGGTACTATTACAATGGTACAATATACAGTGGTGCCTTGAATTACAAGCATAATTGGTTCCGGGGCTGCGCTTGTAATCCAAATCCACTCTTTAACCAAAGAAAATTTTCCCATAGGAAATCATAGAAATGCAGACAATTGGTTCCACACCCCCAAAAATAAATATTTATCATTCTGAATAACATGTAAAACAAATGAAACAAACATCTAGAAACAGCAGCATATGTGATATTATAAGTTACTGTACAGTAATGGAAAGGATGTGAAACACAAGGGCGGACAGAGACTGCAGGGAGTATGAAGGAATGAGCAGGACAGATGTGGGCACATACATGAAGCGCTCTCTGTCTGGGAAGAGAGGGGTTACAGCTATGCAGAGATTACCTCCACAGTCCTGTCCCCTGATGTAAGCCCCAGCCTGAAGTGGATCTGCTATGATTTGGAAGGTGAGGGAGACTTCCTGTGTCAGAGTACAAGGCTGTAGACCCCGCTATGCAGACCATGCCCCTACCCCACTCCACCTCCAACCAAGTACTGGGAGCTCTTAAACCAAAGCAATGCTCTTAAACCAAGTCACAATTTTGAAAAACTGTGAGCTCTTAAACCAAAACGCTCTTAAACCAAGTTACTCTTAAACCAAGGTATGACTGTATTTTCATTTTAATTTACAACTTACACTGTACAAATGTTACAAAAGTTTAGTATTTTGTAGTTTTTTCGAGTCTTTTTAGTATAGTAGGTTGGGGGTATAGTAGGTTGGGGGTAGTAGTAGTATGGCAGATGCACATTATAGTAGGTTGGGGGTAGTAGTAAGGCAGATGCACAGTATAGTAGGTTGGGGGTAGTAGTAGTATGGCAAATGCACAGTATAGTAGGTTGGGGGTAGTAGTAGTATGGCAAATGCACAGTATAGTAGGTTGGGGGTAGTAGTAGTAAGGCAGATGGACAGTATAGTAGGATGGGGGTAGTAGTAGTATGGCAGATGCACAGTATAGTAGGTTGGGGGTAGTAGTACTATGGCAGATGCACAGTATAGTAGGTTGGGGGTAGTGGTAGTAAGGCAGATGCACAGTATAGTAGGTTGGGGGTAGTAGTAGTAAGGCAGATGCACAGTATAGTAGGTTGGGGGTAGTAGTAGTAAGGCAGATGCACAGTATAGTAGGTTGGGGGTAGTAGTAGTAAGGCAGATGCACAGTATAGTAGGTTGGGGGTAGTAGTAGTAAGGCAGATGCACAGTATAGTAGGATGGGGGTAGTAGTAGTAAGGCAGATGCACAGTATAGTAGGTTGGGGGTAGTAGTAGTAGTATGGCAGATGCACAGTATAGTAGGTTGGGGGTACTAGTATGGCTGACACATAAAACAAGTATAGTATATTGGGGGTTGTAGTTGTATGGCTGACACATAACATTAGTATAGTATATTGGGGATAGTAGTTTTATGGCTGACACGCAGCTGTACAACTACTACCCCCAACATGCTATACTAGTGTTATGTGTTAGCCATACAACTACTGTCCCAAACATACTATACTAGTGCTGACCCAGCACTAGTATAGTACATTGGGGATAGTAATAGTTGTAGTGGAGCAGAACCTTCACCTCCTGCTCCATGCTGCCCCGGACCCGGTGTCACTCCCCCCTCCCTCCCCGCTCCGCTGTGACTCCCGGCCCCCGCACACAGGCCGCAGCCTCCTCACTACAGGACAATCTCTAAAGCCATCGGCTGCTGCGTACGGAGCGGTTTGGATGCTGCTGACACAGCGGCATCTACACGGTTAAATAGCCGTTGTAACTGTGTAGATGCCGCTGTGAAGTGTCTGCAGCATCCGAGCCGCTCCGTACACAGTAGCCGATTGCTTTAGAGATTGTCCCGCAGTGAGGAGGCTGCGGCCTGTGTGCGGGGGGGCCGGGAGTCACAACGGAGCACAGCCCAGTATGAATACCGCTCCATAGTGACAACGGCATGCCATACCCGGACGGACCCCGCTGGTTGCAGAACAGGGGTCGGCCAGTGGGTAGTGTGGGGTCAACCCCCGGCTGTGACACATGTGCTGTGGCACGCTGGCTCACTGACCTGCTTGACCAGGCAGCATGGAGATGGAGCAGAAGCTGGTGAGTTGGTGAGCAGCGCGGGGGAGAGAGATGACACCGGGACCGGGCAGCATGGAGAAGGAGTTGGTGAGCCGCGCGGGGGGTGGGGAGCACACAGAGAACACGGCCGGCGCTCAGATAGCCGCCGGCCGTGTTCTCTGCACTATACTCTATGTTAAGCTGCGCTATTGCACATCTTAACATAAAGTATCGATACCAGGAAATCCTGGTACCGAACCGTTTTTTTTGCCCCGAATATCGATATTAGTATCGATATTTCGGTGCATCGTGCATCACTAATCCTCTCTGCTGTTTAGCATTATCTATTTGTGTTACTGCATCATTTTTGTGCAGATACTGCAGTACTGCAATGACACTCCAACATGTGTGAACACAACCCTAATTTCTCTGTAGACTTCTGCACAGCGAAGTTGAAACACCTGCTTCTGGCCGGTCAGAGATGGTGAATCCCCTGTCTGCATCATCAGCCTGTATCTAGAAAACACACACAATGTGAGACAGAGGCATGGAATATTTGTCTCCTAAGGTGGGAGAGCAGTGGGAGCAGGAGACAATGTGAATTGGAAGAGAGGCAATTTTTCTTCATTTTCTGGATTTCTATCAGCTACCACTGTGGCAGAACCGTACAGGTATGGTAATACATTGTATAGACACATCTATATAACTTAATAGAAAACTAATTTTCCTTATGTGAAGTTCCCCTTTAAGTCTCCAATGCTCAGGCTTCCAATCAAGTTTAAGTGGATGGGAAGAGGGCAGAGGCAGCGTGACTACATAACACTGCGGCTCTGCCTCCATACCTAGATACTGTAACGAGGATTACAGATCAATATTTTGACATTGCCCGACAACCAAAGTTTGGCAGGCAATGTGTCAGAGCTGTGCATGGCAAAGTCACGTTCGCTCAGGGAGATGCTTACTTCCCTTTAATTTGTTAAGGGGGCTATCTGTCCAGGACCCTTTTAGCGTTATTCCGGGAAAGGCGGTGAGTGGAAAAAGAAAAAAAAAAGCAAGCAAGAAACATTCATACTTTCCCCGCTGTGCTGACCCTTCAGCGTTTAGGTACGTAACATAGTAGACCTAATAACCATTCATTGGAAAAAGTGGAATACAACCACAGCCACTGAATGGCTAAGCGGGCCTGCTACATGACGCAGCTGAACCTGGAAGTGCCAGCACAACAGGGACCTAATAAGTAAGGTGCAAAGTGCAGCAGGAAGGCAAGTATGTGTTGTTTTTTCCACCCACTGCCTCCCCAGGCACCACACAAAAAGTGGTCTTGGCTGGACAACCCCTATAATGCAAATTTAGGCAATTCTAAATAAACGTTAGACAGTTTACCAGCATAAACAGCAAACTTCTAACCTTATATATGCCTACATAATGTTTATTTGCATTAGTGCAGATTTCATACTCCTCCTTAGCTAAAAATATCTTTGATAAACATCATTACTCTACTAAAGAAACTGTAACGCTGTCGGTCTCGTCTCTTCCTTTTGTGTCGATGCATCATCCCCTGCTGTCTCAGGAAGCTTGGTTGGATCTTGTCTCTGACCTCTAGCCCTGCCCTCTGAGTGATGTTACCCTGTCTGACCAGCCCCTCCCTCCAGCCTCCATCTCCCTGTCATATACGTACAGTACATTTATTTATTTGGACATTTAGGATGGAATGAGGTAGATTACAGCATGCTGCCTTGTGCTGAACAATGCCACAGGCAGAGTGAGCAGTGTAGGAAGGCGGTGATGAACAGCTGAGGGAATGTAATGCATTCTGGGAATTGTAGCAGTGAGCAACTGCTCAACCAGGAAGCACAGTGATCATCTGACGAAGGGAGACAGTCACACACAGAAAACAGATTTTTGGTAGTTTCAGCACTGGGACAGACAGGTAAGTAATGCTATAGGCTTCTGTAGCATTTTTAGCTATTTTACCTGCTGCCAGAGTAAAATGCATTCCACCATGTGGACATTTACTTTAAGGCTATGTTCCCACTTTGTCAATATTAACGCTGATTTTAGGGTCAGCTTAAAAAATTCTTAAAGCAAATGTATCATCAGGTACATCACTTTAAAGTGACCAGAGCAGGGATGGGGCATTGACTGTATTGGAGCCGCGTCACAAAGGGCAGAATAGACCGGCGCTGTGTGCGGGAACCTCGCCGCGGTTCAAAAAAAAAAAAAAGAAGGACTGTGGCACCGGCATCCCCGCGCCCATCTATCCATATAAAAAAACTTAAAGCTATGATCAATGACACAAACAAATTTCCAATTGCTGCCTGGTTACACATGGATTTATTATCTTTTAAATTCGAATGCTGTTGTGTGTAATAGGGCCCTTACCCCTAACCTCCCTGGTGAATAGGAAGAGATGGACTGGTTAACCCTGGGCCCTTGTCTTATGGTGCATTTACACAAAGATTTATCTGAGAGATCTTTGAAGCCAAAGCCCGGGACAGACTATAAACAGAGACCAGGTCATAAAGAAAAGAGGGATCTATCCCCCTTTCAAATCTATTCCTGGCTTTGGCTTTAAAAATCTGTCAGATAAACCTCTGTGTAAACGCACCCTTAGGGTGGGTTCAAATTGACGAATTCTCGCGGATAAACTCAGTGGAATTCCGCCAGCTGTACGCGCTCACGGACGCGTGCCTTTCCGCCGACTCCATAGACACCATTCTATGGGCCGGCTGATTTCGCATTCCAGCGAAAGAACTGACATATCAATTCTTTCTGCGGAATGTGGAATCAGCCGGCCCATAGAATGGTGTCTATGGAGCCGGCAGAAAGGCGCGTGTACAGCCTTTATCCGCGAGAATTCCTCAATGTGAACCCACCCTTAGGGTCCTATTAGACTAAGCGATTTTTAACGATTACCAATAAAATATTGCAAACTACAGCAACCTAAACTCATTTACCATATTACATAGAATAGTCGTTATGGTGCGTTTACACGGAACGATCGTTCGAATTATCACAATAACGATCGCATTTGAGCAATTATCGCCCCATGTAAGCACAGCGAACGATCAAGCGATGAGCGAGAAATCGTTCATTGTGATCTTTTAACATGTTCTCAAATTGTCATTGGTCGTTCGCTAGGCTTAAGCGATCTTAAAATGATCGCAATAATGATTTTTCCAAACGATATATTGTTCTGTCTAAACGCTGTTATAAAAAAAAAAAAAAAAAAAAAAAAAAAAAACATTGTTACTTCAAAATCGTTAATCGTTGGAATGGGAAAATTATCACTCAGCATAGGGATGCACGATGCACCGAAATATCGATACTACTATCGATATTTCGGGCAGAAAAACGGTTCGATACCAGGATTTCCTGGTATCGATACTTTGTGTTAAACTGCGCTATTATGCAAATTAACATAAAGTATAGAGCAGTGTTCTCTGTATGCTTCTCCCTGCTCCCACCTGTCACTTCCTCCGCGCTCTCTCTCCCTCCGTTCCCGGCGGCGCCAATTTCAAATAGCCGGCACATAGCAATTGCTCGTGCCGGCTATGTAACTGTGTTGATGCCGCTGTCACACTGACAGCGGCATTAACCCCTCCTGAGCCGCTCCTTATGCAGCAGGGGTCAGCTACTGTGTGTAGCAGACCCCTGCTGCCGTAGTCTGTCTGATAATAGGGTCCGGCTCAGCCAGACTCTTATCAGAGAAATGATTTATGTGGCATGTGGAGCTGCACAGAGGAGAGCGGGACGTCGGGGAGAGGAGGACAGAGAAGGCTTATGTGAGGAGGACAGAGAAGGCTGGAGGTGAGGAGACTGAGGAGGGAGAGCGGGAGGACAGAGGAGAAGGCTGGAGGCGAGGAGACTGAGGAGGGAGAGCGGGGGTCGGGGAGAGGAGGATGGAGGAGAAGGCTGGAGGTGAGGAGACTGAGGAGGGAGAGCGGGGTCGGGGAGAGGAGGAAGGACGAGAAGGCTGGAGGTCAGGAGGAGATGCGGCCACAGGACTGTGAGAAGGAGCGGCCGGGGCCCTCAGATAACTCCCGGGCAGACATCAGTGGGGGATGACCAGGAGGTTGGCCGTGCTCTGACGGGGGAGGGGGGCTGTAACCTGCAGATTACCCTGCCGCCCAAATCCTGGTCACCATGCCCTGAAAGAAGGAAAAGTGCAACTACAACCCTCATCATCACAATAAGTGTGTGTGTTACATGACTACAGCCCCCAGCATCCCCCTGGTAGCTGAAGTGTGTGTGTTACATGACTACAGCCCCCACCATCCTCCTGGTAGCTGAAGTGTGTGTGTTACATGACTACAGCCCCCAGCATCCCCCTGGTAGCCGAAGTGTGTGTGTTACATGACTACAGCCCCCACCATCCTCCTGGTAGCTGAAGTGTGTGTGTGTTACATGACTACAGCCCCTACCATCCTCCTGGTAGCTGAAGTGTGTATGTTACATGACTACAGCCCACATCATCCCCAGCTAGCTAGTGTTACATGACTTCAATTTCTATTCTTGTGGGGGGGTTTTATGTAATTTATTCAGTATCGAATTGGTATCGAGCATTGAAAAAAAAAAAGTTGGTATTGGTATCGAACTCAAAATTCTGGTATTGTGACATCACTAACTCAGCATTGGTTACAATAACTATGATAGTTTACTCCATCTGATGTGCATGATGTGCTCTCCTGTCATCGCATCTACTACTCACCTATTCCCCTGTGTTGATCGGCTTCATGTTCACCAGAAGTGTCTGGGACTACGCTGCTTTCTTCTCCCGGCAGCATAGTTCAGGCCACTTCTGGTGAGCGTGTCTAGCCGGTCAGCACAAGGGAATAGGCGAGTAGTAGATGCGAAGACAGGAGACCACATCATGCTCTCCTGCCGGGGGAGGGGATCCGTGCCTGGCGGCGGGTGAGCTCCGGCTAGGGGATCCCTGCCGCAATCCTCCTCCGGTTCGCACCACGGATCATGTGTATGAGCCCTTACACTGAGCGATTAGCAAATGAATGTGGAATTACACTGAACGATTAGCGAACAATTAACAATGATTTTAGTTTAAGCTTAAAAGAGGCTGTGCAGCTCACGGCACGTACCGGCCATGGCTGCAGCAGCTTTATACCCGGGAAAATGAAGTTTGATCCCCTCAGAGCTCTCAGCGGGGATGAGTGACAGGGAGAGCCGCCAGTAATGGACCCCTCTGCCTGTTACTCATTCCTGCCGAGTGCGCTGACTGGCAGAGGGCTGTGACTAGACGGGGGTGAGGAGCCA
Source organism: Dendropsophus ebraccatus (assembly GCF_027789765.1). Lineage (NCBI taxonomy): Eukaryota > Metazoa > Chordata > Amphibia > Anura > Hylidae > Dendropsophus > Dendropsophus ebraccatus. Next base: position 82,503,460 of record NC_091458.1, read on the forward strand.
CCTAGATGACTAACTACCGTGCGTGAGGGGATTAAACTTCATTTTCTCTAGTATGAAGCTGCTGCAGCAATCGCGGGCAATACGTGCTGCGAGCTGCACAGGAGCTTTATAAATAAAACTATTTTCACTTAAAATTAAACAATATAACATTTTTAGCTCGATAATCATCCAGTGTAATAGAGCCCTAAGGGAATGTCCCCGGACACTGAAGCCTAATTTACATATTAACAAACATGCTGTTTTGCTATCAAAGTTTTTTCCGCTGCAATATGGTACTTGTGAAGCTATCCTAAGGGTATAAACACACACACCGTATACGCAGCGTATTTACTGCTGCGATAGGCAGCAAATATGCAGCAGATTAGATCTAAATAACTGAACACAGCATCAAATCTGCACCATCAAATCTGCTGCAGATCTGCTGCGTATTTGCTGCGTATCTGGTGTGTGTGTTTGTACCCTAAAACTGTTTAGGAGCTCCCGACATCATAAGTAATCGTAATGCTGGGAGCTGCCAGGTCCAGTCCGCCGAACACCGTCCATGTACAAACGAAATTCTACACATGTCTGAATAACCCCTTTGCATATGCATCTGAACACATAGGGGGAGATTTATCAAACATATTGGAAAGTGAAACTGGCTCAGTTGCCCCTAGCAACCAATCAGATTCCACCTTTTATTTTCAAAAGTCTGTGAGGAATAAAAAGTACAATCTGATTGGTTTCTAGGGGCAACGGGGCCATTTTCACTTTACACCATGTTTGATAAATCTCCTCCATAAAGTATACACTTGGTTATGCCAAGTGTAGGACCATAATATGTCAGCACTACCTATAGGTTACAATACGCAGCAGTAAAGGAAGGTAGGTTTATTTTATATGTGAATGTTGGTGCTTTCAACATCCTGAATGAACCAGTGTCACACTGGTAAAGATTTCCACAAAAAGTACAAAAGAAATACACCTCTAAAACCTATTAGAAAAAAAATAAAAAATCACAATACTATCATATATAATTTGACTCACGCACATGCACACTGCAGATATAAAGCCAAATCACTGAATTTCCAATGTAAACTGGATGTTTTTATTAATCCACAAACTTTCAACTTTGCTTTAGAATTTTGTCCAAACAGAATAAAAAAGAAAATCATTTGCCCTTGTGCAAGTGCACAAGTTATTTAAGATTGACAAATTACCATAGACGTCAATAAGACCATAATATCTGTTGCGCTAAATAATTTCAATTAGAGTAACCCCACGTAAACAAGGCCTAGCAATAGTGCACAGAAGCTGCAGCGACAGCAGAAAGCTGCCAACATGACCTGACAGCCAGCTCTACAAGTCATCCAGCCACACCCATGATAGTAGAGCCTGCCTGTAACAAAGCAAAACACTTGCCAAACCCAGAAAGGAGAACCTGTCCTGCTTGTTTTCATGTGATCGGGGAATGCTCCTTGTGGGAACCAAGCTCAGTGAAATTTCCACTGGAAAAATGCAATGGTCAAGCAAATTCATTCAACACTTGTGTAGAGAACAACTATCCTGTGCTCACAATTCTTACACAATCAATACCCCTGGACGTGATGAAACAGGACATGTGCAGCCTCCCGATGAAGCTTCTCTATACATATTCCACATTCTAGCTTTCTGCACAGTAAAAAGGAGACCAAACCCCATCATACCTAAATAATTCATCAAAGCCCCTCCATCCCATACTCCCTTCTCTAATGATTACTACAGGGATTCCTCTGAAAGGTTTGCCGTGTATTTGTGTGCATAGACTTGCCGAGCCGCTAGTTGTGACATGTGACACGAGAGCTGTCAGGACAACAAAGCTGCCGGGGATAATGGAAGCGCAGAATAGGGCAGCTTATATGTGAAACTGCTCAGTCCCTACATACAGCAAAATATTACATGACAACATAAATCATTTGCCCCACAAGAATAACTACATGGAGTTTTGCCCTTTGCTCAGCAATATAATACTTTGTTCCCAGTCTGACGTTACCTTTAAGTGCTCTTGTATTGATCCCATTATTGGCTCATTAATAAAATCCCTATAATAAAACCTGGGGAAGTCCATCTCCTAGACCATACCACGACATATAGCAGTTTCCTATAGTGTAATTAGGTGCACATAAAATCTCCAAAAGTAGTGTAATACCTGCAAGTAAGCAGCGCCCGCAGCTACCTCACTGCACGGCCAGCATCTAGCATTCACCCGAGTGTGTGACTCACCCACTCCAGCACTATTGTATGTGACTAATGCCTGGCACTGGGGGCTGGCTCCCCTGTACTTCACTCTAACCAAGTGTAATGAGTATTTCCTTGCCTGTGCACATTGTATATCATGAACACATCCTACTTCAATCCTTGTAACTTGTGAGGATTTCTCAATGGTTTCTGTATTCATCACAGCCACAATGATCGACAGCTAGTTGTTGCCATCCCTGAGGAAGCCGGGATTGGCAGAACGCATGGGATGTTCTCCGATCCCACCTGACCTTTTTTCATGTTTCGGACCGCACATGGTGAATTTTTTCTTCCTTTATTCTATTTACTCATATACTGCATTACCGACTGTTTTGGATGAGTTATGGGATATATTCGCTATTGTAGCTCGTGTTTCTGTCCTAGGTCAGGTTGGTTGATGGGTCTGGGCTGGGACGCCAGCGGGACCAATGTTAATATTTTATGTTTTTAAATGTAGTGTGGTAGCTAGGATTTGTCTCCCTAGTCTTAATTGCTGCTGTATACCTCTTGAGTATATATTTTTTGTACTTGCATTTGCTATTTAATAAAGTATTGTTCTGATGTACTACTTGTGCATGTGCTTTTATTTATTGGGGTATTGTGTTTTCGATAAGCATTGGTTTAGCACTCAACTAATGGTACCCACTTTTTTGCCTTTGTTATAGCTAGTTGTATCAGTCAGAAGGGCTGCACTTACAGGTTTTTGAAGCCAAAGCCAGGAACAGACTATAAACAGGGAACAGGTCATAGGAAAGACAGATTTTTCAAATCCATTCCTGGCTTTGGCTTTAATAATCTGTCAGATAAATCTGTGTGTAAACACACCATTATGTTCTGTTAACGTGTGGTGCGGTTTCTGTATGAAACATAAATTCTAGTATTTTTCCAGTCAAAGGACATATTCTTGTGGCACCCAACACACCCCACTGATTTAATGTGGTCCTTAAAGCAAATGTACCATCAGGTACATTCACTTTAAGTGTTGCACATAAATAGAACAGTACAAGTGCAGGGAAGCCCGATTCCCATGCATGCCGCCGGTCTATAACCGAGCACGGGCCCTGGCTGAAGCAATGGGGGAGTGGGAGGAAACCCTTGCCCTTCTATGTCGTGGTTCCATTGATTTTAATGGAGCCGCGTCACAGAGGGGAGGGGGTTTCCTGCCACTAGAAATGCTTCAGCCCGGGCCAGTGCTTGGTAACCAGGCCGCAGTTTAAAAAAAAAAAGACCAACACTTAAAGCGAGCAAATGTACCGGATGGTTCATTCGCTGTAAGGTTCAGCTATGATGTCCACTATTTAGATGGCTATTTTTCCCAGTCGAAAATATGTAAAGCATTACCCAGGATGACTTAAAAGGAATGTACCATCAGGCCTGGGCTGAAGCACTGGAGGAAGGCCGACCCATCACCAGTGGGAGGAAACCCTCGCCCCTCTATGACAGTGCACCATTAGAATCAATGGATTTGCATCATAGAGGGGAGGGGGTTTCCTCCCACTGAAGGTGGGTCAGTCCGCCTCCAGTGCTTAAGCCCAGGCCTGATGGTCCATTCCCTTTAAAATGAATTCACTTACCAAACTGCTAGCACTGTTATATAGCTGTTAGGACAAGGAGGCACATGGTGCCTATCCTGAGGCGCAGCAAGCTGTAAGCTCTCTTTACACCCCCTCGCCGCTTTGGACTTCCAGCAGGTGACAATCAAGCAGGGAGGGGAGAGAGGAGACATTACAGCTATTCAGGAGCTTATACCAGAGAATAAAGGCATTTTTATAAACTTTGGAAGCACAGCTGGATATATAAAAGGTAACATGAGTCTCCTTGAGCTACCAGCTATCCAACAGTGTCAGCAGTCTGGAGTGTAAACTACAGCTGACAGATTCCCTTTAACCAATGAAGACCTGGTGCTACAATCCCCAGCCATGAGAAGTCAATACCCAGTTTGATGATAATGTTTGGAGTCCCTGGTAACACACCCAACAACCTCAGGTAAAGGGGGCTCCTGACTGCGGATAGCAGAGAAAGGGGACCGGGCACATCAGGTTTTTGGACTACTGGTCCACCCCTTCTTCAGCTGGTGACTGACAGCTCCCTCAAGTGTATGTCAACTTTATACTTGTCCCATCTTTTCGTTCCACCACTGTGTGACTCAAACATCAAAACATTAAAGTGTTAACCCAGCCATACCCTGCCAGCAAGCATAGTGCTTTGTATCCTAAGTCAGCCATCTCTCCTGTTACCACATATCCACCCAATAATCCTACAATACAGAACACATGTTCAGCATACAGGGGAGGCTGAGACTTTTACCTATTCATGCCTGTGTCTGGATGCCAGCATAGCTGTATAACAATGTATAAATGAATGTAGGAGCTGTCACACACGCCGGCCTCTAGTGACCTTTCATGCGTCTGTGCATAACTAAAGGTCACATAGTGTGACCACAACCTGCACACACACTATGCTGCTGCCAAATGTCACCTTAGGGACACCATCACCCACTGTCCCCACACATGTCCCTGTGTGTACACACCATCACCCACATGTCCCTGTGTGTACACACCATCACCCACATGTCCCTGTGTGTACACACCATCACCCACATGTCCCTGTGTGTACACACCATCACCCACATGTCCCCACACATGTCCCTGTGTGTACACACCATCACCCACATGTCCCTGTGTAAACACTTATCCACTGTCCCCATACTGTACATCTCCCAGATTCAACCAATGTCCACTGGTGCCACAAGCCACTCAGTGACCATGTCTGCCTACTGGTGGCACTACCCTAAGCAGAGAGCAGGACTGGCTCAGAGTGACCAAAGGGTGCTTCTGCCACCAGTGCCCCCAGCCCCCTGGGCACCCTCCCTGCTACTGCCCCCCCCTCCGGGCACCCTCCCTGCTGCTACTGCCCCCCCCCCTCCGGGCACCCTCCCTGCTGCTACTGCCCCCCCCCCCCCCCCTCCGGGCACCCTCCCTGCTGCTACTGCCCCCCCCCCTCCGGGCACCCTCCCTGCTGCTACTGCCCCCCCCCCCCCCCTCCGGGCACCCTCCCTGCTGCTACTGCCCCCCCCCCCCCCTCCGGGCACCCTCCCTGCTGCTACTGCCCCCCCCCCCCCACCCGGGCACCCTCCCTGCTGCTACTGCCCCCCCCCCCCCCCACCCGGGCACCCTCCCTGCTGCTACTGCCCCCCCCCCCCCCCCCCCGGGCACCCTCCCTGCTGCTACTGCCCCCCCCCCCCCCCCGGGCACCCTCCCTGCTGCTGCTGCCCCCCCCCCCCCCACCCGGGCACCCTCCCTGCTGATGCCCCCCCCCCCCTCCGGGCACCCTCCCTGCTGCTGCCCCCTCACCTGGGATAACCCGTGCTGTGGCCGCAGCCATGTCCCTCCCCGCAGCACACATCCCCCGCTCTATGCACACAGTGGGGACAAGGTCCCGTCTCCCCGGTGCAGGTTACCTGGCCGCCTGTCCGGCGTGCTGCTCTCTGTCATTCACCGCCGCAGTGTAGATCTGCCGGTAGCGGTCAGCCAGGGCCTTGCCGGATAGTAGCAGCTGGTAGCGGCTCCTGCAGTCAGGCCCGGAGCTGAGCTCTGCACTCCCGGACATGGAGAGCCGTGCCGGGCAGGAGGCGGAGGGTGCGGGCACAGGGAAGAAGCCGTTGGCCCCGGGGCCGGATGAGGCAGCAGTGGCGGCGGCGGCGGGAGGAGGGGGTGCGGTTGCTGCGCACATCATCTTCCTCGGCGCGGTGTGTGTGCGCAGACGGTGTGTGCGTGTCACTGCAGCCCGGGCATCCGGGGGCCACGTCCAGCCTCAGCGGCTCCTCCCGGCCCTGGGACGTGCAGCCCGGCCGCTGACAACCTTGTGCTCACTGACAATCACCGCAATCCCCAAGTCAACACACGCCCCGAGCCCGTCACCATCCTCCCCGCACAGCCAGCGAGGGCAGCAGGGTGTGAGCGCCCCTCTCCGGCGTCCTGTGCTCCGCTTCTCCCTCCGCTCCAGTGCCGGCCAGCTCCGCGGGTTCTGCCAGTCAGCTTCACCTCAGGCGCAGAGCAAGTGAAAGCTGCACACTCAGTGCTGCCATCTTAGCTTCATTATCTGCCTGCTGCTATTTCTCCCCTCTCCTCACACGCAGACACAGAGCATGCTGGGAGCGGACTCGTCTCTTCCTACTGGAAGCACACCGCCCCCTGCAGGACGCCGCTGTGCACAACACCTGTCACCACTGTACCGTACACCCCCTGCACTGTATACAAGTGTGCACAGCGCTATACCTATATACCACCACCATGGACTGTATACAAGTGTACACAGCGCTATACCTATATACCACCACCATGGACTGTATACAAGTGTACACAGCGCTATACCTATATACCACCACTGTGGACTGTATACAAGTGTACACAGCGCTATACCTATATACCACCACCGTGGACTGTATACAAGTGTACACAGCGCTATACGCGTACACCCCCTGCATTGTATACAAGTGTACACAGCGCTATACCTATATACCACCACTGTGGACTGTATACAAGTGTACACAGCGCTATACCTATATACCACCACCATGGACTGTATACAAGTGTGCACAGCGCTATACCTATATACCACCATGGACTGTATACAAGTGTACACTGTGCTATACCTATATACCACCACTGTGGACTGTATACAAGTGTACACAGCGCTATACCTATATACCACCACCATGGACTGTATACAAGTGTACACACCGCTATACCTATATACCACCACTATGTACTGTATATAAGTATATACACAGCTCCTGTCACCGCTATACATCATACATCACAATGTACTGTATACAAGTATATACACAGCTCCTGTCACCGCTATACACCGCTTTTACACCACCATGTGCTGTATACACATAGCTCCTGGCAAAAGCGTACCTCGTACTCCACCATGGCCTGTACTAAAGGATGATTATAATAATGTGTATTGCAAGTATAAACACCTACACCACCTTCTTTAGGTCCCGCTATACACAGCTCCTACATGGACCAGCCCAGATTTATTGTGTAAATCAGAAACTGGTGTAAAGTGCACACATCAACCAATTACAACTCTATTTTGTTTCTATTTTGCACACTTGCATGTTTCTATTTTGCACACTTTGATAATGTATTACACGTGTACCACTATATACACTGTATGTAACATGTAAACCCTAGCTGTATAATTATGCTGTCACCTTTGTACTTTTTACTCACTAATAGCCACACTTGCTAATATGATCAGGCCATATTGTACACAGTAATAATGATGATAGCAATAAGTAGCATTTTGTCACATGTATCCACAGCAAATTTCATTGTTACTGTCACTTAATAGCTTTTGACATTTGAGACCCCTACTGATCACTATATATATATATATATATATATATATATATATATATATATATATATATATGGATTCACCTCACTCCCCAGCTGAACGTTTAGCTCAACTCATTGCAGAAGAAGGAATCCATAGCAAGTTTATGGAGTCGGCATGAGTGGCAAGCCAGGGAGTAAACTACACAGCTACTTTACTCCCTGGCTTTTTGGGTTCAGTAGGAGCCAGGTAGGGCATATGGGAATTTGTGCTGAATTGGCTAAATTAATCTATATTGCCCTTTCAGGCTCCCTGGTCTGCACCTGAATATGAACTATAATATATGGACTATGCATCAATGCCCACTCTGTCAAATGTATGGACCTCACAGCAGTGGTTTACTAAGCACCAGTGCTTTAAAAGCACAATATATGAACTGTATCTATGCACAGATGGTTGAGACTTTACTGAACTATAAATAAATACTGAGTTTTTGCATTAGCTTCATGATGTTTCAATTACCCATAGATAAGCTCCCTGTGTGCATCCATATAAAAGATAGCACTAGAGATGAGTGAGTAGTGAAATATTCGACTTTCGAGAATTCAAATCGAATAGGCACCGATATTCGACTATTCGAACGAGTATTCGATCCCATTATAGTCTATGGGAAAAAAATTCTTGGCACTTGGAAATCTAAATTCGACCACTTGGAGGTCACCAACTCACCCATGAAACCTCCCTAAACGATGCAAACACCTCCGGAATGACATTGGGACATTAGGGGGAGCATGCCTGGGTGCACCCAACACCCCAAAATTGCAGTATAATGCCACTCTCTGCAGCTGCGAAGGAAAAATATTTGCGAACACTTTACGAACATTTATGGCAATGTTCACACATTTGGTTCGCATTTCTTGCGCAGTGTTACATACATGATTCCAGTGTGCGTCCGCAGAGCGTCATGTTATTCGCGCATATCATGCAAAATGCTGTATGAATGTTACTGGAACAGTATGTATGATGTGCCTTTTTCTGGGCTACTGGAACAATATGTATAATGTGCCCTTAGTGGTGTTAAACAGGGACACTATAAGTCACTTGTACACACTGGGTACTGGAATGAATACACCTGCTGATGCTGATGCTGCTGCTGTTATATCATCTATTTCTTAGCACTGAGAAGTGCTTTTGATTCAGAGATGACTTTTTTGCTGGATATTAGCCCTGAAAAGGACTTTTGGATTCTGTAGTAAGCCTGCCTAACCAAAACGCTACTATAACATATCTCTCCCTGCTGCAAGATCTTTCCCTGGCTAGGTTGAAAGCTCATCTGCAGTCGAGAGGCGGGAGCCAAGTATTTAAGATTCGAGGTCATGTGGTTCAGCCATCCAATGAGGGTAGACACCGTTTTCGCACTGCGTGCGTACTCCCAAGGTCCCTCACAGCCTCCCTGCATGGTGATTGGATTAAAAAAAGCGCTGCAATGGGAGAGCTTTCGAATGTTTCCCACGTATTCGCCTTACTACTAGATTGAATTTGAATCTTTTGAATACAGCAATATTGTATTCGCTTATCTCTAGATAGCACCCCTCTGTGCCCCAATACAGTACTTTTCCAGATAGCAACCAGCATCAGTTGGGTATGAAGAAGGCCCTTAAAGGAGAAGTCCAGCGAAAATCTTTATTAAAGTTATACAAATCACCAATATACACTTATTACGGGAAATGCTCATAAAGTGCTTTTTTTTCCTGCACTTACTACTGCATCAAGGCTTCACTTCCTGGATAACATGGTGTCCCCCTGAGAATGATGCCAGGGGACACTGAGGGACACAAGGCACTGGAGGGACACTGAGCATCCCCCTGCCATCATCCTCTCCAGCAGCCACAGCCCGCACAGCTCTGGGAGTCGGTTTGTGACATCACCATGTTATCCAGGAAGTGAAGCTTTGATGCAGTAGTAAGTGCAGGGAAAAAAGCACTTTATAAGCATTTCTCATAATAAGTGTATTTTGGTGATTTGTATAACTTTTGGGGGACAATACAATACTTTAATAAAAATTTTCACCAGAGTTCTCCTTTAACTGTTACCTGTATTGCTCTATTGATTATGTGTATTTCCTGCCACTGTGTTCTGATTCCTACTTAGCCAATCCCTAAGCAGGCTACCTCAGGGGATACTGCCCCATCACAGAGGGTTATTATGTCTCTTACCAAATCACATTTCCCCCTGAAGGCCTAAGTTATATAGTGGGGTTGGGACTGAGTCAGTCAGTTGTGAGTTGGTCAGTTTGGTTGTAGTAGTCTGTGTATGAGGAGGAAAACTACAGAGCTTGTTGAGGGTTTCTCTGTGGGTCTGGCCAGGTGGCCAGGGCCCATGTGCGGGACTATTATGTTTCTTCTATATCCTTATACTCTATCCATGTCTGGCTACAGCACCGCAAGAAAGGGATTGTGGAACTCCAGGATTAAATCCTATCCATGCTGGGCTGTCATCTTCTTATACTGCTGAATGGAATGCAAGTAACTGAGGTACTCTACAAGTCAGTAGTCAAGCTAAGAGCATAGGCTGAGTTTCTACTGCAAACACGCTAGGATTCCTAAGGGGTACCCCCAAAGGCTAGCTCTACCCAAAAGGTGGGGCCTACATCACTGAATCTGTGAAAATAGACAGCATTAGGTGGAAGTTTATACCCATGGGTCTAGTTAACTCTTCTCTAAAGACCCCAGCTGAACGTAGCAGTCTGGATAAGGATCCCATGTTCACCCCCCTCAACTCAGCAGTATATCTCCAGCTCCTACACTGTGTAATGTGTCAAAGTTATTGCTCTTATCTACTACTGTCTCAACTGTACCAGAGGAAAGTACAAAAGTCTATTGTTTTACCAAAAATTCCATATACTGTGAGAGGGACTGTTTATCACTGTACCAGAAAATCTGCAAGGCTATATTTATTTACTGTATACCTGTATATCACTGAATACAAAGTTCTTCAGTAAAGCGTTAACAGTTTAAGTGCTTGGAGTCTGTTTTTAGTAGCGTGTAATTCACACAACTCACTCCAACTCCTAGTAGTCTGACAGCGCTGAGTCAGTGAGTCGAGGGGTAGCCATAGCTAGTTCCACTCCTAGCCACCATGACAAGTGCCTCAGTGGTACTTCTCCACCTGCCCCCGCTCCCCAAGTAACACCTAGCCCCCCTGGGTCGCTGCATCTAAGTCAATCTACCTGCTCCTGAGTTTGCTTCATATACCCAGAGCCAACATATAAAGTGAATGTACCACTTCAGGACCTAACTTTATTTTATTACATCACCTGGTCATTGCTGGCGCATAGACCCCAGTAGTGTGGTCCATTTTTCAAAATGTGCTGCCCGGTTCCTGACATCTGTGCTGGTTTTCTGATATGCAAATAGGGCTGCTCTATGCACTGGAGATGGGTCCAGTGCCCCAAGTACACCAATACCCCCTCCACTCAGTGACACACTTTATATAGAATCAAGTCTGGCTGTGTAGCCCAGGGGAGGGGATATCGCTGTAATGGGGGTGCTGGGCCTGCCTCTAGAGCATAGAGCGGCCCTATTTGAATTTCACGAAACCAGCGCAGATGGCGGGTGGTGTTTTGAAATATGGACTGTGCCACCAGGATCTATGCAATGCATCAACCAGGTGATGTTAAAAAACTGTAACATAGCAAACTGGTATATTTGCTTTAACTTACCTGTGCATCAAAAGTCAGGAAGGAGTGTATATACTTATTGTAAAAATGTATAATGTGTAGATGGTCATTACTATTACAAGTGACCTTCTAACCTGTAACATTGTCCCTGATATGGTTCACAGCAGATGCCCTCACAAAATCCTGTTCAATAATTTGTTACAGGTTAGAAGGTCACTTGTAATAGTAGTGACCCTCACAAAATCCTAATGTAATATCCTTGTCACCGAGTTAAAAAAAAATTTTCTCATGTGATAATGGATGTATACACAGTATAATAATTCCTTATAATAATCAAAGGAATAATTAAATGTTCTGGATAATCTGACAGGAGTCTCCTGAACAGTAAGCCTGGGATGTGTTATCTGTGGCTATGACTTACTGCCCAACCTGGCACATCTTCTCATCTTGCAGGGGAAACAGCCTCATTAGATTTCACAGTGACCAATGTATAAGGCATTGCTGCTTTAGGCTAGGTCTGAAAAGATCATCCTGGCTGGTACAGCAGTACCTGCCAGGTGATCTCTAGCGCCGCAGAATTCTGATGCGGGCGCATCCACGCGCTCCTGCATCAGAACTCCCCACAGCACACTATGGAGCGAGCGGCCGGAGCCACTGGCTCCATAGTGTGCACTGACATGGTTTTCTGCGGCCGCTATTCAATGAATAGGGGCCTCAGAAAACTTACATGTCAGTTGTTTGCGGCGCCGCTAGGGATTCTGGCTGGAGCGTATACTATGTGTATACGCTCCTGCCGGGATCCTATAGACAGCAAGGTAATGTATATTTTCATAATAATCACAGCCGTTGTTGCTGATTGCTGGTTTTAAGAAAATATACAGTGGCACCTTGGTTTAAGAGTAACTTGGTTTGAGAGCGTTTTGGTATAAGAGCTCAGTTTTTCAAAATTTTGACTTGGTTTAAGAACATTGCTTTGGTTTAAGAGCTTCCTGTACTGGGTGGGATCGCGAGTGCAGGAGGGGCATGGTCTGCACAGCGTGGTCTACAGCACTGTACTCTGACCCAGGAAGGCTCCCTAACCTTCCAAATCATAGCAGATCCACTTCAGGCTGGGGCTTGCATCAGGGGACAGGACTGTGGAGGTCATCTCTTCATAGCTGTAACCCCTCTTTCCCCAGACAGAGAGTGCTGCATGTATGGGCCCACATATGTTCTGCTCATTCCTTTATGCTCCCCGCAGTCTCTGTCAGCCCTTGTGTTTCCCATCCTCTCCATTACTGTACAGTTACTTATAATATCACATATTCTGCTGTTTCTGAATGTTTGTTTCATCTGTTTTACATGTAATTCAGAATAATAAATCATTATTTTTAGGGTGTGGGACCAAATGTCTGCATATCAGTGATTTCTTATGGGAAAATTTGCTTTGATTTAAGAGTGGATTTGGATTACAAGCACGGCCCCGGAACGAATTATGCTCGTAATCCAAGGCACCACTGTGTACGTTGTGTGAACATAGCCTTACAGTGTACCTCTGGGCAGCAACACAGAATCCCTGGTCCGCTGGTTTACTTCTGGGTAGGGGCCCACTATCCGCTAATAGCATAATGTGCCATAGAATTTCCAAGGAAGCTTTAAAGGGGTTATCCAAAGAAAATCTTTTTCTTTCAAATCAATTGGTGTTAGAAAGCTATATAGATTTTGATTTACTTCTATTAAAAATCTCAAGTCTTCCCATACTTATTAGCTACGATATGTCCCTTTGGAAATGTTTTATTTTCAGTCTGACACAGTGCTCTCTGCTGACATCTCTGGCCAAGAAAGGAGCTGTCCAGAGCAGGAGAGGTTTTCTATGGGGATTCTCACTGAAAGCTTCTTCTACTCTAATGAGTGAATCGCAGAGTATTATCATTAAAGTGACTCTGTACTCACAATCTGTCCCCCCAAACCACTTGTACCTTCATATAGGCTTTTAATCCAAGATCTGTCCTGGGGTCCGTTCGGCAGGTGATGCAGTTATTGTCCTAAAAAACAACTTTAAAACTTGCAGCCCCGTGCCCAAAAGGAGTATCTGTGCCCTAACTTTGCACCACCCCTCCGTCCCTCCTCCCCACCCTCTTCATCATTAGGAATGCCACTGGAATTGGGGAGGGGAGGGGTGAGGGGGTATATACATCACATAGATGTATATACCCCCCTCCCCAATTCACAGATGTCTCTCACTTCTTGTTTGTAACATCCCTAAAATGTTGTGCTGTTTCTGTAAGTCATTCATTTGTGAACTTATCTGACGAAGGGATCTTGTGAATCCCGAAAGCTCACAACTCTAACTATTTGTTGTTGGACAATAAAGGTTTTACTCCTAAAATACTTTGATCACAAGTATTTACCACAATATGGATTTTTCTGGCTAACACGGTACCATGCTATACATTTTTTTCTATTTGAAATGTTGGAAAGTTTATAACACAGACCCACTATCCTGTAAATACCCCAACACTTGATTGACCAGGGGGCTTTAACAGTCCACCAATCCATTTGCACAGTTTTTCTCTGAGGAACCCAACACCAGAAATGATGTGACAGGTGGGGAACCCCCTTGTGCACCTTAGGGAGGCCATAAAATACTGCAACCCTAAGATATTCCAGAATAAGATTGTCGGCATCTTTCTCACTAAGTATACGTAGGGCTACTCCGGTATGAGGTCTCCCAGCAGTTTTAGATTTCCAATCAGGTTTCCAAGCCACCCAAAACGTCCTGTGCTAGTTTAATGTGCAGTTTTTTGTCGATAAGGGCAATAGCCCCCCCCCCCCTTCAGCCATTTTCATTATAAGCTTTGAATGATCTCTCTCCATGGCATATTGAAAACTATTAAATTGGTAGTGCGGCGCTAACAATTATTCACAGAATAACACACGTTACAAAGTTATACAACTTTGTAATGTATGTTATGTCTGTGAATGGCCCCCTTCCCCGTGTCCCATCACCCCCGCCCGTGTACCCGGAAGTGTGGTGTCGACCCCCGTCTCCGATCTTCAGACAATGACGTCCTCTTAGGGCGGCCGGCCGTACACCTCCGACTGTCCCTAGTGCCGGCCACCCTCTGCAGCATCATCAGATGCTCAGCCGCGATTGGCTGAGCATAACTGTGCTCAGCCAATCGCGGCTGAGCGGCTGATGACGCAATGTGTGTTGATACACAGCCCCAACTACAAACTTTATAGACAGCAATAGGTCACAGATCTTCAAAATCTTGGACTTTATTCATTTTGAGATTAACCATGTTATCTATATTGCAGAGTGCAGAACATGTTGGTTAAAATATTAGGAAGTTAAAAAGAAGAATTGGTGAACATTTATGAGACATAAAGAAAGGTAATAATACTAGTTCATTGGGGCGGAGCACATTAAGGCAACATCACATCATTTACATTTTATGGTATTAAATTGATACACAAATCCTCTAGAGCAGTGTTTCTCAACCTGCGGTACGCGCCGCAGGTTGAGGAGGTACGACGGAGTGCAAAAAAATGAATAAAGTTTGGCTTTGGGTGCCGGGACACTGCTATCACTTAGCAATGTCCTGGCACCACTCACCGCGGCAGCTCTCTCCTTCCTTCCCCCAGCAGTAGTTTACCAGCGTTCTGTGGGGGACGGAAGATGCTGCCGGGGGAAAGATGGGAGAGTCAGGCTGATCACATGGGGAGCAGGGCACCAGCAGCATCTGCTGCACGATGTCCCCCTGCGGCTGCCGGATTCGGTAGCGGCGGCGTGAGGAAGATCGGCAGCAAGATAGTGATGGCGGCAGGGGGGAGGTGGATTTAGCATCAGGGTACAATCGGGGCGGGAGGGTGTTATTCCGCCCCGATTGTACCCCCGATGGCAAATCCACCCCACTACCTCCTCTCCGCCCCCACTACCTCCTCTCACCCCATCACCTCCTCTCAGCTCCCACTACCTCCTCTCACCCCCATCACCTCCTCTCACCCCCATCACCTCCTCTCACCCCCATCACCTCCTCTCACCCCCATCACCTCCTCTCACCCCCTATCACCTCATCTCACCCCCCACTATCACCTCTCTGCCCCTACTACCTCCTCTGAGCCCCTATTACCTCCTCTCTGCTCCCACTACCTCCTCTCACCCCCCATTACCGCCTTTCTGCCCCCACTACCTCCTCTCTGCCCCCACTACTTCCTCTCAGCCCTTACTACCTCTTCTTTGCCCCATTACCTCCTCTCTGCCCCCACTACCTCCTCTCAGCCCCCACTACCTCCTCTCAGCCCTCACTACCTCCTCTCTGCCCCCATTACCTCCTCTCTGCCCCCATTAGAGATGAGCGAACCGGTTCGGCCAGTATGGGATCCGGTTCAGATTTTTTTTAAAAATCTGAGCCCGATTGGATTCGGATTTTTGGAAATCCGCTCTGAATTTTTTTTTCTTGCTTTCTAAAATAGCAGCCACCATTCTAGAAAAGCACCCCCTGTGTGACGTCAGTATTGCTTTAAGAGGAGTGGTCACATGACCGCACCACGCAGTCTGCACAGAGAGAGGAAGGAGGTTGTTACTGGCTGCAGTGCACACAGCTCGTGATTATCAAAACGCTGCTGCTGCTGTTGTGTACTACAGACTACTGAGAAGATATTGTAGGAAGGGAAAGATTAGGAAAGCAGAGAGGAGAAACATCTAGTGATTGAGAGAGAAATATAGAGAGGGCAAAAGATAGATAGATTAGGCATAGGACAGCAAAGGGTGCACGGGACAATAACGTGCTGTACAGATATACAAGTCCTATACTTCTGAGTGTGTATATCACATCTGTCTTATGCTGAGAGACAAAAATACCTGGTGCAGGTGTATAGCATAAAAGTCTTAAAAAAAAGTGCTATATATAGACAATTTCTATACTTGGACCCTTCTGATAGTGTGACATACAAAAATACCTGGTGCAGGGCCTTAACTGGCATCCAGGTTGACTACTGGTGTGCCTGCTCTTTTCTCCGTGTTGACTACTGCTGCTCCTGTACTGGCCTCCGTGTTGGCTACTGCTGCTCCTGCCTGGCCTCCATGTTGACTATTGCTGCTCCTGCCTGGCCTCCATGTTGGCTACTGCTGCTCCTGCCTAACCTCCATGTTGACTTCTGTTGCTCCTGCTTGGCCTCCATGTTGGCTACTACTGCTCCTGCCTGGCCTCCATGTTGGCTACTGCTGCTCCTGCCTGGCCTCCATGTTGGCTACTGCTGCACCTGCCTGACCTCCATGTTGTCTACTGTTGCTCCTGCCTGGCCTCCATGTTGGCTACTGCTGCTCCTGCCTGACCTCCAAGTTGATTACTGTTACTTCTGCCTGGCCTCCATGTTGGCTACTGCTGCTCCTGCCTGGCCTCCATGTTGGCTACTGCTGCTCCTGCCTGGCCTACATGTTGACTACTGTTGCTGATGCCTGTCCTCCATGTTGACTACTGCTGCTCCAGTACTGGCCTTAAATGACTATTGCTGGACCTCCACTGGCCTCCAATGACTACTGCTGCTCCTTCACTGCTCCTTTTTCCTGCATAGACCCTGTAATGGTGAATTTCCTGCAAAGACCCTGTAATGGTGTAGAGCCCTAAATTCAACCAAATACACTACCCCCGTATTATATAGATGCTTTAACCCCTTAGTGACCACCGATACGGCTTTTTACGGCGGTCACTAAGGGTCCTTATTCTGCTGCCATCAGCTTTTTACGGCGATGGCAGAGAATAAGGCTGCGGGGCCGGGACGGCCCCCACCCCATCCTCCCAGCTACCGGAGGTAGCTGAGGGGTTGGGGCAATGTGTGGGGTCCGTCCCGCCCCCCCCCCCTTACCGACGATCGCCGCTATTAACGTTATAGCGGCGGTCGTCGCTAAAGGGGATTACCGGTGCCGCCGCTGCTTTTCATCTCCCCCCGCCGTGAATCCACGGCGGGGGGAGATGAAATAAGTGTCCCCTCAGACCCCAGATCAGCCCCCCCTAGTAGGGAATCACTAACCCCCCTCCCCCGGCGGTGTTTGTTCGCAGGGATGGAAAAGTTTAAATGAATGAAAGCCCCATGCTCTCCGCCACCGGAGGTAGCGGAGAGCATGGGGCAGTCATCAGGGACCCCCCTGTGGGGTCCCGGTACAAGCGATCAGTGGTATATACTATATACCTCTGATCGCTTGTACCATGTGCCGCCGGCACTTTTTATCCCCTGTCACCATAAATGATTGGTGACAGGGGATAAAAAGTGATGTCCCCCCACCCCCCAAGTCGTAACCACCGCACGTTGCCCGTAACCACTGCACATTGCCCGTAACCACCCCAAATTGCCAGTGACCCCATCCAGATTGCCCGTAACCACCCCAAATTACATTTACCAACCCCAGATTACCTATAAGCACTTCAGTTTAGCAGTAACAATCCCAGATTGTCTGTAACCCTTCCAGGTTGCACATTACCCCCCAGGTTTCCCGTAATCACGCCAGATTACATGTAACCCCCCAGATTGCACGTAACCACTGCTTGTTGCCTCTGACCACGCCACGATGCCTCTGACCACCGCACGTTGCCTCTGACCACCGCATGTTGCCTCTGACCACCGCACGTTGCCTCTGACCACCGCACGTTGCCTCTGACCAGGCCCGTTGCCTCTGACCACCCCAAATTGCCAATGACCCCCTCCAGATTGCGGTGCCCATGCCAGATTACAGGTATCCACCCCAGATTGCCTATAAGAACTTCAGTTTATCCGTAACCACCCCACGTTGCCCGTATCCACCCCAGATTGTCTGTAAACACTGCAGGTTGCCCGTAACCACCCCATTTTGCCTGTAACCACCCCAGATTGTCTGTAAGCACAGCAGGTTGCCCGTAACCAGCCCACGTTGCCTGTAACCAGCCCACGTTGCCTGTAACCACCCCACGTTGCCTCTGACCACCTCACGTCGCCTCTGACCACGCCTCGTCGCCTCTGACCACCGCAGGTTGCCTCTGACCACCGCAGGTTGCCTCTGACCACTGCATGTTGCCTCTGACCACCCCACATTGCCCGTAACCACCCCACGTTGCCCGTAACCACCCCAGATTGTCTGTAAGCACTGCAGGTTGCCCGTAACCACCCCAGGTTGCCGTAACCACAGCAGGTTGCCCATGACCACCCCATGTTGTTTGTAACCACCCCACATTACCTGTAACTACCTCAGGTTGCCCATAACCACCCCAGACTGTCCGTAACCACCCCACATTACCTGTAATCTCATTTTTTTTATTTTATTTTAGTAACTGCGCTATTCTAATAACCATTACTAGCTGCGGTTTTGCTCCAGCAAATTGGCGCTCCTTCCCTTCTGAGCCCTGCTGTGTGCCCATATAGTGGTTTATGCCCACATATGGGGTACCGTTGTACTCAGGAAAACCTGCGTTACAGATTTTGGGGTACGTTTTCTCTCCTGTTCTTCGTCAAATTGAGAAATTTCAAACTAAACCAACATATTATTGGAAAAATTAGAGTTTTTCATTTTTACTGGCCAATTTTGAATACTTTCCTCTAATACCTGTGGGGTCAAAATGCTCACCACACACCAAGATGAATTCTTTAAAGGGTGCACTTTCCAAAATGGGGTGACTTATGGCGAGATTTCACTCCGCTGGCACTACAGGGGCTCTGCAAACGCACCTGGCGCTCAGAAACTTTTTCAGCAAAATCTGCATTGAAAAAGCTAATTGGCGCTCCTTCCCTTCTGAGCCCGGCTGTGTTCCCATACAGTAGTTTATACCGACATATGAGGTACCTCTTTGCTCAGGAGAACCTGCGTTACAAATTATGGGGTACTTTTTTTCTCTTGTTCCTCGTGAAATTGAGAAATTTCAAACTAAAGGAACATATTATTGGAAAAATTCGAGTTTTTCATTTTTACTGTCTACTTTTGAATACTTTCCTCTAATACCTGTGGGGTCAAAATGCTCACCACACACAAAGATGAATTCTTTGAGGGGTGCACTTTCCAAAATGGGGTGACTTATAGCGAGATTTTACTCCGCTGGCACTACAGGGGCACTGCAAACGCACCTGGTGCTCAGAAACTTCTTCAGCAAAATCTGCATTGAAAAAGCTAATTGGCGCTCCTTCCCTTCTGAGCCCGGCTGTGTGCCCATACAGTGGTTTATACCGACATATGAGATACCTTTTTACTCAGGAGAAATTTCTCTTGTTCCTCGTGAAATTGAGAAATTTCAAACTAAACGAACATATTATTGGAAAAAATTAGAGTTTTTCATTTTTACTGTCTAATTTTGAATACTTTCCTCTAACACCTGTGGGGTCAAAATGCTCATCCTACCCCAAGATGAATTCTTTGAGGGGTGTACTTTCCAAAATGGGGTGACTTATGGGGGTTTCTCTCTGCTGACACTACAGGGGCTCTGCAAATGCATCTGGCGCTCGGAAACTTCTTCAGCAAAATCTGCAGTGGAAAAGCTAATTGGCGCTCCCTTCCTTCTGAGCCCCGCTGTGTGCCCATACAGTGGTTTACGCCCACATATGGGGTACCATAGTACTCAAGAGAACCTGCGTTACAAATATTGGGGTGCTTTTT
Source organism: Dendropsophus ebraccatus (assembly GCF_027789765.1). Taxonomy (NCBI): domain Eukaryota; kingdom Metazoa; phylum Chordata; class Amphibia; order Anura; family Hylidae; genus Dendropsophus; species Dendropsophus ebraccatus. Next base: position 82,523,343 of record NC_091458.1, read on the forward strand.
CTCTCATGTTCCTTTTAAAAATGAGAAACTTTAATCTAAACGTATATATTATTGGAAAATTTTAATTTTTCATTTTTTTACAGCCTAATGGTGAATACTTTCCTCCAGCCCCTGTAGGGTTAAAATGCTCATTATACCCCTAGATTAATTCTTTAAGGTGTCTAGTTTCCAAAATGGGGTCACTTATGGGGGTTTCCAGTATACAAACCTCCTAAATCAACTTAAAAAAAGAACTGGTCCCTAAAAAAATCAGTTTTGGAAACTTTCACGAAAATGTGGTAATTTGTTGATAAATTTCTAAGCCCCGTAACACCCTAAAAAAGTAAAATATGTTTATGAAATGAAGCCAGAATAAAGAGGACATATCGGTAATGTGACTTAGTATTTAATTTATGTGATACGACTTTCTTTTTTTAGAAGCAGAGAATTTCAAAGTTCATAAAATGCTAATTTTTTTCAATTTTTCATATTGATATTTTGATGTTTTTCACAAAAAACACACAAAGTAGTGACCAAATTTTGCCACTAATATAAAGTGCCATATGTGACGAAAAAACAATGTCAGAATTGCTAGCATACGTTAAAGCATCACTGAGCTATAAGAGCATAAAGTGAGACAGGTCAGATTTTGAAAAATGAGCCTGGTCTTTTAGGTGCAAATAGGCTTGGTCTTGAAGGGGTTAAATGAATTATAGTTTTGTTAATTTCGTTGGCTTAATTTACCTTTACTTGTACTTTTAGCACCATTACCATGCATTTGTCTTATTATATAATCATATGTTGATATTACGAATACTTTGTGAAAGAGTGTAGCATGGCAATTATTTAAATATATTTCATACAATATGTTTAAATAATCTAATTTTATATATTGAATAATGGATCTTACATATATGTAATGTGTTTGCACCTCACCTGTATTTTTCCCATGTAGCATAGGCCTCTACTAGGTCTACTGATCATACAAATCATATGGTGCATTGAACATTGTTCGCACTATGTTGCACCCAGTATCTTGTAGCACCAATGCATTGCACTTTCTTGATGTGGCTAATGCGATTGGCTGAGCACAGTTATGCTGACGACGCACAGAGGGGGGCCGGCATGAGGGACGGACGAAGCGGTTCGGCTGGCCTCCCAAAGATGATGTTGTCGACACAAGATGGCGGCCGGGGTCAACAGAGAACACGTAAGTATAATGCACCAACACTTCCGGGGTGGGGGAAACACGGGAAAGGGGGTCTTTCACTTAAATAACACACATTACAAAGTTGTATAACTTTGTAATATGTGTTATTTAGTGAATAAAAGTTAAATGCCGCACTACCCCTTTAAGCTACTTTTAAATTTATTGTGGAGTGCTGGAACCATTACTTGACTATTTGCTACAAAATAATTTCCCTCCTAGTGTTGAGTGTGAAAGACCTTCTTTGCAGGTAAATAATATATCTTTGTTCTAGTGTACATGTAATCCTTATGTGGTGAGAGTTTGATAAAGATGTATATGACACTAAATAGAGACTAGCTCTCCACGCAGGAACTTTTTACTTCTATAGCATAGTTTTGACAGTCTCTCTTCTAATTAAAAGTAAAAAGATAAAAGAAGATCTTAGTCGATAATCAGAAAGGAGAGGATTTGCAGGGAAATGCTGTCATGTACTTCAAGTTCAAAGATAAAGAAAAGTGCCAGTGGCTTATGAAAACTCTGATCACTGTAAACTGTAACATTGCACCACCGTGCTGATTAAATGTATGCCCAGAAAAGTCTTTTCTTTTTTAACCGAATTTCTCCTACTCCACTGATATAGCATATTGTCACTCTCCCATCTTTTTTTGTCACTTTGTCAATTTTTTGCTTCAGTGTGCTTCAGTCAGTCTGCATTTGTTTGCATATCAGTTTATTTTTTGTCTCTTTGGTTTCTCACTTCTTTTGTGCATGCTCAGTGAAAAAAACTGATGAAAACTGATAACTTGCAAACGGATGTGAATGGAAATACCTTCTGTTTAGATCTGCCCTTATTGACGATAATGTAAAAAAAAAAAAGGAAGTCCACTTTCCGTTCGTGTTCTGTTTTTTTGGGGGAAAAAAAAGGTGCATGATTTTTTTTTTCCCGTTCAAAAAAGTGAAATACTGACGGAATGCATGCAAACAGAGCACAACTATGACAAACAGAGCACAATAAAAAATACATTGAAATTAATGGGGCATTGGGCAGATATGTCAGATTCCATTTATTTAGTTTAAAAACAGAACAGCTAAACGGAACTGTGGCGGAGAGAATAAGCCAGTTCTAACCCAGCCTAAACCCCAGATATGCAAACCTTGTGACATCATACACAAGAAGACTGGAGGCTGTAATCGCTGCCAAAAGTGCTTCAACTTAATACTTTTTGCAGTCTGTTTAACGTATACATTTTCTGGGGGGAAAAAACGGATGCGATTGTGTGCATCCATTTGGATCCCTTTTTCCATTGACTTCCATTATTAAAAGGAAACGGATCAGTTTTTTTTGTTTTAGTGTATACGAAAAAGTGGTTGACTATGTTTTTCTGTAAATTAAAAGTAACTTATAGTAACTTAAGTAATTTAAAAATGGATCTGTTGAACAGACCAGGGCCGTTTCTAGGTCATTTTGAGAGCAGGGCGAATCTTGATAAAAGCCCCCCCCCCCCCATCCCGAGTGAGGTTCGGGGAGAACAGATGGGGAGTGTCACTAGGAAGAAGCAGTGTATGTATTATTACATACATAAGTGTTGCCCATCACTCTAAACTCACAGGTGATGTCTTGTCTGATTTAAGGTGTCACTTTCCTTTTCCTCTCCATCTGGCCCAGACCACTGTGAGGACTTCTTGGTGCTACAATTCATTTCTACAGAACCTGCCAGACAAACACTCCGCACTTATCCAGCAACTTCCTTCCCTTTTTCCCTCCAATAGGGTCCCAAACTATAGTAGTTTAGCTTTTTTGTGTCATGCGCAGTAAAGTGAGTCGGTATATGGGTTTGCACCTTGTATGCAGGTTTCCCTGCTTTGCCCATACATAAAGTAATAATGTCCCCTGCTGATATAATGCACTGTGCCCCCTTAGTAGAATGTAATGCACTGCACCATCACTTAGTATGATATAATGTACTGTGCCTCCCCCATTAGCATATACTGCAATGTTTTCTCAGTAGGATATAATGTACTGTGTGCCCCCTTAGTAGAATATAATGCACTGCACCCCCACTTAGTCAGATATAAAGCACTGTGCCCCCTCAATAGGATATATTGTACTGCACCCCCACTTAGTATAATATAATGCACTGTGCCTCGCCATTAGGATATAGTGCAATGTGCCCCCTCAGTAGAATATAATGTACTGGACCCCCACTTAGTATGATATAGTGCAATGTGCCCCCTCAGTAGATTATAATGCACTGCACCCCCACTTAGTATGATATAGTGCAATGTGCCCCCTCAGTAGGATATAATGTAGTGTACCCTCCTCGAAAGGCTAAACTGCACTGTTCCCCCCTCCCCTCAATAGGATATAATACTGGTCTGGCTTCTAGGAGGAACATATTGAATACCAAAAGGCAGTTGAGAGGTAAGGAGGCTCCAAACACCACCAGCCCTGATACACAGCGCCTTTGTCAGGATCTTTATTAAGTGACAAAGGTGCTCTGCAAGCAGACACATTAAGCCAGCTACTCAATAGTGAGTGTCTCTGCTGTCTCACAACTGCTGACAGAGAATCAACACCATATCCCCCCCCCCTGCAGTCCGGAGTGAGTTGTGTAATGCGGCACCATGCCGGGAGGTCCAGGAGGTGCAGCGCTATGCTGAGGTCTGGGAGGACGGGGGCTGGAGCTACACTGAGGTCCAGGATGGTGAGGGAGGGCAGCGTGGTGTGGTGCGGCGCTGCGCTGTGCTGGGGTCCAGGGGATTTGCTGCAATGGGTGCTATGCTGCGGTCTGGCACAGGGTGGGGTCCGGGGGTGCTGCCAGCGCCCCCTAGCTGTGGGCTCGCCCGCCCCTAGAGGGATTTCAAGCAGAGTTTATGCCACTGACTCTGCACTCTTGAAATTCTATTAGCAACGTTTCGACCCCTGGAGGCCTTTCTCAAGGCTTGAGAAAGACCCCCAGAGGTTAAAATGTTGCCACTGTGTATAAAGCTTGAATAAACTCCACCGTTTTCTGAATAATAGGTGCTGCCGGATTACTTCTTTTCTGGATAGCACATGGACTCTTTGGCTTGCATCCCACATCTACCTTTGTGAAGGCCATTCTCACACATTTGTGACTGGTGCTGTTGGATTTTTCTATTGATGGTATGTCTCTATGACATATCAAAAATGTTTCCAAATGACTGTGCCACTTTAACATGTCACTGTCGTTTAACTTTTTTTTTGCAGAAATCAATAGTACAGGCTATTTTAAAAAAAACTTTGTAATTGGGTTTATTAGCCGAAAAATGCATTTTTATCAGGAAAAAGCTTTTTGAAGCTCTTCCCCGTCTTCATGGTTCTCTTATGGAGAGTGGAGGGGTTGAGGGAGATGAGGCACCAAAACAGGACAACAAAAAGTCAGCACTTACCTCTCTGACCTCTGAATTCCCGCTTTCACACAGGTTCTCTGCTCTCTGCTGCCGACTAATCTCCCTTCTCCCTCCTCCCCCTCTCCTATCCATAGGTTACACAGGGCTTGACTGATGCAAAAGATTCGAGATTTCCTGATGTTGAGCAGTGAATGAGAGAGAAAAGGTGTGTGTGTGTGTGTGTGTGTGGAGGGGGGGCTGGGAAAAGTCTTTTTGAATGCAGATAATGGCATATTTTCCTAATAAACCCAATTACAAAGTTTCTTAAAATCGCCTATACTATTGATTTTAGCACAAAAAAATAAAAAATAATAAAATACGTCAGTGACATCACAGATGCACAGTGATCTGCTGCCATTTCCAAAGAGTGTGGCCTGCTCGCTCAACTGATCCCACTCCATGTGGCTTCTAATTATGGGCTTTCCTGAAAGAACAGGTCTACCGTGACAGACCTATCAGTATCAGATGTGAAGAACAGCATTCGTTGGCACTCTGCAGCGTTTAAAGCTGACTTACTGTGTTAAGTGGTGTAAAACATGGTTTTGTGCATAGAGAGCACTATTAGTGATAAGCATAGCTACAGCTACCTACTATAAACAAATTTCTTTTATTTAACAAATGGAGTACAACATCTTAAGTGCCTATTGTCTGATTTTTGTTTCGTTTGTATCTTCATAACAGCCCTGAGAGGTGGGGAGGTTTCATTTCACTAACCCTGTATTTTAATATATATATTGTTCTTAGCAAGGAAAGTAACCTCACTAACAAATATACAGAAGCAAATTATTACATGAGAGAAACAAGCCAACATTGTACTGTGTGATTCTGCACATCCAGGTTGTCATGGTTTCCTGATCTCCTCCAGGCTTTTTAGTGTTTCAGAGAATCCTGCCTGACACTGAAAGTGAAGGTTTGCTATAAAAGATAATAGAATTGAGGTCAGAAGTGTTAATTATGCTGTACTCCATAACACAGGATTTCATGAGATTACCCTCACAGAAACGTATGGAAACAAGAAAGCTGGTTTGCAAAGCAAGGGATGTGGTATAATTTATTGTTAACTAGGCCTTCATCTGCTAATAGTACAAATGTCACAAAAATAAATAATCTGGGAAAAAAAATCCCAGTCAATATCTTTAATTATCGTGAGTTTACTATTGCGAAAATATGGCGTATTAGCTAAATTATTGCAAGACATGGGTATGATGTGCAGCCACTCCTCTTTCTCTCTAGGTTGTATTTTATACGTTCTCTTCTTTCTTTGTGGCTAGCACTCCTTCCTTGTAAGACCCATGTGACCCCAATTAGCAGGAAACACCTGTGCACTTATGGTAAGTACCTCCTGTTTCTCCCATTCTACCTGCTGGTGAGTAGTAAGACCTTGTACACACTTGTGTTGCTTGGCGGCCGCCTTCTCCCATGGGGTTTGGTCCTGTGACAGTGGGGTTACAGGGTCATTCTGTGGCCCCCCTTCCCCTGTTGGCTCTTGCTTTGCAGGGTTGGCGGTCGCTGACCAGCACAGTGTTGTTTTAGTGTAGGGCCCAGAAGACCTGCACACGCTAAGCGAGGCAATATGGTTTGATCAAATTATATACCAACATTCTGGTGTTGGCTTTTAAATGTAGCCAAGAGGCATTATTGGAAGCCATGGGTGTGATGTGCAGCCACTCCTCTTTCTCTCTAGGTTGTATGTGTATTAGCTAGATCATGTAGGCACAGAAAACCCATTTAACTCATTCTTCTTCCATATAATGTTGTAAATTTTAGGATAAAAGTAAGGGCTGTGTGCCTCTGACATAATTACTTGATTGTCCCACTATATCGACAATAAAACAAATAGGCTCCTATGCATTTCCATGGTAACAGACTACTGCAAACAAAACCCAGGTAGTCTGATCCTGCATATCTTCTTTACATAATACAATATAGCCCTGGTGGTTAAGGTAGTCTTCTTAATTTCTTCTAGATACAGTTCAGTTACAGGGGAGAAATTAAAGTAGCTCAATAATGTGAGATGGAATCCTCAAACAAATTCTCAGCTTTGTAGAAGCTTACACATGGAGTAAGAAGAAACTGGTGGCATGTACAGACATACTAAGTGGGCTGAGGTGTAAAGGTTTAAATTATGAGAAAACTGAACTGCGTGCTATAGCCAGGAGAGTATGTAAGTAATCCACAGTTGAAATGTATAGATTCACCTAGAGATTCTGCTCAATGTTTTGCCATGGCAACTTCCCTAATGGGAAAACAATGGTATTTTCAGTAGCATTTGTTGAAATATTGCACAATGGATTTCATCAGCAAGGTATTATGAAATTGGTCTTATGAGTAGATCTAAAAAACAGTCATAAAATAAAAACGTTTATGGAAAATGTGTCTTATATCAAAACAAACTGAACTAATACATATATACTATATAATCAAGTATAATTTTATAATATATATTAGGTTAGTTCAGGTAATCTCTATGGATTTTTGTCTATGAATATGTTTTATAACTAATCTTTTTCATAATAACTAGTATACAGTATAGCCTATTCATCCACCACAATATGAACCCTAAATAGTGATTTAATAAGGTTAATGTTTCAAGCTAAGGCTGGGTTCACACTATGTATATTTGAGGCTGTATTTGTGAGGCTGTATAGCAACCAAAACCAGGAGTGGATTGAAAACACAGAAAGGCTATGTTCACATAATGTTGTAATTGAGTTGATGGCCGTCATTTAATGGCAAATTTTTGCTGTTATTTTAAAACAACGGCTGTTATATTGAAATAATGGCAGTTATTTACCGTTATATGACGGCCATCCACTCAATTTCAACATTGTGTGAACAGAGCCTTTCTGTGTTTTCAATCCACTCCTGGTTTTGGTTGCTATGAGGACCTGACTTGAGGACCAAATACTGCCTGAAGTATACAGTGTGTGAACCCAGCTAATGATGCGTTTACACAGACAGATTTATGTGACAGATCTTGGAAGCCAAAACCAGGTACAGACTATAAAGAGGGATCAGGTCATAAAGGAAAGACTGGGATCTATCCTCTTTTCAAATCCATTCCTGGCTTTGGCTTCCAAAATCTGTCAGATAAATCTTTCTGTGTAAACGCACCATAACCTGCTTCCTTACATCCTCTCAATTCTCAAAAGACTTATGCTGCGTTTACACGTAACGATTATCGTGCGAATTTGCACGATAACGGTCAAATTCGAACGATAATCGTACGTGTAAACGCAGCGAACGATTGAACGACGCACGATAAATCGTACATTTTGATCTTTCATCAGGTCATCAAATCGTCGTTCATCGTACGCAAAAAATTCGCAAATCGTTCCGTGTGAACAGTCGTTCGCCGATTTAACCAATGTGTGAGATAGGCTTAAACGATCGCAAAACGATTGCAGTGCGAATATTCGTACGATATATCGCACCATCTAAACGCTGATCGTTATAAAAAAAAAAAAATTGTAAATCCGACATCGCTAATCATACGATCGGGCCAATAATCGTTACGTGTAAACGCAGCATTAGTTACTATACAACCCTTGAACTACCTAGTTCTCTCTTTCTCTGTATTGAATATATTACAAACAAGTAATAGAAACAGAGCACCAAAATACCTAGATTTACAACTGTGACACATCAATTTCTGCAGTCTCATCACTGCAAAATCATATACATTCATGTACAAAAAATGCACCCAGATAGAAACGTTGGCCTACTGCAAAACTTATCATGTCTCAACAGGCAGATATGTGGATTACAGGTGTGGTCTGATTAGACACTAGATTTATACAAGAAGGGTTAAGAGTGCTGCCTTTTTGTCCGTTTTGTGTCGGTTTTTGTTGTTTGCATAAAACATCCAAAAAAGACACTGTATAAACATAGCCTAATAACATTTATCATCATTATTTTTCTGGATTATAACTGCCCAAAATAGAATGTGTAACCATAGCCTGTATGTTTAAACTTTCTTTCAGGCTAGTAAAATCAAATCAAAATACATCAGTAAAATTGGTATAAAAATGTGCTTAATTAGGCTATGTTCACACACTAAAATACAGCTGTAATTTTAAGGGAAATGTGTCAGCTCCCGGGGCCTTCCTGAGGTGCTGACAGTGTGCTGTAGCTGGCAGTCCCCTAGTGAGCATGGTGCCTTTTTGGTAATTTTTCTTGCAGCAGATTATGTACAATCTCATGTCTCCTACTGTACTGAAGTGTCAAATAGGAGTTGTTTGTGCCACACTATAGCACACCTCACCACTTCTACCTCCTGCCTCTTCTTTATGAATACTCAATGCTGCCCGGCTTCCTGCTCGCTCAGCTGTCAGCCAGTGTCTCTGATTGCAAATAAGTCCTCTGCAGCCAGGTTATGTCTGAAAGAAACACTCAGAAGTAGTTGAATCTCTTCTCCCAAATGTGTTAGAGCTGTGGTCTAGGGTTAATTCACCTGTCTAGAGACCTGCCAGCAGTTCTTTGGTTCAAATCCCCTGATGGAAATGAAAAAGAGGTCTTTTCTTTTCTCATTATTGTATCATTTTTAAGGCTATGCTTACACAGAATTTTTGCTCAGTATTTTGGTTAGTATTTTGCAACCAAAACAGGTGTGGATTGACAACACGGAAAGGCTAATTTCTCACACTGTTGAAATTGAGTGGATGGCTGTCATTTAATGGCAAATAAGGGCCGCTGTTTTAAAATAACTAAAATTATTTGCCATTAACCCTTAGGCGACCCTGGACGCACCTGTACGTCCAGGACCGCCCACAAACGTTCAGAGCGGGGCCGCGCTCTGAACCACCGCGGTCTCAGGTGCTGCATGTAGCCCATGACCGTGGCTATTAGCGGGCACGGTCCGATCGCCGTGCCCTCTAATTTGATAATCGGATGCAGCTGTCAAAGATTACCTGATGCAGCTGTTCCCTGGTGTCTAGTGGAGGAGATTGCCCCCCGGGACATTGTCCTGGAGCAGTGATCTTCGTGTCTTTACCCGGCCGGGGTCTGCGCCGTAACGGCTTCCGGCTTCCGACTGCAGCAGAGTGCAGAGTGCCTATCTCATCGATCTATGCTGTATTACTATGCAGCATAGATCGCAATGAGAGATCAGTGTACTTATACTAGAAGTCCCCCAGGGGGGCTTCTAGTATAAGTGTAAAAGAAAAAAAAAAGTGTCATTAATAATAAAATGCCCCCTCCCCTAACAAAAGTGTGAATCACCCCCTTTTCCCATGTTATAAATAAAAATAAATAAATAAACATGTTTGGTATCGCCGCGTGCATAATCGCCTGAACTATTAATTTATCACATTCCTGATCTTGCACGGTAAACGGCGCAAACGGTCCCAAAGTCCAAAATTGCGCATTTTTGGTCCAGCCTGACCCTAACAATAGATAGCCCACACAATTCTCCCCTAAATTTAACAATACTTTAGGTTTTGCTCAATTGTGGGGCAAAGTACTGTGTATTTCTTGAGGGGCTCCAGGGAGCATAAACATATGAGCAGCCAAGGAATCCCCCTGGAAGCTCTGGCCCTGGATGGCTGCAAACATATATTAAAATTTACCACTAGGCACATCTTCAGCAGCTGCTCAGCTGTGATTGTGAATCGCGGCTGAGCACCTAATGACTCGGCAGAGGTGTGTCGGCATGAGGAACGGATGGAGCAGTTCGGCCAGCCTCCCGAAGATGACATCATTGTCCCAAGATGGCGGACGGGGGTCGACATGAATCAGGTTAGTACAGTGCATGACACTTCTGAGTCTAGCGTGGGTGAGGGGGAACACGGGGAAGGGGGCCATTCACATACATAACATACATTACAAAGTTGCATAACTTTGTAAGGTGTATTATTTAGTAAATAATTTTGAAACGTCGCACTCCCCCTTTAAGCACTATTATTTTGTACTAGAAAATGTACCCGGCGCTGCCCGGGTATAAAGTGTCAGTGTGTTAATTAGATTTGTTCTAAGTTGCCCAGGAGGCCAAGCTAAAGGTATTGTTTCATCTGAGTTAATCAGTGGAATTAGTGTATACCTGTAGTGCATAGTTGGAGGGGTTCTGTATACCCACAATGTATAGTTTTTAGGGGTCTCGCATATCTGTAGTGCATAGTTGGGGGGGCTGTATACCTATAGTGTATAGTTGGGGGGGGTTCCTGTATACCTGTAGTGTGTATTTGGGGGGGGCTGTATACCTGTAGTGTATAGTTGAGAGAGGTCCTGTATACCTGCAGTGTACAGTTGGTGAAGGTCCTGTATACCTGTACTGTATAGTTCGGGGGTCCTGTATACCTGTAGTATATAGTTGGTGCTGTATACCTGTAATGTATAGTTGGTGGAGGTCTTGTATACCTGTAGTTTATAGTTTGAGGGTCCTGGATACCTGTAGTGTATAACTGGTGGAGGTCTTGTATACCTGTAGTATATAGTTCGGGGGTCCTGTATACCTGTAGTAAATAGTTTGAGGGTCCTGTATAACTATAGTATAGAGTTGGTGGAGGTCCTGTATACCTGTAGTGTATAGTTTGGGGTCCTATATACCTGTAGTATATAGCTGGTGGAGTTCCTGTATATCTGTAGTATATTTGGGGTCCTGTATACTTGTAGTATAGAGTTGGTGAAGGTGCTGTATACCTGTATTATAGAGTTGGTGTAGGTCCTGTATACCTGTAGTGTATAGTTTTGAGGTCCTGTATACCTGTAGTGTATAGTTTGGGGTCCTATATACCTGTAGTATATAGTTGGTGGAGTTCCTGTATACCTGTAGTGTATAGTTTTGGGGTCCTGTATACCTGTAGTGTATAGTTTGGGGTCCTGTATACCTGTAGTATATAGTTGGTGGAGGTCCTGTATACCTGAAGTATATAGTTGGTGGAGGTCCTGTATACCTGTAGTATATAGTTTTGGGGTCCTGTATACCTGTAGTGTAAAGTTTGGGGTCCTGTATACCTGTAGTATATAGTTTTGAGGAGGTCCTGTGCACCTGTAGTGTATAGTTTTGGGGTCCTGTATACCTGTAGTGTCCTGTATACCTGCAGGGTTGTATTTACCCGTAGGGCAGTGTTATTCAGTCACAGTGTGTCGGTATTGGTCATGTCTGGTATGGTGGTGTTATCCAGTCACAGTATGGTGGTATTGGTCAGGTCTGGTGTGGCGGTGTTATCTAGTCACGGTATGGTGGTATTGGTCAGGTCTGGTATAGCGGTGTTATCCAGTCACAGTATAGCAGTATTGGTCAGGTCTGATATGATAGTGTTATCCAGTCACAGTATGGCGGTATTGGTCAGGTCTGGTGTGGCGGTGTTACCCAGTCAGTTTGCCGGTATTGGTCAGGTCTGGTGTGGCAGTATTATCCAGTCACAGTATGGCGGTATTGGTCAGGTCTGGTATGACAGTGTTATCCAGCACAGTATGGCGGTATTGGTCAGGTCTGGTATGGCAGTGTTATCCAGTCACAGTATGGCGGTATTGGTCAGGTCTGGTATGACAGTGTTATCCAGCACAGTATAGCGGTATTGGTCAGGTCTGGTGTGGCGGTGTTATCCATTCACAGTATGGCGGTATTGGTCAGGTCTTATATGACAGTGTTATCCAGCCACAGTATGGCGGTATTGGTCAGGTCTGGTATGACAGTGTTATCCAGCACAGTATGGCTGTATTGGTCAGGTCTGGTATGGCAGTGTTATCCAGTCACAGTATGGCGTTATTGGTCAGGTCTGGTATGACAGTGTTATCCAGCACAGTATGGCGGTATTGGTCAGGTCTGGTGTGGCAGTGTTACCCAGTCACAGTTTGGCATACCTATTGTGCCCTGTGTATACATGTACTGTATAGATGGAGTAGGGGGCCCTGTATATACATGTACTGTATAGATGGATTAGGGGGTCCTGGATACATGTACTGTATAGATGGAGTAGGGGGTCCTGTATATACATGTACTGTATAGATGGAGTAGGGGGCCCTGTATATACATGTACTGTATAGATGGAGTAGGGGGTCCTGGATACATGTACTGTATAGATATAGTAGGGGGCCCTGTATATACATGTACTGTATAGATGGAGTAGGGGGCCCTGTATATACATGTACTGTATAGATGGAGTAGGGGGCCCTGTATATACATGTACTGTATAGATGGAGTAGGGGGTCCTGTATATACATGTACTGTATAGATGGAGTAGGGGGTCCTGTATATACATGTACTGTATAGATGGAGTAGGGGGTTCTGTATATACATGTACTGTATGGATGGAGTAGGGGGCCCTGTATATACATGTACTGTATGGATGGAGTAGGGGGCCCTGTATATACATGTACTGTATAGATGGAGTAGGGGGTCCTGTATATACATGTACTGTATAGATGGAGTAGGGGGTCCTGTATATACATGTACTGTATAGATGGAGTAGGGGGTCTACCAGTTATTACTGTGGATGTTGTGAGGCAGCTTCCCTAGCAACCATTGCTCCCTGTGGAAATGAAAGCAGTAATCCTATTGGTTGCTAAGGCTCCAACTGCCATGTCTGCTGCAGCTAATTATATCACCTGTGTTTGCAGTGAGGAGATTTTCCCATTCATCTCTATGGAGCACTCTTTCCCCTCCCCCTCCCCTCCTGTACATCTGGCGGGGACGGGACCTTCGCAATAACCTTTCTGGGCACCCAATGTATCTGTGTGCCAAATTTGGGGTCAAACGGTTCAGGCGTTTGGAAGTCTATAGAGGACAGACAGACAGACAGAAGGACAGACAGACAGACAGACAGACTTTGATTTTTATGATATAGACTAGAAAATGTACCCGGCGCTGCCCGGGTATAAAGTGTCAGTGTGTTAATTAGATTTGTTCTAAGGTGCCCAGAAGGCCAAGCTAAAGGTATTGTTTCATCTGAGTTAATCAGTGAAATTAGTGTATACCTGTAGTGCATAGTTGAAGGGGTTCTGTATACTCACAATGTATAGTTTTTAGGGGTCTCGCATATCTGTAGTGCATAGTTGGGGGGGGCTGTATACCTATAGTGTATAGTTGGGGGGGGTCCTGTATACCTGCAGTGTGTAGTTGGGGGGGCTGTATACCTATAGTGTATAGTTGGGGGGGTCCTGTATACCTGCAGTATGTAGTTGGGGGGGCTGTATACCTGTAGTGTATAGTTGAGGGAGGTCCTGTATACCTGCAGTGTACAGTTGGTGAAGGTCCTGTATACCTGTACTGTATAGTTCGGGGGTCCTGTATACCTGTAGTATATAGTTGGTGCTGTATACCTGTAGTTTATAGTTTGAGGGTCCTGGTTACCTGTTGTGTATAATTGGTGGAGGTCTTGTATACCTGTAGTATATAGTTCGGGGGTCCTATATACCTGTAGTGAATAGTTTCAGGGTCCTGTATAACTATAGTATAGAGTTGGTGAAGTTCCTGTATACCTGTAGTGTATAGTTTGGGGTCCTATATACCTGTAGTATATAGCTGGTGGAGTTCCTGTATACCTGTAGTATATTCGGGGTCCTGTATACTTGTACTATAGAGTTGGTGAAGGTGCTGTATACCTGTATTATAGAGTTGGTGTAGGTCCTGTATACCTGTAGTGTATAGTTTTGGGGTCCTGTATACCTGTAGTGTATAGTTTGGGGTCCTGTATACCTGTAGTATATAGTTGGTGGAGATCCTGTATACCTGAAGTATATAGTTGGTGGAGGTCCTGTATACCTGCAGTGTATAATTTTGGAGTCCTTTATACCTGTAGTTTAAAGTTTGGGGTCCTGTATACCTGTAGTATATAGTTTTGTGGAGGTCCCGTGCACCTGTAGTGTATAGTTTTGGTGTCCTGTATACCTGTAGTGTCCTGTATACCTGCAGGGTTGTATTTACCCGTATGGCAGTGTTATTCAGTCACAGTGTGTCGGTATTGGTCATGTCTGGTATGGCGGTGTTATCCAGTCACAGTATG